>NW_028301714.1:71627772-72894158 GCF_037042655.1 Diuraphis noxia
ATGCTGCGAAGACCATCCATCTCTGTACATAGTACACACTATACTATACACATTACATAATAATACAATATATAGTATATAAACAAAAACCTCTTTAATTTTAATTTTATTTATTAAATAATGGATAAACACCCTGGATATCACTATTGCATTCATGTTCATTGACGCTCGGGATTAAAAAATACCTCTTGTGGGTAAAACCTGTTTATCTAAATCATATATATTATATTGGTTTTGGAGGGAAGGTTTGGATAATTTGATTGACGAGTGAAATATTTTAAAAATTAAAATAAAAAAAACCATTTAATTTTATTTTATTTTCTCACTCTCCTCTAACGACTTAAACTCGCAGTAATAACTCACGATTGCGATTTTGTATTTAAATTAAATTTTCTGTTAAATATATCAATCTTAGCTTGTATTAAAGTTATACGCATGAATGATTTGATAAATTGTTTCATAATTTTTATATTACGACATCGAATCTATTCGACTGTTGAAAATTTGTTCATGAATATTATCGTAATATTATATTACGTCACATTATCGCAACCTGGGATATAGACATATAGCTTGTAAGATAATATTGTACAACATATATTAGATGTAATTAGTAGTATGATTTGAGCAAGATTGCACTATTGAAGTATAAACACATTAAATGTATATCTAGTGTATATAATGTTGACCATATTGAATTTATTTATTATTTACATTATAAACACCCACATATGGGCAAAGTATTATGTGCAGTACATAATACTAAAGTATAATAACTAATATACAGTATTTAATCAAAAGCTTTCATTCAAAATCGGATAGTACGTCAGTACCCAGATACTACTTAAATGGAAGATAAGTAAATGCTTTTAAAAAATAAACGACAACATATAGGTCAATTGCGAATATCAGTATTATAGTACTATATAATGTGTATGCGATTGATAAACGTATAAAAATTATATCTAACCACTATTATACAACATCGCTTTTTAGGTTATGGAAATACAATTCAATAGTTAAACATGGAGTTAGACAACTATGTTAGTTACACGTAGTACTTTTTTAGAATAATTTAAAAATCTAGGATGATGTTGGTGCGGTTATATTATATGATAGGAGCCATGTATTAAATTTTCAAATCTTAGATATAAAAGGAAAATTTTTTATGAATTTCTAGCATAAAATAATTTATGAATTTTCGTGATTTTTACGTATGTTTGTCAAAATTCAAACTTTGAATCCTTGTTAAAAAAAATTGTGAAAATGAATTTATTTTATTTTCCAACTGCTATTGTTAAAATGTGTTAGAAGCCTTGTATTAAATTTTCAAGCTTTTCTACCGAACAAATAAATTTTTATCGATATTTATAGAAAAAAAAAAACTAAAAAAGTTGAAAAATTAAAATGTCAGTAAACAGCACAAAACAAATATAGAAAATGCCTATATAAACATTCAGTGAAAATTTCAAGTATCTGCGGTCATTTGTTTTAGACTTTTAGAGTTACGCCAAAATAAGGAAATTACTAAATGTGAAATCCAGTGAAAATCCAATGTTGTAAAAATTTAAATTTCAAATGCTCATACAAATTTAATTTGAATTTCCGGTAGACTTTTTATTTGTGATAAAGATTGACAAACTTGTAAGGAATATTGTATTAAATTTTCAAATCTTGGATTTAAAAAAAAATAAAAATAAAAAATAAAAACACACATCATGGTAAAATCAATACATTCATCGCTCCGCTCAGAACTTAAACTTTTATGAAATCTTTTTCATAAATATACCAGAGAACACGTAATACATAGGCTGTTTTGTAAAAAATCAATACTACCTACGATATACATAGATATAATGTTTATCATTTATTATGAATTAAGATTTTGATTTATATTTCTGTAATTAGGGCAACAAGTGGAAACAATACTGTGGTTTGAACTATAACGGTATAAATACATCGGAAATAACTATAATATATTATTAAGGCGTATAAATTAAAATATTGATTTATTATGGCCATATTTTTTTAGCAATCTACTTAATATGGTATCCGTTTTAGGAAAAAAATAATATCACAAGGCATTTCTCCTGGGAACTTATATGTTCTTTTTTGGAAAAAATTCACCTAGGTAACATGTGCGCTTGGACTAGAGAACTGAGATTCTCGGGGGAATACAACGTATATGCACGTGGACGAAAAATGTATGGGAAAAGAAAGGAAGAATCTCTAACTGACGGTATAATAATTGAATTGCGACAGGATAATAAGAACGCAAGAAAACGGATAAAGAAATAATAATAAAAATAAAAAAAGGATAGAAAATTGTGGCTAAACTTTCGGTTTGGATTCTACTACTTATTATGCAGGAAGAAAAAAACTGAAGGTTATCCAAGACCGAATGTTTATTTACATACACAAATACTATATACTTACATAATATATAAATATATTATACTATTGCTACTGTTATATAATTATGTATATATATATATATATATATATATATATATATATTATATATCACTATAACTGTACCTAAATAATAGGTATCTATATACATAATACATACTCGAGTAATTTCGTAGTTAAAAAGTTTTAGAATGACGAGAATCGTAATAATACTGTTGAACGTTTCCATATATAGGATTTAGATGGAGATTGGATATTATGAAAGGCATCGCGACGTGGCCTCGGCTCGGTGAAAAGAATTCGGAAGTTGACGGAGAGGTTTTTTAATAAATAATTATTTTATTTGATATATTATACGGTTCAAGATTATTTAAAGTGGAATGTTAAGTCACGACGTCAACTACATGACGTTAACCAAAGCAATTTATATAATAATTTATTCTGTATTTCACGAAAAATGATGTATTAAAAATAAATATTATATATTTCCAAAAAATTTGTCAAGGTTAAAAAAGTCATAGAAAATACAATTTTATTTTATTTCGTTTTTATTGCATATTATATGCATAATAATATAACTATATAAAGTGTTGGCATGCGATCGTATGAACAGGGAATGATCCTAGAAAACAAATAGTAATAACATTGAGTATAGATGATAGTAATGGTAATAATTAAGGGTACGTCTCATCCACACGTGTTGTCGTTGTCTTACAAGTTCGTAACATGGTTAATTTTAATATAAGCGTAAAGCTTCGGTCTCTACTACATCGTGTAGTGTTTCGTATATGTAATATGTACCTACTACCTAGTCAATGAAAGGTTGGTAACACGTTACCCACAAGTTAAATGTATTAGACAATTAGACACAGTAGATTAGAAACAAGGCTTGAATTTACCTATTGTTAAACTTAAATGTAACAACATTATCTTTGGTTTATTGGAAGTGTATTTTCCATATTTTTATATTTTTGTAGTTAATAAAGTAAGTATTAATCTAGATGAGAGCTGCTGGACACACATTTTCAAAGGTACGCTATTCTTTTATTGCGGTAGCCGTACTTGTATAATTCTTTAAAATAATTTACGGATGAAACGTAAGTAAAATGCAATTATAAGATCTTGGTTGTCTATTTTTTAACTGTGGTACGTCATTGATAATAATTTATAATAACGATTAACGATATAATTTAATATTATAAAATAATTGATCAGCGATTTGTCATGGAATCGTTTACCTAAATCGACTAAATACATATTTATTTAATTGTTTTCCTCTGTGACATTAAATCTAGACTCTTAAATAATAATAATAATAATCATAATAATTCTGCTTAATGCGTCCTATCAATGGATTTTCAGATCTCCGTGTTTATACAAAATATTATACCCCGGGGGCCTTTGAATTAAAATTAATAACTATAATGTAGAACACAAAAGACACAACGGTGAATACGTAAACATTAATATATGTTTCACACTAATAATAATAATATTAATTCATTTGGCGTTATAACTTGTCTCTATAACTTGAGCTAAGCTTTTTAGATTCGTTTACTTATACGGCTATAATGTATATGTATATAAATTCAAAAAGCGCTTTCCACATTAAGCTGTTTATTTAGACATTTACGTGAGTAATTTACAGCTTGATTGACATCTATTTAATGAAGTAGAAAATGGATTGTAAAAGTATATTTCGCTATTATTCAAAGAATAGATAGAGTGGTGGTCGCGCACTTACACAAACCCACATACATAGTAGACATAAATATATATATTATAATAATATAGGTATACATAATTTATGTCATAGTTTATCGATTAACTTCCCTCGAGGACTTATAGACTATAGTAACTAAAAATATAGTTATCGTATGAGGTTTTTTTTTCAAATTTCCAAAGATTATTATTATCGTTGTATATGTATAGTACATATTATGTAAGATATAACAAATAAAAACTGTACTTATACTTTAAACATTTTCTCGTCGGAACCGATTCGTCATTGAACGTAAATTGTATACCTTTTTATTATTTTTGTCGTGTTTTTATTTTTATACAATGACTTATTCAGATTTCAATGGTACTATATAATATGTCAGCCTTCGTGCTTTTAAGGCCTGAACTTTCCCTCGGAAGCATATAGTGATCATTCTTCTTGCTACATACATCAGGGAGGAAGACTAATGACTTTTTTTTGTTATCCAAAAGAGGTGGAGCACATTGAATTTAAATCCATGTACTTATTGAGTATTGCCGTATAATATCAAACGAAAACAAATAATAATACGTAATTCAGTTAAAAATGATAAATTAAACAACTTTATAATTTGAGATAATGATAGAAGGTTTAATATTACAATATTATATTATACTTCTTGATCGGCAGTTTCAATTGTTAATATATTTTTTCGTTTTATTAATGTATTATTAGTCGATTACATGAATATATTATCCGAATTCACGGTCGAAAGGTATAATAATAGTGTACCTGATTATAATTTATTTTTGTAGGTACCTACCTACATACTAATACTAAAAAATCTTAGATTTTTTTTAAAGAAATAACCCTCAGCAACTTGGCCATCGGGACAAGATACATTTTTTTTTTTTTGAAAGGTGTTACATAATAAAAAAAGAAAAGGTTTAATAACAATAACAATAAATGCCTAAATTATAAGAGTAAAATAATAATAATAAGGTTGTGTTTTAATCTTAGATTATAATATAATATTATATAACATAATAGGTAGGTACGTTATTTACGGATCATATTATCAAAAAAGTAATTGTAAAAACAATATACCTTTTTTAATATTATATTATTATATTATCATATTTACCAGAACAATTTCTCGTCCAATTATTTTTTACTACGTCTATGTGTCCAATGTCTTAGTCGCGCTTTTCGAATATTTTTTTATTTGGTTTGCTGAATAATCGTCAGTGTCTTATTTCTGTAGGTTGGTAGTAAACCTCGTAGTTACTTCGAGCATTTGATAAACGAATTTTATTTTACAGTAAACTTGGTGAATGAGTTGTCGTCATACGACTTTTCCCCCTACCCCGCCTCGCCGTTAGACAGACAAATCAAAAGCTGTAATTATGATATAATACCAATATGTATTGATGTATCATGATATACGAGTAGTTATTATTGTGGTACCTGACGATAATGAGCTTGTTCACATAATCATGACATATAATAATAGGTCGATACTACTCGTATTAGGAATTTAGAACGACGATAATTTAACAGCATACGCATACAGGGTGTATCTGGAATATACGAGTATACGACATGCTCATATTCAAACGTAATATCTTATATTATATACCGGTATTGGAATATATGTATTTATGATATAATTTTACATTTCCAAAAGTCCTTGTCTACATTTATAGGTATGCTGCGTGATAATACGATAATATGCAAATTAAATTTTTCCCCTTTCTGAACGATTTACTTGCGCGTTTAGGTGTGCACCAAAGTCCGCAATGGCATGATGGTCGAATAGATTGGAAGATAAATAGATATATATTATAAGCGTTAGGTTAGTCGGTATATAGTGGATAACGCGGGGTGGTGGTGAGGGTGTGCGTGGAGAGATCATTATAAAATGCTCTGCGGTGAAAAATTCCTTTGTGTTGAGAGCGATTTTTTTTATCTTGTCCCTTTTGCCCCGTTTCAACGACGGTTTTTGTGTGTTTCGGTCCGCTGGTTTCCGTGGAACGCCTTGTACCAGCTTTGTAAAAACAATATCACAGAACCGGGGAGTGCTCGCGCTATCGAAACGTCCCAGTGGCGGCAAGCGATTAATCTTGCTCTAATTGATTTAAAACGGCGGAATTAGCTGTGGAAGCAATATTATTATATAGATACGTAATCAAAGCGTTTTTGTCTGCCTATCGCGGTAGTGTTAGTGTTACGATATAATAATATACAGACAATGCAAAATAATATCCGACCCAGAATCATTGGATGAGAAAGAGCAATAGTTGTATAATAATTATGAAGTATAATTATATAATATATACCGTGATACTAGTGACACAGTGTAAAACTGTTAATTGTAATAATGCCATAAAACAAGTGAATTAAAAATAAATAAATAAATAAATAAAATTATATCAATTTGTCATAAACTTAAGAGATAGATAGAGAGAGAGAAAGATTCTTACCCCTGGCAGCGTCTTGATATTGTGCAAAGCATTTTGAGCGTCAAGAGCAGCCTTTCTTGTATAATACGTTACGAAGCAACATCCTGTGAACAGACAAAACGATACAATTAGTTAATTGTTAACAAATTCGCGCACGGGCTTCGTTTAAAAGTGGTTCAAGAAATGGACGTTAATCTTACGATGTATTTTGATACCCTATTTACTCACCAATCGATGTATGGTATACATTATTGGTAGGTATCTATGGTTATTTGCATCTATTATGTATTAATGTATATTATATAATAGCTAAGCTATATTCCTAATTTATTTCTAATTACATCGACGGGTTTAAGGTTTTATTATTGTTCCAACACACGGTGTTGTGATATTATTGAATTGTAATATACATAGACTTATCGGGTACTATATTAAGTATTGAATCAAGTAACACCAAAAAAGTCATCTTGTAAAAAACGAATGATCACACAAATTAAATGCCGAAGAAATCAAAATGATTAAAACGAAAAATGTTTCGGTTATTTCTATTGATTTTATTTTTAGGCAGTTAGCTCTTATATCTCTTATATACTACGAGGAGGAATAGCACAGTATTTTAAAATATAGATTCCAGTTAAATTGTCAAACGATTGGTTAAAACGAGCATATAATTTCGAGTAAATACAGTAATGGCTAAATCTCAGTATATATAATAATGTATTAAATTTGTTTACATCCGAGAAACGATTGTAAAAATCGCATTTTATAAGGACGAATGATTTTGTGTGAGTTTCTTTATATATTCGCTATATTATAAATCTTTGAATCGTTTTCCAAACCATCCCCCATTCCATCAAGACAAACTTCTTTCAAATTTCTTTCTTTTCTATACCATACATATAACATACTATATAGGACATAGGTACTATAATAATATATACTTATATACTGTGTACTGAATGCATTTATTTCCTCCCTCCCCCGTTTCGCTTCGTTTGGCCACATCGTGTACGGTACCCTCTTTAACTGCAAATCAGCGAACTGTGTCGTTTCCTTTACGTGGTCAGCTGACTTTTCTTCTTATTATTATTACTTTTGTCCACGGCGAAATCCGTAAGGAATAAATCACAATGAATTATCGTCAAAGCCATTTTGCCTTGTTTTATATTACTTCAGAAAAAAGACGGATGCGTGTACGTGCATATGCATACGTTTATATATGCGCCAAATCGCCGTATGTTGATCTGTTTTTTTTTTAACCTGGCGAGTTAAGTCATGTTCTACAAAACGTAATATATTTGGTATTTAATCTCCCGAAATAAAATTTTTGAAAAATGAAAAAATAAAAAAACGGATTTAAGATTTTTGAGTGACGTACTATGTTTATTTTATATGTATACAATATACATGGTATAAATTATACGTTCAAACATAATATTAATGCGATACACGTGCTTCATACTATGCAGATAAAAGACACGCATATTAAATTAATAACCGACAAAAACAATTAAATGAAAATTTCAAATTTGATTGGGAAAAATGGTTACTTTCTTTGATTATACTAGTGTACTTCGCAATTCACACCTCAGGTGTGTCATGTTTTTGGTTGGAATTTATTTTGAAATCATTATTTTATGAATATGATATTTACTTTATAATATAAAATGTGTCATTATAGTGTCACTGTGGAAATATAGCTCAAAAAGTTATGATGCTATTTTTTATATAAATAAAATATATATATCGTCAACATTTGTATGCGCAGATACTTTGTCCTTCCATCATCGCTTGCGCTATTGTCACCTAGCTATAAATTTATCTTTATAATATTATTTTGTGTGAGAATTTCTGTTTGAAACAAGATAAAGGTAAATTAGAATGTACTGGACGAGAACTTCAAATTACGCAGAATAGAATATTAATACAAAATTGGATGGATTCAGATTCCTGAAATATTAGAATGGATTTGTGCCGGAATATAATACTTTAATGACAAAGCTTGATACATAGTACAACAGCCAACATGAAGCTAGTAATTTCAATAAAAATAAAGTTGTTAATTATAATTTATTGTATAAAAATATACTGGGACAGTTGGGCGTACCTACAAAGATAATGAGTCTGAAAAAGTGAAGACCAATCAGAAAATAAAATTAAAGTAAAACTATAAAACACAAATCATTCATTTTTTAGTCAATTATTGAACTCGATTAAAATCACTTTAATATTGTTTTTTAAATGTCAATATTTAATTCAAACAATTTTGTGATATCCTATCACGTATTGTTTTATTAATTATCCCAAATAATTAAAAACAATTAGCATTTTTGGTATAATCAGTGAGAAACGAGAATTTAATTACTTTAACTGAAGAAATGAATATACATTATATGCTAAGCTCTTACTTATAATATCATTCATCTAGTAATGATTTAACGTTTCAGATTTTCTACGGTTGTAGAATATTGTTTATCCTACACAGCAGGATTTTTCTTCGAAATATTATTCCCCTGTCGCGCTTCAGTAAAAATTGATTCGAAAACTCAATGAGACGTCCAGGTCAAACCGTATATACACTGTGCACGACGTGTGTTTTTCGACGATGGTGGTCTATTTTGATATCACAGACGGGTTCAAAGGCGTTAAGATTGATGAGGCAACATGCGTGACAAAGTTAGATCGAATCTTCTGAATAATTCTGTTATTACCAGAAGAAAAAAAAAGAAACCTTTTGAAAAATCGTATTTTTCCACCCATACACCTATTTCATACATTATGCGACTACGTTTACGTACCCTATATACGCCCCAGACAAAACACGTGGCGGCTGCAGTTGCCCGGGCAACTGGTACGGTGATTTATAGAGTCAAAGTTCGATATTATTTGCCGGTTACACATGGTTGTTTTACAGTCTTACACGCATGGCGGTGGCGGAGGTGATAGTGACGTTTTCCGTAGAGATGGTATGGCCAAAATAGAACGGTGATGGTGAATCGGTTGAGGGGTAATAGTCGGCACGGGGTAAGGGATAAGGATAATCAAATTGTGTGGTAGGGGGTGCAAAAAGAATTCGGCGCATTTCCATATCATTATATATATATATATATATATATATATATATAATATGTGTTTCGCTAACGGTGAAATACCGTTGAAAGTCATTGAATTAATCAACCCGCGCACATTCCGATGGAATTACGTTCTGCTGTGCAGCAAAAGGATTGGGGGTACACACGTCGTTACGCTTTCGATTCCGTTAAAGCTCCCAATAAATTTTACATTAGTCGGTAGTCGGTTCACGAACATAATTTTTTTTACTTACCGTCTAATATGTACCCTTATTGACTTTATTACACATATATACGCATCAAGAGTAAAATAAATCTAGAAAAAATTCATATCGGGTAATCTACGACAATAATTTGTCGCTTATAGGTACTGTAGTTCAAACGTATGTGATCGATCGTTTCAGTGGACGCCATCAATAAAATACAATACAATATACCTATATAGGTACAAACACCGCAAATGGATATAATGTAGATTATAGGTGCTTAACATATTACTCTGCAATGTAGAACCACGCGATTAATTTTGTTTATCGTTTGACAAATCCTATTTCATTATTTCGTTTCGAAAAATCATTCAACTGCAGATTTGACTATATATATACGCGTTTTGTAATGATTTAAAATTATTATCAGCGATTTAAAACGCACAGCGAATAAATCTTTGAATTACGCCGAGATTATTGTGTTGGTGCTTTTTAAACGAAACGCATAGAGAATACTATACACTACTACTACTACTACTACTACTACTACTACTACTACTACTACTACTACTACTACTACTACTATTATTATTGTATTAAATTGTTTTTCGAGTACCCGGTCCTCATTCAAATGGGCACACAGAGATTATGTCTGATAATTCAAAAAAGGAATTTCGGTCTTCTTTTGCCATCCCACAATTTCCGGTGCACGCTAGCGTGACCCTTTCACCGATTCATCACCAATAACATCCGAAAAAAAGATTTACGCGACTGGAAAAAGAAATGGATTAAATCTTAGATTTAATTTCATCGTCCTTATCATTATATGTTCGTTTTCTAAACCACTGGAAATGAAACGAATGCTGACGTTTTTTTATATCTAATACATTTTTTGTTTCAGTGCGGTTCGGACGTCGTGAGTAGTGGAGGACGAATAACCTCGACAAACGATGTCAGTTTAAATTTTATGTACAGCAACCGCCCGATATTATTATAGGTATACCAACATAATACATAGTCAGCACATAATATCATGTACGTATGATATAGCTGATAGTGCAGTGTATGGAAAAGGAGGTGATCGTTGGGTGACGGTGATGACCTGTAAGGTAGAGGGAGTCTTACGGTGTACACGCAGAATGTGCTATTTTCTGTAACGCGAGTTATAATTATTATTATCCTTATTATATCGTCTCTCTCTCTCTCGCTGTACCGTCCGCTGCAGAATGCGTCAAGCGGTGCGGATTCCACCGAAACATAATTGGATCTTACGTGACGCGATTAAGAGACTTGCTGGAGACTGACAGACCATAAAAGCTATATTATACACCGCTTGAGAACCGGTGCTCTTGTATACATATAAAATATATACAAATATATATATATATATATATAGATATCAGATGACTAAGATTATTATACGGAAACTAAAACAGTGTAACGAGACAAATGTTCGTCGAAGTTGGACAATGAAAGTTTCCGTCGAAATGAGCCCCCCAGCGCCAATAAACAGCGCGTACCATCACCGACACCACCCCTCATCGTACCCTAACTGTCTACCATCCCGCGAGTATATAAAATACATACATATATAAACCCTTTCCTTCCAACATCAACGGCTCCGTCTATCACTTTCCACCCCTTGGCAGCCTTTTGATACACTCTACCATAGTACCATGCCATAGACGCTGCCACTCAATACCGAAAACAATAGAATCTGTCACATCGCCGATGCCGCCACTACCGCTATAGCTTTGATATAATGTACCAATGACGATAACACGGTTTGTATTATTATATATAATATAATATACCATACAGGACGACATTCGGTCGGCGAATTACGATAATGTTACACACAACAATAATAACAAATAATATAATATACAGTGCGCATTCGTCAATAAGGACGCCGCGAGCGCGTGTGACGACGGACGTCGACGGAAGTTTTGAGTCGAATTCGTAAGTGCACCCGACGTTGACATGTATTGTGTACAGTGGTGTGTGTATGATGTAAAATATTCTAATTACTATATATTACATATAGTATATTCACGACTCCTTTTTCTTTTCATTTCATTTCATTTCGAAACCTAAGCCTAAGAGAAGTTTGTGGAAGAAGTAAGAATATAGAATATTATTATATTAACCGTTAAATAGATGTAACACAACTACTTCAAAACTTGACTTCGGCGAACGTGACCAATCTGATTCTAACAATCAAGCTGGAAAATCACGTTTGCCGTATAAACGGAAATTTGATGGTAGTAACACTGAATAAAATGTATATGTAGTTTCATATTTAATTCGTTTGTACCTCGGAGGAAATAAGATAACAACCCATCATCCCTGTATACAATCATCCTAGTCGTCCGATGTAATGAAAAATGGTCGTTTTTTTTTCTTTCTCTATACCTACCTATATATATATAATAAACGTTTTGATCTGATAATTTTACCTCGGACTTACGATATTAGTTTAGTAAATCTACGCCTATATAGCGTTGCCGGCTATTTCAACTACCTTAAATCGAATGTTCAAGTAATTGGAAATGTAATTTTATGTTTTAGTTTTGGTGTATTTATTTTCCTTCTGGTATACTAAACTAATTGGGTATATGTTGCAGATTTTAAGTCTATGACATTTAATTTTAATAAATTCTTTATGTTATATTTTTCAAGTGATAAAATTATTTTTTTCTTTTATTATTAATAAACCATTTAGGTCAACATAAACCGTTGGAATACAACCATAATTTACAATAGACAGTATTTATAATGAACATGTGTGTGTGTGTGTGTGTGTGTGTGTGTGTGTGTGTGTGTGTGTGTGTGTGTGTGTGTGTGTGTGTGTGTGTGTGTGTGTGTGTGTGTGTGTGTGTGTGTGTGTGTGTGTGTGTGTGTGTGTGTGTGTGTGTGTGTGTGTGTGTGTGTGTGTGTGTGTGTGTGTGTGTGTGTGTGTGTGTGTGTGTGTGTGTGTGTGTGTGTGTGTGTGTGTGTGTGTGTGTGTGTGTGTGTGTGTGTGTGTGTGTGTGTGTGTGTGTAACCCAAATAAATCATGAATTAATATTTATACTTGAATACAATTTTAATTTTAATTAAATATTATGAATAATATATAATGTATTTATAAATATATATATATTTATATATATTTATTGATCTTAAGAACCCGAAATCTATGGCTATTATTACAGGTTTGTTTATAGAGATGATACATTTGAGTTACAATAATGGGATGACAATATTAGTTATAGTTATAATAATTAGTAAAATATTTACACATGTAATAATAAAATCAAATAATAATATAAATATAAAAAGCATTATATAATACAAATAAAAGGAAGATATTATTTATTTAGTTATTTTTTTTTTTATATAAATATATAATATACATATTATATACTACATGAATATGTATATGTTAATTAATTTAAAAAACAAGTAAGTTGCACAATTACTCGTAAACATAAAACAACATCTCATTTTTAACTCAAGGAATTTAATAACTCGTATAAAACAAAATACTTAAACATTTT
The DNA here is from genome assembly GCF_037042655.1 of Diuraphis noxia. NCBI lineage: Eukaryota > Metazoa > Arthropoda > Insecta > Hemiptera > Aphididae > Diuraphis > Diuraphis noxia. Next base: position 71,641,168 of record NW_028301714.1, read on the forward strand.
TTTATAACCACATAAATTAAATATAAATATATCACAGAGTATTTTATGATAATAGCTGGATTTAACCGTAACGATACCGGGTTAAAATACCTGCGCGTACAAATTCAATATACTTTATTATTTCGTATAAAAAAAACACGTTTTAATAATATTGAGCGATATTGCTAGGTTAATACCAGGAGCACCACTTCTCCCATTTGAAACGTATTTTCATTTTTTTTTTCTTAACTACCTATAAGTTCGAACAAAGAAGTGGAGAATGTAATATTTTACATCATTTCTATTTTTCTACTCCTGAAGAGCAAAGCTGTATTGTTGAGAGTTGTATTACTGAAAGGCTACCACAAGAACGATTTATTATATTAGAGAATATATCCAAGACCCTAATGAAAGTCGTATTTTTTTTTACTTTTTTCCCTCGTGCACTTTTTCCTAAAAAACTTTGCTACTATTGCGGTAATCGGAAGCTCCCTGTCGCGTATAATATCGTTATTTCACAAGGGAGAATACAAAAAAAAAAGAAACATTATGCCTCAACTTGAAACACCAGTGCACCATTGTTTTCAAAGTTTTAGGGTCCTCGACGATAAAAAAAAAGAACGCATAACATTTTTTACGTTATTAAACACGCGATGACTGTAATAATTAATGTTTAATTGAATTTCATAGTGGTACTGTGCACTTGTGCCACTCGAGTTGGGGAGAAAAACTAAGGACGATCTTATATATATATATGTTTATGTCACATGCTTAACGAATTAACATATTATATTAAGATGTAATGCAGTCTGATGTTTTAGTAATATCGTTTAGCATTATTTGGTACATTGATTTTAAGATACGATTTGCATTTTACGATTATGCGTCGATCTACCATCGAGTACATATTTATTTTTTTTCAAAACTCAATAAATACTAAAACATTAACTTTTATTATACAACTGTAATGTCTATCATTATTAATTTGAATGTAATGTATTTTAAAAATAATACAGTATCGATATATTCTTTTCATATATATTACTCTATTCTCTCAAACGGGTAGTATACTAGTACCAGTATATTGTGTAAGGTTGGGTAGGTATTTGTGAAATATTTAATTCAGAAAATATACTCGAAGTCTTACAAGTGTTTCTATACTAATTAAATTTTCGTTTTTTTCCCTACGGAAGAGTGTTTTTTGCTTATTTTCAGAAACACATAATCCAATAAGTATATATTACATGATAGTTTGCAGCCGTCATTACGATAACTTATTTTTCTCGTTTATGTATTACGTAGTTCGTATGAAAAGCATGTATTTTAACATTCGTTTGAGAATTCAATTATTTTGAAAACATGTCAAATTACTTGATGAGAATACTACATAAATTTGATTTAAACGTTAATAACACGTATGCAAACCGATTGAGCACACGGCGTTAGACATAAAATATATAACTACACTTGCCATAATTGAGTAAAATGCAGGCTTCAAAAATACTAAGTCATCATAAACCTTTTCATCTAGGTATGTAAAATATGCAGGTTGGTAAGTGAATAATTCTGAATAAATAGCAGTTCACCTTAAATTTTAAGATGTTATTAAATATGACTGATGGCTACTGTAAAACACGGATGTGTCATATTAGTATATTACTACTTGTAGTAGTAGTTTTATACTATTGAGTTTGTATTTTTAAGAGTAGACTGCGTTCCGTAATATAGTTTTTTTCAGATCTGATAGAAATATCATGTAAAAAAATAAAAATAGTTGGGACTAAGGATTAAGTTAATTTTTTTTTATCACGTATTACTGTGTTTAGTTCGTCCGCAATCGATATGTTCTCGTAATTTTCAAATAACGTGACTTATCGTTGGTGTAGGGCTAGATGATGGGGATGTCATGTCGTTAATGAGTTTTATCGTATTTTATGGTAGAAGAGGGTAGTTGCTAGGTGGATATCATCGTCTTGATATGTTGGAGGAAGCGATGGGACGAAAAGGAGTGGTAGAAATAAGTGTATGGACAGGAACAGGGAAACGGAGTATCTCCCGTGGTCCTTAAAAGACACCCTTAAGCGATGAAAAATTGAACCTGCCAGCCATCAAAAACGAAATGTCTCACACACACACACGCACACAACAATCGGCTTAAGTCCACCAGAGCGATTTACTCCGGTTTCCGGAATCGTTTTTATTGCGCACCGTCAATAAGATGACAGGCCTCCCTTTAATTTTCCGGTTACTATATATATATATATATTATATAATATAGTATAAACGGACAACGCGTACATTGTGCACATACATAATAATATATATACGGTCTCATCGAAATTCCATTCCGACCACATAACCTAATCCGTGCAGCCGCCATCGGCGTGTGATTCGTCATCCGTTTCCGAATGGACGTCGGATTACACTGCAGGCGGCTATGAGGGTGGTTGGTGGACTGAGGACATTCCGATTAAACAATACATGTACGGAAAGTCTCTTCTCCTAAACGTAAGACATTTTATTTTTACGCGAATGCCAAATGCGTATTTTTAGATAATTTCATTCGAGGTAAATGCCGTAAATTTCGGCTCAAATAGCCAAAACATCATCTGTAGAGATACCTAGTTCATTAAAAATGTTCGGTCTTTAATCGAATAGCACTAGTCCCGTAGGACTAACGGTCTAACAGAGAGAGCATTTCGCTCAGGTTAGTGAACATCGAAATATCTAGTAGTAGTAGTAGTGGTGGTGGTAGTGGTGGTGGCACTGGTGGTTGTGGCAGTGGTATTGACGCTGTATATAATATAATATTATTATATACAACTACTACAAAGCGGGTTATCTCGTGTTCTGGCGGAGGACAAAAGCGCGATGAGAAAGCTCTGTGGTTAAGCGAGGGGGTTTCCGCACATCGTTGTATATCATACTCATACGAGTTTAGAATTCGATTACGTATACCTATCCAAATGCTAACCGAAGTCATACTAGTGCTGACAGATTTAAACGTTATTTAGAAGATAAGTCAATTAAATATTCCCGTAACATAACCCCATAAACACACACACATATATTATAATGATTTGCAAGTAGGTACGTATACTAATATAATATGGTTTGTATCGTATTATTTGTTTTAGGTTTATACACACACAAATAATATATTATGTTTATATATATTTAAGCATTAAGCTCGTTATATATTAGGTTGTCATAACCACCATGGTAAGTTAGGTTAGGTTAGGTTAAGGTAGGATAGTATGTATTATATGTAAATAATTTTTAGCTTAATCAGTTCGGCATATTTGGCCATTGAACGTAACATTACATTACGTTATTAATATTAGACAATGTGAATAAAATATTATACATAAATTACGTCATAGTTAATAACAGTAACATTGATTGAAAGTAATACAGTACAGGAAATAATGTATAATCAAATAATGTCATATTATTGCTAATATGTTTTAGAGTTTTTGTATAGTGTCGATTTACATGTTTGCGTTACATTTGGTTGATAAGTCGTTTTCCTGATAAAATTTGTACGAATTTAGAGATATTTTAGATTTGAATTATTAGATTTAATATATAACTAGATTTTCAGAGATTCTAAATTTTCTACTATCTTGGTTTTGTGTTCAGTTATGATGTGTGTTTAACTATGTGAGAAAGACACCACAGCTTGAGCAAAAAATGCTGGAGGGAGAATATTTTCTTTTCATTATAAATATAGGTGGTTATAAGGTGTATATATCTTATCCTGAGTAGTCTATGGTGGTCTAATATATTTATATTATATCATATGTATTATGTATTTATGTGTGGGTAACGGCGTAACGTGAAAGTACAATTGTTATTTGTGTCGCTAGTAAACGTAGACCTAATTTTATATACAGTCCATGTTTACGGGGATCGCGTTCAATTTCATTATATAGAGTCAAAAATCGAATTTCGAATTTATAAAGGGAAAAACAACGATTGCCGTTTACCGTAAACTTTGTCGGTTAGAATTCCAGCAAGTTCCATCTGAATGGTGGACGAGGGTTGTCGCAGGTGCGTTTCAAATTATTATTCGGTCACGTGTGGTTGGTCGGCGTGTCCTCGACCGATGCATCCGAGGAAAACTCGATCAACTGGAAATACTTGCGTTTAAAGGTGTTTTATTTACTAAAGAGTGTATACGGAGAACATGGTGGAGTCCGTAAATAAATCAGCAACGAAAAACGACACGGAGAAGAGAAGAAAAAAGAAAAGAAGCTAACGGCAAACACCGAGATATAAAAGTTTCAAAGCTGCTTTGAACTTCACTATAATCTGGGGTATTGCTTTGTTCACGTGAGAGAGGACCAGCAACATAATCCGATTACGCTAAAATTAAAAACATTATAAAATGAATGCAAACAAATTTCACTAATAACCATAATATGCGTTCAGTGTATTTAGAATACGATGAATAATACGAATATAAGGTATAGTTTGACAACCAAACTCGTTCGTCAACCAAATTAGTTTGGTTTTCACTGACGCATATACGCATCACTAGGATTGTATCTTTACAAATAAAATGCGTGACTATACTGACGTAATATCTTTTAGATTCATTGGATGAAAAATATCGTATGTTGTATCTTATTTAAATGAGTATACTTTCAATATGCATAAATAAAATAAAATAAATAAATATTGATCTTCAAATTAGTTTTGTTATCGTTATTATTTATAAAAATCGAACTTATTTGATGTTAATACAATAAATTATAATTGTTATCAAGAGAGATTTGATCTATTATATAAGATCAACAAGACAATTACCAACTCCTTTCCCCCGCCGAAACGCGTAGGTATATAGTTACTACAATTAATGCGCATTTGCAATTTGACGGGTTCATTGTGAGATTAAATCTACATTCGTTTGTAGTATAATGATCTGCTTAAGCTCCTTAAATTCAATTTTGAATTATAATCTCCAAGTCGACTATATATATAAGTATACATTAGTAGTAGTATGGTTAGCATCAACCCGTTTAACTATATATAATACGTGGAACAGTCGAATATCGATCTAAAGGTGCTTGTGATTTACACACATCCATCGATTGTTTAATGTATGAAGAATTTTCATGAGTAATGTTAACAAATCCGTATAATATGTTCATTAAAATGGAATTAGCGCTCTAAATAGTGTCTTAGCGAAACAATGCAGTGCTAATACGACCTAACGTCATGTCGTTTGATGATATCTAAATTTTTACTGATATACTAAAATATTTAAAAAAAAACCTAGTCCTATATACTTAATATTATATATCAGAGACACTTTGAAAAATAAAAAAATAATAATAATGAAATTATTTGTTAGTATGGATGACATATTGGCATAAAAATTGTATACGATAGTGATGGGCTAAACTATATAAGAGATAAAAGAGATAAGGCCTGAGAGTATTATTGTATAATATCATATTAATATTTTTAATTGAACTCGTGGTAGGCCCAGAAACTTTATGACAATTGTAGACAGTATGCATATAATTGAGAAAACGGTTTTATTAATTTATTTTACCCTTCGTGCGTATGTGTCGTCGTAATTTGTTTAAGGACAACATACATACAAATATTATTCAGCGTACAAATCCGATTATATAGGTGTCATCGGTGTCTGTTAAAAGGCACGTATAGAAACAAAATTTAATTTAGTTTCTTATACAAGCTGTACTTAGTATACTTAACTATAATGTCCTATAGATTCTTACCATAATACTATTAGTAATTTTTAATATAATTTTTATTTAATAGTTTAATACATATAGAGCTATAGAAACTGTATGATTGTTTTGATCATATTATAATACTTTTTATAATGTTTAGTAAGAACACTAAGAAATTAAGAACTGAATTATTAAAAAAAAAATTTACTTGGTGTCTTTTAATAATATGACCGCCAATTAGTACTACCTACTCACGTACGTTGGTAGGATTTATTCAGAAAATTGACGTTAAAAATGTCCGTGTGACAAACAATAATAATAATACCGATTGCTGCATAGCTGGCCACCACTGTGGTATATTGACATATTTTAAATTTGTATATATAATGCAGTCATACTAATTGGTTGCACTTAACTTATATAGCATTTTTGCTGGGTGATTTTTTTTATTATTAAGCTTGCGTATATACGTAATACGTGTATTAACCAAATGTATATACGTATGATCCTATGTAATATATCATATTAATCAAAACCAGCTCGAGAAAAAAATCCTTGAAATTGAATAAGTATCATATATACTAAATAGACAAGCCTATAGCTTAATCAGTATTTATTTTATTATATTATATTATACGTATATTATAAATATAAGTATATCTATATAAAAACTAAGCCAACATGAATAAGAATCCGTATAAATAACTTTTCTGGATACAATTAATATCAAGTATAAAGCCGACTAATATAGATTTCACTCTAAAACTTTTCTTCGGATCACAATACAAATTATAATTTTCTTTGCAAGTCAAAAATCTCTCAAATTCAAATTGAATACGAATCGAGTTATTTGATAATCTAGACGTTACTAGGTATGCTAAATAAAATTAAAATACTGTTTTATTTTTTAAAATGTTTAACCGTTTTACCTGCTACCTTTTAAATAACAAAAAATAAAAATAAATACAATACAAGTAGCTAAAAAAATTAATAAAAACCTTGTACCTATTATTAATATACATATATGCTTTATTCGTTTATTTGTTAAAAAATAAAAAAAAATATTTTCGTAGCGAACAAAAGGCACTATATATCCTGCTGCGTCGAAACCTCGGCACGCGTTCGCATGTATAATATATAATATATGTATATGTACAAGAAAATGTAAAGAGGAGAAAAAATTAACGAACACTATAATATAGGGCAGTATAATATGTATACAACTCTCACAAACCTTTTCTCTCTTTTCATTCTCTCTCTTATTTTTGTTTTTTATTTTTTTTAACACACAAAAGAGCACAAATTAATTGTATTTACCGCTGAAATATTATGAGCTTTTGTTATCCGGTGTCCCACACTTATAATATTATCCCGTGCCATGAAATAATTTAAAAATATAATTTTTCATTAAATATTATTTGATATTTTAGTTGCTTATCTCACTGCAATTGAAATACGATAGTGGTCGAAAAGTACTGGTAGGCACTAATTCCCTCAAAAATGACATACCTAATGTCAGAGTTAAGAACAGTTATAAAGTGTTAAAATCGTCTAATTTTCAATATTTGTAATTGCAAGAAAGTTGTTCATAAATTGTTTACAGCCTGTGTACGTATATGGAGATGAAATAAAATAAAAATCTTATAATCTTGTATTCTAAGTGTTCAAAGGTTTTGAAAGTTCAGAAGATATTGAATTAATTTTAAGAACTGTTTTCTTGCCTTCAACTACTATTAAAATTTCAAAGTTTTTTTTTTAAAACTTAACTTGAAATTAATATTTATTTATTATGATTTTAATATTATAAAACAATCTTGAATTAATACTTTGAATCGATTAAATTTATACATTTAAAGGAAGGTTGCACACAAAATTGCAATAATTATATCTGTATTAAAAATATTATCAAACAATTTTGATTTTACTTTTAAACTTGAAAGCATCGCAATGAAGCTTATGATAATAATATTAATTACAAGAAATTATGTAAAAAAAAAACTATTATTTTAATATTAATTAACTATTGAGGTTTTTCAATTTTTAATTCAATAGGTTTACTTATTCTATAGTACAAAAATTACGACTAGTTTCAATAAAATGTTTGATAAACTAATATAATGAATTAATAACCATTATTATAATACAATACCCATTATTAATATTAATTATTTTACATTTAGACATCATATCGTGTATTTTATTTACTATTTAAATTATTTATTTAACCTTATTATTTTATACAACTGATTCAATTTAATTTCTGGTTGACCTAACTATGCTATACAAAGTTTTATATTGTAATAACTATAGATTTTCAAATGTTTATTGAATATATAATACGGATACTATAATGCACTTTATCTTTAATTTTCTATTTTTCTATCTCCAATTCAAGTATAAATAAAAAGAAATTCATGTATACAATAGTTAATTCTTGTAAATAGTAAAAAAACAGTATTTTTTTTTATATTCTTAGTCGAAATAATCAAACAAAAAACGTGTTTCTGTAAAATGTATAGCTGTATCAAAAAATTAAACTCAGGCTGAAAACACGGGTTTAAAACTTGTTTATATCTGTATAATATGAAGTCCAACAAAATTGTACACAATATCATGATATTATGTTTTATACGCGTAGTTTGGCTTTAGTTTACCGCTGGTCGTCGTCGTAAATCAGTGTACACCGAAATGATTATTATGTTTGACTATACGCATAACGCAGATATTGTGTTTCGTCGTAACTATTACTTCATCGCACACATGATGGTTTTCCCGAATCAAATAGGTATAATGTATTAGTTTTATGTGTTAATTACAATTTTCAGTGGTAAAAAATTAACGGCGTCATTTATACGCACGTCAAAAATTAATTTTTCCAAATAATACGCGTGGTTTGCTTTTTTTCGACGTACGCGTGAGGGGTGAGTTAGTGTATTTAAACCATGAGCGGGAAAAAGGCATCGGACTAACACACCACTACAGCATAGAAAGCTCGATGGCGCAGAATCCATTTCTGTATGTTTTTCGAGGGGAAACTGCAGCACATCGCGTCGCACGCGATGGCGCCGTCGCCGTTTTGTCGACACATGCACCGGCGGAGACCACTGTTTACAAAATAATAATAATATAACTATTCGATATAACCCACGTTTGCATAACATGTGCTGATTTTATTATAATACGTAGGTAGCTTGTTTACTCCGTTAAAACGCGACAGTATTTCCATAAGTTTTGGCACGATTCTTCGATGAAGATGATTACTAATATCATTTATTATTCGATATAATTGTGTCAAAAGCCTGACGACATATTTGCGACCATCAGCTGTTTTGATTCTATGGTATAGCGATGGCACTCGTGATTGGTTGCAGCTCTTACTTATTTTCATTTTACGCAGTCGTCGGCAGCTACATCTTCACTGTTATCCTTTCTGAAAAAAGCATCTGGGAGAAGGTGAAGACCGATAGTAAATAGAATAACTACTCAATAGATAGTCTTAATTTTTTCATATTTTGAAGTGACGATTCTACATTGACTATTATTGTATATTGTACATATCCTTATTTGAGTCATTGTCACCATATCAAGAAACATCGGGAAATAAATAGGTATCTAGTGTTACAATATTAATGTATTATATAGACGTGGGCACGTTGAAATTAATTTTAATTAATCGTCGAAATCGTATTATTAAGTTTCCATACCGTCACATACGTCATAACAGGCAATGTATATTATTATTATTATTAGAATATTACGTATACTTTAAATTTGGGAAATACTTTTCTTGAGTGATTTAACAGTATATAAAAAGACAGGACCCGGTTTTGACTAAACAAAAGAAAAAACCTTATTTGGACCCATTTATCAATCAAAAAATATAACGTTATATTTATATTGTTTTGAAAATGATCACAAAAATAATTATAATACTTTTAACCAAGCCTATATGAAGATTTATTGTAATGGTTTTAGACATATTTTATCGACATTATACACTTTATGAATTTATTACCTCAAATAAATAGGTATACTTCATATTATTTGTTTATAGATTGAAAATAAATAATAATAAATAATATTTCATAATGAAAGTACTATGCATAGGTAAAGTGTGTACGTATATACCGTATAAAAAGTGTAAAATCATACACACAACCCGCACATAGTTTAATTAATACAAATATTTGTTTTATTAATTATTCATCAATCATCCATTAATTATTTGATATATCGCGTAGTGAGATTATTTGGAAAATCCACGTGACTGTATGTGTCACTCTTCTACAAAAATCATACCCAAATACAAAATATATAGCTGAGAATTTGTCAAAATAACAACCGACAACGTTGGGATCGACTGCGCCGTGAACCAAATAATGCGGTAACATCAAACACGCTGGTGCTTATTATTACAGTTACGTACAATAGTTCAATGAAATACGCCAAAAGTATTTTATAATAACAACAATAATATTAATTTATTTTATTTCATGAGATGCCGCATATGACGAGATAATTCACGTAGGTACAAGATGAATTCTAATATTTTCGTACACTCGTACACAAAAATGTGTAGTCTCGTAAAGGATTTGTGAATAAAATACGCATGGCAATAATATTGTCTTATTACTTTTACACTCGACGGAAGAATGAGAGTGTATATTCTATACATGAATCGGATAAATTTTGAGCCTTAAAAAATGTACACGTGCATATACAAGAGATACGTACCGACATGTATTTGACTTTGACTTCGATACGAGTCGGTATCTAACTATTCTTTTATAGTAAAGTGTATATAAATTGAAATTTGTATACCTCAGAATTTAAAATTTAAATAAGATTTCATGTAAATTGTTCATACTCCAAACAAAAAATATAGGGGCACATTTTTTTTAAATACATATTTTAAGTTCAATTTTAAACTAAGCTTAAACATTTCAATTGTTTTGATGTAACACAAAAATATTATTCCTGAGTATTTGAAACATTTATAATATGTTATTATATTTTAAACACATAAGACATAACAAAAGTTTCGATTGCAATTTTTTCGGCAAAAAATTATTTAACCTACTGTTGTAGTACTAATGCAAATTAATCAGTTTAATAATAATGCCATAAAATATGATATAGGTAATATTAAAGGCTGACTGCATTAGCTTAGAATTAATATACAATGGTTTTACATCATTGAATTATATTTTAACATATCCATTGCCTACAATGATTCTCTAAGCGCCTAATTTTATAGCAGAGCATTACCCACTAACCCGTCTTTTCTTCTTGAAAATCTTGTGTGTTTCGTCAGGCCGGAGGTGATTGACTTAGAGCGTTTCGCCATCGCACGCAGAAGTATAATATTATTATATAATACATTAATTTATACGTATCTGATGGGTTATAAATCGAGATTCGAGGCAGGTTTTTTGTTGCAATACACAGTTATGTACACGGGCACTCGAGGACGCAAAAAACCAAACAAGAACAAAAAAAACTAACGTGAAAACTGCAATGGCCGTTTTATAAGACTGAACGACGAGAATTAATACCACGGTTAGTCCCGGTCGCAGCGAATATGCCGTGTAAATGTATATGGTTGGCGGTCGCCTTGACCATGTCGAACCGCGGTCGGAACGCGTGGGTTTAGAATCTCCTCGGATTACCGTGCTAAATGTTTTGGTGACCACTTTACAAACGTGTTCGTTTGCGAATTCCACAGTGTGGTTATTGACATAAACTTGCGGGCGACCGCGGTAAGTTTGACCTAGTCGATCGTCGTCCGTTTTGCAGTATAACCGTGGTATACTTGCGGTGACCGTGTTACGGTGATATTTTTTGTTGGTCATATGGTACGACTGATCATGGACAAAAGTTAAGTTTTCTAATTACCACCGTCTGATTCGTCAAGAGTTTCCGTTTTCACGTCACCATTTGCAAGTTCGTATTAAATATTATAATCATAGATTATACATAATATAAGACCAGAATAGATGGTGAACTTCCATTCGTGCCACCCAATGCTCAAAAAATACTAACAAATCAGTGGCACCACAAACAATTTTATAAGAAATCGCATCACTGATATTTTGCAATCGCGCCAAATGGCAAACCATTGTCATATTATTTGATACGATAATTATAGTAAAGGTGATGTAAAATTATTTGTTCCTCATAATAATATGTGATCATACTCCATCGAGGTAGGTTTTAGTTATCAGTAGGGTGAGGATTTGTATGTAATAAAAATTCAAAAATATGTACATATATATATGTATTTAATTTTAACAAAATATGTAATTAAAAATACAATATATGTAAAAAAAAAATTTTATTCTTGACTAAAATATAATAATATTATAAAATGAATATATTAAATCGCCAAATTTTCATCGTCAACAAAACAATTGACAATCATATATTTTTTTAGATTGTCAAAAGTAAATCGACGTCGATTAGGACGCAATATGTTTTTATAGCGGCTAAAGGATCTTTCCACATTAACGGAAGTTATAGGAGCAAATTTAAAAGCTCCTAATTCAGCAACACTAAATTGAAAAGAAGTTTGCATATCGCTGCCGTTATGAATGTTTGCAATAGCTTCAATAGTCTTTAAACCTGGGTTTTTATTAAGTACTTGTTCAACTTTTTTTTAAATTTTTATTCCAACCTCCCCAGGGGCTTCTTTCAATTTGTTGACGGTGTTAGAGACAATACCCAGGCTATCATTCAGAGACAAGTTTTGACCTTCGAGTTTAGTAATAGAATTGGCAAGGAATGTAGTATTGGAGGATATGTACACTAAATTAGATTTTAATGAGGTACTTTTAATTAAATTTTTCGCATTTTCTACTGAAACAGCATCTATTTCAAGTTTGGAAATCACACCTTCAATGACACTAAAATTGTCGCAATAATATGCAGCAGCTTGTAACCAAGTAATACCAACAACTCATAATATAAAACGGCGATACATTACTAATTCTGTAAATAGCTCAATATTTAACAAAAATATGTAATATCAGTAAAATATGTAAAAACATGTAATTTAGATTAAATATGTAAAAATATGTAATATCAACCATAACTTAAAATAATCAGATAGACCTGTAACATATTTCTGTAAAGGAATCATTCGAATACTATCATTCATGACAAATATGTAAATACATACAAATCCGCACCCTAGTTATCAGTAAATGCAGAATTAACAGAAGTGAAAAATGTGGTTTTATATAATCTATGATGTTATTATAGTTTTAAGCAGCGTGAACGTGTGACGATATTTCGGCAACAAGTCTTCAACAAGCCTCCACATTATCATGGACTCCGGCTCGACGAAACACATTCGTTTCCTGTGAATTGTAAAGGTAGGATGCACATTCACCGTAATATTATATTCACGAGTGTACCGTTCTTTGTACGGATAGTGACATATTTTCATAAACCTCTATATCACATTATTTAGGATTTTATTGAATTAATGTATAATGCTTGTTGGTGCCTACATAAATTGTAAAGATTTTTAAAAACCTTTAAAAAAAACATTGTAAATTTATTGCATGAGAACATAATTCAACATAATTTCTCTGTATAACTATTATTATAACTACTATACGTGAATTGTTTTATTCTTTTTAATTTAATTTAATATTTATTTTTGCGAGCAAACAAATATAAAGAAAAATGTTTGAAAAAGGTAACTAAAAACATTTTTTAAAAAATTTTAATTTCTACAGCAAAAATGTATGAAAACCTTCCATAAATGTATTATTTTGCTCACGGTCAACTAAGTAATAGTTTTCTACAATGTTTTCTACCATACCGTCAAAATAAATTATACCTCACGATTATTCATTTCCTATGCCAATTTAGTCAACATGAACATACATTTTTATTTATGGTGAATGATTATATTTTATACCAACATATAATACAAATTTTATAGTTTGAATTGATATGAATTATCAATAAGATTGAAATTTTATAATTCGTGTCACATAAAAAAATATAACGTAAAATATAACATCTATGTATATTGAATCATTTATGTTCAATTTTATTTTTGATACTATACTATACACATTGTTATGACATTCAAATGTAAAATGAGAACTATCGTATTAGTCATTTTATTATCAATTTTATACCAATATGGCAATTGGCAATGTATATATAGATTTATGCTACGAAGCATTGTGATGGTTTTTTATTTTTGTTGTTTTGTGTATTCTGATTTGTGAAATGCACTGTCGCTTAATGTTTATTATGCATCATCGTCATTTTGAACATTCTCGTATAGAAGACAGATCACGTATATTATAGATCTTCAACGATATTATACTATTGTGTTAAAAATTATTGAATTGTGTGAGTATACGCATTAGGAAGGGGGGAGCGAAATTCAAGTATACACCGAGTATATGGCGTTTCAACTATTGGATGATTAATATTTAGTATAATATATAGTATATATTTTAATATTCAACGATTTAGATACACAATGGTTTTTTTTTAATTGCATCATAATTTATTGTAAAAACATATTTAGGAGTTTGTGTTATACATTGATGTAGGTATGATTAAACACAACATAATAAATATAACAATACAATTTGTTCCCAAGGATATTTTACAAAACAAAAAAAAATCAAAAAGGGTTATTTAATAGATTTAGGTATAAAAACTATGGTTTTCCAGATTTTAATAATATGATAACAATAATTGTTCTGCAGAAAGGTTTGCAATTTTTCAATTGGACTTTTTGTAACTAGTCTTTTAAATATGCTTTTTATAAAGATTGTTTTCGCGAAATTTGAGTTCAACGTGGTTCGTTTGGTATTTGTGATCCGAAAATACGGAAAAATAATTGAATCTCCACTGCCATTAGTGAGTTTTGGTGTGTTTCAACAAACTAGTATATTTTAAAACGTATATAGTGATTTGTTACGTATGATATTAATGGAATTTCTAGCAAACAAATTAGTTGCACTTAGCCTCTAAGTAAATACAAGTATATAGAAATATTTTATTACCATGTAATATATATTATATAAGATCCTGACATGGAACAAACGCTGGCTGAACAAATTAGCTCCGGTGGTAAAAAATATGTTGCAATGGCACGGATATTAAAGACTGATGTGGTCGCCGTATATAACATTATTTATATTGTTTTTATCAAGAAAAAAGCCTGATTTTCACGGAATTCGAGTACGAAAACTAGAACTGAAATAACCTAATTATGTCTACATAACTATATTATTATAATAGCTGATAATAATAAATAACAATTAAAAAATAATTTTCCCTTCACTAACGGCAGCGATTCAAGTGATGGTGGATAATAATGATATAAATAGTGAAACAGTGTTTTTAATTTTAATCGACGCGCCGATCTAAAGTCTCATTAGCGTTGGACAAATTCCAATAAGACACGCTGAAGTGCACGGGTTGGAAGTTAATTCTCTGCTGGGCAATCGTACGCGACGACGGAGGTGGTGACCTCATCGATTTATTAATCTGGAACAACGCATGTGACGACGACGACGTAGGGGGAGGTGGGTGCTGCTGTTTGGCTCGGTTGTCCGGAAGGGATGTTGACTGGTCGCTGCTGCATTTCCTAATGATTAGACGCGAAACGCCGCTGCGGGGTTGTATAAGATCTGTGATCCGGTGATGATTATTATTATATACGTCTCGATTTTCACGCAAGATTTTGGCTTCACGTAATTTGTCAAAAGCCATCGCACACGCGTAAAATAATAATACAATAAGACAATTTTCGGCGCACTCTCGCGTCTTTAGAGGATTTCAATAAAACATATTTATAGATAAATAGGATCAGTAAAGACGGAATTTTCACACACATACACGTATATATATATATGTGTGTATAACAGTATCAAACAATCGTATTATCAGCTATGCCGCTGGTACAGCCATCACCAACTATACATATTATATATATTGACATTAGACTTACAATCTTTTAGAACACGATGCACGCGAATCGCGGAGAAAAGCGCAGGGATCAAGTGGAATTTGTGCGAGTCGTGTATTTTTGAAAATTCTGCGTAAAAACAATCGCCTAAAACCACTCGGCTGGGGGGATAAACGCGGAATACGTGACGTGACGTGTTGCGGCAACTCCCTATCGTTCCCTCCATCCCTTTCGGCGGCCGATCCACAACTACTGCACTCACCCCGTCCCAAACGATGGCAGGCGGATATACGAACTACGACGAACAAATCGATTGTGGTGGTGTCGGGTGATTGGGTGAACGGTTACTTCTTTCACTTATTATTATTATTTTTTTTCCTCTATCCAAAATCGTTTCTACACAATGTAAATACTTCGTGGTAGTTGAATAATGCCGATACGCTTATACACACATAGATGTATATTTATCTGGCAGTGGAATAAATTATTATTGTGTGGCGTTGTCAGTACATTCACCAACAACAAATCTTAACGCTACAACCAACACGCTTGTGCATTACACACATAAATCTCAAAGCCATACTTTTGAAATCGCTATTTTTCCTCCTACCCATGGGCCACGTGTACAATGTACATATATTTTATATTAAATGTGTTATACGAGTATTATGCTACGTTGCACTGTGGTGCGATAGCTATGTTCGGTAATATAATTGCGCGTGTGTTTACTATCATATATTCAAAGTGTTTTTCGCGATTTGTCAACCATACAAAAACGGCGATGAATATAAAAGTCAACTAAATAATATTATCATGACAATAGTTTTAGTCTAGTGATGTTGTGCATGACTTGGTATAACTGGTATGACTAATAAATACAACAGTAAAAAATATTATGTTCGGTGTAAAATAATACCTCGATGAGTGTGATAGTTGTGCGGTATGAAAGCCCATCTAAAACGAATACATGTATCAGATTTAAAGGAAACTATGAACGAAGATTAAGACGAATTGTATATGCGTGCTTTTCTTTTTAGACAAACAAATTTAACTTTAGTGCGTTTATATAGTTTTCAATTTATATTTTATGATTGCTATATTTGTTGTTTTTTTTTTTTTTTTTTGTTTTATATGAGTACTGCATAGAAACGTTTAGTAGGAGTTATAAATTATAATGTGCATTTAACATGTAAGAATTCAAGTAAAAATTCACAATATTATGTTTTTGGCGTTCTATAATATTATACAATACTATAGTTTAAAACAAAATTATTGAGGTACATAAGATAACTCTTTGATATTATTATGGTACGGAAATTTTTACGAAGCTTAAAAAACGTTTAAAAGGGCTTTAAAAAAGAAATACCCTTCAAATTATTATTTAATTTAAGGGTTAAAAACAAAACAATAGTTTTATTATTTGCTTAATTTGTCGAAAGTTTTCACGGGGAAACTATGTGTCTTCAGGAACAATAGTTTTGTCATTATTATTTGTTTTAACCAATAATTTTATTACAACATGAAAGTAATTAACCAAAAATAATGTTATAATCAAAACATTTTAAATATAAAACCACAACAAGACGTGTCAATAAAATCTGATAAATATTCTAAATTATTGCACCAATTGATGATTATTATACATTAAATTTAATCAGACCAATACTAAGACATTCACGTTGCATGATATAATATACGCATTTATGTACACATAAAAATAGCACATATGATACAATATAACCAGGTTAGATTTTGGTCGCTATCGCAAAGATTGTATTTTTGTAAGAACTAAAAACATAAGACTTCGGCGAGCGTGAGGACAGGAGGGCGATTATAATATGTGCTTCTATAAATCAAAATCATATTTTTATTCGGGTTGACGACATATTGAATTACTAATAGTAAGACGGTACTTACTCCGGAATGTGTGCACAACGATGTGTGTAAAGCACGCATCGTGGTTTGGATAGTATTTTAAGTGAGAAAATAATAAAGTTCAAGATTCAAAGTTATATTATAAGTTATAATATAACTTATAACCTATTCTTTTGTCGACACGATAAAAGAAATGTACCGCACTCGTTTGTCACAATTATTATGAGCCACGTGTTATCCTACTTCATTTTACCATCATCTCCCATAACTCTCTATGTATATATATTTACGTTCTGACAAGAAATCTTACACAATTACGCTTGTTAACATATTATTATTGTCACATAATAATTTAACGATATTACGTCATCTAAATTGAAATTTTAATGATGATTGGGTAGTACCTGCAAAATGTTACAACACGCTCAATAATGACTAAAATGATTACCAAAGACCATGAGATATTGGAAAACGGCAAAATTATTGCAACCATTTGCTGTTTTATAATATTAATTTTAAAATTAGTTATAGGTGTTTCAGATACCTGAAAAGCTTTATAAGAACTTACAGTTTTGTTAATATTATAATATGTCTATATGTACTAGTCGCTATAGGTAGTTGTTTTAAATTCTAAGAACGTTTATCCGGCTACAAGATTAATTTTTTTTTTTATACTGAAGTTACCCTTGGCAGCAGAACAAGTATAATCTATTATGTTTCTAAACATTAATAGTTTTTTTTAAATAATTATCCGTAAATATGGGTTAATGTAAAAGTTAGTGAAAAACTTTATACTTTTGAGATTTTCACCAATCCCATAAATGTAAACTATATTTCTCTTAAAATTAAAATACCTTGAACAAATATTAAATATTTTACGTGTATAATTTTTTATTTTTTATTAATGACATTAAATTATATTTCACAAAATATTTTGTAGTAGGTACCATTATAAAAATAAAAAGGTTTCCCTTTAATCACCAAAAAGATCGAATAATGGTTATAAAAATTAGTGCGCAAGAAGGGTCAAAAAAGGTTTAATTTAATATAACAACAGTGGATTAATTTAATGTATTATTAACAATAATACGTCAAAATTGTGCATCAATTAACGATGATAATAATATATTTAACTAAAATTGATTCAGGTAGTAAAAGTCAACATAACGAACGAAATATAATGATTATAAGTACACAGCAGATTCATAGAACTACGAGTATATACTAATAAGCATAAAACAAAAAAACAAAATGATTAGGAAATCAAAGTCGGGACATCTTCGAAATGAATAGTTTCACAATTGATAAAGTTAGTTTTTAATGGAACCATATTGGTAAAATTATCAACTTCGATGTTTATTATTCTTTTTTACCTGTTAGTTAGAACAATAATACATCGAATCACTGGTATCACTGGATTACAACTTATATTATTGTGTACTTTGTATACATATAATTTATAGTTGTATATCAAAAACAAATATATATTAATATATACTTTTTTTTTTACTGGAAGAAACTAGGATCAGGTGGAAACTGTGTAGCACAATACTGCAGCCACTTCGTAGGTATTAATTATGTAATACATTCCATCAATAGTGACTGGTCGTATCGATCATAAACGCGGCGATTTGTGAATAATATATACAGTTCAGATACTAAAAATAAATCGCTGTTATACTACAATAAGTTTACGTGCATGTTTGTTGATGTTTGACGATGACAACGATATTGTTGCGTAGTCAGAATATAGGTAAATAATAACATGATATTATTAAACATTTTTCCATCGATCAGCGCGGTGGTGAGTAGGAGGTCGTACGACGGCGAGTTTATTCAATAACGCAACAATAAACGACAACGACGACCTAGGTATACGCGCGCAACCGTTTGACGTCGGTCGGATGGCGCTTACAACCCGCGCGTGTGGTTACTGGCTACGCGCACATAAGTGCCTCGTGTCACGGGATAATTCGTAAAAGTCGAATAGTAATCACACTAGGTATTACGTGTCATGTAATCCGTCTTCCGCTTCGCAGTATCCTGCAGCTGCTGTTTATATCAAATAAAACACTTATGTATTGCAATCCTTACACTTAAAAATATTTTTCGAAAATTGCATTTCATTCTTTGTTTATGGTTTGAGATGCAATGTATTTGTGAGGGTGATTTATGTAAATATTTTTGGGACACGCATATACGAGTATATTACGAATTATATTACCCTGCAGTAACTTATAATAATATTGAAGTACCAGATGCACTATCTACCGAGTACAATCTACAACAGATATTTTACAATAACATTATTTATTTTATTTTTTATATTATTGGTCCGATACAAATCGGTTTGAGAGTAGGTCGTTTTGAGTGTACGGTGAGTAAAGAGTCGAGTTCTCAATGATTACCTAATCTAACGGAAAAACGACAGTGGTGTAGCTAAATTGTCTATCCAAGACGCCGTGTTACCATTGTTAGATTATGTAAATGCTTAGGAGAACAAAATCGTGATCTGTGCTATTTCGTCAGTTGACGGCAGTTCATACTGTTTTCATCGCATTATAACATTTATGATATCTATGGAGAAAATTTACAATACAAAAAGTCGTACAGAACAATAATACTAAATTCTAATATTTCAATAAAAAAAATATTTACATTTTAATTTTTGCCATCGAATGTAAACACTTGGGGAAATTCAAATTTGCCAGGTGATTTATATAAGTAACAACATTTAGTTAGTGTAGGTACACTGCAATACAGTTTTTATGTGTTGACTAAGGTAGATTATCAATACTAAATAAATCAATGAATTATTAAATGTAATTCTTCTTTTAGTATTTAAATTATTATGTATGTAAATATTTTTTTTTAATATAGATGATTAATGATTATACACGAATTTTATGGTGAAGCCTAAAGATATGATATTAAGTATTAAATTAATTAACAACACAATAAGTATAAAATTGAATTTGGTGAAGCAAAATAAATTAATATACCTATTATCAATATTAAATTTAAACGTTCGACTATAATAACTATCTTATTGAGTTTATCGTGTAAATCGTAAATAAACAATATTATTCTGAAGGAACATAATAATGTGAGATGAGAACAATATGAAAAAAACTATACACTCATTTCAACAAAGTTTTTTTAATTAACCATAACGGATATGAAATAAATAAATTGAATTCGTTCAAGAGTGTTTTCAAAGGAAAATAAACGCTGTTAATCAGTTCATTAATTCACAACATTTAGTAACAAGAATACCTATACGGTCAAAGTATAGAGATCAGACAGATGGTAACAGTTGAGTGTCTTAAAAAATAATATAATAAATATTAATTATATATAATATATAAATCTTTACAAACATGAGAGATAATGATCGCAATACATTATATATCAAAGAAAATTCAAGATCTAAGGAGGAGATAAGTATAAAAAATGTATTTTACAAATAAAGTCTAGCACTATATTATTATATATACATAAAATTGCAACGTAATGCGAAGTTTTTACTAGAAACCCCCAAGTGGTTGCCGCCCATCCATGACAAACTTACGATATGAGTCCACAGTCTGACATGCTAAATCCTGTAAAGTCGTTTTCTCGATAAACTTATCTCTCTTATTCGTCGTTGTAACGTATATCGTTATGACGCCCGCCTTAACTTTTTTTCGAATTTTTCCCCCCTATTCTCATCCTACCTTCCACCACTTATGTTAAAATATCAATTTCGTTTTAATGCATTTTCTGAATACGCTGGTTTTATAATAGCATAATATGTGTACAGCTATACACCTTCTCACAGTAATGTCGTATCTGAAAAATTTATATTAAAGCGTCGATGATTAAAAGTGTCTGCTTTTGGTTTTGAACCTTCAAAACGGAAACTGCACGTATAACATAATGTAGGAGATGTGTCAAAAAAGTTTGTTCCGAATTGTATTTTAATGAGGCACGTTGTCGACGGCGATGGATACAATACGGCATCTTAATCGACTCCGGGATATGAGACGTACTTTGATAACAGCTATCAACAAACTAGAAGCTTTGCATTATAATATTAGAATTATGAATTGTATATAACGCTGTACGCATTAATGAGGCTTAATTATAGTTTAGGTGTATCAAATTAAATAGGAGTGAAACACAAAGAACAACAATATCACTAGAAATCATATATATATATATATATATATATATATATATATAGGTATATAAGTGATACTAGGAATTCGAACACGCGAATTTGGTTTTCTAATACATCATTTTTAATGTTCATAAACTCGAAATAACGGGAGAATTAGAATTAATTTGCCTACATTACGGTGCTAGGTACGAAACAATTGGTTTGAGATATGCATTTATGCCGCTTCGGACGAGAATGTAACAATAATAATCGACGACGACGAAAACGCGTGACAATACGTAAAATAACTACGTATTGCAAATTTCCCGATCGTGCTTTTTTGTGACACTATTAGAGAGAAACAAAGTGTATATTTTGACATTTATGAATAAAAAATATGTTAGTATTTTTATTGTAATTTCAGGGTAGCATTACACACACTGTACCGAGAGTGTTGAGTTTACGGAAGTGGGACGTTTGGAATGACATCTGTTGCACGACGTTGATATTTTGGAAAAAAAAAATCCTCAAATTAATAGAAAAAATGACTACTCAAATTTTAGTTTAAATTAATTAAAATAAGACTATTGCAAAATATATTGTGTATTATACTTATAATATTATTTAAAAATTTATTTAATCTAATATTATTATTGTGTTATTTTGCAAATTCAATAAATTCAATTCAATTCAATTAGGAGAACTCTCGATTTTCATTAGCTGTTCGTTTTTATATCGCGTGTCATTATTGTTGGTTTCCTCAAGGTTGATACCGTGGGGTCTTTGCCTTCCCATCCTAATCCCACCCCTTTTTCTTTCGGAAAAACTCTATTTGTGATATCGTCAGCTAATAGGCCAATTGATGTAACCCTCACTTTTTTTAAATTCCAGGTTCTGTTTTAAATTTTCTCGAAATTAAATAAATTGACGTTTAATGTTATTATTTTTAATATAATCTTCCTGTTTATGTTAAACGTATTGTCCGACTATGCGTACAACAAAACAAATGAAAACTGACACGAACAATTCATATAGGTAGTCAAAATATATATTTACCTATTATTTATTAGGTATCTGACAAATAAATCAACAGGAATTAAAATGATATTTTATTAATTTTCTGTTTACTGTATTTTATCGTTGAGGCATGCATTCACTTAGTTTCATCACATTGTGTAAATGTATTTTCATTAAATAAAAAAAAATCGTTTCGAGGTTTAAATTGATAAAGTAGTCTGTAGAGTTGAAATATGTTTTAAAAAATAATTACATTTATTCCCCTGGCAGTATATTATTGTTTAGGATACGTGTATAATATTCTTGTTTTAATTAAATTGTTCAATAGATTATTATTAAATATTCATTTTAAGAGTTAATATTTAATTATAAATATCATGTCTGAAATGTCCAGAGTGCAATTTAAACTACCTAATATAAGTATATATTTAAGATGATTATGTCATTTATACGTCTAATATTATGTTTTTTTTTTTTATTGATCTTAAATACAACCCGGCATCTGTGGCCATTAGTTACAGCTATGGTGGCACAAAAGTTAATTACAATAGGGGTTCATTATGGTATCGTATTCTAATAACTAAAAACTAAGGAAAAATGAACATGATATTTAAATTGAGTTATATAAGTTAGTTGATTTTAGGAAGTTAATCATCTTGATATTGTCTTCGGATTCTGGTCCCAGTGCGGCGCCGAGTGTCGCGTCGATTCCGATCCTTTGTCTGTCTAGTTCGTACTTGAAACATTCCGTTAATATTATGTTTTATCATTGTATTTATAGCAAAAGTGTAAAACATAGCAAGTTCAGTTATTGAATATTTGTACAGCATAATACTTTAAAGCGCCACTCGTAACTACTTCAAGTTGTAAAACCAAAATCGTAAATATTTGAAGAAAATTAGAATTTTTTTTCATTATTATCAGTATTGTGCACGCATATTGTACGGGCGTTTGTCGAAAATACCGTTTCCGTTGTCGTTTCGCGTTTATTATTCATGTCGGACCAAGCGCGTTTCCGCTTTCAGATCGCACCGCTGGAGAACGTTACGGTGAAAGCGTGAAAATTACGCGAGGGATAGCTCTTTTATATTATTATGTCTCCCATCCTATTTGCCACAAACTCTGTAGCCCTGCGTTTCCATTATACAGGCGTAATATTAATATGTAAGATTTCAATTTTCGTGATTTATAATCTAATTTAGTCGCAGCGTACGCGATTCTCAAAAAATAGTGAGTATGGTGGATCGTACATTACATTGCTATATGTAGTTCACACATTGAGAAACGTAGGTATAGGTACAAACAATGACGACGATAGTGGTCGTTAAACAGTAAACAAACAAATGTACACGCTAGAGTCTTATAATATATATTATATTGTTTCTACTTTTTCTAGTCTATAAGACTATAACTGCAAATCTGATTTTGGCATCTAATCCTATAGCTATTCGGCACAATTTCTGTGCGCGGTTATTACACATGCGTAATATTTTCAATATGTAAGATTTAAATTTTCTCGATTTATAATCAAATTTAGTGGTGGCGTACGCAATTCTCAAAAATAATTGCGCATGCACGGTGGCTAGTACGAGTATTACATTACATTTCTATGTTATGTACCACTCACATTGAGAAACGTAAACAAACAACAACGATAATATTCGTCGTTAAACGGGAAAATGCGTATTCACGGGTGCCTATACTTTTTATCTTGTATACTGACTAATTGACTCTAGTTGTATATCTTAAACAGTGCAGAACACACAAATACGTATACGCGAGTGCCCTGTATAATATTTATGGTTCCTACATTTTTTAATTTTATGTGCTGTTTAGCTGCAAACATTCCAGAATTTGTCTTCTCACTCTATTCGCCACAATTTTTGTAACCCTGCACTTGTAAACAAGCTTATAATATTATCAACATGTAAGATTTCATTTTTCGTGGTTTACGCTAATTTAATCGTGATGTACACGATTTCCAAAAATAGCTGCGTATGGAGGATCGTGTATACTGACTAAATTTACTATATAAAAATGCGTAGTATACCTATGCATGTTGAAAAACGTATACAAACAATAAACAATAATATTCGTCGTTAAACGGGAAAATGCGTATTCGTGGGTATACTGATTAACTGACTCTAGCTGTATATCTCGACTTTTATTGGGGAAAAAACGAAAAAATATAAAACACGACGCTATATATAGATGTATCTGTGTTTTATGTATCTATACCTCTTATCACGGGAAAATGGCCTGTATAACTCGCTTTGTGAACTAATTTAACCGAGATGGGCAATTCGCCTGTGGTGGATTGGATATAGCACTTAGTATATTTTTGAACGTGGTTCAAACTACTCACAAAACTTTCCCAATATTTCTAAGAACAATTTTAAATTTTCATCAAAATCGGTCGAGTAGTTTTTGAGTACCTATACATATAAGCTACAAACATACATTAATTTTTATACAATATAGATATAAATAGATTATAATATAAAAGTTTCTTTTATTTCTGCACAAACTAGTTATTTTTATCAAAAAAAAATATACTATAGATTTTCATGAGTTGAAAAAAAGTTCATGTGCGAACAACGAATCTATGAACACTCAATTCTCGAAGAATTTATATTAAAATGTCGGTGCCTGCAATTATTGGTTCAGTATAGTTTTTAAGAATATAAGCTTTATACAAATGATAATCAACTTATATATTGGTTATAGATTACATATTATTGTTATATACAGTGAGAAATTACGAACTAGATTTGGTTTTGAAAATCTATTGAAAAATAATATTTTTTGTACTTGGTTAACTAAATTTTAAAGAAAAAAACCCACAACTCTTTTTTTTAACAACATTCTATATTTTTTGTTTTAAAATGTATATGTGTATATATATGCAATATGCATGCAATAAAATTCCATATATTAGCATTGTGAATAGGTTTTATAAATAATGAAAACGATTTCATTTTTGTTTTACTACTATTTAAGTTGAGTTATTTTGTTTTTATAATAGTTGATCAAGTAAAATTTTCGAAATTTATAAGTTAAAAATAAACATTTTTTAATATTACTTTTTTTGACTTATCGAACATTTACCTAAAACAATAATTATTCGACTACAATGTAATAAAAATGATAACATTATAATTATATCATAATACTACGGTATGCAAAAATAAACGTCTTCAATGGAAAAAATTATAGTACAAAAACTCAGGAATAAACGAAAAATATTATATCTGACTATCTAACATGAAACCATATTGGATTGTAATGATCCGATGCAACAGTTTCTTGACGGATACTCAACCGGAGGAAAGTAGTAGAATATAGCTGTCACTTAAATATGTTGTTTGGGTAATTCATCAAGTGACATTTATACGGTTCTATACATTGAAGTCAATAATGTTTTATAAAGTATGGCGAACCATAAATTGTATTACAATCACATAATATATGGGTGCAAAATATTATTGAGTTCTTGACAATCCAAAACATTATACGTGAGAGGATTGACTCACGTCGGATACATTTTCAGTCCGCAGAGGTACTCTCGTGCGTGCTCAATCTCTTTTCCCTCTTCTTTTCCACTTTATCTCTTTCTACCCTTTTATATCTCTCTCTCACTCCCTCTTTCTACACATCTTAGTTATTGGACAACCGTTAAATTATGACAGTACGTTTTGTTCCAAAAACATTCAGAATGGAGTAAGCGAAATCAAACGAATTTTCTGATACGCGTAATAGACGACTTGTACCTATCTTGTACAAGAAGAACGCACTGTGTTAATTATTATACGACGCGGACGTGAGAAACGAACGAAAACGGAACGCGCGTAATGATTCCGCGATCGATGATAATATTATCAGTTCTTCTGTCTGATTCCATTACACTGAGGTATACGACGAGGTCGTTATTGATATTGTGGCAGTATATAGGAGTGGGTGGGCTGAGAACGCAGGCAGGGAACAGCAGACGAAATTTATTATCGTAAACGCGTCCGGGGGAGTTCACTTTTGCAAATTAAAATCCGAATAGGCCATATTTTACATTTACGGGGCACGTAATCCCCGGGCTTAACGTTGTCTTGCCAGACACGCAGGTCGCGACCGTCTTGCGAGGAAAAACGGATCGTATACGCACGAAAACAACAACAACTACAACAACTGCTGTTTTAGTGCCTCGTCGCCGTCGCCATCGACGAGGATCAGCGAACCTGTGCACACGGCCCTAAAAAACGATTTAATGTGTATGCGAGGATGCACGCGGCGGATTATACGCGAAAACGACGACGACGACGTTGTTGTTTGGCCGTCGGATTCCGGTCGTCATCGATATTTTATAAAAATAATAATAATCATGATACGGACGGTGTATTCGAACAAAACCCGCGTTCTCATAGACGATATACATACATAAATATATATATAGCCGTCGGATCGCAGACAACCGGAAACGCGCGAGTACGACGGATATAAATCACCACGCGGCGCATGGTATATCCGATCAAAGTTTTTTATCCCTTCGGCCCGTCTCACCGCTATCCAAACGCCATGCACATTATACATACGTATTATGAGTCGAACAGGTTTGTATACTGCGCGGGCGGCGTCTCCGCCACACACCGGCACATCGGTGGAATGACTATATATATACGCGCGCGCGTTGTACCGTCTCTAAAGTTTTGTATAAGCACGACGTAAACATTATGTGCGTGTGTATCGCATATCGAGGATTTCAATAATACGAGCGCGAGGTTTAATCTAGACAAATGTATACAAAGATGTCGGGATTATCGTTGTATACGAACATAATAAATATTATATGCGCCGGATACGGTTTACGACGCGGCCAACGACTATGTATTTATATATGTATATATATATATATATATATATATATATATTGATACCACAGTAGTGGGTAATCTTTTTCCCGATCGTACGCAAGAATTGCACGAAGAGTTTGGCGGCGTGGACGGTGCGATGTGATCGTATCGAGGGAGAGGGGGAAACGATTCTGTAACGATGCGATACAATTGCTACGAAATATAATAATATTCGAGTTAGGGAATAGTCCTCCGTGGAACGACCGAGACACGATACCGTCGTCATTGCATAATAATAGGTATAGGTATACAATTTTAATGCATCGAAAAAAATAGTCACATAATCATATCGATAAGCGTGAAATCAGAGCTTATGACATCCAAGTTGATTATACACAACAAAAAAAATAGATAAACATTTTTTAGATTATTTAGGTCCGTATTGTTTCAATGAAATGCCATTGCATTTAAAAAAATATTTATTTTATAATGTTAATGATAATTCTAACCGTATAATAGACGAAAAATCTACTTTAAATTAGATATTAGGTGAACTAGTAAACTAGTTTTAGGTATTATTAAAAGTTGTAAAAAATTATGTATGTATAGAATTTTTTTTTTATATAGACATATATTTATAAATTATTAAGAAACTTGTACAACTCATGTATCTCACCACAAGTTTTGCTTTAAAAGATGCATTAATTTTATGTATATTACACGAATTTAATTTAAATTTAAATTTAAAAAAAAAAAGTCTTGTAAGTTATACCCCACGGTAGGCTTTTATTCGGTTTTTTTTTTTTTTTGGTAATAATTGACGACGAAAAACACGGTAAGTAAATGTAGTACAGTATTATTGGAGAAGTCATTAAATTTGACAGTAGCAGAATAATCAGTAGCTGCAGCGGTGTACGAAAACTTTTAGACTGGTCCTTTTTAATACCACTGTAGTAGCTATTAATAGTACCTCACATCTTTTGTGACTCGATTGGAACTCAAAAAGCTGCGTAAAGAGTTTTTGTTTTGTTTTGTTTTTTTTTTGTTTTAATTATGAGTTTTGCAGATGGAACGACGACGACATCTTTCGTCTTTCTTGTACTTAAAAATTAATTGCCGAAGAATTTTGCGGGAACGCTCACGTACCGCCATACAGACGCGTACTAACTCCTCTCGCGGTTTGAGTGTGTTTACCACCGTCGTTACTCGGTAGCACACTCGTAACCACGTTTATTGAATAAAAAAAATTATGGTCTCACCGCATAGGGTTTATTTGGCGTATGTACGGCAATAATATGGTATAGTGACTTTGAACTAGAATCAAATTGAATTCGCGCTGCATCGAAATAACGAAGGCGCACGTGAAGACGGAAAACTAGAAATACATCGTATACATTAATTATAATAATAATAATAATAATAATAATAATAATAATGTGCAGCCCTCGTCGTTTGCATTCCAATTGCGGCTGCGACGCCCACACGCGGAGTGATTAAAAACGATTAAAATACCGACCGGACAGCCGACGGTTTAACGACGTGGAGGATTTAGGTGTTGAGAAACGCATACGATGGTATATAATATAATATATATTGTAATTGGCCGTAAACACAGCACTCGCGACGCGCACTCATTAATCGCCGACACGACGACAGACACCACTGTAGTACTGAATCGTATAAAAGATGTATAATCCTCGTGCCAATGATAAGCATGTGCACAACGGCTCTAAGGTCAGTGATGCGCATTCACTGCAATGGCGGTTCCTCGATACACGACTGCGTCTAGAGTAGTTATGTCAAACGATAATAAATTTTAAAAACCTTTATAATATTTTGGATATAATAATAGTGGCGACGTGAAAAACTGCGTTTTGCTCCTCGTAATTTTTAGTGGTCTAGTTGTTTTTGTTCAAATATCAACCGTACAAATACAAATATTATACGAACGTACAATTAATGTATAATTGTTATTATACGACGGTTATTTAAATCGATCATAATATGCGCGATGGTCAGAATTTCAGCAAAAAACAGGTAACACAAACGGCGGCGACGGATGAGGTCAGGCTAAACTAAAATAATCATATCATGTCAACGACGTTTGATCAAAAACTCTTTAGATACAATACAATATTATGTTAAAACGAAATGCATTGATTTGTGTATTGACCAATAGTGATTACCATAATATTGCGTCGTATACTCAACGAAAATGTTCGACGTCTTCTTCTCGTCTGATGCGTATGTGGAACGGTTTTAAAACATGATCTCCTTGCGACCATGTACCAATGTCCACGGTTAAATAATATTTCAAAAAAAAAAATAATAAAATGGCAAATCGTATCAGGACAAATATATCAAACAAAAAAAAACCGACGAGCAGGGCCAAACAAGAATTTTAATTTTAAGAATGTCAAAAATATTATTGTGCCTCGCCATTTGTTATAGTAGTTATATGTATCATCATATTATCTGGTGTACTTAGAGTTATCGTTATGCGTATCCATCGCGTCACAGAACGCACTCGTACTTGTATAATAGGTACCCATTAATACCTTATGCTATATATATGCGAAAAGAGGAATGGTATGATGGAATTCGGAGACGATGTCGTGTCGTTCGTAATAATTATTTCCCTGGTACTGTTCTGTACACATCGCATCGTTGTGTCTAATTTGAAAACTTCTGCCATTTTAGCCGCAATTAAACTGAAAAACTTTTCATCAAATGTTCATTTTTTTTTTTTTTTTATTATTGTTATTAATTATATATACAGTCACAAGAAGGGCAGGTAGACGGAGGGAGAGTGACAAAAACAATTGTACGGCAGATTGAAATTTACGTTTTTGCGTTCACGACTATATTATATCGCCATACGTAATATTATTATATAGCGTTGTCGGAACACGCGACAATCACTCGCCACGACGAACGACGAACTGCGCACGGTTTACGTGCACATTTTATAATATAATATATTAATACGTATAATTCGGTTAAACCGTACCGTTCACGAAATCCGAGTAAAAATATTCAGATAGTAATTCCTAAAAATAATTCTCCAACGAAATCCGCGGTAATATCTTACCTTTGCTGACCCCGGAGAACTTGTCCCTGAGCAAGTTCAACTGGTACACTCGACCAAACTCGCCGAACATGTCCATCAGATCCTGTTCGTTCATCGCCCTGGGGATCTGGCCCACGAACATTTTTATGTAATCGGTTTCCGGTTGTTCGCCGTCGTTGCTGCCATCGGCCGTGGACGCACATGGGGTAGGAATGGACATTTCTATATCACTGAAAGTGGAAAAAAAAATAATAAAATATATGATGTATGACTCAGTTACATAACGTTATAATAATATCATAATACTACGGGGGATGATGGGACGTCGAAGAATTAATGTAATCCGATCTACTTGTGTATAGACTCACTATATCAATATCATTTTATACCGGTTACCCATCTAAGTACATACATATACGTTATTACCTATATGTAATAATAATAATAATAATAATATTATGTACAGATATATATTTCGTTTTTAATCAACCGTGTGTCGTCGAAACCTGGCTCGTCTAACTGATTTCTTTCGACATTTACCTCTATATTATGTATATATATATATATATATATATATATATATATATATATATATACATATGTGCGCGGTTTATGTGTGCACAAGGAGATCTACCCCAAATTGTGTTTAAAGACGACCCCCCAGGGAGATTCGTCGGGCCGACAGAATATATAGGCACGGGCTGCATCGACCATTTCGCATTTTGCCCTAAAGAGGCTTAAGATCCGATTTCACCGTCGGCGATGGTCGTTGCGGTGATTGTTGAATGGTAGGATTTACACACTATATATACATGATGTATTATTATTATTGTGGCACACGTGTCCAATCAATCGACGATCATTACGACCGAATGTCACCTGATCCGATCGAATCCCGTCGTCGTCGACATCATATTGTTATGTTAGGTATTTCAATACTTTACAATGTAATATACGACTATAGTTAGTCGATTAAAAACGAAGAAGTGAAACAAAAATGTGACCCACGCGAAAGAGAAAAAACTGATCAAAGGAAATGCGTATCATTGTCATAGTAGTTATCATCGTCTTGTGACACCACCATGATTGGTAATTATTTTTGTAGCCTTTCGACTGAAAAACCAAAATCACCGTCATGCTTTTAAGGTTTCCTTTTTGTGTAAGGTTGCATTTTTTCTATACAAGAAAAAAAAACATTTGTGATATCGAAAGTCAACGAGTGCAAAAGACAGCGTTTGTGTTTTTATTTTATACATTTTTCCGTTTCGATTAAAATAAAATAAAAGCGTTGCGGGTCGAATAATATACTCATCATACACTATTACGAGGTCGAGGGTGGTGGACGGTGGTAGTAGCGCGACGGATAAGGCGTTTCAAGAACTAAAAATAATAATAATAATAACAACAACAAACAAGAAAGGAGGAAAAACAAATTTTACGACTATATATGCTAACTTTTTCGTTTTTATAATATGGATGTTGTTTACGAATCTAAAATGAATAATAAATAATCAATGTAACACGAACGCCGTGAAAATGAACCAACTATATGGTATAATACAAATTTCTACCACCAGAACAGTAAACAAGCATAAATATCAGTACATTATTGGACGCTGTAATGTGTATTATAATCTACAATGGATGAGTTGTGTGTAGTGGTGAAACAGAAGATTGTAAAATTAGCAATTAATGTCAATAGAAAATATTGTCTCGTATACTAAATTTTATTTACATATTTATTTCACGCAGCTAAAAAAAAACGTAAAACGAGTTGTGATATATATTGATATCGAGTATACATCATTTAACAGTCATTTTACGTAAGTAAAATGCACGATCGATGTCTAAACGAAAATATCCAAAAAAACAGATCTTCTGAAATACCCCCCGCAGAGAAATATGTGAAGTTTTTATTATAAGAAAAATGCCGGGCTAGCTACTCATCGTAGAGTATGATTACGTATATTATACTCTATTAAAGTTAAAAAAAAACGATTTCGTTCGGCAGCAGTCGGACAACACCCGCTTGTCATCACCCGCTCACTACTCTGTAAATTATATCTTTATGCGTGCCTTGTAGTATTTCCACGCACTGCTCACAAGTCGAACGTCGACTACGTTTTTTAACTGGCGCAGAGTTTGTGGGGAAAAAAAACACCGCTCATAACGCACATCATCATAATGATAAAGTAGGTAGCAATGGTGCAACGAGGGTGGTGGAATTCGGGTCCGGACCCTCCCCCCTCACCACACCCTTGGAACGTATAATATTATTCTTAGCAAAAACATATACTCGATGTTTCTACAAATTAAAATGGTTTATTTTGTCGGACCCCCACCCGCCCCTCGTTTGAAAAATTTCTGGTTACTTCACTAACAAACAGGCAGGTAGGTATTATAATTATTACATAATATAGACCCGTAATACAAATAACTAACCGTACACAGAAACCTAAAACCACAACGGGCAGCCACTGCACGCGGTAACGGAGTGGTGATTGAGTGGGGGGGGATGAGGGGGGGGCGAGAGTTTTAATAGTATAGTTATCTCCATCCCGCTCACTCGCTCAAAACGCCCCACACGTTTATCACGGGTGCGAGTGTGTGGGGATAATGCGACGCCCCGCGCGTCCTTATCTGCTCGTACACACTCGAGTACCGAAATTGCATATGCATGAACGCCTCGTAATGAGCGGACAAATGAAACGAAATATTATACGCGACGGCGTGTATTATTATTATTATACCTGCCGCGCTGCCGTCTGAATAATAGTAATAGTAATAATAACAATAATAACAATTTTGCGTTTTGCTGCGGAATAATATACATGCGACGTATAACGGAGCGGCACGAACGACTTATTTCCCCCCTCTCCCCCGCTGCGTTGATATAGGTTCACACGGAATCTCGGTAAAATTGTATTATCTCGTCACCCTCGCCTCCATATTATTGTGCCGGAAACGAATCTAATTTTGGAAATATCAAAAACCACAAGACGCGGTTTTTACCGACATCGCTTTATGCGCTGCACAATATTACGACATCATATACGTAGGTACTATCAGTTTAGACACGCGTAAAACAATTATTGAATTGTGATTTTACGATTTGCACGCACTCGAACACTATTATAATATAGTCTATTAGTCTTGAAAGAGTGTGTATGTTCAAAAATACGTTTCCGGCACGGAAGATTTTACCGCACAATATGTTCCGGTGCGAATTATTCGAGTGTTTGCGCAACGCCGGTAGGTTAAACACCACTCCTGTAAAAATTACGTTGGAAAAAATTATCCTACGGATTATATAATTACAATAACGTTTCAATTGAATTCTAAGTTGCTGCATTATCGTATGTCTTTTTTCCGATAAACTAACTAGACCGTTACAATAATGCAATGTCATGCCATATGTCCTATGGTTTTATCATCATGCAATTAATGGTGCGTTATCGTTATAATAGACATTCGGATGAAACGATAACGGATATTAACCAGTTGCCCGTTAAAGTTTTTAAAATGAGTAATAATCCATTACGATAGCTGATAATCAAATAACCGTACCGATTTTGGCATCGCACGCGCAAAGGCTTTTTTTATTGGTAAATAACGGACCGGGCTCATACGTTATTTTTAGCCGGCACTGTAGTGCAAAAATCGTCATGTCCAATGCGGAGAGACTTTTTGATTGAACTACCTCTACGAAGCGAAATTCCGTTAAAAAAAAAAAATAAAACATTAAAATATCTTGTGGTAAGGTTATATTTTTTTTTAATTTTAATTAAGCGTCGACCACAAAGGTTATTGGCTATAAACATTAATATTTTTTAACACAAGTATGAAGCATTAATAATAATATATACGTAACAATCAGGGGCGTATTTAGGGGGGGTGTTAGAACACCCCCCATCATCCGTATTTTTTTATATTTTCATCAAACTCTGAATTTACTCATTAGACCGAATTTAATTATATATTCTAATAATTATTAGACCAAAAAATATATGCAGAGGATATTGTAGTTGATGAAAAAAGTGCAAAGGGTGAATTTTTGGTTTGGAAGCAACAGATTAAAAAGTCCACTCCGAAACATGTAATAGATGCTTTGCATAACTGTAATTCTATTATTTTTCCTACGATTCACAGGCTGTTGGTTATCTTAGC
Organism: Diuraphis noxia; assembly: GCF_037042655.1. Lineage (NCBI taxonomy): Eukaryota > Metazoa > Arthropoda > Insecta > Hemiptera > Aphididae > Diuraphis > Diuraphis noxia. The sequence goes on from NW_028301714.1 coordinate 71,675,912, forward strand.
AACATTTCCTGTCACTACATCTACGAGTGAACGTTCCTTTTCAACTCTCCGTAGACTTAAAACTTATTTAAGAAATACCGTTGGAGAAAACAGGCTGAATGGTCTAGCTTTAATGAATATTCATAGACATATACCTATATCTACGGCAGAGGTTATTGATGAACTTGCACTCCAATCCCGCCGCTTAAAATTCACCTAGGTTCTCAATTAATCATAATATGTACCATATTATTATTATTTCTTTTTTGTGATTAATAAAATAAAAGTTATTATTTTAGTTATACCTAGTATAAAAGTTTTATACGACTTGCAAATTGTACGCATACCTACTAAATATTTACTATAATTATTTTCATTAATATAATAATTTACATCAATATATGGTACTTGTTTATGTTATACGGGTGGTGTAACCTACCAAATGACTATTAAATTTAAAAACACCCCCGTAAAATGAATCCTGGATACGCCACTGGTAACAATAATAATAGTATAAAAAAATGCGATTTAAATATATTTAGATTATATTAGTTGGTATAGATTAGTTAATTTTTAATAATTAATTAATTTTCTATGTTGATTGGCTGTGGACTTAGAGCTCCTTCCAGGTTGTCTTCTGATATTGAGCAGGTATATTATTATAACGATACGACGATACAAAATATGCGATTGAGCGCACAATGGATTGCATTATTGTTTGTGCGCCGGCGGTGTTGTTTTGTATGTTAAAAAGTCACTTTGGTATACGGAGGACCGATAAAGATAAAATATTTTTATTTAATGTTCTTCTACTGCAACAGAATTATATCGATTGGATTAAAAGACGCGACGACAAGTTTAGTTAATGTCTTATCATCGTTCGTTGATGGTATTTTCAAAAATTTATTTCGAATAATATTACAATAATATTGAGGAATTTATGTTTCTCATTCGCAGTCATTAGAATGGTTTTTTCTCATTGGTCACATCCTTTTCTTTCAAATATTATCCTTTCGTAATATTGCCGTCTTATCGTTTGTTAGATTGCTTGACTTTAATTGAAACATAAAAAGCAAACAAAACAACGATGCGTTGTAATTTAGTATAATTTACATAGGTAATATTATATAATATAAAAAAATCATTAAGAGTGTTGTTGGACGAAAAACGTGGAGTTTTTGCAATAATATTATTGATATTTATTAAGTTTGTATGAATCATAATTCGGGTAGCGCTTTCGACGATGCGGAAGATACGATCTACCTGTTCGATGACCGACGTTCCATAAATTGGACGATAATGACTGCGAACTCGGCCCGGGGTGCGTGTTGTGGATTTTTACCGAAATAGCCACTGAAGCGGCTAATATTAATCAAATTGAATTATTTTACCGAAATGCGTGAAGGAATAATTGTACAAAAAAAGATTCATTCCGCAGCTGGCAAAAACGATGTTGCCCATCGGCTGACATTATATTATAATAAATTATGAAAAAAATCGTTTCAAAAATGAGGTGTTAAAATCTGGACGGCGGCGGAATGCCTAAAAATCGTTTCGGTGGAAAACCAATACATGTACGCGCGGACGGGACGGGAGAGGTTTTGCAGGGAAATGGATACGGTCCAAAATCGGTTCGCACACCGTGCAACGTCGATACGAGTTAATCCGACCACGGTGTATATATTATACCTACGCATTAGCACAGAAATAGGAGCACGCCTGATGCAGTCTCTCGGACGTCGCCGTAAACGTGGATTTTGTTATTGGTAAAAAAAAAAACCCCATCTGCAAGCTATGATTTACGAGCGGTTGTAACATTATATAAAACGACGAGAAAAAAAAAGCAAACGTTATACTATGTGAGCACTTTTTTTTTATCGGGATTAAGGCTCGAACACATATCAATGATAATTATTGACAAACCTTTTTTTTTTCTGTCTGCAATCTTTTGTTCGTGCAGTAATAATATTATGATATTTTCAGGCACAAGGATTACGCGTGTTATCAATGTGACGTCGCGAGATTTAGTCCGAACTCATTTTCATAATTGCTCGATTATTAACATACAAATTAAAACGTAATCCGCGCGGATTTAGAATGACGAATAAGTTTTACGACGACATTTTTTTTAATACTCGCTAAAATGAAAATAATTTTTATAAATTAAGGTCGTACACCGACAATTACCGTTGGCGGCGGGTTCGCGGTGTTTTCACCCGGCACGGCGCGCCCGCAAACTTTTAGATTTATTCAAATTTAAATGATTTACAGCGCATTGTAGAAGAATTCGAGTTCGCGCTAACCGCGCGCGTGTTTCATACTTTACGAGGCGGAACGAATAAGTATTTTTATATTTTTTTTCGGTCGTTGCTGAAGACGGAAGCAAAAAAAAAAATACACTTCGAAATTAAAGCAACTAATCAAAATCGTATTGTTGACGCGGCGACGAGAGGACTCGCCAAGGTCTTTGACCTTTGGCTACTTTATGGTTTTAGTGTGTACGGATAATGCAGCGCAGGGATTGGATTGCGAACGATTTTTCAGGGTTCACGAGTTAACTGTGTATATATACACCCCCACCTGACAAAATCATACACGTTTCATTTTTTCTCTTAATTCGAATCACGGTGTTGGAAAAACCCGAAGCCACGAACGACTTGAAAGTTTGAAAAGCGGAAAATTTCTACTTTATCCTTTACGCCATCTGCGTTGTCGTGATGCGCAACAATCCTTTGGTTTGCCATCGATAGTTGTAAGCCTTTACGCGTTTGGTCCTAATCGATCTCGGCCCATGATCATTATTATGCATATATGCCGTAATGGTATATATTATGTATAATAATATCATGGAAACAATTTCAGCGAACCCATTTGTAGTAAACGATTCCCACACGGTTTTCGCCGCCGGTAATTCGAGAATATTATTCCGGCGGCTTTAGTGTGGCGGTTGATCAAAAGCCATTGGGATAGGTCTGGTGCAATGTAAAGCTCGTTTTACCAAAGCCCACACGGAAGATCAATCAATATAATATACGTAAATAGTACCGTGCAGCGTGTTGCGTTTGCTATCGAACATACGGTGTAATACGAGTAAATAAAAACCACACACACACTCACACACACTAGAGGGGTAGTCTACTATGACTTTATAATAATATACAATATAGTATAACATAGGTACTCGTTTATGTAGCCGCGTAGATTGTAGTTACTCATTCACTACACATCATATTATATATACACACAAGATATAAGAGTGAACTCTCGACGCTTACTATAATAATAATATAATCTGTGTTATACCCACATAATAATAATAATAATTATTATTATAGAAATATAATGCGTAGAGATCAGAGACCGCGAATTATATGTGCATTCGCTGTACGAATTAGTTTGGGATTATCGTCGTCATTGTTGTACCTACTCTATTAGGTATATTCGTCCGGGTAACAAAGACGGGCGTACATGTCCTTTTGTTCCTCACCACCGACGGCGTTTACTCGAGTTGGTTTTTTTCACTCTCTTTTCGCATTATTTTATTCGTTAGAGTATAGCGCAGATGCGTGTTCAACCCCTGACCACCCCTCCACAACCCTAGCGTGGTACACCATGTTGCATGTATGCGAAACTTGCAACGATCATCCTCGTGCAGTGATGGTCGGGTTTTTTAGTTAAAAAAATACACCAGCGCACCGTACCGTCATCATTATCATTTTTTGAGAGTATTATATCATCCTATTATTCGGTTACTTCAGTCGTTGTTCGGCGATTGAGAGATAATAATATTATGATTTATCATACCTATACAAATATATATAATATATAATATACCTATACCATACGAAAAAAAATAAAAAAATAAAAAAATACCTATACAAATAAAATATTTACATATTATTTGACGTACATATATATAACAATCACAACATATCGTCCATATAGGAATATATTCCATGATGCATCGAAAATGTCTGCGAATCCAATAAAACGCGTAAATATAATATAATAATAAGTCTACAACTGCCAATCGTCATTAATCTCACATATTGCACGTTATTTTATTTTTCATGAGTCTCACAACTCCAAAGTTACACACACACACACACACACACACACACATGACACATATATTGGTATAGACACATGTGAGAGCGATTCTTCGATGTTTGAAATATAACTATTGTACCGTACAATATAATATTTCTGCGCTTTTATCCAATAACTGAGGTTAGTTTTTTTTTTTTTTGTTAAACTCTACCGCCTTTCCTACCGGAGACTATATACCCCTACCCCTCTAGCGTACCTGCGCAGATAATTCTAATAATCTAAACAGCACACAATCGATATAATATCCCACGTTGACCACGTCCCACCCTCGTAAATAAATCGATATCACCACGAGTAATGTAGTGGTGGGCACTCTGGATGTACAAGTATGGTGCACTACAATGCCAAAACGGACACACTGTTGTACTGCCGTTGTTATTATTGTTATTGTTATTATTATTATTATTATTATTATTATTACTAATACTACTACTACTACTACTACTATCATAATAATGCCCGCCGGTGCGGGTTTCCTCGTGACAGAAGTTCGATAAATAAATAATATGGACGAAACACATTTTTCCACTTTACTCCCGCGGAGACTATTAAAAATGCATACACCGTCGCCGAACAGACGTATAGTGCAGAAGTAGAGTGAAATATGGGTGAGCGGGTGAGTGCGTAGGAGAGAGAGAGCGAAAGATAGCGCCGTCTCTCTATTACTGCCGTTGTCAATACCGCGCCCCTGTACATTTATATCTATTTTTGTGGTGCCATATTATAGAAGCGATAAATTGGAATTTGATTTATTATAGATTGCTATCGTTCAACGGATACAACCATGTACTTATCCGGTTCGTTGTTGTTGTTATTATTTTATTATTGTATTATGAAATTGTAATTTTATTGTCTTATACCGTCGTTGAAACCCGAGTTGTGGGGCTGAAGACTTTTCGTGATACGAAGCCTTAAAGTTTCTTTTCACGCTTAACGGATAATATTTCCAAAAATCCAGTGGCGCACAGATGCATTTTGAGAGCGAATGCAGTTAAAAAGTTATCCGCCCGCACTCATCCTGCATTTTTTTTTAATTTTAAAAAGTTTTTTTGATGCACTCCAGAATTATACTCAATGTACTAATTTATATACACTTATCAATCACTACAGTTCACGGATATCAATTATTATAGACTATAGTTTATATTATAATATTAAAAACTGCCTTATGACACCGGTAATTTATACCCCCCTCCCCATCATTGAGTGCGCATGCAGACACAGTACTTATTAACATGTTTGTGTGTCACTGATCAAATAAATAGACCGACGGCCAATCGATCATGGCTTAGACAAACGCGCCTGCCTGCACATCGCGTATATTACTATCAGGCGCGAATATTGTGTGTATAATAATAATAATAATAATAATAATATTAATAAAATGTACTTCGACGATATTAATGTTACACCACATAATGAAAGGTACTCTGCCATATTATTACATAATGCTATTATGTATATTCATATAACGTTCAAAACGATGGCGCATCTTCATTGTTCGTTAATCGGTCAAACACACACCACACACAGTACACACACACACACACGTGTGTGTGTGTGTGTGTGCGTGTGGTATGTACGTTATAATCAACCAGTACAAAATGGGTTTAGGATTATATGAATAGATTTTTATTTTATATTATTTTTATTTTTTTATTTTTGTGTTGCAACATTATCCACATTATAATTTTGTCCATTGTCCGAAAACCACGGATAGAGGGGTCGAGGGCTATAATAGAAAGTGAAATAACATTCTACCGACTGATGATTCTATTTTAACAATGCAATAAATACATTATAATCCGATTATTATTATTACGATTTCTGTACTGGACTGATCGCTATACAGGCTTTTTTGAAATAAATACTTATAAAAAAATGCCCACATTTTGCAAGCTTTTTATGAAAAATAAATACAAGTGGAATCGGTTTTAAATTTTTTAACACAATATATTATTATTCTGTTCAGTGTGGTATACAACACTGTCTTCTTGTAAAATTGATTGATGGGACGGAGCCAATAAAACATAGTAACTAGTGGGTACATTTTTAAGGGACGCAATATGTTTATTAGTCATTACCATAATTTAAACAAAAAAATTGGTTTGATTAATAAATTATACAAGGTAAAATTATTTTTTTCCTCATAAAAGTTATTTAAAAGAGATATTAAAATATTAAAATGGATAATATTCTTCACTGGTTAAAACATAGATATGAGTTTTCGTGCCTGCCATAAATTAACCATGATTAAATATTTAACCCGTATATTATTTAAATGAGATTAATAAACAATCAATTTCGGGATAATAGCGTGATACGTTTGCTCTTATTCTGAAATAATAATGTTGGACTGGATTTACGATTAAGTTTTCGAATAGCATTATTATATTTTGTCGGTTAATCCGACTAAACAATAAACGGGATGGAAAATTAGTACAACGATTAACGAACGAGATTATTTTTACAGCAATAATGCGGGGACCTATACGTCTAAACAACTTAACAAGATACCGAAATTACTATTCAACACTAACATCAAACGTGCTAATGGGTCATGTTCATGTTGTTATTAGTTTTTTTATTGTATTTCATAAAAAAAAAAAAAAATACCAACACAATAAAAGTTTCACTCGAATATAATAGAGCGCCGAATGTCGTCATGCATCGCACATATATTATAATATTATACGTACACGGACGAATAAATGTCTCAAAATTCAAATTAATCTGTCACTATACATATACCTACGCGTTTTGCGCGATGTATTAAAAAAAAAAAAAAAAAAATGGGTATGCAAATTACTCTCCAGTCGTTAACGTAGTAGTATTATGCTATACGGGATCGTTTGAACAACAGGAATCGTATAGAATTGAAATAATAATAATAATCATAATATAATGAAAACGAATAAAAACAAACTGATTATTTTCCGTTGAAAACTAAAAAAAAAAATCATTGCACGTCGACCAACCACCAAAAGTCTGCGCGCTATTATATTTATGTGCGGAATTATAATACTATATCTATAATGTATAATACGTATGACGCAACTCGCGCGTGACCCTGCATGCGTAGTAATACTATATTATCTAATAATAATAATAATACGATACACCGAAGAATAAATTATAGGTGCGTGACATTTGTCGTTAAAAAAATAAACCATGTATAGAACGGACAATATGCGTCGTCAATTTCTCAATAATAATCTTAATACGAAATTTGGTCACGTGCTGTCTGGGGGCAAATGCGGTTTTCGTGTACCATTAACACAAAAGCTCACGTCCGTTGATTTTTGCCCATTAAATGTATGCCTGACGGGCTCATATACCCATCACAGTCACCGCAACCTTCGTCGTTACCGCTATACCACCGTAGTGGTCGTCACCTCACTCTCCATATATATATATATATGTGTGTGTGTGTGTGTGTGTGTGTGTGTGTGTGTGTGTGTGTGTGTGTGTGTGTGTGTGTGTGTGTGTTGCGCACACCAAATGCACATGCATTATTCTTGTCAATTGTCCGGTGTGCCCGGAAAAGTTGTTGGTCGCCCGACCATCGTCCAACCACCGACCATATCACCTCCACCACACACTATTCTACTATACGCTGCAAGCCGCACGGATCCCGTACGGCTATCATCGTCTCGTCATCCTCATCTCGCCCACCCGTCCTCCCACTCGACCGCCTGGGCACCTCTCACCACACCCCCTAAACCACGTGCGTCCTTTCCAAATTCAATATAATGACATAGTGCCGTCAACGGGGCTTATGTGGTATATTGTAATGTGTACACCCCGCCATCGTACTCGGATAAGGTGTGACAGGTACGTTAACACATAAACGCGTTGGAATTATATAAATATATATATTATGTACCTATATATATATATGATATAGGTATCAATTCGCTGCGGTGGCTCTTATCGTCAAGATGAACCATTGCAGTCCTTCATTTTAATCCGGACGCGTCGTGCGGGGGTGAAATCGTTTGGGGTGTGTCAGCACAGGGCGACCGGAAGCGGAAAACGGAAACTGCGGGGGAATATAGGTATATGTAGGCACGCGATGAGGAGTGTGGTGCATATATATATTATATATACGACGCGTTCGTCTGTCTGTCGCACCCTCTCCTACTGCAGTGACGTTCGACGAGTCGACTACCGACCCCCGCTCCCCGCGATGGAGACCTGACAGCGTCACCGACGGTTAATTTATGCAGATATTAAATATATGTATATATAAATATATATATTATTATCATACGAACGTTGCTATGTCAATTTACACACTCCGAGCGATTTGACACCCCCGTCACACCACTCGCCGATTGATTTGTGACAATGTGCGCTGTATATCGTTAATACAGTATGTAATATACCCGCCGCACCCACACGCCCACATCGAGTATATATCATATATATATACCCGCACGGTATACGTTGTCATTATATTGTATATGTAGACGCTGTGGGTATACGCGTGAACGGCGACGCGACGTCTAAAACGCATTTACCCGTAAGTGTGTGTAGTGTACGTGCACGACGGGAAATCGGGATTTATGTGACAGTGGCCATAACTTCGAGAATAAGTGTAATATAATATTGTGGTATGTATGGCGTTAGGTTATAATACGATATAAATTGTATTATTTTCGCGAGCAATAATGGTCTGCAGGATGTATAGGTTTTTTAATACAGGACGCGATGTATATAGTATGTTCTTATTTCGTCGCAGAAAGATTCGTAATTTCGCGCCCGTTTTCGTTAACCATCATCACCAAAACATGGAGATTCCCCCCCCCCCTAATGGGGTGGAAGAAGGTGACATGGTACCACCCTAGACAAAATATCGCGATTTTTTTAGTTTTGAATAATAAATTAATTTTATTACCTAATTATAATACTATATATATGCTATATGCATAAGGTTTTTATCGTAATACCATAAATTAAACACACACAAGATAGCCCACTCAATAGTTATTTCATGCTGCTCGTAATATTTGATTTCAAAGAAATTAGTTTGGATTCCGGACAATAGATGTCGCATTATCAATAATAATTTATTTGTGTAATGGTTTAGCGCTTGTTGTCTTGTGATATCAATTATAAATTATAATTTATATACATATAATCGAAATTCAAAATTCTTGACTTTATGGAATTATTATAGGTATTATATTATATATTATACAAGTTATACTTATTTATAATAATTGTACAGGATTATAGTGTAAATTGTAGTATATAATAGCATACCTACTGCTTATGTGTAATGGCAGGTTAGTATACCATCTTTTGAAAGTTTTAAGTTCGTATACGTCACTGACACCTGCGACTTGCGATATTTTCCTTTTTGTACATACACGTGTATAACGGTGTAACTAGTAACTATATAACCACTACACATTGTGACAGCTAACATCGATCCTATTTTTTATTTTTTTTTATCTACACATTGAACACAATTTTTTATACACTAATATATTTTTTACGTCAACAATAAATATTTTGCAGATTGGGTACGAACGATACGATATTTGTGGAGAAAAATTAACGAGCTAGAGTTTTATTCAAAAGCTCTTTTGTATTAACACTTAAAATATTCGAGTAGGTACTAATGTATTGATACCTTTGAAAAAATCACACACAGAAAATCATTAAAGTTACCGTATACATATTTTCTTAATGTTTGTACATTTTTTAGCGGGGTGAAAATTAGTTATAAAATGACTGCCAAAAATGGCGACAGTATATCAATAAGATTGGTGATTTGAATTTTCACCATTTTCATTATTATTAAATTTCTAGAAAGCAATATAAATAAAAAATAACATGAAATATTACACGTGTGTTTTATTTTCTATCACTTTTCCTCGGCGCATCGTCCTACTACGGAATCAAATAAAACTTATATTAAAACAGTGCAGGGAAAAGTAAAAATATCACATTTTAACGGGGGTGTAATATTATTATTACTTTTTTACTCCTAACAACACCAAAAAAAATAAAAATAAAAAATAATATTTCAAGTGTCTCATTATTGTGAAGTTGCATTCAAACAAACAGAGGGTCCACGATTATTGATTTTAGATAACAGTTCGGATATGAAAGCCAATTCTCTCTCACTATTTCTATAATATTCTTAGCTATACTGTATATATATATACTGTATATATTTATATAAATATGATTGTTTACTTGTATAGGACTTCAAATGTAAAGAATTTCATATTAAAATTCACTAAGCCCTTAAACTGTCGCGTAAGCGAAAAAATGAAATCACTGTATTTGTTATATTTTCACGACATAAAATAACTCAACGCGTAAACAATAAAATCCAAAAGTTACGAATCTTCAGTTAATTTATTTAGTTTTTTAAGAAAAAAAGTGGGTCTGACATCCATTTAATTTCAATGTTGATTAAAAGTTAATAGTTTTTAATATAACTGCAGGTCTGCAGGCATTTAAATAAATATATATATATATAGGTCATACTCTCAATCAAACAATTGTGGTTTGCGTATAATATTTATATGGTAATAACGAATAGCCAAAAGCTTTGACAATTGACATTTATTTCAAACCACAATACCACAATAATATTTCACCGAGTAAATAATTTTTACTTTCATTTGTTTTCTTATTTAACTTTTTTACACAACCTGTTTAAACATTCTTAATTCGACTGTAGAAATATTAAGACGTTTGGTCGGGTGGATACATAAAAGAAAATAATATTCCTTGGAGAGTTTTAATTATTTAAGACATTTGTTAGCTATGGCAGCACAATGATAATTAAGGTAAAAATTTAATTGTAAGGAAAACTCTCGGACGATAATTAGCGCGAGTCCTGAAAAACAAGTAATGCGAAGCTCAAGAAGAAGTTTGTCTGAAATTATAATGATAATTATTATTATATTGTAGTTGTTGGGAAATATTATTCAGGGTCGCCTGATTGCTTCTCGTTTGCCTAACGAACGTTATCAACTATAATATCGTGCGCCAAATATATGCCCTGGAAGGTATAAAGCTTAAAAACCCAGTCGTCTTGTTATGACTCTAAGAACAATCGACAAGTAGGTGAATTACAAAGAAGATTGTGTGTTTGCTGTGAGAGAGAGAGTAGGAGAGAAGTAAATAAATCAAAACTCATTCGAATGAATGCTTTGAGTACGATAATTGAAAATTTGGAATGGAAAAATTTAAGTATTTAAATAAATATAAATATAAATATAGTAATCACTATATATTATGCAAACTGTAACTTAAACCTATAACGCCGAGAATAAAAACAATTATAAATAGGATTTAAATTAGTTAAACAATTAACAAATATTTGTTTAAGACCATTTTGGTTACCACGCAGTGTTCTGGACGTCGGAGTGTTGATAGCGGTTATATAATATATACGTTAGCATTTCGCAAATCATATTTACATAATCTGTCAATTCGCACCATCGCTTCACGTCGTACACCTTAATTGTATTGATATTAATAATAATATTTGAAATGTTTGAAGTTCTGAGCTGTTTATGTATTTATATATATAATCTCGGGTTTCCATTTGATACCGATTTAAATGTTTAATCTCCACCCCACTCGACCATACCCTTTGGGCCACTGTTCGTTATTGCGGCGACATCCCTTCGTTATATTTTGTTTTTTTATTCTGAGTCAATCATAATAATAATATCTCTTTTTCTTCCGATCTGTTTCCAAGTTACGGCTATATTCTCTTAAATTTCAGTCTGGCGCCGGATCGAAAAAATACGTCATATATTTGCCGTCCAATTATTAATAATCCGATCTCGTTTTCGCTCACTGAAGACGGGCTGTTGTGACTTTTGAGTGACGGTCTGGGACCCAATAAATATGTATTGGACGCATGCTACGAAACGGTGGCAACGGACATAATTTTATAACGATTACGTCCATTTGGTTTTCTGGAGATAAAAGACCGGCTTTGATTCGACTAGACTCTGCAGATGTTTTCTATAACCTAATATCTTTCCACCAGTCGCAACACTGCCGCTAGAGCACAGTGTAATTATTAACAATTATTATTATTGTTAACACGCGTAAAAGGCAAAAGCTAACGTCGAAAACTTGTGAGCACGACCGATAACATCACTATAAAGTTGACAATGCTCGAGCGCACTCGTCGGATGAATAGGCGGAGTTGTCAATGCGAGCAGCTTACGAGTACTTAACATAACGTCTTCAAAATAATACGATTTTGTAATATTATATATATATATATATATATATTTATAAATATCGCTATTTCCTCGGGCGGAACACTCGGAAAAAAATAAACTAATAAGATTCGAATTTATTTTGATTTTACAAAGTATGCTTTTATACATAACAATAATAATAATAATAGTGATAATAATAAGATATAAAGGTTTCTATGTGGCTATAACCTAACATATAATACGTTTGTATTCCCAGCACACAGCCTCAGGCGTTGATATTATTTATTTTTAAACACTGTATTTGAAATTCGTTTCGCACGCGTATATACGTCTATGCGCGTTGTAGGTATATATGTACATTAATGCAATATTATAGTGGGTTTTATTCAACAATGTGCGCGACGAAAAAACGGCAAATTGTCGTGTCACGTACTCCGAAAATAACCGTGACACCCCAATTCAAAGAGTAAACAAAATATATATTATTTCACGAATGTATCCAAACTATTTTTTAACGACAGAATAAATATTAAATCGTATATATAGGGGGATTTTTTCCCCGCATTTTTTTTTCTTTTCATTTTCGAAACGAAAGTGCACACCACTTTATATCGATCTTATCGCGCACCCGGTACACAGCACATACAGTTATACTGTATAGTGTACCTATATACGCACACTCACGGGTACACCCATCCATCCATCCACCCCACCCACCCACTAAGAGTAGTTAAACGCCATAGTGTGAAAAGTAAAAAAAAAAAACAAAACACGTCTCGTCGTTATAAAACGCCACGGTCGGATTTCCCGATCGTAATCCGATAGGTGAAACAATTATAATTCGTGTACAACACACAACTCGGATCATTAAACATGGAAAGGGCTTCTTTTCGCGGATGTGTACGGCGTCGGAACTCGACGTTCAACCGCCGCACAAACGGATATTGTTCGAACAAACTTCTGCTGATGTGTGCACGTCATCGTTACATTATACGCAGGTAGGTAACTACACTTAAATATCTTCCTAAAATATTGCGGTGTATATACAGCACACTTGACTTGTGCTTCGGGAGTTGTTATTGTATAGGTTAACGCTTTATACCACGGACGATGTCTCCATGTACCGGTACCGAGGTATAAGACCCGCGACGACGGTCGTGTAATAACAGTCAAAACTATACCCATAATTCATTGTCCGGCCCATTGATAGTCGCTTGCGCCGACTCGGCGCAGTAAAGCAGCCCGTTTGATATAATATATATTGTACTGTATCAGACAGTGACGGCGCCACTAAAAAAATTAAAGCCACCAAGACGGCCCACCTCAAAATTTTAATTCAAAATTAATCATAATCAGGTATATATATATATATTATAGGTATATCAAGTTAACATTATCAGCCTGGCCCAGCTGATACTAAAATTCTGGCGCCGCCACTGGTATCACAGTCACTCAGTCACCGAAAAGTGCCACCTATCTTGACACGGTGATGGAAACGTGACGAGGGCCGGTCTATGAGTAAAAGGCAGCAACGTGATTCCGTGTTTTGCGACGCCAACAGAACACTACGATTGGAGATATCTTGTGTTTGACAATCCGGAAGTGAATTAACGACACAACGGTGGCCATCGGTTACGGCTAGTAGTGGGGAGTGGAGAGGGTGGTACGGTAAAAATCGTTACCGACGTGAGGCCGGGCAAACAACAAAAAGACCAATTGTCTATTACGCACTCTGCTGCTATATATATATTATATATATAATACACGAACCGCCACCACCGCCGTTTAGCGTTGCAAGAGAATATTAATCAAAGTCGACCGGGCCGAACCCTTTTACTAATAGATAGGCGCCGACCGAAACTTGCGTATCAACATCGTCTGTATACTCGAACGGTTCAACGTAAATAACTTAACGAGTAAAACGTATTATGTTCTTAAAAGAAAAAAATATATCAAATACAATTTTTAATTTGAGAAAATTTAATTTTCCGTTAAATTTACCGTACCTATATTGAAATGAGGTTTAACGATTTCCGAAATGCAACAGAATTACAGTTGATCTGCAGTCATCATCATAACGGATTTTGTTTTTAATTTACGTATTATAATTCCACGTGCGTCGTACACTATATAACAATACGCGGCGCGTCGTGTACTAAAGGACCTCGCTAGAGGAAGGAAACGACTTTTGTTTGAAGGTGCGCGCGCGATTTGCAAGTTTATTATAAAAAGAACGCAGCTGGTTTATCTAAGAAAAAATAGATAATATTCACAAGTTCAGTTTATTTTTTACGTTTAATGGATGTACATATTTTATGGTAATAATCGAGTTTCGGTTTGCCTTTGCTGTATACCACCACCATCGCCACCACGTCAATGGCTGTAAACAAAATATCTACTTTGGTGACGTCGTGATTTTTATATAATAATATGTTACCTATATACATCTACTCAACACCGTCGAGATGGACAAGATAGTAACTTGTATAATGACGGAACGCGCCGACTCGATCGTAAATTAATTGTACACAGACCCGAGATGCCCCCAATTTTTCCAGCACCCGCGACGTGGACTCGCCGTAATAATATATTTACCTAGACCACGCGGCGCCATCGCAACTGTAATTTAAAGGGTTGTGCGGTGTCGGTGCAGTGTTTATGCCGTCCGACGCACACAGACCCCCAAACCTAATTTTCCCAACATTGATTTATGATGAAAACAATAACGATTCACGCTAACAATAATTACTCCAATACGCCGCCGTGTGGCATTGTTCCATTATTGGAGTGCAAGAGCAAACACCGGTGCAATAACGGAATCGTATATTATATTATTGTTATTCGGTATATAATACGATAACCAAATATCATAATATCGTTGGCGTGTGTATATATAGCTGAGCCGTGTACACGGGAGGTTCGCGTGAAATCCATAATATTATATTAATATTATGATGGCACTGCAGCGCACACGCAGCCGTGTTAGCCCATTAAATGTATATTATTATTCGACGTGAAATTTCCTCGCCGAGATATTTTCGCGACTTTTACTACGCAACTGCGGCAGCAACGACCGGTCGTATGCGTAATAATAATTACTGATAATATTATTCATGACGTATAGAGGGTACGTATACCGCGCAGACATGACGTTGTGTTATATTATTTATTAGTACATGTGCCGTCGCGAGATCGGAATTCCGTCAGACGATGGTGTAACAATTAAAAAGGGAAATAATTCAACGGTATTATGTTGCGCCATTACAGCCAGCGCTGTGAGTGGCTTTTCCGATGTATATATATATATGTGTGTATATGTGTTTATGTATGTATGTATATGTATGATGTGTTTCGCGTGTATAATATTGTGTTATATTACGGCACGTCGTTCGGGACAGAATTAATGAAAAATGCGCCTAAAGAGTATAATATCACAATAATGAGTTTACCTGCGCGCTATATAATACTACCCTACCGGAACTGAGTACCCGACATTTTCTGATTTTTCTCAATCGTGAGCACATTAACGCACATACGCTGCACCAACGCGCCCTCATCACCTATCGCAGTATTACGCAACGCAAGCACTCGACACATCAGTTTGCGTTCACTAAAACTATGATAGTAGGTAACAATATTATGGTTCTAAATCATAACGATCACCCGGCAGTAGGTATATATAAGTATACTATTACGCCCCTAAGCCATAAGAGAACAAATAGACAGACTAAATTATTATATACATCAATAGATCTACTATAGATAATAATTATTATTATTATGATTTGCACGTATCATATTTTACCGCGATGTTATTTTAGTAGTCGACTTGAAATTATTATATTTTGGCGTCGTCTGTGTGTTACGATGGCAAACCTATATTTAAAGAGATTAATTTATGGCCGAGTTATAATATAAATATCGGTAGAGAAGATCGTTTATTAAAATGTTCACTTTATATATAGGGCGAAGAATATACCCAATTAGACGCGCATGTGTTTAGTTAGCGCGCAGGTGTGCGTCTGAAAATTATTATTCGCATTGAAGTGCTCCGAGTCGATAACGCGTAATATACGGATTTCCAGTAGAAAGTTCCTAAACATTGTACGATGAGTGCGCTAATCGTTCGAATGTGAACCGTCCATATACGTTTACGGACGCATTTCATTGAAAAAATAAATCGACGAGCAGCCTGCAGTGTACGCTTTCGCGATAGGCACAATATTGCATTAAAATGCCGCCTAGAATAACGTAAAGTGTGTCCTCTACCATATGTTATATAATGCACGATCGATGCATATATACGCGTTCCCTTTTTTGTGCGTCGCGGACGGTTAAAAACACGAATCGGTCACGTGCCTGCAGTCGTAGAAACAAAAGGGTAAAAGTATTGTTGTATATATCATTAGTAAAAAACTCCGAAATTCGGGCGCATGTTCTCGATCAAAATTATCAGTTTTTCTACTGCTGCTGCTGCTATATTGTTGTTGTTGTTGTTGTTTGTTGTTGATAAACCAAAATTACCTACACATAAGGTCGTACCATCATAGGATTATGGGACACGAAAAGTTTTCTTTTTAAGCTCGTTTGTATTCATAGCGTTTATTTGTTCAAATATATATGTATATATTTCTCTTTTCAGACTTATTCAGTTCAGTCCCCGTTTTCCGATCTGGCGATGAATTTTAATTGAAATGCTTTTTTTTTTATCTTGTTCCGCCCTCTGTTTCACCCGTTTCTCTCGTTCGCCGCTATTCCTTCTCCCTGTGCTCCGGGGACAAATTAAATGCCGACATCTGTGCCGGGGAGAAAACGTTTAATTAAATCGATAAAAAAAGTGTTAATTTCAATTTATATAGGTATACACATACATATAGATGGATAGAGAAACTGCGAGATAAACACGAAATTTACAACTTTTCACCGGCGCAGAGAGCTCCAATTGCCGCGTGTTTGGCAAGCCCGCGCGCGTATGTTCGATATAAGAATCGTTTCGCGCAGGATAAAAAAAAAACATTGCGATTTCGTAGTAGGGACGACACGCGATACGCGACTGGATAAAAAACACAATTGAAATTAATGCGTGTACATTATACGAACGCATAACCAACAGGCTGCGAACATCACGGTTTTGATGAGAATTAAAATGTTTTTTTTTGTTTTTTTACAACACGACGGCACCGCCTCGAACCGTGTAAGCTCTGCGGCTATTGACACATCGCGATAACAATATTATAATATGGAGGTACGCCCCGTGATAATAATCGTACGATGTTTAAAATACGGCTTTGGCTTTGTGTCACGTCAATTAAAAACAAATAAATATATACATATACATATGCATAAACAAATAAAATCGTCGAGAGAACGTCGCGTCGTCATCAGTTGACTGAACACCAAGTTTTGTTCGATGTGAGATATTATAATAACACATTTAACATATTTTATTCTTTAGTAAGTCGTTCACGGTATGCCGGTAATGCGCATCTACTATTGTTCATAATAAAAGATTAAAATAATATTTCGTCTGAATATTATTCAGTTATAAAAATATAGTATAAAAATAAGAAAAATGCCAGTGGAAGTTATCAAACGATTTCGAAATAATAATAATATTATTTTTAAATACATCTTAAATAGTTATACGAATAATGAATGCTTACCGAATTAAAAAGTTTGAAGTCCGATAATTTAAGACAACATTAAGAACATTACTAATGGCCAACACATTATTATGTATGTATAATATAATAATATATATAATATTATATGTTCATATTATTAATATTATTGTTATTATTATATTTTTATCTTGCGATGTTTTTCTCGCAAGAAAACAACTATTCTTCTGGCGACTAAAATGTCATAATAGCATACTTTAAATGTTATGAACATTCCAATTATTACGTAACGTCGTTAATGGCCGTAATATAATGTTTTGTATTTTGTAAAAAATTATGCATTATATAAAAGTAAATTAATAGATAATGTTTTATCGTAACAAATTAGAGCCGTTTATCCCACCAGTTTATTTACATTAGATAAAATTACTAATCTCCTTCTCAAAAAATACGATTTCTACATAATAAATGTGCGTAAAAATATGACCAGACGTAGTTACGTCTTGGCTGCATTGATGTAAAATACAACGACGTCCGTTTAATGTTGTTTGTTTTTATTTCGTTTGCTATTGTCACGTATTTCAAAATAATTATTACCTTCCTCCAAAGGTGAAGTACATTATCATGCTCGACTAAAACCATTTGTACTTATTACTTTAACTCTGAATAGTCTGATTACGTTGATACTGGTATTAGTTATTATAGTTATTACTATATTATACTGCTTTCGACTTAACTGCGCTTCCAGCAGCTATACGATTTACGATTACGACTACAGCTCGGCTATAAATGTGGTGCAGAATGACTGCAATGGTCATTCGAGAAATTATAAAAAAAAAACTGGATCGTAATTTTTTAAAGCCGCAATAACACAGGGATACACCGTCGTGTTGTATGGTATTCTAAGAATCATGGAGTAAGAGCTTGGGGGGGGGGGGCTTGACTCTTTCAAAAATCTTGTGTTTCCTCTTGAAAGCAACTAAAAATAATTGCAATGTTATTTTTTTTTTAATATATATTGTCCGAATGTCCATCGAAATGCGCGGTGTGTATGGAATATTTTTTCTGTAACATTGGTGAATATTTTATCTGGAAATAGTCTTTATTTATTCATCAAGTACTTAACAAACTGTAACGGACTGTTGTGATTTTAAAAATAAATTATAAAACTGGAGAGCTTCTTTCTGATGTACACTGTACAGTGAGTTTGAGTTTAATATAATAAGTGATGGCGAACGTGAGAAAAAACAAATCTGAGCGAAGGAGACGGACAATTTGAACTAAAAACGTTTATTAAATAAAATCGTGCCCAGTATTATGTCTTTTCGATATTTTTTTAATTGCTGTGGTAAAAATGTCAGAAAGAATTTGTGTCTCATTTTTAAATCTTAGATATTTTAATTTAAATATAATTAAGTTTTAGATACAAAATAATTAGTGAAACTTTATGATTTGTAGACTTACAAAAGAAATAAAAAATAATTTCGTTACATTATCCATAGGTAATGAAATTTTAATAACGATAGTTGTTCAAGCCAAACGATAATTTTATTGTTTTCGTCGTATTTTTAAGTATTTATCTTTTTCTTCAAGCTATATCCACCCCCAAAATATATAACACTTGCCACTTTCGTTTATGGTTGTGTGCTATTACGTATACTTATTACAGAAGCGCAGAGCGGTTGACGTGTGTAAAACATTTGCGTTCGTAGAATATTCTCGCAAACATCAGCGAAACAATATTCGACTCATTAGACGACTACGAATAAAAAAAAAATCGTGCGGATGGATGCATTTAAGAGGACGCTATACCCGCATATTGTGCTGTCTCCGTCTTACAAGTACGTAACATTGCAAAAACTGTTTCGCGCGGGAAAGAACCGAGAAGGTTACAGTTATAACTAAGAAACGAAATTTTCACCACATAATAAGGAGAACATTTACTGCGCAACATTGTTTTCAATTTTTCGATATCACAAACAGAAAAAAAGTTCTTATTGTTTAAAAATTCATTATTTTTGCGTTTTTCAAAATCGAATAACTTTTTTTTCAGTTCTAATATCAAAAAAATAAAAACAACGTTGCACAGTCGAAATTCCCTTTTATCTGTGGTGAGAATTTCGTTTCTTAGTTATGACTGTAGCCTTCTCGGTTCTTTCCCGCGCGAAACAGTTTTTGCAATGTTACGTACTTGTAAGACGGTGATAACACATGCGGGGGTGTAGCGTCCTCTTAATATTTAGGATATAACACGGTCGGACTGATTTCAATCTTCTCGAATTCGTTCCGAGGACGCATGGAAATGAACGACGCGATCATTTTCGACGACGACGACGACTGCAGTTATTATAATATTATAATACGTTACACGTGTCCGCTAGAGAGAGAATTAAAGAAAGAGAGAAAAAAATTACAATACGGAGACGGGACTTTTGAAATACCCCCCCCCCCCCCCCCATCACGAACGCACCCTCGAACGAGTCGTCGTTTATATTGTCCCTCTGGAATGTATATATACATATGATAAATGCGCGTACACACGAACCTGCGCTGTACACGCGTACAATATGTGCAGTGTAAGTTTATATACGACACGACCTTATATTTAGAGCTCGTTATTATAATACGAGGCCCCAAAAACCCGGGCGGAAGAGGGGGGATGATGGGCGCCTGCTCGGGTACAGGTGACGTCGACGACGACGACATGTAGGGGTGGCGTAGAGGACAATACGATTTCCGCGGAGTGATGAGCCGTGGTAGGGGTAGCGGGTGCAAAGAGTATAGTTCGGAGAAAAGCGTTCTCGTTTATGCTGCGAAGGGCACCGCGTTACAATAATACAGATGTGGATGACGCCGAGGCGGGGGGGGGGGGGGGTCGTATGCGAAAAGTATACGCCGCGTTCGCAGAAAGGGACCGATGAGGACTTACAACAGTATAACGGCACCGGCAGCAGTGGTATAGCAGTGTTTGAGGTTTAAACGTCATTATTAAAACCCACGCTTTGGCGGCGAAACTTGTGCATAAATATACGCACACACGCGCGCACACACACACACACACACCGGGGGATGAGGTGTGCGTTCGGGGGAAATGCGAGAAAGGGGTTAAAGGGCTTGGAAATGTCATCGTACTGCTTGCCGTCACCGCTACCACGGCGGCTTTTGGCCAAATCGCGTGCGGGTCTGCCCCGAAGTTTCTTGTTCGTTTCTACTGTATACCGAATCAATTTTCGCGCGCCACCGATACGTCCGGCGCAGCGACCACTGCACGCGAGCAAAAAAAGTCGAGCGCCGCCGACACGCCCACAGGCACAACCGGACCCAAATATTTTGAGGTGTTGAAACTGTTATATATACGGATCTTATCACGGACAAGTTACTGGAATAAAAGTTTGATAGGTAGTAAAAAGTATACCTATATATTATAATATAATAACTATCGATATCAAAGCGATTCTCCAAAGGGTTCAGTTGCGAATGTATCAACAATATCTGCAGCCTCAGTTCTTAATGTTGATATATTTTATTTTTAAAACCATCGCGATATATTTTAACGGCGATATATAAGTTTGAAAATGGTTCTCGCGTGTCATGCTAGGCCGCATCCGATTTTTTATACTCGTCGTGTTATTTAAACATTAGATAGGTAAATTATACACTATATAGTACTATATAAGTAGGTGGATAACAATAATTATTAATCAACTTATTTGGGGGTGGCGGCAACATATTTGAAGGTGCCGGCTAAATATTTGAGATTGCTAAGCACCTACCATCTATATGGTTGCGCCTATATTATGTCGGGTGACATTGCTATACATTGTTAGCGACGGCTAACGGCCCCACGACCGCGTGTTTTACGGTTGTAAAATGTATGAAATAAATTTTTGCGATTCACACCGCAAGTGTGGTGGACGGAAGTATTTGGCATCCGTGATAACCAGCTACAGTGATATTATTGTTTTATATAGCCAGATCCGTTTCATCTTCACTCTTTCTCTCTCTCTCTCTCTCTCTCTGTTGCAGGTCGGCACAAGTGTTTTCGTCTGGCGGCTAGTATTATTATTGTTTTTGTGATAATATTATATCATATATTTTCAAACAATCGAGATTACGTGACCGATCGAATTCTGCGCATCTTCCTATATATCTTGAGTAGGCATGAGTAAAAAGTACACTTGCGCTAGTCGTAACGTTTTCAAATGGTGTAGTGAGTGAATTTCCATAAGTTCGAGCCTCCTCCACGGCTCTTTGCCTACAATATTCCTTTGGGTGTTAAATTTTTTATTCAAAATTACATTTTTCGCATAAAATGTTAGTGTCTCTCAAATTATTCACGTACACCTCTATCATAAGAATATGTTATTATAATATTATGTATACTGTAACCGTGTAAGGTATATATAAAAATAACCACCGCCGTTTACCTCACTCTTTCGACATTTGAACGTGTTTAGGTACGTCCTGCGTGTTTATTAAATAATTTAAAAGAAGCTAATGCCAATTTTGAAAATGGCACCTATTTAAAATTGAATGAACGCATTGTACACATTTGTTAGTCAAATATTATATATTACTTGTATATTTTTATTGTTTATTGTGAATAAGAGGAATTGGAGATATTATTTTTTTTTTTTGTCCTTGTAGCACACATTATAAATTATTATATTTTGATATGGAATTTAACGGGAATTTCGATTTGCTTTTAGGTTCGGGTTGAAATTGTATACCTATCTGTATCGTTTGTCGAATGAAACTCGACAACGAACGTGAAAAATCGATATAAACAAAGAGCAAAAGAAAGCACTCTGTAATAATTGCACGTCTTTGTCAATCACCTTTCGATACCATTTTTACGTTTCACGCAACAAACACACACACACGCACACACGCGCGCGCGCAAGCAAGCACATAGTGAAATAAAAACTTAAACCTGTCGTAGGGCCGATCACGTGTAACACGCTTGCGGTGCAGAAGATAACGAAAACCATTGGAGTGCCCCAAATTCTCAGGGTCGAGCATCCATATAAATGCGTAAAAATCTTAATCGCACCTCTGCCCGCAATAAAATGTACGGAGGCGCTCGGCAATTTGGACGGCGGCCAGCGACGAGGACCTTTGTTCACACCGCTGGCCGGCGCCAATAATAATAATAATATACATGTGCGTGCACATTTCAAAAATTACGTTTGCATCACACGAAAAACGGCATCGATTAAAATAGCGCTCGGGTCCGTGTACCCTATTTTAGCGTGCGTTACGAATTTAAAACTGTAGTGCGTACAGGACTACAATGTTAAACAAAATTTCCGCAAAAGTGTTTGTACTTATTTTACCATTGTACCTACCTCCTTCCACAGCGACCGCACGATTTAGGCGGTTAAACAAACAAACAATAGAAAAAGTATGTGTGTGTGTCGCACAAAAGACGACAAGTCAAATATAATAATATATGAGATGACAACCGATTGCATGCGCGATCGTACGCATTGAGTATCACACGCCTGCGAATTAAAATGCAGTCAAGTGATGAGACATCGACATTTTAGTAAGTAAATCAAAAAAGATTGAAAAAGGCTCTCGTCGATAAGAAAACATATCGTTTGTCGGTCGCACGTGTTTGCGGGTTCCCGGGTGGTGGCATATTTTGTAGTGGCTCGGAGCTTGCGGACAGGAAAAGTTTTCGAAAAACCATCGACAAAACTCTTTGGGGGGGAAAACTGATGACCGTGTTAATTTATTATAATTATTATAATTATTTTTTTGTTAAAAGACTTCGGCTACAAAGGTTATTAGCCTACATTAGCGTCTTATATAGCAGGTAAAAATACAAAATATACCTATAATATAATATCATATTAAAATAGACATAATATGTCTTTGATAATATAACAAGAAAATGTTAGGAAAAATATAAAAATGTTTGATTTAGATGAAAATCACTCAAAAAGTACTATTATTGCCTTACTTATTATCGTGGTATAAATACTACGGTACCTATAGTAGATATGATGGTTTTCACCGCAGATTACTTAATATTTCAATCGTATATATATGTGGCGTGTCGGCCAGGTCGGGATCACGTGCCCACAGCGCCAGAGTAAAATGTCAATTATTCGGGAAACAACCGTTTGCTGCGCACCGTCGGTCGAAGACGACGATAATAATATACGACGGACTTGCGGCACTATGCCCACCCATATTATTGGTATGTAAGTAAACACGACGTTTTTGGTGGCTGGCGCATAAATGGCGTGCTGACCGCGACATTTCGTATACGCAAACCTATATAATGTATATATATATATATATATATATATATGGTATATGTCTCCCCTTTAAGTCCACGTTCGTGATTAGTTTGGATTTTGTTTTTCATTCGAAACAACGATGGTTGGAAAATAAAAGAAAACCTCGGCGGCGGCGGTAGTCTCTCTCGTGCCGTTTGTTTTCATCGCTCCGATACACCGATCCCTCCATCGTTGCCCACCCGATCGTCGTGGCGGTGCGGTGTGCGTGTGTTGTAGTCACAAATTCTTCTGAAAACGTCTCGCAGCGCAGTCGATTCGTCGAAGACCACCCCGAAGGTTCCGGCGGACCTTTTGCCCCGCCAGTCCCTCCCCGCCATATTAGCGTTGCGCCGTAGAAACAATAAACGATCTACTCTAATTAAATTTCCACACGTCAGAACGGACTCGTCGCACAACCAGTGTCATTACATATTATTAGCAAACTGGTCGTGCGCAGCGCGTCATTAGAATATTGTCATTCGATAAAAATAACAGTAACGATAAAAAAATATAACCTTTTTTTTATATCAGTTTCGGAAATAGGACTCATGCCAGCACACGATCAATCTCGCGGGCCGCGCGCCTGAGTTTAAAAAATAATAATAGTAAAAAACAAAAAAATATTATACGCGTTTACATCTCGCACACTATTACATATATACTATACATATACAAGCGCGCTTATGCGATATCACAACAAGACGTATAACGTTTTCTATTTTTTTTTTTATAATATGCAGCCATACGATACGATTTATGGTGAACCGTTAAGTGTGCGTTCTTTTCTTATAAATATATTACACTACAATATTACGTCGCACAACCGTGGGCTTATTGTTTTTACCTCGAGCTTATAATTTCTATGTTATTAATATTATTACACGCGCGTTGCTCGAAATTATCGTTCTATTATTATTATTATGTTTATCTACCTGCGGGCCACGTGAGCTCGTAGATAATGTTAAATCCGCTAAGTGAGTCGTACGCGGTGTTGCGTGTAACGCAGATATTATATTATTACAGTGTACAGCTTTTTCCGAATTCGTGAACATAATATTATTTTATGGCCGGCCGCGCATAATTATTATCATAATAATAATATGATATTCTGGTTTGGTGTTTTCGACTATGGTAAAATATAAGCCGATTGATCGACCATCACGACGTGTGAACGGCCGACAAAAAAATAATTTATTTTTAATATGGAAACATTAAACGAGAGCTCGAAAAAGAAAAATTGTCCATGCACAAAAAATCCACAAGCCGCCGGATTTATACACAATGAGTTTGTGCCGACGCGCGGAGAAAAAACATGCACGAGGCTAACCGCATTCGGATTTCGTATGTGTCAAACGCCATCCCTCGGCAAAATCATAATAAGAAAATATTACCTAGTGAATGCTTAATTTGTTTGTGAAAAAACGAAGAAAACTCGACCATCAAAAAAACCCTCAATCAACTTAATATAAAAGCAACGTATAAATATCAAAATATAATATAATATTCATTTATTTTAAAGAAAAAATACATGGCCCTATGTTGTATTATTAATTGTATGATAATATACTTTACTTACGATCGAATATATATGCAATACCTTGAACCTAACCGTGGTAGTAATAGTATGTTATTCGTTCTCATTTTTTGACGTTCCATAATATTCATAAGTGCATAATGTTATTACGCAACGGACTAACGGAAATATAAGGAATTTCAAGTATTGTATATATTTTCGAAAAGTATATTTCACCGTATAATACCGCCGTACCGGTTATAAAACGAAATATATCTGACGGAGTTATTTTCAAATTATTTAAGCTTATTAAGTTTAATAGGCTGTCCGGAAATGTATAATTGCTACAAATAATTTTGCAACAATGTTCGCTAAATATTGTTATTATTTCACTGTATCGTTAACCCCGACATTCACGTTGTATTGATTAGCATTAAAACATGTATACATGACGTAAATACTATTCACAAATGGTTTTCTTGTTTTCTTACCCACAGTATTCAACTCCTTTAGCTCTGTTTTTATTATATATAGCACTATGTATAAACTTAAAGAGACATTATCGTTGGTTGTCCTGATTAAAATATGTCCAATTTAAATATTCTACGTTCAGCGGGTAATTTAATTTGCAATGACCTAATGAACTTAATGAACTGTTTGTATGCAAAAAATTACATTTATCATTACGTTTATTTCAAGTTTTTATTTCGGTTCATTTTGCTTTTAATGAAAAAATGTAGAGCAAGTTAGACACGATTTGTTAATTAATTTAACAGTAGCTGTGTGTACCCATATACAACATGATAAACACTCGTATATTGAGAAAAAAAAATTATGGCTATTATAAATTAAATATTGTTACTAAAAAAAGTAGGAACTCGATAATATTATTAAAGTTTTACAATAATGTTGAGAAGGTTTGTAGGGTTTTTTTTCGTGTTGAGCAATTTCCAGCGACTACACCTAGCTATTGATTTCAAACTGAATAAAACACTAAAATATACCTTATCCAAAAGTAGTCAGCATCACAATATTCTTGGTTGAAGTTTACGAGACGAGCAGAATAATTAGAATGAGTGAACCCGCATTTGTGAATTTTCTTTTACTACCTACTTAAACTAACCAGACAAAAAGTGAAGACAGTTAAAAACAAGCTGTTCTCCTCCAACACATACTTCATCAAAAAAAATTAAAACTTTGAAAATTTGAAAATTTGAAATTAAAATCGAAAAAACCATTATTCAAAGTGATGGGTCAGAAAGAGTTGCTTTATGTGAAAATGCTGGCAAATCGTTTTTGTTGACGTGCAAATGCACAAATTTCTTGGAAAAAATATTTTCCGACACGTCACATTGATTTATCACAATCAAACCACAACGTACTGTGTTTGCAAACATAATATATTGTTATCTGGAATATAGAATAAAAATTCTATCGGATTTCAAATCGAACGATTCTTACGATTTGTAATAATTATTATTATTGTCCATACAAACAGTAAACGATACTTTTAATGTGTCAATTCTCCGTGTGCAATAATCCAAATTAAAACTAAACACAAATCGGAATTACCCCTGTGGGTGAAATAAACCTAATGGCTATCTTTAAATTGGATAGACGATAATTAAATTCCCCCTCCCTCCAAATCACAACCCTACACGTCAGTCAGTGTATTAAAGAACGTGCTTTACTTTACAGGTACTTCGAAACGACTCCATTACGAGTATATTATTTGAAAATTTACTCAAATTACAAACATAGTTTTACCAAAAATATTTTCATTACTTAACAAATCTTTTTCTCTTCAAGCTATTAAACGCTATGAATTTTTTTTTCGTGGCATTATTAAAGAACCATTGCTAGGCAACTGACAATTTCCAATGATTTTAATACTTTTAAATTCTGATAGGAAACTTAAAGCGCAAAAAACAATATTAACACGTTAAAATTGTAATATTTTACTTTTTTTTTCAATCAAGTTATTTTTTATTAATTCCATGTTGGAAAAATATTGTTCGACATTGATTTAAATAAATGTATAATTGTATATATTTCTACAGGATAATAATATGATGAGTGCTGATAGCTAATAGATTATTATATTAGTTTCACTTGAAACAGTTACTTTTAATATTTCTCGTAAATGAACTTTAAGTGGGTACTATATAAGAAATGAACAAACTAATTGATTATTTATATGTTTACGTATAATGTGGGCTCATATTCACTTTGAAATATGTGTTTTATCATAGTCTGCATTGTTTTTATTTGTTTTATATTTTA
The DNA here is from genome assembly GCF_037042655.1 of Diuraphis noxia. Lineage (NCBI taxonomy): Eukaryota > Metazoa > Arthropoda > Insecta > Hemiptera > Aphididae > Diuraphis > Diuraphis noxia. Next base: position 71,703,918 of record NW_028301714.1, read on the forward strand.
TTTTTTTTTAGCTTAATTATGAATTAATATCACCAATTGACGTTTTTAATTATATACTTCTGTAAGAAATTTTTTTAAAATTAAAAACCTTCATTCATTTTTAAGAGAGCAATAATTGTATTTAAAATATAAAATAGGTAATCTAAAATTAATTATATCAAAAGCTGAATAAATATTTATTTAAAAGGAAATGTTGATAATTTCTAATTGTTTAAGTGGATCAATTTAGACATTCAATCAATACTATATTTATAACATCTAGTTAAAATAATTAAACGACGTATTGGTAAATAGGTACCTATTTTATCGTGGTAATTTAATATTTTACATAATTATGATGATTATAACAACAATAGTAATGGATATAAGAATGGCTAAATGTTCTAGTTCGTCCATTCAGTAATTTGCATATCAGAATATGTATTAGATAATAATTTAGTTAAACATTTATACTCAATGATTAAATTATGTATGTGTTATGTATGTATTTCGATTGGAGGTTCGAAGTCAACTCTGTTTTCTGTGAAACAATTATCAACTATTTTATACGGTTATGTTTAAAAGGTTTTGTTTATTTTGTTTTCAATGAAATACAAATGTACAAACTCACTAAATAGGTAAAGACGAAAAAATGATACATTATATATATAACATATATTTAATACGAAATCACTCTATGGGACTAAGAGAAAAAAACGGGTGTGACACGAGTTTAATCGAAATCGTGGTATTCGGCGAATAGAGATTTAGACGAATTAAGTGATTTTTGGAGTATCGGAGTTATCGATTCCAAACACGAACGACGACCATTGCATGATTTCAACCGCATAAATAGTCGCACGTACCTACATAGCTTTACTGTCTAAATGAAATGGCAACGGGTGGGACGTTGGACCGTATACATGATTACGATATTATGTGTAAATTATAAATATAAAAATGTAAGTATTATAGACATGTGCTGAGCATGCGACGGACAAACTAACACATATACACATTGATAATAATAATTATGATTGGTTATTTTACGAAAACCAGCAACTTTACATATTAAATCGTTTTTTTTTTTTATTACATCAAATTATTAATACAAATTAAAAAAGTGAAAACCAACACAATGCAAAGTAATATGGACATTATGGATAAATTAAATGAATGTGGCAACCCAAGGGGAAGATAATGATGGTCGTGCACAAAGCGAAGTACCTATTATGTCTTGGCACATAAAATCGGGAATGATCTCTTTAGGGGGTTAAGGTGGGATTTTAAAAAGTACAGCAGCTTCTTGTGGCTCGGGAGAGTCAATAGAGTCATTGAGTAAATATGATGAGAATTGAAAATTTAAGTCTGCTTTACCGCGGCGATAGACAATAAGTGTACTATGGAATAATAAATGGATTATATAATTAACATTTGTCAAACAGCACAGCGAATATTATTATTGTTATGTTTCGGTCGTTGCAATTGTAACGGATCGAATTAAAACGAGTCACTGACATCAGCTTTGGCCTTACGTGTACAACCTGACCTTAAGTACACGTGACACTGCGAAGTATACACATTGTATAAAGTGACACAAAACAAATCTCACGAAACTCATCGGCACGCGATGTACATGGAAATTTAAACGTCACATAATTATTTGTGTCTGTTGTAAATCGGAAGGTGTAAACGAACAGGCACATAATAGCAGGTATAGGTCTTATATAACTTCTAATTCGTATACTCGCGGTAAGGCCGACGCCGACGACGACGACAAGAAATTATTCGGTCGACGAAAAAAAAATTTCAGTCAAACTAATATCGAATCCAAATATCTGCAGTGGATACGAAAATAAATTTGCCGAAAGTCAGTATACCTTCGTCTAGGCTTTGACGTCTACAAAATACGAAAGCTGGACGAACTGCCACGCGTGTCTAAAGAGTGAATAGTATAGTATAGCAAATATAGTATAATATGGTATATAGTTCGCTATGACTTTGGAAATAGGTCATCTAAACCTTTTAAAAGACTTGAAAACAATTATAACGGGATGGGTAAACCATCATCATTGCAGACGAAATTAATAGGCGCGCATCGCACATATCGCGTTTTTTGGTTAATATTTTCTGTGGCACTGCACGGGATGTATAATATGAAATGTAGGTGTTTTGAAAAAATGTCAATCGCGAGTTGGCAAGGGAGGGGATGAGATGACGTGCGACTGAAACGGACCAGACTCTCGGCAGAGTGCACATTATGTAAGCAGCATTATAACATAATAATAATAATAATATATGAACTGAGTTTACAGTGATGCATAATGAGCGTCGACCGCGTGTGTGTACACATAATAATATAATATTATACGCTCGCCGGGATCGTCGTCGAAAGATATTTGTTTACGACACACACGCGGCTATAATGATACAAAGTATATTTATTTTACTTAGTGTGGTTGGCGGCGGCGGCGTAGCCGGTTTCGTATATATATATAATATCGGAGAAGGAGTGGACTATATGAAAGAAAAAAAAAATGTAATAATAATAACGAGAGGAGAAGAAAAATCCACGGTTAGTGGTGATGACAAGAAAGAAAGAGATTTGGGTCATTGCCAAAGCGGAAAACAGAAATAAACTCGAATGGGTGTGCGGCGGCGAAGGGCACAGATTGCGACTTGCGCGACTGGCGGTGGCGGCGTTTTCTTCGTCGTCGTCGTCGCCGTCGTTTGTTTAGGCCACATATTATATCATCATCGTCATCATCATCATCATCGTCATCGTCATCGTCATCGTCATCGTCATCGTCATCGTCATCGTCACCGTCATCGTCATCGTCATCGTCATCGTCATTATTATTATTACTTTTTGTCTTGCGTGTGAGACGACGACTCCTTCGTCGTGACATTCATTCGGTTATACCGCTAATTATAAGCCCCCTCTTCCCGACGCACGCGTATCGTTTCCGACCGTTTAGAAGCGCGTCCGCACGCGATTAAGAAGGAAACGTCGAGCCAAAAATCGTCGAAATCTGAACGAACGACGTTTTGTGTGCGATATACTCGTACACCACGTGGTTATGGGGGTGACGTTTAGCATGGGTAGAGGTACCTATTCATCAATATTATGATTCAAATATAACCGTAGTAGAGTGACACCGCGACGGAGGTTATAAATTTAAAACAAAAAACGACGATTGTCAAAGTATTGTAAAACATGTTACAGTACTACTCGTAAGTCAAATCCGCGACCTCGATTTTTCATGCACTGCACCAGTGTTTCCATATAATATATGAGATGATTTCCAGTGCAGTGCAGTATAAAGCGTAAATAAATGCGCGTTTGACGGCGAGTAGACACCATCCCGTGGATTTGTTGCTCGAATAAATGAATAATTATTGTTTGACTTAATTAATTTTAATTAACTTAATTATTAATTCGAATTCCATCAGTCGGATTTGCACGGATCGAAACGTCGGCGCCATACTCGTTAGCTATACATTATTACTTAACGAATACAACCGTCAGCAGTTTAATGTGTTCCTCTTTTTTCTATTCAGAATATTAACTTAATACGGGACGCTAAATTTTGGTTTTTCATTTTCATTATATCGCTATATTTTACTCTAAACGGTTTTGATTTGCCGAATAACACTGTTTAGTAGCAATATCAAAACATGGCGAGATGAGTGGAATAAATCTCGTTTCGGCAAATATGCCCTGCGACGCATTGAAAAGTCGCGAAACGTAAAAAAATAATAAATAATGGGCGAGATGATACGTCGGCGATGAGTTTTTCAGATCATAAATAATATTTATAATACGGATATTAATTTTGCAGAGGACACTGATATAAGTACAATATATTATATTATATTCGGCATGACTGTGTCGAGTGGAATTCATTTCCACAATATTTCCTTCTCACTCCCATCTGCCTTCCACCATTTTTCAGAGAATTTTCATTTTGGGGCTATGTCACCACATGTTGGATATCGATCGCAATATTATCATTATTATATATGAATAAACACAATGAACAAACACAACATAAAAAATTAACAATGGTTTTTTCTTGGTAAACTTTGATTTATACCATTATAATCATTTATTAGTTACAATTTTAATTGTTTATCTCTTTTAAAACATAGCATGGCACATATTATCATGCTAATATTAGTTACATAATATAACATTAAATAACTATTTTTTTGAAGAACTCAACACATTGACAACACGGACAATATTGTTTCATTTTTCTGTCCGATTATTTATTAACTATTTTGTATATTACGTAATTCGTGTCTATACATAGTAATAACTAGGTCACGAGCAAATACGTAATTTTATTTAATGCAGATTTTGTTAATTATGATTACAAATGAGAACGTTTTATAATATAATATTAAATTAAGTATTACGATATATTTTTATATATTTTGAAGTGAATGTATTTTCTTAAATATTTTTCCAATGAGCTCATAGTTTTGTAAAACATTTCGTAATTTTTATTTACCTATTCACAGGTATATTGCTAAAATATATTGAAAATAATCATTATTCCGTGGGAAATGATAAGATATGTTCAATATGTTGTAAATTGTAATAAAAAACGTCGTAATAAATAAGACAATAGGTAAACAATTATTGGCATCTGTCATACTACTATAGTAGTCTTGTGACTAGTTTGTTGATCTAGTTCATTCACTTTTGTTTTTAAATTTATATATATATATATATATATATATATATATATGCTTGCAAAAATAACAGCATAATAATTTAAAGTAAAATATATCTTTCTCCTCTAATGGCCACGATGTTAACCTGAGGGTTATCTAAAAAAAAAATGTATATATTTTTTTAGTTGCATAAAAATCTACTTCCTAGTTATACATGTAGTCGAATATGCATATATGAGGTATAAATTATAAATTTTATTATTTCAGTTATTGACAAACTTCAGGTAATGGAAATATTTAGATAAATTTGAAATAATATGTCAAGGCTCTTCAGTTATTTGTCAAAGACTTATGAAATGCCTATCAATTATCTATTTCATATTATAATTTATGATAAAATAGACAGTTCTTAAATTTAAATGACATCACAAATTTCGAATTTTAATAGTATGATATCATTGGTTTCCACGTCTAGTACATTTATCTGTAAGCAGTAAAAATTTACTTTTATTTATTACATTATTATAACATAATATCATGATATTAAGGAAATTCAAAGTAACAGAAGTGGCTATATCTTCGTAATTCGATTCAAGGATAAATCCTAACATTTTTGTGCACAAACGATTGGCATGGTCTGAAATAAAAATGTCCAAATAAGGATTGGATTAGGGAAATGGATCCCTATCAGCTATCGAGTGCATCGCACTTATTGTGACAAACAACAAAACATATTATGTCACTATAAAACCACCATTATACTATTTTATTGTTGTATGGTTATTTGTTAAACACTCAAACATTGAAACAGATAAAGCATATAATAAAAAAAGAAATATATATATGACGTGTAATTTTTTTTCCTCAATCTGTTTTGTTCAGTTATTTTAAAAATTAATATTTTACTTAGTCTATTGCATAATCGTTAATGAATATATTTAAAAAATAAATCTCCAAGTTAACAGATTCCAAGTACTAAGGCATAGATGTAAGTATGCAACTAAAAATAAATGACAGTCAAGCACTTTTAAAACAACAAAAATAATGATAAAGTGATGAACAACATAAATAAAATAAAATAATCGCAATAAAAATAATAATAAAGTTTGAATTAAATTATAGTCATCCAAAGTTAACAATTTTTTTTATTTATAAAACGTCTAACCTATACGCCATACCCAATTGATAAGAACGAATTTGATTAATGTTCCGGGTAAAATAATTTTGTATTAAACGTCAATTAAAAAATTCAATTTATTACGTTAAATAATGTAAAATTAAATTGAGAGATTTATGTATAGTTATTAGTTCACCGCTCATTTATATTATGGTTATTATTATTTATTTGTATAACATGAAAGTTAAACAGTTGAAATATTCAAAAATACATTGATTTTTTAGCTTATGTATAATTCACTAATGTTAAGTTAGAGTGTGCACGTTGTTCAATATTTGGTTTCAAAAAATTTCTTATTTTTATGTCAAAATAAATTTTTATGAAAACTAAATTTATAAAAAGTGAAAACATTCACTTGGACATATTTAATTTATCCAAATTATTAATAATAATCACATTCTAACAGTAATGGTTGGTAATCGTTTGTTAAATTTGTTGATATTCAGATTAAGTTAAAATACAATTTCATATAATGTTTATAGATCTTGCAACCATCGCGTTGCTAAATAATTACATTATATAGTATATAATACAATTTGTGTGTATAACACGATATACAAAAGAAAAATGAAAATTAAGAAACAAAAATTGGAAAATCAGGCTGCTTTCCAACACTATAATAGTTGTTTTGGAGGTACCTACAGGTGTGTATTGAAGCGGATAGAAATCAAACAACGCCGAGTAAAACAAAACAATTTCTGATACGTACCTACACGGATGTGCCAATAATTGTGGAAATATTTGGTTAGTTTCCCAAATTTTCCACAGAGAATGAAGGCCACGGAAAATAATAATAATAACAATAATAAATAAATATTGAAAAATAAATAATAAAACGCCGTTCGTGTACTAATTATACAACCAAGGTCTGCCAGTATTTCGTGTGCAACTTTAAATCGGTATATGGCACTAAGGCAGTAAAAGTGAAATAACCACCGCACGTTTTCCGCGTTTCCGACGATTCGAGACGCAATGAAAATCCGACTATCAATTAGTACGTGTTATACCTATTTTATTTAATGTGATAATAGGTAATAGGCGTGTTATACTTTGTGTTTGCGCAGCAAAATTTTTGTGTGATAAAAATAAATCAAACTCGTAAAGTTTGTTATCCCGGAGAGTAAAATCTGTTTAAAAAAAAGTCAGTCAAACTAGTATTTATTTTTAATAATATACAGATTTCGATGTCAAAACTTTGAGGGGCGATGTGCTCCTTGAGTTTAAATCGAAAAAGTACATTTAGACACGCTCTCTGTAAATACAAATCAACACGTCACATTCAACAAATAAATAAATGCGGTCATAGTATATATATATATATATATATATATATATATATATATATATATATATATATATATAATATATATAAGTAATAATATATATTAAATATTACAATGAAATCATTACGCGAGTATTGTCAGATTCTTTTTTCGTCCGTCTCGATCCATACGATTTTATTTCGTCACCGTCGCGCAGATCAATAATTTATTGTACGTGGAGGTGATCAGTGGTTGGTCCGCGTGCACGGATAAATGGTAAAAGATTCGGAGGAAAAAAAGTCGATAAAAAACAAAATAAATATTTTTATATTTTAAATTACCTCTTTATAACCATTATTTATTTTTTAGTCATTATTCATAATTTTTTTCATTCTTTCAGCTAATAGTCTAATACACGTCTTTTTTTTAGTCTCATTACATTTTTCGTAAAGATTTTCAAGACTCTGAGTAGAATTTCTAAATCAAAACTAATCATTTGCATCAGTGCGATACGTACCTATATATTATAATACAATCAATCGTCTAAAAGAAAAATAATCATTCATCAGAAATTCAGCACCTGCCAGTTGGTCCACTATATCATACGGTAAAGACGATCGATTTTCGTACAAAACCCTGTCATCGGTAAAATAGATACTTACAAAGCTCAGATAAACTTCGCGGATTTTTAGGACGCGCTAGGCTTTTGTGATTTTATCCGCAGAAATGTTATTTTTTACAGTCGGACCTTTTTTCCCCCGAAATCTTCGAGCACACGCCATGTCCTACCCGCGTATTATCACAATAATATACAATGATTGTTTCCGGAATCGATGAATGCGATTGTGGAGTCGGCCGTCGGTACGGGTTAAAAGCGTTCGCGGATTGATGGACTAGCGCGGTGTGTCACGCGCTACAAAGTTAAATCAAATCTTCGGTGCATTGTACCAGTCGAGTTATCGCTTACACTGCGGCAAAGGGGTGGCTGCATTTCGCGTCTGGGTTTGACGACGACGCCGCAGCGAAAGGGGCGGTAGAACAAAACATCTCCGACTCACCACGACTCGCGCGCCGAACAATCGTCCAACGATCACCCCCCCCCCCCCCCCGATAGTCGATTGGGAAGCGAAAAACCTAGGAGAAGAAGTCGTTTGAAAAATCGAGCTCGTATATTATGTGCTGCCGTCGGTTTCTGGAAGGACAAATGGATGCGACGTAAAAGTTTTCGTCCCTATGTACACCAACGCTGACTAAAATAATAATATTATGCGTGTGTGTATGTAATATAAGTCACCCGTTTGCAGTCGAAAAGTAAAACGAAACTTTCCGTCGGAATCGCCTGCGATTACTGCGTTTATGGGTCCATATGAATCACATCGATCTGTATAGTGTATTATTATTTAAGGTTGACGTATCGCCTAGTGCGTTATGAAATAATGCTGTCGTGTCTCAAGCTCACACGCGGTGCTGGCGATGCACTTTAAGATGCAAAACGCGTATTATTATTGTCATCGCCATCGTCATACAATAGACCAAACAATGGAACCATTACGAGATTTTTTTCAGACGATCTGGCAAATAAAACCATAAATAAATAACAAATCACAGCGATCGCAGAGTTATATTGACACGGAAGTACACAAAAAATATTCCGACTTCCAAGAAACAGGATATACGTTACAAATCAGTGAGGGTTCCCTCAATAGGTACCACTGTACCAGTGAGGTCAAGGGAAATCATTTGAGTATATGGTTCCAGGGCGGTTGTTTACAACCTAAAAATCGATTTCGAGGATGTGAAAAACAAAAATCGTGTTTTTGGGGTTGGGTTTTCTTTTTAACCGTCGAGTTTCTATAGTCTTCATATGGTGGTAGTTCACGCGTTCTATGAAATTTATGCAAAATTTGCGTTTCAATATTGTATATCGTTGACGTGGAGACGTGTTGAAAACAAAAAATTCCAAATATAGCTTATATAATTGAGGTGTTACGCACTCAAAATATTACTCCTTACACTGCGTACAGCGTGTTGCGCTGTGGATAAAAAACGCGATCGACGTTTAGCTGTTTACATCAAACTATTCATCACGTGATCACGTAAACATAAACACTGAGTATATTTTAACGTACAAAGTGCTATTAAAAAAAAAAAAATGTTTGTTTACAATATTGTACATAAACTGAAACCTCGCGTCAAGGCATATGATTTGTATTCAACGAATGCCTATTATACAGAACTCGATGTGGCAAGTGCACAACATGCTTATGTAATCTGTTAAAACGAAGCCAAGATACTTTTTTTATTTTTCCAAAGTGGATAATAGAATATGGTTTTAAGATATTATAATAATATGTGTTTGTGTTGTACTATATATATAGGGTTATTGGGTTTACTGATTTTGCATTTTTATAAGTATACCCCACAGACTACATTATTCATAATATTATATAGGTACCTACCTGCATAGTTTCGTTGTCGAGCACAAAATCGATACTGAAAATGAACGAAAAGAACGACATTTATTTTTCCAACCAGCAATAGTTACTTTCTTCAGTTTGTTATTGAAATATCAATATCAAAATTAATAAAGTTATTAAAATCTGTGTTTAATAATATAAAATGTGAAAGATTGTGTTAAATATATAAATATTCGAAACATTTTGTTAAAAAATAAACTACCTACTTATAGTTTTAAAGGAAATTGTTTGTTCGTGTTCAGGTTTTGAGTTGTGTTCGTGAATTTTATCAGACCAATGAAAATTCAACTGAAGGAAAATATAATTTACTGTTCGACAATCGATCAGTTTTATCAAAGAAACGAAACAATAATTTTAAATAAAGGCTTTAAAACTAATTGTAAAAATAATAAAAAAGTTTTACGTAGGATTTTTTTAATTCCATTACTATAAAAATATTCAAAGTGACTGATTATAATGAAAGCGATAAAATACTAAGTTTTGAAATCCCAAAGATGTATACTAAAAAGGATAAAGTTAGTAAATAAACTATAAAATACAGTGTCAACCTGTATTAGAGGGGATGAAAGCAAAATAGGTATAATAAACTTTTTTGGTATTAAAAACGAGATAAAACAAACTTTTAGGCTTATCCGGTCAACGTTTCAAGTATACCCTAGGACAAACATCATCTCATGCCTGCAGAAAAACAACGTATCTTCAATTTGTAAACTTTTATTTTTTTTAAACAAGTTTTTCATTTTTTTAGACGTTATATTGTGAAAAATGTTTAGCTTGAATAAACGAAACATCTATTCAAGTACACGCGGAGATACATCAACCACGATTCTATTACCTATACATTTCTAATCTAAATATTAGTATTTTTAAAATTTTTTTTTATTGATAATAAGGCTTCAACAACAAGGTCGTATTAGGATTATGACCAACGCAAGAACATTAACAATAGATATAATATTATTTAATATCATAAATGAGAACTTTATAATTCAATAGGTTGCGCAAAACATGCGCTGAATAGGTACACCCAAATTTTAATTAATTTAAATAAAAGCGAAATGTCTGCAGATTATAGACTCTTGAAATAAAAGTATGTTTTTATGTCTCTATCACATAGACTATAGAGAATAGACAGTAAAATAATGTGAAATTTGTAAAAAAAAAAAAATACGTGCCCAATTGTCGTTGGCGGAGACGGTAATTTTTTTTCCCCCAGGAGTGTTGTTTTTGCGCACTAATTTACAAGGGACATTTTTCATTAAGACCCCGACGGTGTCACGTGATATTTTTAATTACGGGGACAGACGAAAAGTCTGTTTGTAGTAAGACATCCCTCCGCGGGGATATTCATAACCGAATGGACATATACAAAGACGTAGAGAAAAATGTAATAATAATAATAAACATCAGAGTTTCAGATGACTCAAGGTACACAGTTCATCGTACTAGGGGGAAATAACTATAATTATACATAACATAGTGTTCATGATAATAAAAAATAATTTAAAACACGCTTTCCGTGTAAATTAGAAATAAGTTTTGAAAAAAATAAATAACGAAAACATTAACTGACAAACAACGTGATAATACAACACAGAAACTAGTTTATTAATGTAATTATAAGACTTAAAACTCGTAATTTTAAAATAATTTTTCGAGCCTAATAAATTCGAGCTAATTTTAAACAAACGATGTTGTACAACAACCTGAATAAAACAAAACTTTATTCACCATTCGCTTTTTGTATAAACGGACATTTGAGTGTAATTATTCGCTCAAATCTTAGCTTTTGATTAGAAATTATTTTTGGTTAAACGAGTTTTTTATATATATATAATATACATCGACGATTGACGATTTATTGAACGATCGCGCAAAAATGACCTCTAAAATTAGATTTTTAAAATACCCTAAACCATACTTTACGGAGTTCAAAAATCGAGTAAGGGATGTGTTTAGGTATGACGGATAGTTTTTTTCCCCTTTTGACTACGTGACATAAATACTTTAGGGCTGTCCAGCATCGTATAACGTCATATTAAAAGTTGTACCTACAATACACAACGTTGTGTAGTGTTCAAAGTACCGTCTTAAAATCATAACTACCATAGATATTACAGAAACAAAATTAAAACTAGACGACGAGTTAATTTAATAGCACTCTATTAATTACGCTATATATTTTACGGGAATCTATTTCGATACGGACGCGTAAATGTGTTTAAAAGCCAAAAAGTCTCCGGCATTTTTCCGTAAAACTTCTATTTTTATACGAATCTTGATTACCACCTACATCGTAAAAGTTATAATACATTCATTTTAAAATCCATATTAATCGCAACAAGCGAATGCGACTGGTTAGAAAATTCGAAGTATAAAAAGCGGACTTACATACTTATCACGTTGAGTTAGGTATAATATAACTACGAAAAAAGTTTTCGAGAAAAAAAAAATTAAATTAGGAATTGAAAAGAACGTTATGCTAATTAAAAAAATTTAAATATTTTTTGAACAAGACCAAAGTAAAAACAAATATTTTACCAAGTCATCACGTGGTTATAATATGATGAATTATGCATGTTTACGATTAAACTGCAACCGCGATAACGAATTAATTACATTAATGCAATGCCTCGCGTTTATTGAAACTCACTGCACACATACACAAACATAACGTTCACGCTTATTAATAAGTGGCTGTTGTTGAGAGTACAGAGACAAAGAAGAAGAATATAATATAGGTAATACGAGGACTAATCGAATGCGATATAGTTTTGTTATCGTGCCTATAGCTATCATTGATATGAAACGGAAACGTATAAGTAGTTAAATAATAATAAGAGGTGAAGCCAAAAATATTTAAAAATAGGTATTATTATAATAATAAAATTATACTCGTCTCGTATTGTCATAACGATATAAAAATAAAAAATAAAATTTTTATTATATAATCATTATACAGAGCCAAATCGACTCGCGGCTCATGATCCCCCCCCCCCCTCCCATCGGTGACCTATTGGTTAAGTCCCCATGATTGACGGTGCACTTAAAATTTAATTTTATTATATCAGGTACAACTGTTGTAGTAATATGTATTTAACGGTTGATCCACAACGCTCGTGCGTTTTAATTGACCGGTAAAATAAATTTTATACCCGAAACAGCGGCATCATTAGTCATTATCGATCGGCGTATGCAATGTTATATACATTAGTTCCGGTGCTAAATGTAAAATATTCAAATGGGGCTCGTGTGCGGAAAAACGACCGCCACAATGTCGACGTACGTAATGATAATTTCATATTATTATAACAGATAGTAATAATTAACCGTTTTTGTATCGACAAAATATTATTATTATTATTGTTATTGGGTAATTCGCGAGTGTATAGCGGCCGATCGGAATAATATAATTAATATAATAATATATTAAGTACCTATAAGCTAATAAAATAAAAAGTAATAATACTATTAGGTACTAATTATAATTATTAACTATATTATGTCACTATAATATAGTTTCGCGGTCGTAGGGTGAAGTTGTAGTCGTGTGGTGCGTGATGTGTGTGTTGTCGCTCCGTTCCAAGTGCGACTTAAGCCTCTGATAGAAATATTATGTAGGTTCCTGTATGTTAAGTGTAAATCCACTTTTGCAGAGGAGCTAACATCGATGTGAGTGGGGGAGGGGCTTAGGATTTTGGCACATGACCTGTTCATGATAGCATATAGTGTGGGTATACTCGCGCGTGCGACGAAATCGGAAAAAATCACGTCACATATTGGATTCGATCTGAAAGTTTTTACTTTGAGAAGTCTACCGTCACGATTTGCAATCGACTTGTCAGCGACATGACGATAATAATAATAATAGTAATAATAAAAATTTAACTCTCGATACTTGTGGCCGGAATTTCGGATAGAAATTGATTTCGGGCAATCGAATAATAATAATAATAAAAACAGGGAAGTGACTACGTTTTTCACATAGTAAAACCACATCGTATTATATTATTATACATTTTCCACCGTTACGACTACTGCAGCACGATTATATTACATTATTGTTATACACTCCTCCCCGTCGTACTTTTGCAGTTCGCATATTTTATTCAGAAAGAGGGAGACAAAAATTCTTGCCACCAAGCCGAAAACATTGTTATAATATATCGTATACGCCGCTTTAATATTGTATACTTCGGAAACTTCGCGTGGGAGATCGCTGTTTCGCTTCGACAAAATGTCGGACAATAATGTTCTACACGTCAGAGTGAAATAATATAATAGCGCAGACGAACGCATCGAATCGGTTTACGCCGTCGTACATTCTATATTGTGCGAAGAAAGTTGGCGAAAAAAACGTTCGCCCGTGGTAATGCGAATAATTTAATAATAATATGTCCACGAAAATGTAGTCGCTTTGAAATCCACCATTAACGACGCGAAAAAAATTCGATAAAAATACGTTTCGGCGTAATACAACGATCGAGTGTTGGCGCATCATCGTCATATATATATATATATATATATATAACCTCCGCGGCCACTTGACGGCAGTAGAAAAACTGTACAGAGTTTCCGATATTTCTTGTCGATAATAATATGATGTATTGATATTATACGTACCAGCACAGCTGCGACGGTGCAGGAGTGATGATGTCTTTAGGGGCACAAAACCATGGCGACCTCGCCGCCGCCGCCGCCGTAGGTAAGAGACATATTATTATTATTTCATGCTGTGCCGTCAGACCGGCGGCGATGCGAAAACTTTCCAACGTGACTCGATAGGTACATAATATTTAAGAAATAATACGGTTGTATATAATACGAATGAAGAGAAAATTTCGGAAAAACGAAACACTACTACGGCGCAGTGATACCACCACAAAAACCGCACTACCTACTAAAAATTAGATAATGCGGACGGCGTATAATATGACGTGTATAGCACCGCTACGATTACGGAATGCTTCTTCTACTTTGAAACATTCACGACTATTATAGAGAAAAATGTTATAAACACGACGTACCACGTGTGTGTACAGCGTATATATTAAAGTGCCTATTGATACCTATACCTATACGTACTGTACAGATTAGATGATTGCGTCATAATTCACAACATTACAACGGCCGAGGTTAGGTTATAGATTAAGCCATAGATTAAGCGCAGATGATCGAATATTGTTCGAAAAACAGTGTCAATGAAAAATCCACTCGAAAATCATAGATGGATAACGGTATGAAAACGATAACATAATAATATTATTATCCTGTCATAAGACTCGCGTTTTCCGCGATCTCGATCGATGTGCATAAAATACCATTTTAAATACCACCTGCTATTATTTTAATATGTAATAATAATAACAATTATTATTATTATTATTATTATTATTATAATACTACAGCGGTTGTTGTTCGACGGTTTTCGTTTTATGGACGCTAATATTATTGTTTTCGCGGGTTTTACGACGGTCGTACTCCATATTATTATAATATTATGTTATTAATTATTTAATTGGTTTATCTAACACCGTAACACCTGCAACTGCTGCACAGTAGCCCACGGCGTTATCTCTATTCATGGTATTTCGTTCAATAAATAGCAAACAAAAAAAAAAAAAACAACGAACAAGAATATTATTCCACATGAGTAACTGTTACGCATACCTGACAGGACAACCGAAAACGTATTTGTCGGGAAACGCGCATTATGTCAATGCCGAATCTTGTAGATATAATATAAAACTCATTGTATGAAATTCAAATATCACGATATTATAATGATATGTTTATGTGATTTATTATAATGTTCATGTAATACAATAAAATATTAAGATAACGATATGAAGTTAAAAAATAAATTTTATTTTATTTTTACAATTTTTTTAAATGTACCCATCTACGTTTTTAAAAATCTTGAGTATTATTTGTTTCCAATAGAATTACATAATTTATTAATAAATAATAATTATTATTTTATTGAGATGGCAAGAAGTTACAACGTATTTTATATAATAATGTTTTATTTAAATAATTGCTTTTTCATTATATAATACGGAATAATAAAAGCTGTAATATTTATTTTAATAATTTTTACATCTATTTCTAAAAAATAATAATATTAAATTCAATTTTTTACAAAATATAAATCAGTTATTGATATTATAATTAATCGGATGTAGAAACAAAATGTGATAAGTGTTTAAAAATTCCTTTTTATAAATACAAATAATGTGATAAGTATAAATTATTTTTCAACATTTTGTTTTTATGATATTTTTTAGAACAGAACAATCATATTGAATTCTAATTACTCATTAAATGTTATGGAAATATAATACAATACAAAGTTCATTATAATATGGTGTTTAATATAATATGTTAATGTTATATAATATATAATATATATAAATGGTTTAATTATGTTTATATACGAGTAGTTTACCTATATTAATTGGTTTTTTGTATGTATGAATTTTAATAACTGTTTAAAAATTAAAATTGTTCTCCAGAAATGGCGCTATGCCATCGAATTACTTATATAGACAATTATAATTTTTAATGTACCTACTGCTCATCGACTTGATGAGCGTACAAAACGTTTGGCGTTCGTGCTAACGAATCGGATTCGGACGGCAAAGAATTAAAGCTACATAATATCATTGAGCTCATTATAATATTCACACACATTTATATGTATATATTATACCCTACGTCATACAACTACTGAACTACATCGTCCGACACGATCATTGCAGCCACTCGCTCTGCACTCATATTATTATATTAAAATTTATAATTTTATCACACCGCGAACATCTAAAAAACCGACAAGAATAATTATTGTTATTTTTCTCAAAATATTTTCTGATAAACGACCGATGTTTAATCGCGACACCGCGGAGGCTACTGTCCGTATCGATGTGCATTGTTGCCCGGAATATAAAATATTCATTTTAGAGCTATACCTATATAATAATACCTATGGACATTTCTTTTCATTAAAAATTAATTAGCGTTCGAAAATGAAACTATTACTATCGTGGACCACTACTAACTAGCACCACCACCACCACGTACCGAAGGTCAGACGATTTTTGGTGTGTATATAATAGGTACAGGCGTCGCACGCGGTATAACAACATTAATTATTATTACCGTGCGATCGTCGACGAATATAATTATTAAAATATAACGAACAAAAACGATCGGTGAAGGCACGAGAATCTTCAACATTATGTGGTTTAAACTTTAAGCTCTTGGCGATGAGGGACTATAAATCTTTGATAGTGTTCATAATAATATGGTTTAAATCTATGGAGAGGTACAGATACATATGAAACAACGATAGACCCATTGAAAAAATTAAAAATAATTGAGCTGACATCATACAAAATACCTGTATACGACGAAATGGATGTACCCCCAATGAAAATAACATTCTTCAAAACTTCTGTTTACTTTCAATTATCAAAAACAAAAACATCACTCTTAAAATTTGACATGAATATAGTGCTATCAAGCAGTATCAATAGTGCATAGAAATCGAACACAGGCCAACTTAAATTATTAGGCCATTGGACAAAATTTAAAAAAAATGATTACTATACTTGACCACTTCGAGAATCAAATATAAATCTAGGTATACAAATGAATAGCTGCAGAAGTCAGTAATAGGATATAGGTGTAATGAAGTATATAAAATAAGTTTTTTTTAACAAATATTAATAATTTTAGTGTTACTGTATTATTTTTATCAATTTTATATTTATGTATATGATGCGTATACAAAAAAAAAGTAATAATACTCTAGTGTGTAGACTCGTAATATAACTTGTAAAAAAAAAAAAGAAAAAAGTAAAAAGACGATTATTATTATTATTATTATTTGGGATCAAAAATGCTTAATAATATATTAAATAACGTACAATTATAAGTCGTGGTCGTTTGCGATTGCCGGCATACGATTTTCGGTTTCTGACGTGGCGATCGTGTTATTATTGGATTTTATTCATTAGCACGTCATACGCATTTACATTATTAAATTTTACCTACCGCAATAATATGATATAATAATTATACGAAAAAAAAATTCTATTCGGTACGTTTACGTGGTTTGGACAGAGGCCAGTGGCGTACGCAGGGGTCGCAGGTTCTAGGGTTCTGACCCCCTGAAATTTCTCCCTTTTACAAACAAATCTTATTGACCGCCATTTAAATATACATCTAGTCGATCAATTTTTGGTAATTTTTAATAGATATAAAATAAATTGTCAATTTATTATAATTTTTTATAACTAACATTGTATAAAAACTGTTTAGCAAAACGTAATGTAAATTATTTACTCGTGTAAAACCCTGACCGAACTAAAATCCTGCGTACGCTACCGGGCTGTGGCGCCTATATGGGTACTATACACAACACAATATATTAAATAATTGAGCATGATTTTATCGTATACATATATATATATATTGTACGACTTTGTTGCTAGTCCCAATTAAAACCGTTCTCGCCGACCATTATTAATGCGGTATATACCACGCGTAATTGGATATTGGATATTTTTCATTTCGAGCACGATGTATGCATGCGACGTGGCGTTAGTCCGTCGGTGGCTTGATATTAATATTACAATATTAAAACACACAGATAGGATAAATCGTAGGTAGCTTGGTATAGTTGCTGCTGCGGTAGTGCTGGCTGATATAGATTTTCGTATACGACCATAATAATAATAATAATAATAATAATAATAATATACCGCTGCGTTATCAATTTTATTATCGTATATATAGTACGCGTTATCGTTTCCTACGTTTCTGCCGCTCGAAAATCTAAACTACGACGACCGCACACATCGTGCGTAATGCGTACTCTCCTCTACCACTACTCTTACTCCTGTTACCACGACTACCACTGCTACCACTAATATATACTGTATAGGTAACGTATGATATATATTTATGCGTGTGTGTATGCTTTGGGCCCGTGTGAGTTTTTTACGAGCCGGCAAAGTTCCAACAACACTTGCCGCTGTGTCCAAAATCAACAAATTACCCAACACGTTGCAATATACTGCTGATCCTGATCCTGCCACCGGCTCCCCTTCCCCACCCACACCGTTACATTTTCCACCGCGATATCATAATAACACGGCGCAGCCACGTCGGGTTTGACGAACACGCAAATCTATACAATAATAATAATAATAATAATAGTCATAGTAATAATAGCGTATAGCGTCGAGTAAATCGATAGTGTATCAGCGACGGAAAGGCCGTCGACGGGAATAATATTTTACTAACGAACGATGTACGCGTTTTCTGTCGGATGTTTTTGAAGAAATACACAAGGCACTGTCTTTTCCGCTCTCTTTGTCGGTTCTACCGGTTATTCATACTTCGCTTAGCTTCGACGTCGGCGGCGGTGTGGCTTATTATTATAGTCTGATGTTTTTACTCATTGCGTTTGCGCGGACAAATCCTCGTAGGATATATATATATATATATATGGGCAATACGAGATGCAAGAGAACACAATACCTATACAGAGCTAATGTCGTCGTCGTCGCCGCATAATACAAGTGAAGTGGCTCGGAATGCTTTTGAACGGTTCTGCAGGGACATAAACACCATAAAGAAAATCGAATAAAAGGGATTGCCGCTCGGCGATGTCCGTCATAACCCACGTCGTACCTATAGTCGTCGTCGTCGCTGTCGCAGCGCTACTCCCGAGGCTTTCTGCTGAAACTTACCCGGTCCGTACGTACGGGTTTCGCCGTATATAAAACATTATTAATCACTAATTTAATTATGTTTACAGAATACGAGGGAGTTTCTCTCTATGCGTGCGTCGCGACCGATACTTAATGGAAAAAGGATCATAATATTATTCAAACGTAGGGGAAAACGACGCATATAGGACAAAACGCCATGTTAGTCATAAATGTTTCAATAGCTTCAAAAGTCCGACTTTTCGAATCAAAAGAACCTACAAAAACAAGTAAATACACGAATCCAAAATCAAAAAAATAGTGATTTTTAATCATGGCTTATCAGTCAAACATTTTTGAAATAACAACAACAACAGTAGAACATAATGTTACGATGATGGGAACACAAAGTGATGAAATTAGTTATAGAGAGAAATAATTATTGAAACCACGGTGAACACTCTTTTTTGTTTCTAACCGAATTACGTGCCGCAAGATTGATAGTATTGATATTGGTATAAGAATTGAATTTAAAGCTTTAACAGCTGCAACCAACCTTACCGTATTCTCTATACACATATTATGCGCTTGCTCGTCGTGTATTAGTATACGTAAATTAAGTAGGTACATAAAAATCGATTTTATTTATTTATTAAAATGACTTGCTCAGAAACGAAACTATACGCCATACTGAGTATTTACACGACGAACCTGTGAGAACGGCAATAACGACAAAGGAGGTTGAAAATAAATCAGTAGCATTCATCAGCTGCTTTGAGCTGTACACCCGGAGATTGTCGCTGGGGCTTTCAATGTAGCCGCGCAACACAGGAGTACGTACCACACACAAGGATTGTCGTCGGTTTCCCTGAGAGATCTGCCTTTCATTATACAGAGGTACAAGGATAGATAAGAAATCGAGACGAAGACGTATTCAATGCAGCGACGAGGGTGGGTGCTTAAGGGCGGCAGAGATTTCGCATTGAACACGGCGTGTGCAGCTTCCCGTCTCGTTAGCGCCGTTCTGTACATTATAAGTCTCTGTGAAGCGACCGCAAAAATACGCGACTGGAAAATAATTCATTACGTGCCCTACCCTCAGAGTCATCGTCGTATAATACTGTAAATTGTGCAGCGGTTGATACAACTCTCGTCCCGCCAAAAGCTCCCATCGTCTTGTCTGCCGTATTCTGTTGCGGCATACGTTTTAGTCATTTCTGAATCGAGAACGGAACCGCGTCGGTTACGATGTTATAATATGCAAATTCGTGTTATTACACATAACACGATGTAGTTTGTGTGTGTGTGTTTTTTTAATATCCCACCACTGTAAGCCAATCATTGCACATCGTCGTCCAAAGATCAACAAAAGCATAATATATTGTGTTATTATTGTGCTCTTAACCGTCAACAGAACGTCTAAAACGGGGGAAAAATTCCTCCAGTGGTTTTTAAAACGGTTACCCTCTTATTGAGTTTAATTACAATATCTATGGCGCGAATATGGGGTGTGTGTATTCATTTGGTATGCAATCAAGGCACACGTCGTGATGTCGTTCTTACAAGTTAATTGTGCGATATTCGTCTGATATCAATCGATGTACGAGTAACGATGTAGCACTCGCAACAGGCCTTTATTCTATAATAATATAGTACTATAATGACATAATAATATTATCGACTATGAAGTCACGACTGAAGAACACTGCTGTACCTGTTTGGTAAAAAAAAAACTAAAGACCCGATTGAAAAGGTGTCATATTATTGTTTTATGATCTAAATAACTCTGAGCTTAATATAGCGATTCAGTGTTTAATCAAATATTTAATTTGATATATTTAAACTGATAATAATATATATTGTATTCTACCTACCGATAAAACAATGAGTTATCGGCTTATCGCACATTTGCATTTATATTCGTGTCTAATGAGATATCGGGATGTTGAAATAATTGTTTAACCAGTAGGTAGTTTAATTTTAGCTGTAATTGTATGTAGTACAACACTATACTAAAGAATCACGATAAACAAAATTAATTAAATTTAATAATAATCACAATACCTATAATCATAATGGGTAATTATTGTAAATGAAAACCTGCAGCTACATATTACATTTTATTGTTTAATCGATCCGAACAAACTCTGATTTCGAAATCAACTAATATTGTGCGGTATTAATAATCAGGCTCGCGGAATGTGTTTACAAAGTATGTAATAATATAGTAGTGGCGTCTAATCTCGAAATTATCTTACGGACTCCGAAACAAATGCACGCGAAACGTACATATAATCGAGTTCTCTTTCGGTGTGTTTGCGCATATAATAACCGCCGTATTTACATTAAATTTGAGCTGTGTATAATCAAAGAGGTGCGAACGTATGAATGCGTATATATATATATATATATATATACGCATAGTTAAACAAAGGTTGGTTTTACTCAGAATATTAAACTTTTGGCTCGTTTTATTTGCAAAAGGGGCACTGAGTGCACACACGCACACACAATGCACACTAAGGTAACCGACTGTAGCGTTAAAATAACAAACGGCGTTGTCCATGTGACCGTGTCCAATGAGTGAGTTAGGTATATATTTCAAACGTTTCCGGTCGGAAATATAGCGAGGAAAAAGGACATCGTGTCATTGTAAGCGAATTGTACAGAGATAATGACGATGGCAGTTATTAATTATAAAACGTACGTCTTAAGTTCGATGTTACTACATCATATAATAATATTGTTATTATACTTTTAGCCCAACACATATTCGCGCGACTTACAGGTATCACGCGAGTGAAATACAAGTATAAACGACAACATCGTCGTCGAAAATCGATCTTCAAGATTTTCGGCGTATACCCTTATAGTATTTTTTTTTTTATATAAAGGACGAGCAGTATAGACAGTTGTCTGCAAGGTACTTTTTTTCTCCTTATTTCTTTGACAAGGGAATCCAATATTTACTAATCTAAAGGTATAGGTACCGGTAGTAAATTCATTTGTATACAACGGTCTCCGACTGTATATTTTATTTTGCACGGCGCAATAACAACCCCCCCCCCCCCCGCAGCCTACACCCAACTGCAGTGTCGTGTTCGTCGGATTGAAAACGATCGGTTTTGGGCTTTCATGAAATCCCCGTGAAACCTTTTCATTCCGTGTGTAAACGTACCAACGAATCCTTTTGATTCGGTATTCACCCACGACGGTTACGACGACAGGAGAGTAATTGAGTTGACAGCGAAATCCCCGGTAAAATGTTTGAATTTACGGGGGGCATAATAAAATGCAGGCAGTTATTGGTAAAGGAGAAAAACGAAAGTCAAAACCAATTAACCTGACTGGTTCAAAGTGCTGAAACCACATAATATTATCAGACGGAGCCCTGTCCGAGTGCACTGAACGGTACACAAGCAAACAACCAATCATCGTGTACACACTTAAAAATACGCCTTAATTAAACGGCAATAATTGAAAAATACTCATTCACACGAAATTATTTTCATTTGAATGAATACAAATCGTGCATAATATAATAGTCGTTTGAGTGCCATGAAAAATTTCAGAAATCGCGAATATATAAATCGACGGCAAAACGTAATCGTCATCGTTCATGACTGGACGCATATTGTTATATGAAAAATACAAAGGCGGAACTGCAGGAAAAAAAATGAAGTAGTGTAATTGAAAAATAATAATAATACTACGGCACAGAAAAAATACATGGTAATAAATCTGCGTAGTGACGCGAAAACCGTTTAGATCGATGCGGTTTTAAACCCTTTTTTTTTTTTACTCAAGTCAAAGTTGTGCGCGCGTACCTACATATTATCTCGTCTGTTTCCTGCGGGCAAAATTAAAAAAAAATATTTTTGTTATTCACTGCATTCTTACACTGACCCTTTGGCGTACATCGCTGTTTACGATGCGCCTCATTATAACGTACACGTTCAGGTGCGTTTAAAAATTAAAAAAACAAACGAATGGACGGAAGGACGGTCACGATGAAGCACGCGTAGCGGGTAATGAGCGTCCTTCGACCAACCGAGTTTCGGTAGGCATGGTGAAAACAGTGGAGCGGGGGGGAGGGTAATTAGGCAAGTGAGTGGAAACGTATAAGAGCGTTCACAAGTACGCACCACATAAATCCTCAGAAGGAACACAAACGCAAACCACAAACTCCATCAGTGGCCCGCGCCCCAGCGTCCGCAAGCGGGATAATTTGAATTAGTCCCTTATAGGGCGTCTAATAATTGATGAACGGGTGGAGCCAATAATTTAAACGTGAATTCGTCGAAATTTCGCGGAAACCTGCTAGCCCGCTTCGCCCCCCCCCCCCACCCGTGGAGTGGACTGTTGCAACGTACGATTTATTCGGTCAGTATACGCGACCCGTCGCACAGAGTGCTTAATCAACCGTCTCTTCTCCGTTGTCTTCGGGCGCGCGAACCATCTAAATATTTTAATGCCAATGCACATAATTTCGCATAATAGTCTCCAAGGGTGGGCGGCCGCCGACGACGGTGTGCCTCTTTATTGTATGTGGGTTTTAGGACGTGGCCGTCGAAGGCCGAATAAGGGTTCGTCGGCGTGTCACGCAAATACCTCGTTACCGTTTAATAAAACATAAATAAATATCCCCGACGACGACGACGTCGACGACAACAACAGCGACGATCGTGACGGCTGCGTGGAGGACTATTGATCTATAAACATTAATAACTGCAGCGAAGCAAGGCCTGCGTGCTGTCGTATTATGATAGTACAGCGGTTTAGAAGCGCTGTCCTATAACTAACCTACTCAGTTATTCTTCTAAATAATACTAAGCTAGGACGTTTATGCATACATAACATATAATATTAATACATTTATATATATATATCTCGTATTGAGGTCGGCAGTGGTCTAAAGGTGGCTTTCAATGCTTTCATTTGCGTCGTCCTTATTCCCTGCCAACCATTGGTCAAACTCATGATATATTCATATTCTGCGTCTGAATTCTCGAAAAGCATATACCCACACACGCACACACTTGTTTAGACGTCCCACAACCTGACCCTTCTACCTACTTCTATATTCTTCGTTTCCTTTCAGTTACCCTTTCACAATCTCTCTACCATCCCTCTTCGATCATCACCGACCACAAATAACCCACGTCCAAAAATGGACGGACGTCTACTATTCGTCGTGGCCGGTGGCGGTGGTGGTGGTGGTCGTCGTCGTTGTCGCGAATACCAAGTATCCGGGGGGTGCACGAGGAATTTTAGAAAATGCATTAGTCTCTCTAGAAGTCCGGTACCATAATATATCAATAAACTATCCCTCAGAGTAAAAATATAAAATGCAATTTTAAATATTGCCCTATAGAATTCTCCCTAGAGAATCATCAAAAGTTTTTCATTCACCTAGTTTATTACATATTGTGTAGAAACGGTTTAAATGGTTTTTAAATTTTTTTTTTTTTATTTAATTTGACATATTATTTTGTACAATTTTTGTCAAAATTAAATGTCGTATAATTTGATTGCATTGGAGCTCTCTACAACGTAGGTTTTTAACTAATTTTATAGGTTGGTAGCTAGTATAAAGTTTTGCATTCGCTGATAAAATATTGTTTCCTCTTAAACACCTATTATGTAAATATAATTTCGCTAGGGTCGCTCATTCTAACTGAACCGATGGCTGCCTGTTTAGAAATTATTCCACAGCTCATAAATTGTCCCTTCTCTCGCGATCGTTCCGTTTCGATGTAATTATTATAGTTTACTACTTAAAACAAAGCTTTAGAGTACAATGGGGAACGTAACCCTGGGAAATTTACTATAATACGTTTCAGTAAAATTATAAAATATTTAAACAAACACTTTTGTCCATTGCGCTATCTATATTGCAAGATCTAGTTTATTAGAAATGTTTTTTTTTTTTTTTTTTTTTTTTTTAAAAGAAAAACACTTTATTTCACGGAATTACTAAAAAATAAAATAAAAATGGCGTACGTCCTAATAAAGATAGAGAAAAAAATGCACGGCAATACAACATAAAACACTACATAAAGGTATTATATTTGATAATAAAAGAAAAAAATTGATTATTTATATAAAAAAAATAATTGTGAGCATATTATATTGTTTTACACGGAGAGCTTTACAACATAATTAAACAACAACAGCGGTGGTCCGGGATGACCGACTGCTGACTGTTATTAATATTATAATAGGTACAATGTATTATAATATTAGACCGTAGTATTTAAATTGGCGTGCATATTACACAATATAAAAGCCGAACAGCAAGCGCGTGTCCTTATGAAAACCATCAGAGTCAACTAGTGTCAGGTCCGAATTAAAAAACAAAACCACTTCCACACCCGTCTGCAGTGGTGGTGGTTGAATAGGAACATAAAAAAAAAAAACATCAAATTTAAAACCCGTAAAACACCAAACGAAAAAAAATAAAACGAGCGTTCACCAGGTAGGTATACGACGATCTCAAGCACATTATTATAATAATAGTCACTATAATAATAGGTATAGCATTGTACCTGTTGCCGTTCAAAGTGGTCAGAGCTGTGGCGGCTGCGGCGGCGGCGGCGGCGGCGGCGATCCTGTTGGCGTTGCCGTCGACATTCTGGACCTGCGTGGGCGACAGTTTGGCGGCCAACGCGTTCAGCGTGTGCAACATCTCGACCGGGTTCCGGGACGCTGGCCAATCGGGTCGCATCGGCGCAACGTCGGGGGTGTACGGAGACTCGGAGTCGCGGCGGCGGCAGACGGATGGACAGACAGACACGATTTTGACGACTGTCGCGAGCTAAACGGACACGAAACTCACGAACCACACGAGTTGGACACTGAGAATCAGCCGACGTCGACGATTGGTAGATTTTTAAAACAGCGACGAAAATTTAGGCTGTAGCACGACAAGAAACGTTTAGACCGCGAACACTTAAGCCTATGACGATGGCTGTGCGGCGGCAGTTGCGAAGAAGACGAAGAAGTAGAACGAGGAGACGACGAAGGTGTTGTGCTCACACACTTTTCAAGGCGTCCTGTTGAGAAAACAAAAAAAAAAACAACTGTTGTAGAGACCGAAAGAAAAACGGGACTTATTATCATCATATTTATTATGATGTTTATTATGATATATTATCACGTGAACCAAAAGCTGACGCAAAATTTTCCCATGTACTGTAAACTAGACATTGGCGTTTAAAGCTATAATATATTATTATTATATACGACGACCGTGTGTGCATGATAATATAATATGTACAAAAACATTTTTGTCAGTATAACTGTCAAACGGATAGCTAATTTCCCGACCGTCGAATAAAAAAAAAAAACCACGACGCTAACATAAAGTTATATTAGGTTTTTTTTATAGAGAGAACCTGCAGTATGATGCGCTGCGCATAATGCATATGTTACAAAATACCAAAGTGCGAGCCACCAAAACTATATTATGATATTACGATATCATGACATTATTAAGTACACGATAACAGTAACAATATACCGTACGACCACAGAGGAGACTGTCTACGTCCTATACGTGCCTGCGTCATCGCGACGACGGAATGATAGGGCCTCGGGACACACGCGGCAGGGACAGGGTTAAAACCATCAGATTTAGAGTCTGATAACTGTAAACGCGGTCAAAGCTAAAAAAAAAAAAAAAAAACAAAAATGATGTCCCAATAGTAAAGTTTTATTGCTTTTGATTTTATTGCATACGCGAGATCCCCCGAGGATTTACCGAGGACCGGCGGATGAGGCACATTCGAGGTATTTATTTTATTTTTTTTTCATTTTTTTCCCCGACCTTCCGGGGGAGGACGCGCGGGGACTTTATTATTTGTTTGTTCGCTTATTTATTTATTTATTTGTGTGCTCCCAATTTTTATCGTCACCGCCGGCGCACCGTAGTGGCGCGTTTTTCCTCCTCGTTTTCACGACAATAAAAATGAAATAATGACGAATAAATACAAGTCCTGCAGGACCTAATAATATTTCTTTCACCGCCACCGTAACCGATGCCGTGCATCCTTATAATATAATATGTCAGCTAGCGCACGAGTGGTGTATGTGGCTGGCACATATAATAATAATATATTACATATATATATACTGCAATTTATACGCATAATATATATATAATATATTGTCGGATCGCGATTTTCACGGCTGGGATATTTGCGTGCGCTCCAGAGAGACGCGTCGTATTTCAATATATGAAAAAAAATCTTAAGGAATGCAAAGTGTATACATAATATATGTAATATATATTGTACGCATATATTTCATACACCGCCGAGGAAAAATACGACTGCTACAAAAAATATATATTTTATTATTTCCATTCCTTTGACGCACTACTGCAGCAACCCACTGCTACTCTTAAACGTCGATAATAACCCTCTCTATCTCTCCGTCAAACCACGGTACAAATTATTATTATTATTATGGTTAGGTTAGGTGGAAGAAAGCTCGTGTGGATGGATAGGTCGTAAAACCTACGATGCACCGATCGCGTGGACTCAATTTCGTAAACGCGCGTTGGTCGCGGCCGAATGTCAGTTTAGTTTTTCGTCGAACGCATCGGTTTGCAGCGCGAGAAACGTTTTGGGGATTCCAAAATTGGAAATTAACAGAAAACGAATAACACATATTATTACAATAATATAGGCACCATTCTGTACGGCGGGGAAAAACACGATTTTGTCAGTATTTGCAGTCCGTCTCCGTACACGAATTCGTCTTGACGCCGCACGCGCATTTCTCGAATAATAATGATCGCAATAATAATAGGTATCATGCAAATATTGTACTAGAACACGTGGCATTCGAATAATTATTTTCAAACAAATCCCACGCGAGATCATGAAAACGCATACCTTTGCGGATGAATCGCTGTCGCGCCGTATCCATCGGCTATAAATATTCGTTTCCAACATATTATTACTGCATAATAATAATAATATACGTTCGGGGAATAAATGGCGGTGGTATGGTCATCATAGTTCCGCTTAAATTGATTCGATTGATTCCGGGCTCGCGGTTTTCTGAAGTTTTCCTTTTCACTTTCGGTATATTAACTTTCGACGGAACAACAACAACAACATACAATACTACGTGACTGAGCGTACATATTACACATCGACGTCGTTATATGGCCGCCGTACGTAATTCGATGAGGTCCCGTGTTCAACAGTAACTTTTGGTGGTGGTGGGGAGGGGGTAGTTTCTTACGGTCTGTTTTCGTAAATTATTAAGCCAATTATCGATACGCCGCGCACGAATATTCCATACGACAGTTACGGCAGTAGGTTAGTTGGTAAGTAGTTCCACCGTCGAAGCAACACTAAGTCTAAACGATATTATATATATATATATATATATATGGGGTGGGATTTTTTTCCCATCGGTCCGTGTTCGGAAAGTCTGCGTTTTCCGATCGACCGGAATTCCTGTTCGCGCGCGGTAAGAACCACATACCACGCGTCGCATACCGTCGTCGTCGCGGTCTCTCCGCTTCGATGTTTTCGCCCCTCTCCGCGCAAATCCCGTCCGACCCAAAAAACCTGCGGAGGGTGCGTGTTTTTTCATCTTCGTCCGGCGAGACGCGGTCGAGTATGCCACACATATACGGCGCGATCAACTTGTCACGCGACTACGGCATTCTTCGGACCGAATTCGACCTCCGGTTTTGCCGTCGACGACTTTTAGGACGTGTATTTGGAGGGTGATTGGAGGGGGTGCGGTCGACCAACGCGTTTTTGTTTGATCGGCCAAACGAACGCACCACCTCCCGCCGAGCAGCTAGTGGAAATTCGTGCAATGGTTCAATGATCGTGTCGTCTGCAGAAGTGGACAACAAACCTCGAACGACCCGAAAACTGTTCTATATGTGTGTATATATATATATATATGATAACGACTACAAAATATTGTATAACACGCGTCGAGGTGAATAACAGTATTTTGATAAAAATATTATAATATTATCATGTTCCCGCAAACTCGTTCACGACACCAAAAATACGCGTAGGCGTGTACGCGCAAAATAAAATATAATAATCGTACGACAATCAATAGCATGATATTAAAGTATTAAACGATTTCGATTCCCGCGCAACACCGACCGATGGAGTAACGTCGTTTATTCCACCAGTGGAGCAAGTGGATCGAATCAAAATTTTGTGATCTCTGCAAGCTGGCACAGAGTTCACATCTTACGTAGCTATATTTTCAAAAAACTTTTCAATTCGCCAACAGAAACATTTCGTTAGGTTTAATTGAATAAAAAATTATGAAATCCCGTCATCGCTGTGTCAGTTTATATGACGTGTAAAAGCAAAAAAAGATTGGCCGCAAGAAGTCCCCGTGAGCCGTGATGTCTTTCACTCGAAAACTTTTGACATTTCAGAGACAACGAGGAACGTGGTTATGTAATGATTGTAATTTTTTAAATTCGAATCACTGGAAAAATCTTTTCGTCCTTTCATAATATGGTTTCAAAGAACAAAAACGTTAAAAGGGCTTTCCAGGTAGTTCGATTGATTTTTAAACACACAGCGTAGTTGAGATATTTACGGACAACAATTTCTTGTTACAGGTACCTATACTGTTAGAATTTGAAATAAAAATTCGCAACGATTTGAAGGATTCGTTATATGCATTCGGTGTATACGTATACGTAATATTTCATATAGGTACGTTCGTAACCGTTGTTATTATTATTCAGAAAAAATCAATATCAAAATATAACTACAAGTACTGTATTACATATTATAGTTATTACGAAGACGAGTGATATTGTTAATTAAAAACAATCCATATATACGCGGAAAAAATGTATTCTGTCAGATTAAAAATATGCATGTTTTGTGTTTTGAACTTTTTTTTTACAAAATAAATAATAATGATGGAGGATGTTCAAAAAAACAAAACAAAACCGATCGATTGATCAAAACAAGCTGTGTTCATTATCCGTACGCACATGTTTTTCGCCCCTTTCCATTCCACCCCGAATGCAGATGAACCTCGGGGAATATAATTTAGTTTGCATCGTTATTATAGCTTACACTTAAATCCCAGTTAATATTAAGGCAAATAATAATACGATGTTGAAATTCAAGACAATGTGATAAATGATGATATAGTGATACAACCTTTGATGATGGTTATACAACTTCAAAAATATTTTTGAACTACCATTAATATCAACTAACGTTTCAAGCTGAGTATTGATCATTATATTTTCAACCGAATTATTAGCCGTACTTTATAATTTTCTGAAAACAGCTAGAAAAAAATGCAATATTGAAAAAATATACATTATTTCCGTTATAATTAATTCACTAAAAAAACTTTCAGGATATAAAATACATGAAAAGTTTGACATTCGTTAACTGAAATGGTGAATCGAGTATTTTTACGACACTCAATAAATAAATAAATATCAAACACTATTATGTATACGACAGTCGAGACGACCGAGTTTGTTCCACATTCCGTACATGAACGCATTTTATTTTATTTATATATATATATTTTATTACGAAATTTCTAGGGTAACCCATGACGTAGGAGTGATATATCACGTTATGGGTATCCGATTTGAGTTTATTATTATATTTACCCCCCCCCCCCCCCCCAAAAAAAAAAAAAAGAAAGAAAGGAATACAAATTTTCTCTCTTAAACTTTCGACCCACAGGGGAATATAAATAATTTACAAATGAATAGATCGAAAGAAACAACAAAGAGCTGGTTATACATTGAATGTAGTGGGCCTTCGGTTGTCGTGCGATGATATTAATATCGTTATAGTGGCCGATACGCCGTAATATATGTATAATATAATATCTATATCGCGCCGTCATCGTAAAAGTATATACATATACCGATCACACAGCGATTCCGGCGCACTGGCAGTCTGCGGGGTAGACAAGTCGACCGACAACAAAATGTACGTCGCATGGTCAGACTGCAGACCGAAAAGCGTCCGCACACAAACGCCACGCGTGTAAGCACCTTTGGGACTTGACACCGGGGCGGAGTGTTTGTCAATACGAGTGAGAGTAAACACAGAAAACGCCGACACGTCCAGCTGTCTATATAGTTTCGGAATAATATGTTTCACGAAGCCCATTCGACAGCACGCGCTGTTGAACGAACGACATTTATTAAACAAATTTTAAAGGCCAACACATCATTACGCGTGTCGAGGACCCGTCATCATAGCCTTATTCGTGTGGTTTTCGTCCTGTTTTTTCCTCATTTTTTCCTTCATTTCCTTATTCACATATACGAAATTCGACTATAGATGTGTGTACGTGTGTGTGAATATTAAATTGCATATCTTATATACTGATGTGCAGATCGAGTGTTTAATAAACCTGAGCATATCGACAAGTAGTGACCGCGCAGCGACAGATTTTGTTCTAATCGTCAATAATTTTATACTATATTATGTATCATTAATGACTGTCGCAATCGCGATATAATAAGCTAACCTTATACCTGACGGCTGACACCTATTGGGCATAATTGTACATTAAAGCAAAAAACGATTTTTGATTTTTTTTTGTACCTAGTAGGATATCAGGTAGGATGTAACACTTGACTGCACCACTCGCGGCCATCATTCCTCCAAACGTGAACTTTTTCCACAACACCAAAGACGGGTAGGTATGTCACGATACACGTACAAATGGCTTGAATTATACGCATAGACTTAGACAAATTTGCGCCGAGGACTAGGAGATGTGACCGTGCCAAACGGATTAAGAGAGATAGGCAAGAGTTCAATCGTAAGAGTGAAAGAAATGGCACTATTCCGAGTACAGCCAATTGGAGCAATCATTTTATTATTTTCTAAATAAGACAGGTGAGATACTGCGATAGTATTATTTTTAATATTAAAAAAAATTAAAATCTAATAAGTATTAACATAGCCTACGTCTATGAATAATATTTTTATAATCGTTCATAATTTCCATGAGTAATCGATAAATTAGTGCTATCATAGATATATTTAAACATTCAAAATTATTTCTGCTCTTTTTCACCGCTCGATCGTCGTAATAACAAGCTCCCCGCTTATCATAAGCACCTAGCGTTCCGTCTATTTCTATGAGTCTACGATTATACGCGTGTGGGTGTATAATAATTTGTGTGTTTCGCGATAGATTTCTGCCCGGTCAACTCTTACGAATAGAACAAAACGGCCAAAACGTACACGCGGGTGGGACGGGTGCGGTAAACCGTGTCTGCGCGGAATTCGGCGGCGGTCGTGGGCGATGCATTTCTCGGAGAGATCTCCTGCACGCCACCACCGATCGTCGACGTATGTCATCGGTGGTCGGACGAGTTGTGCAGACGATTACCAAAAACTATATCGAACCCTTCGCAGAACCAATCAAAAATCGACTAGAATATAGAAACCGACGCACCGTATCGAGAGTCGTTCAATATTGTTGTCACAGCACACACCGTAGTACCTATGTAGTTCATACATATGATATTATTATTATTATTATCATTATAAGACGTGAGCTCACCCCGCGCGGTCGCGTATTTTATTATTATTCATCGAAGTAAAATATAATATACTTACTCCGTCGCGCTCTCCTCGACCGTAGACGCCCACCCGTCACTACTCGCCGACCATAACACTCGGCCGGCGCACACGCTCAACACATATTATGACCCCCCCCCCACCCATTACCACCAAACGACCATCTACCGCCGAATGACCTTTATAAATAGATCTGCGACGCGTTGTTTCCCGTTTTCTAGTCGGTGTATTTTTTTCCGACTTTCTTGTTTTCTTTTTTCCATATATTTTTTTTTTCTTACACGAGTGCGCAACACCGAAAGAACGTATTTATATTCGTTTTCGCTTCGAGTCCCTTTGCTCTCTCGCTGTATCAGTCTCTCTCCCTCTCTCTCTCTCCCTAAGGCGCACTCTCTCGCTCACTCACTCTGTCACTCGTAGCACCATACATTTTCTCCTCCGCACGTCTCACCCGCGGTCATTTAATTTTATTGCCTCCGGCGTCTAATTTAAGAAATCTCGCAGGAAATGATACACGACGGCGACACGCCGCGCAGCCGTGGACACCCAAACATGGGCAACGGGATAGGATTCATTACATATTATAATATTGTTATTAATATTTATTTTTATATGTACCATGTTCGTTTCGCTTTCCGACGGTGTATAGGAACGGAGGCGTCTCGTACAAATTGTACGGTACAATCTTTTAAGACACACACACGTGATGCCCAAAATTCACCAGAGTATCATGCGAAATCATATAGAAATGTTCGATCGTGTTCGATGTGCTCCCTCGAAAAAGTGAATTTTACAGTTTTTTAAATAAAATAGAATGCCTACGCAGGTGACTACTATTTTAAGTATATACACTGCAGTGTAGAGAGTTTAACAGCACAATATTATTTTGAATGATTAAATTTCAAAAAAAAACAACATCAATGATACTACGTCATATCTATAACAACTACCGACACGTTAATTGGAATATTTGGGATTGCGAGCATTAAAATTGGCTCGTTTCCACGATACAAACTATATTTGTGGAGCATAAATTCGTTGAAGCTTTATTTCAACAACATTAATAAATATAGATATAACAATATGTGTTATACTTGTCATTTATTTCGACTACGATGTACTCAAACTGTTTCGTAGGTAGTATATCTAATAATATAATATATTAGATAACCAATGGTTGGTTTAATATCACCATAATACTTCTATATAATAATTACATCGAAATGTTACAGAACTGAGAAAAGATATTTCTTGTAGAGAAAATGCAATCAATTACATCATAGCATTAAGTTGATTTTGGATCTCTACCCATTTTATTAATAATATCGACATATCATACAAACTATAAGTGACTTAGCCAATGGCTCTAAATTACTGAATTGATTACTAGCCAACTTTGTAATCCTTGTAATTCTAGAAAAAAATTATCCTTATAGACCATATATTATGTAGTCATTATTAACATGAAATTATATTACATTTATAATTCTAGAAATTTTCAATTGACATCAGTTGTTTACTTTTTGTACGTTTAAGCGCACAAATACTGCAAAACAAAGCTTATAATGATAAATGTGTATTTTAAACGTATTTTTATATCTACATAGATATTATTATTCATTATTTCCAATGATGTAAAGATTTAATGCATATCAATTTTTTTAAGTATGACCGTCAGTAAGCATATTTATTTGGGTAAAAATATACTATTATATCAATACAGGTATGAGTATACAAGACACATAATATTATGGTATAAGTACGGTATAATAAATTTTGATTTGGTGCTGACTGTATATTATTTAACAATTGATAAACTTTAACGCTTATTCTGATGTTCTGCAAAATGTACAGTGGAATATGTATATAATATGAAATACCGATGGTTAACTGCATCCGCCGGTAGAAGAAGTTGAGAGTCAAAAACTTTTACTCAACTCCATTATTAACAGTGTGGGAATCATCGAACAAGTTATAAATTATTTCAGCTCTGTCAAATTGTCGTAAAGGTAAACAATTTTATGGCTCGAATCAAACGCGAACAGGCGCTTTGAAGCTTTGACTTTAATTTTTTGCACCACTCGGTCTTTGCATTTTTAATGACGACTGCACCGCTGGAGTTATCTGCAGTGACTATAATGAGCCACAATGTTTACACATTCAAAACAACGACAACAACCACCCATATGTAGATGTGTAATCACAATCATTTAAATATTATAACGCATAATACTCAGGTCGTTCAACGACGGATACAGATTGGAAATGAACCGTTTAGCGCCAGCTTGTGATATCGCAAAGATGGCCAAACCACGGATCGTGTCTTAACATTTTTACTAAAATTTAGAGACCGGAATAAATATTTGCAATAAAAAAGGTTGGATTGTGAATATGAATGAAATATGTGACAAAATATGCTGCTATATGCATAAAACATGTTAAATATGCAGTGTAGTAGGTATGAGTTCAAAATTTGAACCAAAATAAAAAAAAAAATTTTATAAATAAATATTATATTTTTGATTTAACCCACCTACATGCAGAGTAATATTAACATAGAATATCTTAAGTAGACTGTTTTGTAAAATTATCTTTGTAATAAAACTTTAAGTACCTAAATCACTTTTTTAATCAATAGACACTCAAAAAATTATATTTGTGTTTATTTTATATATTTTGTTTTAAACTTAGATCAGTGGGTTTATCAAAGTTCCATCACAAACAGGTTTAGTAACTATTTTATTTCTTATTTAATTTTACTTGAATTGTTATAATAATATGTATAGCATTTAAATCATATAACTATGTTAGAAAAAAAAAAAACATAAATTATCAAAAATATTTCTGCGATTATTTAAAAAACCTATCATTATTAATCCTCGTTTTTAAAAAAAAAAAAAAAAGAACCGAGGAGAGATTTAAAAGTTATTTGTTTACTAAAACTGTATAAAATATACAAATGATATGCGTTCATAGCAAAATGTTCCTTAACCCCTCAAATACGCTTCGATATGCAAATAATATAATTTCAACTATGAAATCAGCTTGACTTGGAACGCCCACACTTTGAACCCGAGGGGTGCATCCACTCGGTATGAATAATATGAAAATGCATAGGTACAACAATTCTGGCATCTATACAGTGATAATTAATGACAGGTATTATTCCTTTCACTGCGCTTCACATTAATATATACACTTTTCATCATAATATTGTGCGGATACCGACTATCCTTTTACCGCTGGCCACCCCCGTTACACTGGAGTGTACACGCTGTACAAACCAACACGGCCTGACAGCTATTCAAATAATGTTCTGAAATACGATTGGGTGGACCACCGCTGCCGTAATACGACATTTCGTATTAAAATAAATAAAAATATCACTTAGGTACCCGGGGGGGGGGAAAGCGTTTCGCTGGGCTATATAAAACAACCGTGAGGACGTGGGTAGGTATCTGTGCGGACGGACAGGATACGGAAATGTCATCGGGGTCCGAGGACACTTTTGTTCTTCGTTGGCCCCGTAAATTCCGTTTCGGCTGAGAGGGGTACGTGTAGTCGGTCCGTACAATATTCGCGGATGAGTCGACCCACCTAACCTAACCTAACCATCGACGGCGTATACGACTTACGCGTTGATTATTATTATTATTATTATTATTATTATTTATGCGAACGATCCCAACGACGACGACGTGTGCGCTTTTGTTACTCGCGGTCTGGCCACGTCTCGAGAGTTGCGTACGCGGAACAAAAGAGGGATTTCGCGTTCAAGCCCTTCAGGAATATAATACGTACTCGCGCACGGTGAATTACCCACTAGATTATTCACCATTTTTGCGGTGCAGTGTTCTCCACCCTTCAAAAGAAGGACCCTTGTTTTTTCCGATCGATTTGCCAAGGGGAAAAACTATATAGGTATTAGGTAAATTAAGGTGTTTTTTTGATAAAGTTTTGCCGCCACCCCTCCCCCCCCCCGCTCAACCGCCACATAATCGATGATTACATGTCATAATTATTGTACGCATGAAAACAATATTATTGTTAATTATTATAATATATTTTGCCATCGAATGTGGATAAGACGTATAATAGTAATACCAAGTCACACCGCCGCGTGCCGTATGATATAAACAAAAAGAAAACACTGTATTGTTTTACCGAGTAGAAAAGTGGTGTTAAGTCAACAATACGCATCAGATAAAACGAGGCTGTAATAATATAAATGATGGTAAACCGAGTGTCATACATCTGAGAGTTTGCGTGTGTGTTTCAGAGAGAGGCGAACAACTACAAATTTGTATAACAGGTAATGTAATAATAATAATGAACACATTATTATTATTATACTCAAATAAAGACTACAAGTGTGATGATAATAAAAAAATACATTGAATGGTGTCGTTTGTTCGGCTGTTTCATTTTTTATTACGCCATAGCTCCTGTAGGTTGTTTATTGCACTCCACTGTTGAGATTATAGGGCGATAATCCAGATCCGACCCACCCCGACATTTCTGATGTAAAATTCACAATAAAACTTTTATTTGTTTTCCAATTAAAAAAAAAAATATATATATATATATATATTTATATCTATACATAAATTAATACATTATTTTACACGAATTTCGTCGGGTTAATAATTTATTTAAATAAAAATATCAACGCACACAATCGAAACGATTATTAAATAGGTACTCAGCTCCGTTATTTATGAAACGTTCATATTAATATTTATTTACTCGTTGAATTTTATTATTTGTGATTAATAAGACCCGGGGTTTTATGGTTTCATAATGACTACCTACTATAATAATACATGTCATCATCTACATGAATATTCAGGGCTTATATTAATATTATTATTATGTACAACTCGTTAAAAATTATATTAAGAACTGAAAAAAAATATCTCATGCGTACCGACAATATTATGAATGTCATAGATCTTGGAGGTATTACTTTAATATATATATATATAAATCATTCAATGTTTATTGATTTATAGTATAAAAAATACAATCGCTATTGAATTTCTCTAATAGAGAAGTTAAACCAATAATTTCACGAATGAATTGGTACTTTTTCGTTTTTATAAGGGAATATTATCATGTGACTTACTATAGAAATTAGATTCAGCCATGGAAAAATGAAAAAATTTAATCCAACGACAATGCTATTTCTGAACACAAATCTTTTGCAGAAATTTACATCCATACCATTTTTTTTTTCAAGGATCCACTACAACAATGATGCCAATAAATTGAATTTCAGGTGTTCGATAAAATTGATTTGATATTAATTTATTAAATTTATCAGATACCTATCTATTCAAATCGAATTAATTATAAGAATAGACAACACAATAAAAGTATTACAAAAAAAAAAACTTTAGTACTATATGTATATATGTTATATACTACTATACTAGTGACGTAAATAATAATAAGCATCGTAATACCGAATTTAAAGAAAAATGTTGTATAATAAAGCTTTTATTATTTAAGACTTCACATATATTAATATACATATCTCGTGTTGTTATCAAACATAAATATTTAAACAGTTATTTAGTCTGTTTGAAAAATACATTTGTCTAAGTGGATATGTGTGTCCAGGCCACATAATATAGATGTATTATTCATTCGAAACACAAAGAAAATAAACTTTTCGATGGTTGAATCGTTAATAATAGGGCAAGTATTAAATATTAATAATTTCGTGACAGCTGGTTACAATTTGAAAAGTGACCGGTCGCAAAGAAAAATATAAGAAAAGAAAATGTTTTCTTTTCTTTTAAAAAAAAAAGTACGTTACGAACAAACACTAAACATAATCAAAGGGCTTACTATAGGTAATTATTTTTATTTTTAGCAAAAGTATAAAACTAAAACCAAAATTAAAGCATTACTTTAATAAACTAATAACATAATTATAGTAGTACCTATGGAATATTTAAAATGTCAATAAGTGTACGAAAGAAACAAAGCGTTACAAAACGTTCGCATAAATAAACACTAATACGAAAACAATAAAAACGGAGTACCTATAAACTATAAAGCGTATTTTTTTCCTGTGCATTATATTTCTCGCGCGTTCATATAATAATAATAATAATAATAATAATATAGCAATGAGCGTAATTCGAGTGGTACTCAGAAAACAATAATTCAAAGTACGACAACGGTGCATGTATAATGCAATATAGATACCTACACCGATTGATTATAATATATTTTTTTTAAACCTAAACTCCGCCTATATATATTATTATGTTTTTTTTATTGATTGCTTTTGTTGGTGACCAACTACTAACTGTTCCGACGCAATTCCGATATTGCAAGCAACTATCTGGTAATACTTATCCATGTCCGAAACGCAGGAAGTATAGAAATCAAATTAAACATTTTTACGAGAGTCGAGTAGTGAAACACAAGACGATAATTATTACTGTAAAATACAATAAAATAATAACTCCAATCTTCGTATAAGACATTGCACACATCAAACCATTATAATATAATATTATGGAGATATTGTAACTATGACGACGAAACAGTGGACGTTGATGTGATACTGTTGTTGTTGTTGTATATTATACCTTTTAGGGACGACCTTTGGTGCAGCGATAAACACCGAGAATATGTTATTATCATCATCATTTTACCGTTATTATTATTATGTGGGCATAGAGCGGTGAGGGGAACCGACTTGCCGTCGCGCGCGTGATAATCCTCTCGGCTGTGCCCCGTCCGTGCTAATTTCTTTGCGATTTTCATTTGTCCATTTCCGGGTGCACGTGCGAGCTCACAGCTCTCGAACACTTCCCCTCCAACAACCATCTTTCCCCCACCACACACACACACACACACGGATTCTACGAGCACGTCATCGTTTTCAACACTCAAATGAATTTATTATACTCGTATAACATTATAGCTCCGTCTGCACAGGAAATAGAATATAACAATATCGACAGTACCGAGCGAATCTATAAACGGTAAAGTATTTTTTATTTTTTCTGAAAAACCGGACAGGATATACACATTGATAGTTGAAGTTCTCTACTTCCTGCAGCATCGCAAAATATAGTATAATAATGTATGAACATATTTTAATATACTTTTATTGGTTTCGATGATACTGTAAATACTACATAGATAACGGTCTTTAAAATATTAACACACCTCTAATATAATAATTACGTATTATAATATAATCAATCAAAAAAAATCAATGAGATTCAAGTTCCGCAATAATTATTATTTTATCGATGTGAGTTTTCAATTTCGCAATAATTAGATACCTATTGTATTTAGTTGCTCATGCATAAGCCCAATAATTGTGAGCATCATCTATTTCATTCAAATGGTCATAATTTTATTATTATACTTAACAATTTTAATCATTATACACCTCAAAGATAATATTTTAATGGTTAAAAAATCAATATGGCAAATTGAGACAAACGCGATAACTCATAAAATATAAATGATTAAAAAAATATTGTAATTACAAGTAGACAGAATTTTTTTTTTATAATCGTTATCTAAAACCCATAAGAATTTACGTGGTTTTAATCACGCGGTCGTAATGAACAGAAATTTTTAATTAAAAACAACTAAACCGTTATTTTAATATTCAAGTAGGTAACTTATCTTATACAATTATTGTCATGTACAAAATTTAATATGACGTATAAAATATTAAAATTACATATGCTCATAAACACCAAACGTAATTCACGTTTAAAATATAATATATAATATATTTTTTATACAAAACTTTTAAAATTCTTGATTGTAAAAAAGTTTCTGAACCTTTGAGAATATTTTTTTCTTTTGAAATTCGAGAATTATTAACTTATACGTACAACGTCAGCGTGTTATCAATTTATGGAAAATCAGTACGTCTTTGTGGTGTAAATTTTACAATACTTTGTACAATTAAAACTTTTTGTGTTTTGTTTCATTATGTTAATCAAAATCACCATACATCTTACACAGTGAACCGCATATTATAGGATTATCAACGGCTCTATAGGACGGTAATTAGGAAATACGACAAATAGATACATAATATTAATATCTATGATAATTATTTTGATACCAATAGTGCGTGTGTGTTGTTTAGCGAACGTTACGCGCATCCCATCATGCGAAAACTTCGGACACAAACAAACGACATAACGGTACGCGCGTACGTCGATACAGGGGCGGCACGGGCCGACCATGGATGTTGAACGATATAATAATTTGCTTTCTATGATGTCGATAATAATTGTACGACTTTATCGGTTTTGAAAGCAAACACATGTGCATATTTTAACGAAAAGAAAAAAAAATTAGCTGCTATTTACGATGCGGACAGAAGCACGCAGTATATAGTAGCGCAGTCGATAACCACACGGTTTGCTGCTTATCTCGTGTAAAATATTTTACAACTAGCATCGAGAAACGACTAATAAACCGTGTTCGCACTATCACTCCGCGCCGTTATCAGCACACGCGCTGTGTGTGTGTGTGTGTGTGTGTGTGTGTGTGTGTGTGTGTGTGTGTGTGTGTGTGTGTGCGTGTGT
Organism: Diuraphis noxia; assembly: GCF_037042655.1. Lineage (NCBI taxonomy): Eukaryota > Metazoa > Arthropoda > Insecta > Hemiptera > Aphididae > Diuraphis > Diuraphis noxia. Next base: position 71,745,383 of record NW_028301714.1, read on the forward strand.
TGGCACGCGCGCGTGCGAGCGACATGTCAAAACTGGCTTATCGTACACGCCCAAATATTATCCCTCGATGGTTAATATCGAAATTGAATGTACACGTACGCCGAATATTACAATATCATATACACCGCTGCAAGTCAAACGAATCAACGGATTTACGACGTGGGGGGGGGGGGGGGGTTAGATCGGCGAAAGAGGTGAGCATTAACTTTGTTCGAAGAACTTTTGTTTCGCGCATGTTGATTGACGTGCCAAATGAGAGTGCCTGGTAGACTATAGATAGTGATTATATACACCGGTATCATGGTATACACAGTGGTAGCGGTATTATGGTGGTGTCGGCAGCCGAAGCCGAGATAGCGGCGGTATAGCCGCACGCATCGGCAAAAGAGGGATTAGGAGTCAATGTAATTTGACGACGACAACGACGGCAACGACGACGACGGCGAGCACCCCGCCCAGTTATCCGCACTAATGATTGATGACGAGCAAACATCACCGAGTACGTGTATATATATATATATATATATATACATATAGGTACCCTCGCCCGCAACCCACCCACCACCACCTCACTACCAAGGCCGCCGCCCCTCCACGTCAGCGTTCGACAAAAACGTATACGCAGACAACACGTCGATGATGGGCCACACCGAGCAAATTTTCGTAAAAGTCGAGTCGTCGAACCCGCCCCCCCCCCAACTCATCCGTTTCACCACCACCCGCCCTTCACCAAGCGTGATCATAAAGAACGATATGGAAAAAGGCTGAAAAAAAGTCCACGTACCAACTCATCCACCACCCCCCTCTCACTCATTTTCTTTTGCGCCCGGCGACATCCGTTTAATATTCCGTTTACCTGTATAATAGGGGCGTTGTTATCGCGTAGGTGAATTATGCACGTGGAGGTTCAAAGCCCGCGGCCGGACTATATTATAGTCAAGATGATGGATAAGATATTATTAGCATTATTATTATCATTCTGCGTTAGGTCACAACGGGCAGTGCGAAGTACCAGAAGTGTACTCATCGATCGATTCAACGAATACCCTTACCACGGTGTGGGTGGTTGGGATTAAATTAATAATCACAATAATAAAATATGATAATAGTAGGTACCTTATAAGTATCATCATTTCAATAATTCCAATACCACTGTCTGGCGAGATGTTTAAAAATTTTTACGGTTTAGGAACCCCTGCACCTTTTCCACCGCGGTTTGGCGCATAAACGAAAACGCATCGTCCAAATGATTTGCCGGACAACAGGGAAAAGTCCTTGGGACGTGGTCTGTATAACGCGTACGCTCGTGCAGATAAAATAATTTCCCGATTTGATCGAATGGCTAATATTGCAGAGAACTGAAGTTCGATTGCTTTTCTCGGCGAAAAACAGTACAAACGCGAATTAGTAAAACATTTCGTGGTCGTAGAATAAAAAAAAAAACAAAAAAAATCAAAGCGCACATGAACATAATATAATAATGTGTAACCGCTATTATAATATTATTACGACGCGGCCGCCGCGCAATAATGTCACGTCGCCGATTTATTATTATTCACGAAATCGAAATTTCGTTCGCGTATATTATTACAAATATATATTATACGTACCTAAATGAAATATATTATATTTATATAAAAAGTATACACGTGTATCGAGTGATCGAGTTGTGTGTTTCAATAATAACGAATTTTATATTACTATTTGACGCGTTCGAAATATACTGTTATTGTAAAATAATATTATAAAATTGCAGTTCAGTTGTACATGATATTATTATGTATATATATTATACGCGTATAATGTACATGTAGCTATACAGCTTTCGCAAACAGTAATAAAGCGGACGGCCGTTTTTATCCTCCGCCGAAATCGCTTTATTGCTGCTATTATTTTTTGCTCGCGTAAACTTTAAATGCTTACGGTCCCAAAGAATAACATTGGAATATATTATTATATATAGGTATATATATATATATTTATAAGGTTAAGAAATGAACGCGTAAATAACGGCCTTCGAATGATAAAGTAAACGATATTATTATACTATACACCCACGCCGCATCTCCATAATAATAATAATAATAATATGTCAACCGTCCCGGTCTATTCATATCATTTAGATATAGACATTTCGAATTTTCGAATAACCCCAAACCACCGTGAAAAACGGTAAGCAGGTATCACGATAACAACAACGAAAATATTAATAATAATAATAATAATAATGATTTTGAGACGACCGAAAAAATATTGTAAATCACCAGAATTTTTCGTTCCGTACGCCCGCCCGAATAGGCCGTCATCGTGGATTGACTCGGGTAAGGTGTTATATTAAAATATTATCGGCCGGTAAACACGATGGGTACGCGTTATGCCGTATACACAATAGTGCAGTTGTGTGTATTTGACGTTCAAGTGTCGTCGTCGTTACACGGAATATTGTAATATACTGTCAGCGATTCGACGGTTTATTTGATTTGGCTCTCTTTATCTTGGGCGTGCCGGCGGCCCGTTGAGCCTAGTGATTAATACTGAGCAAACAAAAATGAACGGTACGCGGTTCGAGGGGAAAATATTATAGTCGAGCGAGAAGGAAAAAAAGACGAAATTTCCTATGGGACAACGTAATATAATACACCTAATCACAGAAACGGCACTTTGTTCGTCGCGCACAACGACAATAGCAATCGATTGTGTGTACGATTGTTGTGTGTGTGTGTAAATACATTCGTGTGGAATCATGATACAATGCTCTCGTTGATTTTAAGATTTTGGAATTTTCATGTGTGATATATTTATAAAACGATAAAATGCACGTTATTGTACATAACCTCACTACTGGTATACCGGAAGACGACGTTGTGAATAACATTTTTGGTAGAATATGGTCATTCGATATCATTTGAAAAAGAAAAAAAGTTAGAAAAACGTTGGGAATTAAAAGTTTATGTGGTGGTTGATTCTTGGATGTACATGTTTAAATGACGTAGGTATACACGGCATCTTTAAAATATAAATTATTGTACCTAATATGTAATCGAGGTCAAACATTTTCACTTACGATGAACCATTAAAATAGGTTCTACTCTCAAGTACAGTCAAACAAGATTTTAGTATAATACAAGTTTGGAACTTTACCACGGAACAATTAACCGAAGAGGGGTTTGAAAACCTCCTTGAAAATATAAGTGAAATTACATTTTTTATACCGACCCGACAAAAACCGTTTTAAGCAGGCTATTTTTAAGTTTAAAATTAGTACTTTTAAAATAAAACGAATGCAAAGAATGCCATAGAAAAATATAAGTACCTGTGTAAAAATTCAGAACATTTTTATGCTGCCGTCGAAATTAAACGTTTTAATTCCAAAATCCTTCATTTTGAAGACAATATTTTAAAATTGAAAAATGTTTATCTAATACAATAACTTTCTTTTAGTAAATTGTTTATTTATTAAAAAGTTAAATAAAAGATATTGTAAAATGAAAGTATAATATGGTGTACCTAACAGTAATATAATGTTATGTTTAAAAAATAAATACTGTTACGGGGACACATTATATACGCTTCGTTTGAAGAGGCAATCATTTCTTTTTTGACATTTTCAATAAAGTAATAATAAAAAGAGAAGATGATTATTGGAACAAATAGCAATTCAATTGTTTCTGGCAAATATTAAATTCGCTTGTGGAACAAACAGTGGTGGAAGCCTCAACAAGTGTTTAGAAACCGTACGACGACAATGACGAAGGCACATAACACTAGGGATTTGTAGGGTTTTGCTGGCATAACAAAGTCGACAAAAAACAAAAAAATAAACTGTCCAGAGAAAGAATACAATATTAAACTGAACACAAATTGGTATTTTTTTTATTTTTTCTGTTGAAGCAAAATTAATCAGTATTTGAAAGTTAAGGATGGGTAAACGCAATGGTTTCCGGAGAGGTGGGTAGGACTAGTGATGAATACTAAATGAAGACTGTACCATCGACGAGGGATCGTGTTTTTATTAATTTAAACGGATATTTATTCTTTCGATTCGCAATAGCCGAAACTTAAAATACCATAACAATGAACAGTTTTTATTTATTTTTACAATGTGATTTTAATTAAAATGTAATGATCCAGAAGATAAAAAAAAATTGAATATTTAAACCAATTGTTAAAATGTTGAGTTTAGCACTTAGAAGTCCTCAAGGCACATTTAACATGTTTCCAGACCTTTGACCTCTTTCACCCTCTACTTGCGTTCACTATTACTACAGCTAACCCCATAATTTACCTTTTTTTTCATATTACAGAGAACACTATTGCATGCACCCTCAACCTTGTTATCTCTGGTGTATGAATTTCTTAGCTTTACACTGAGATAAACTGTAGGGGTGAAAAAGATTCAGAAAAGGTAGGGAAATATACAAATTCCTGTTGTACCCCATGGGATTACATCGCTAAAAAATAATATTCTCGAACACCACCGGATAATAAAATGGGTTTAATTTTCCACTTGAGATTCTCGGAAAATCGTACTAATAATGTAATGTAATGTTGTATAACTGCAGGTAAATTTTATTTTTATATAGGTAATATTATTTTCCGGCGTTTTCTCGAATTTTGAATACATATTTTATTTTTGGACAAAACGCTACAAAATAGGCATTATTAGTCTACAAATTGAGCTTCGGGGTGCTTGTACCAAACATAAGAATTAACCTAGATTGAAAAATGTATGTAATATTTAAATGAGTAATCCGTTTTAAAATTATTTTGCAGCCTGTTGTCTTCGTGATTTTCAACAATATTATTTTTGAGCGGGCCACGCACCCCGTAGCCCATAGGATATCATAATATTTTAATGTACATAAAAAGTAAATGTGATGCACAAACCAATGGATAAAATAAAAATCCCAACTCGTCAGCGACACAATTAGATGACAGTAAATAAAATAAATAAAAAAAAAAAACAGTGACGGAAGGACGGACAGACACAGAGACACCACAAGTAAAAAAAAATAATAATTAATTAAGAAACCGATTTAAGAGTATAAATATAATATACAAGGGTTACACAACATAAGAAAAAAAACTTTGTAATAAGAAAAAAAAAGAAAAACCAAAAAAATTTATCCTAACTCATTTTTTTTTTTTTTTGCAACGTGTATCCCGCGAGTATTAAAAAAAATATTAAAACAATAATATATGTTTTGTATCGGAATTATTATTTATTTTTTTTTTTTTTTAACGCGATACGCACACGACGAACACGACGAAATTATTTTTAAACGAAATCGTGCACTGACGGGGGCGGCGAAAACGACGGCAAACTGACGGCGCGACCCGGCGTTCGACTGGCCCGGCCCCCCACGAGTACGCGCGATCGGCGACTTGTTGTAGACGCGCTACCCTCGTGTGTTCGGGTGCCGTCGTGCGGCTCGGGCACGGTCGCCGTCGCAGCGTTATCAGTCCCGACGTCGGCGGCGGCTTGGCGGTTTATTTTATTACATTATTCGGTTTTATTATTTATTATTTCATTTTTATTTATTCGTTTAGGTCACCGAACCGACCGCCGGCACTCGCGCCTCTGCCACCGCCAACGGTCCACAGATAATAAAAACGATAATAACAACAATAATATTATAATATTATTATTGTGTATACGTGCAGCAGTGAATATGATGGTAATATTAAAATATAATAACCGATAACGCCACTGTTTTAAGCAAACTCAAAAAAAAAAAACGTCTGCAGGGACTGCCGGAACGGACACACGGCCGCTGCCACCGGTAAAGATACGCGCACAGCGTCGATAATAAGAGAGAAAGAGATACCCTTTTGGGTATTATTTCGTTTTTTTTATCAAAAGAAGCGCTCGGTGGAGACAAAAATCACACCGGCTTCGTACAGAAAGCAAACCCGTACGATAAATCCGACGATATAGTATGATATTATAATATTATTATAATCTCCGACAACGGAACGGGAGCCGATAAATGAAAGCGATGATGGGTTGAGATGGGCCGTTTTCGCAATTATTGATTATTATTCCATAATAACTACACTAAATCAATCTTACTACCAGGTAGATTATGAGTATTATAATATTATACAACGATTTTCTTCAATTTTCCAAATCACGATTCGTTGACCGTTATAATTTTCATAAATATTTAATGAAATTACAGTGAAACCGTTGACGAGACACACAAAATTTTTTTCATAAATATTTTGACGGTGATATATATTGTCTTCAAATAATAAGTGTATTTCAATGTTTCATTTCCGGACGGTGCATAACGTGACGATATTATGTTACATACAAGATTATGTTTTGATTTAACGATAAATCTTGCCTACTCACACGTCGTATGCAACGATACTAAACAGTAATCAATTTTCGAGATATAAAGCGATTTAAGCGATTTTATAGTGCACCTAACGCGATCCGTATGTATTTGAGATTTTGAAAACATTATAATATTATAATCGGTCAGTATTATATTTGATATTTTGATGACAATATGCACTATGATGCAATTAATGCGATCTGTGTATTTGGGAGCTCGCATACGATTCAACATGACTCGAACACGTAATACACCCAAAAGTATAATATTAATGAAATAAAAAAAAACTACCAAACATATATTTTTTTTCTATTCCGCCGCCGTCGGCTCACAAATTTTACACGTCCCATCGACATTAGCTCGGTAACTGGTCGATTCAAATGGAGCCTCGCCAATATTATGATATGCGTGCACGTGACTCGAGATAAATCGAATTCAAAGTTTGGAAATAAAAACTTTATTATTACGCGTCGTGTTCAATCAGCAATACCAACATTGATCGTTACCTACGTCTTATGATTATATTACGATAACGCATATTGAGCCACAAATCGGTTCGCAGCCTATACCCGAGATCAAATAGCGTTTGCCTTTTGGGAATAGTATTTTTTCATAACTGTCTGTGCTACTCAAATAATTACATCTTTTGTCCTCGATAATGGTAATAATAATAATTATAATTATAATACATTTTGTACATTGTGCAATGCGCATATTATTATCTATATTGAGTTCACCACCGCCCCTCTAGAAATAAGTCTAGGGACGCTACTGAGATGGGGGAGCTAAATAAAAATAAATTATACGTAATAAAAATATGTAATTTATATGTTATATAATATTAACTTAACGAAAAAAGGATTTTGTTTGCGTACGTACGTTTTTGTTATTCATAGAATATCATCAAACAAATATCAAGTTATTTATGTAGAGCAATACTTTTTTAAATCTGTAAAGTAATAAGTACCTACAACAGAACACTGATCTTTGAAATATAAATTGTAAAAGAAGAATAAACAGAATAATGTATGTTTCTTAAAATATGTGCCTACAGCTTATAACTCAGCATTTTTTTATTATTCATAAAGCGTGTTATTGATTTAATGATTTAAATTTAATTCATTTGAATACAGTTTTGGGTATACTTGAACAAACAATTACAATTTGAACAATACTCTATTTTTCTATTTTAATTTTTTTATAAGTTACGTTATTCACGAAAATAGTAAGTTTTAACATGCCATAAAACGAGAACATGATATATTATTTAAGTTCATATTTTAAAGGCTCATTTTATAAAAATAAAATAAATAATAATAATATAATACATGTACAAATATCAAAGAAGTAGACTAATGGCAGGTCTTGCTGGCATATGAATAAATAACTTATATTTGCAATGACGAATATGTTTATTTTTACTCATTTTATAAATAATTGTGTATTATTAAGTGTTATATCACTAGCTTATAAATCGTATAATTTATTAGTTAATATTTATCATGAACAATCAAACTAAAGAATATTACTATTACGACTAGTTCTACAATTGTATTTAAATTTAAAATCAAGCTAAAATAAATTATTCGTAACTTAATATGAGAATGTAAATAAAAATAATAGTTTTTAGATATATTTAATTTTTAGATATAAGTATTACAGTAACAGTTTTATTCTATAATTTGATATTATTTAATAATTAACGTTGAATTAAGATGTTTTAAAAGTGAATCTTTTACTATATTTTTCAAGGATAATACATTCTATTCCATTAAGCATATAAAAATTAAACAAAAAATTCATCATTAATAATTATGTTAATCCTTATTGTGTCAAATATATGAGTAGTTTATAATTTATGTATGATTTATAATAATATGTACGTATACCATAACAAATGATATAATTTCTATTGGGGACGTATTAAATATTATTATATTTAATATTAAATTAAATTATACGGTCCGTAGTCCGTACAGACCACCACAGATGTGGATCAACAATTTCAATTGAAGGGGTCCATTTCGAGGGTCTATTATACAATATACATGCAATGTTACATATAAACTTCACGTGAAAGAATACACAAAAATAGTTTCAAAATATTATAAAATTACTATGGAATTTTTAGGGAGAGGGTTCCATAGCCTACAGGCTCTTCTCTTACTCTATTGTACTCAGGCCTTCATCAAAATGTTCATAATAACAACATATTTTATTAATGTATGCAAAAAAAAAAAGATATTTTTATATTTTGTATTCAGTTATTTTTTTAAGTTAACAGATTCCGTTCAAAATATGATAATAATAAAATAATAATAATAAAATAATAATTGTATTGAATACAAATTATATTATTATTAATGAGTGATATAAAATAATAATTAATATTCATAATCATCCTACAGTAAAATAAAAGATATTAAAAAAAAATCAATGTGCCATTAATTAAAAACTGAGCAATACGATTATTACAATATACGTATTTCGATCAGCACGTGATAGTCGCTGTTCTATATTTCAGCTAAAAGCCACCAATTATTAAGAAAAAAATATAGCTCTACAGTTTTGTTAACATTTATTTAGTTTCCTACCTAAACTATGCATAAATTAATTCTTTCAAAATATTACCAGCCCACAAAAAGAAAACATTATATGAAACATTTTTAACAAATACTATAATATGTAAATTGAATTGAAAAAAAGAATTCAACATATGGAATTTAACATTTTTTAACCCCAAAAATACATTTGAAACATCCCTAATGTGTTGCATTATCTAACACTAGCACGGCACAAAGTATTTGAATGGGGTGTACAATAGATAAACTTTTCATTTTAAGTGCCTATTGAATAATATTATACTTTTACAATAAAATAATGTATAGTAAGACGCGAAAACCATACAATAAATCGCGGTTTGTTACAACATTTTATGATAATATGATTTATGATTTTTTTTTTTTTTTATGATTATATATTATTATTTACCCAACATGTACCTGATGATTTGTTTTGTAAATTTAAATTAAATACTTGATTTTTTTTTTTATTGATCTAAAGCCCGGTGACTAAGGCCATTAGCTATACATAAGCCATTAGGTGTGGGGTGGTACGGTAGGGGTTATTTTTGTGTATTGAGTTTGCAGGTTTTTACTTGATTTTATTGTATTACCATGATAGGCGTAATGTTTTAATTATATAATTAAATTTAAATGGCCGAATTGACCGTCAAAATTTAAAAAAAAAAAAAAAAAACATTTTATGGGAAATTAAAAACTCATCACAATAATTTATGGATTAAATTTTCCATACAATATTACTGTCGATTGCAGTTTGTCAATATTCGTAGTTTAATTAAAACACAACAATTAAATGTTATAATATGTACCTAATAACCTTCTGTGTCCAAATGTCCGATAATATTATATTAAACTGTTAGTATGACAGCATGACAAGTGTTCAATGACGTGATACGAAGTAAGTTTGGCAGAGAAACACGAAGGCTGAAGACCATTAAAATGATTGGACTGTATCGAATCGAATTTTATTGAAAAAATATTCCAACACAATGTCTCTATTTATATCGCACAAAAACAGAGTTACATAAAATAATAAATATATGGCACCTATACATAATAAATACTTAAACAGATTAGACTGATGTTGGATTCTGAGAAGTGTATAATATTTTATGTTTGCACGAATTATATTTCATACTCTGAAGTATGCGATAATTTCCACACGGACTAGTGACCGCCTACTGCAACTACCAAAACCATACAAACGAAAATATAATATGGCGACAAAACTGTTAGGGTATAGAAGCATATGCCAAATAAAAAGCTATATTTAGATTCTTTGAACCACGTTTTGAATTATCATATTTATAACTCAAGTGAAACTTTGAATTTTCATGCCTAATAATTTGTTCATAAACAAATAAAACTACACACACCGACAGGAATTGTTTTATTGTTTGAAAAATATATTTCAGGTAGATGAACTTCACGCGTGTCTCGTTATAACTTTAATTTTTCCAAATCAATAAAACGATTTAGTTTAAAACTGTGGAAATACGTTTGTTTTTTCTTTGCCTTTTATTTTTATTTTCATCACATCAAGTACTTGAGCAATTTACCGTGTTGATTAATTAATCATAATTGATTCTCTGTCCTCGAAAATAAAATAAAATATACGAATATGAATCGATAGTTGTTTGTTTGATTTAATCATTTAACGGTGTGTTTACAGTATACAGAGCATTAAAACACCCCTCTAAATGGTTTTTCCTTGAGTTATCTACACGAGCAACGACGTGAGTTCTATTACGATTAAAACCTATCAGAGAAAATATTGACAGAACATCTACCGAGAAAAATGCTCCACTAATCATCACCGTTAATATAAAATTATTATTGTATACGCTTTGTTCAAGTTTGCAAAACTAATCGAACTCAAACTTGTTACACTTAATTAAAATATTAATAACGGTTGATTTCAAAATTCTTTATTTCTTAGAAACAGTTTTTTTTTTTAAATTTAATAATGATTTTACTACGAATTTAATATAAATACCTACCATCTCTTTTGATGATACATGTCTTAACAATTATGATTAATAATATTGATATAGGTAGTATAAAATGTAAACTTCATTATGGCCTACTACGTTCAAAGTATAACATTGTATATTAATTATTATTATTTTAATACAAAAAATAATTTATATCCAAACAAATATTGTTACAATTTTAATAAAATATTCAAAATCTAAAGTTTTATTTTTAGCACACATGAAATATTATTTTATCATTTTCATAGATATTTCAATTTACAACATACAGCTATTAAAATGCCTTGAAAAATCAACAGAATATTGGTATATGTTATATTTTTATTGTTAAAAATGAATTTTACATAATTTAAAATTATAGTATAGAAATATTATTACTAATGTGTGATACGTATTATATTTAATGTATTCCTCTAATGCAGCACAGATAAAACTAATAAATATTAATATAATGATAATAATTAAGATTTATATATTATATATGTATATAATTATTGAAATATAAAATCACTGAATTAGCAAAGTAATCAATACAAATAATTGTTTCGTACTGATCGATAAAAAGATCATTTTCGTTTTTGAAAACATTGCTCAATTAACACATTAGTTATCGCCTAATTTTTTTTTTTTTTGAGTTTGAATTCATTTTTGTTTAAAACTTTTTTAATAAGCTCATAAGTCATAATAAAAATAAAAATGAAAATGTTTTTATTTAATTTACGGGTTTCTCACGCAAAGCACTCTCAGCGAAATTAAACAAACGACCTCATAACAGTAACTACTTGAACTAAACTCCGCAGTAGTCGAGAGAAAACAATTATCACGTGGCTTAAAAACAATCATAATTCAAAATCGGTAAGTACACATCTTTATAACGGCGATGAAATGGAATCGTTGAATAGTATATATTATCGTCTACTTTATTAAGATAATTTACAGCAGCTCGCCCGAGAACACTTTAAAATTCACGTGAGGTTTAATATGAGTAAAATCGTTGACTGCCGTCCAAATGTTGTCAAAAACACTTGCCACGGAAGGCACGCACCAAACTATATAGACTTCATTCTCACATATCCTAACGACGACATAAGCAGCAACAGCAGCAGCAGACTCGGATTTCTTTATGATAATAATAATAATAATAAAATATGTATAATAGGCACACGAAGCTGTACACTTCTATACCGCACTTTTACAACTTTATCCGCCGCGTGTAAATGAGGTATTAAAAACGTAATAAATTTATCGGACGTATGATGTCGGAACGCCAAGAACCTGATGCCAAAATTCTTTGCCGAGTCAAAGTATCTCCGCAAGCGATGATTTGAAGGTACAAAAATCCTACTTACATCCAACTATCTTAGCTGTATAGGTAATAGTTACTTATATATGCGTATAATGTGTCAGTATATTAGTATAATTGCTATATAACTGCATACAAACTTTAACGGCTAATCGTCATGTTAATTTTTACATTATTGTGCTATTTATGAGATTTCTGAATTTTTGTTGCATCAGTACCTATTTTTCGTAATAATATCGTACAAGAAACGGGTTAAATGTTTTTTTTTAATTATCGTGGGAACATTTAGTTACTCAATCCCTTTAGAACGAGTAGAGCAGAACATTATTAAACTTTATTGAATCTAAGATGTTCTGTGTGATAGTGGATGGTATAATTATTGTACCAGAATTAGTATGTGCATCACACTTTTGACATTTTTCTTATCTTTCCGGCCAACCTTACTACTCATTACGCACCACTCGATAAATAATGATATGATGCATATTGAATACGTTTTCTCTCTTCTGCATTACAGTGCTGTTTGAATACAATTATTTACATACCTGGGTATTTCTATATACATTTTTATTCCATTTATATATTCTAAAAACTTTTGCAAAACACTGTTTTTCTGATATTTTGGAAAAATCGTATTTTCAGGACAATATGATTAACGAATCTCCTGTAAACCCTAGAATTAGGCTTTTGAATTTTCAATAGTTTTAAAAATCAGGACTAAATGGGATGGAATTATGTTTATTCTTTTTTTTTAACTCTCTTTGGTTCAAATATAATTTATAAGAAAAACACTGATCCTTACCCCATATTAAAATATCTATATTTTATACGTTTTTCTTCTGAAATAAATAAATTATACGTTAAACGACAGCACAGTTACAGAAGCGAAAATAAAGTTAAATAGAAAAAGTCTATCATGGCCGTAATATATTTATTATTTATTATGCAAACTCTTTTAAATTATTAATAAAGATTTTAAGAAGTATAATAAAACCAAATTGAAAATTAAAAATGGAAATGTGAACGTGAAAATATTTAAAACAAATGTTTTAAATATTGTACTAAATTTTTACGATACAAAAAAAACTGAATTTATTAAATTTAAACGCACCTATATGATTAATAGGATCTATTATTCATATAATTTAGTAAACGTTCTATATTTTAACTATTACATGTATATATTTATACTATTTTAATTGAAAAACGTGGTTTCTTAACAAATCCTTTTTAAGTTATAAGTGAATAATATATATTTTCACTGCACGCAATATTTTAATCAGTCTCGGCATTTACAACATGAGCTTTTTGCTAATTTAAAGTATTTGATTAAGTGATTAAATTCAATCTAAACATGTCGGTATTTAGCATGATATAAATAATAATCGTCAATTATGTTATTTTTTAAAACTTATTTGTTAGATTTATTTAATTATTAGATTGACACATCATAATAAATATATTGTAAAGCTATCTCTTATACCTATTTGAGCAAATTATTATTTTTATTTAAATTTTAAATTTTAAAAATCAATTGGTTCAAAGAAAAATCTAATTTTACAATAAATCTATCAAAAATTTTAAGACAAAAATTAGGTCGGTTCTTGTATAGGTATACATATTTACAACCTATAATACTTATATACAATAATATAAGTTATAATCTAATAATTATAAATATTATAAACCTATGATTACTTCATGAATAGTTTATGCATTTTCACATGAAGATAACTACCTAATGAAGATAAAAATATGCGATATAAATATTTATACTGTTTTACTGAAGACTTTATTACTACATTATTGTGATTAGTATCTTATGTATATGTATAGATTATTTACAATTTAATAGTACATAAATATTTGCCTAATACGTATATTATAATGCGAAATAAAATAATATTTGCATTTCGTGAGTCCAAAACTCAAATTTCACGATTTTTCACTAAAATTATGATTACGGAACTTAAACCTACTACCCGTTGTCGAATTATATTTAATGACAAAGGTAATATATATAGCATCTTACAAAAGTAATTTATCAACGTGAAAACTTGAGAATCTTACCTCATGGCTGACTGCGAAAATTTGTCGATTCTATAAGTAATAAAATAATAATTAATTTTAAAATAATTTGGTCAACTAAAAATAATTAAAATGTCAATGTGAAAGATTAAAATATAATAATTATAACTATAAAAGTTGTAACGTATGTTTCCAAGGTGATCTATTTAATATTATGTTCGAATGATAAAATGAAGGAATATACGTATGTTCTAGTTGAACTCAATTTAGTGACGGTAGTTTAATAGAATAAATAATTTAAATTTCGTTTTAGAATTTATTTATTAAGTATTCTACTTTGAATGAATTTCAAAAATAAACAAATATTGGTATAATTTTACTAGGTTTAAATCTTTAAGAGTTATGTTTTCTGAGGTTTGGTAGCATTTGTTAACACATATCTTATTTGTACCGTTGCTCAGAATGGTGCTGCGAAGATAATTAACAATACAAATTAAATTATCAAAGCAAAACACTGAATTTTTTTTTTATTAGAAAATACAATTTACAATCTTCATCTACACAATAATTACATTAATCAAATATGATGATTTACATTGAATAAAACAGCAGGAATAACGTGTTGAAAAAGAAACCCATTGGTAAGTGGTAACACCTCATTTACTAATTTAATAAACCTCTATACCATTTACGCTTTAGTCTGAGTGGTGGGTTTTTTGGAAGGGTGATGGTGGACATATGTGATATAAGGGTATTGTTATGCATGCTTAAGTTTTGGTGAAAACGTTTGTAAATTATTTTGGCTAGTTCAGTGGTAGTTGTTATTTTTAAGTCATTGTGTAATGAAAAGTTAGAAACATACCAGGGGGCTTTGGTTAATAACCTTAGAGAAATTGATCGAAAAGCCTGGATTGGCCTAATGTTCGACGGCTTGGCCGGAATTACTGAATCTATATTTGATTTGATAAACTTATTATAATATAAAGTAGACTTTCAACAAAATTAATTGTTTGTATAATGTACACCCATACAATATACGTATGTATAACACTGGATAAACTAGCTCATAATCATAATATTATATCCCGCAAATCAAAATAAACAAACATTTAATTCCTTAAGTCAAAGGTTATTCAATAATATATTGCAAATAATCAATTATTAAATAATTAATATTCATTAGTATTCTGTAAATCGAAACGGTGTGTCTAAATACTTTTATTTTAATCCCAAAGCTGAAATTGAATAATTATAATATCATTATGCATATAATAAAATACATTACAATATACAATAATATCTCAATACTCTTTAGAGCCATTGATAACTTTATCTAAGGCCTGTATTTAATTATTACCTACCAACCTATATATCACTATTATAGTTGTATGGTTGTTGTCATTATTTTAAATATTAATAATAATTATGTGGGAGGGAGTGAAGTGAAGGGGAATGATTATTTTCTAGACCCCAACCACTAAGGTAGTAGAAAATTTTTACCACAGCCGGTGTTTCGACGAGCGTAAATTCACCACATGCACTCACGAGCAGAAGAACGCCGTTATAATTAAACCCCTTCACTGCCACTCTATCTCCAGCCCCTTTTTCCTCATTTGTATCGAAGAACCCACTGAGTCGTGTGGGTGCGCATTACACATGATTTGACAAACGTAGTGTGCTTTTAAGTATGAACAAATATGATATAATAATAATAATAATAATAATAATAATAATAATAACAATAACAACAATAACAACAACAACAACAACAACAACAATAACTACAAAAATAACAATTATAATAATAATAACACAAATCACAATGACAGTAAAATGCTCCTGGGGCGGGCAGTGAGATGATATCGATTGTGCCAGTGGTGGGTTATATTATTATTATTATTACAACACTCACCACCGGAAACGCAATTATTGTTTCCAAAATGTGTCGTGTGTGCAGAGTATAGTAGACAGTAATTTTAGGCAGTCGCCAGTGGACAGCCGGCGTAACAATGGCTGATCATAATAATAATAATTATTATTATTCGCCGGTGTGTAACTTGCGCGACCGATTTTTCGTTGGCGCTTCAGCTCCCGTCGATAACGTCTGCTTTCGGATGAAACACTATAATAATATTATTTGGTTTAATCGCTTTAAATGCGCTTTTCCGCGCTATTCACCGCACAATATTATTAGATATATTATTATATTATGCAAACGGTCTTGTCGTCGTTCAATACAGCTGAATATTCTGATTATTACTGATTACCTAGTGATTATTGTGAATTGATGCATTTCTGGAATATGAAGTATGACAGTGTGATTTAATGAACTGTCTAATTTAATATTTCTGTATATTGGAAGATATGACGTTCATAAACGAATAGGTACACATGGAATTGACACATAATAATTTTATTTTACTGAATTTCATATTAGTTTTTTTGTATTACATTTTTTATGATTCTGTTTTAAAAATATTGTGAGTAACCTTTTTACTCGGCCCACAAATGAACGATTTTTCTGAGAATTATAAAATAATTGTAAACCACAATATATTATAGTGCTTCAACATCATCCCATTTGTTATGTAATTAGTAATTACTAATTAGTATGGAAATATTTACAGTATGATTGCATGAACTAAATTTTATCTATATTTGACTATTATATATAAATATATATATGCCATGGTATTTTATTTTTAAAAATTATTCATCGAGTTTATAATTTATTTTCGATTAAAAAAATGAAGAATAATATTGACAGGTACTCTTAATATTGTGTAATAATATATGAGGTGTAGTTGTTGAAAATGATTGTTTTTATGTTTTTATGTCATTTAAGATCATTTCATTCTCGATAAAACGCAATTATAAAGTATAGATGTTAATAATAATACTAATAATGAACCATAAATCATGTGTATCTTTGATAAAAATTATTTACTCATACACAGACATATACGGACAACTATACAGACACTTAAATCACACGTATATGCTATGTACAGGATGTTTCTTTGAAAATTGCGAAATAGTTTTTTATATTACCTATTGTAAGTATTTGTAACAATGTTCATAAAATATTTTTATTTTTATACTATGTATAATATTATTGTGATTATGAAAAATTATTTTAATTTCATACTCTAACGCAGAATATGTTTATTTTCATATAATGTTTAAAAATGAACGAAATGAATTCAATAAACCATACATTTTAAATAATTATTAATGAAAACTATTGATTTTGTTTTATCACAATATTTGAATATATATATATACGACTTATACGAGATATATGTTGTGAGATTCTGGTAGTTTTCGAGGCTACCAAAATCCACCCACGACCGAAGGGGAACACTTCGGGCGTGACCTATGAGCCGCACCGCGTGATGACCCCAGGGGCCAAGTCGGTGGAACTCATAGGCTTTGAACACACATTGGCGAATGAACGCCAAAGATTTATTAAAAGGGGAAATAAACAAAAAAAAAATAGAACATTAATAAATAATAAGATTACAGAATATTAGGGTAATAATAATAGAGATTTTTTAATAAACCTGATGGTAATACTATGGGAATACAGAATTATAATAATATGTGGCTCCCGCACACAATAACACAGTAGTTGATCGTTAATATTTTAAATAACAATTTTGTTGACACATGGCAATTACGGGAATATTTCTAATAGGGAAAAGAATAATTTGGCGCACACGACAAGTGCGTATAAAGGATTAATAAGTGCAAATGTAGGTCGGCCCACGAGGTCCGCCGACACCTAGGGTGCTTTTAATATATATATAATGTTCGTAATAAAAATAATCTGACGACCGTAGGGTTACCGCCTACATTGCGGAAGGTTGGAATAATAGGAAGGACATGGCGCCATGCGCGGTATTATAAAACAATATAATAATAATATAAATAAAAAGGGTATGGGGGAATATGGTGGTATATTACTGATGCTGAATAATGATGACTTGAGCCGTGGAAGGTGTGGTTGTGGCATTGCTCCGCCCGGCATCGGGCCCATGGTGGTCGCCTAGCCCATCATGTTGGTCGATGCAAACGGTGTGGATGAAACAACACGCAGACAATATTATGTCGATTCGGCCGGGTAGACGGGTATATCACGTGGTGACGTAGACAACAAAAAAAAAAACTGTAGTGCAACTTGAGTTGGACGTCTAGTCATAAAGACGTTGGACATAAAAGTGAAAAAATGACCAGTATAGTGAGCCGCCGATGTCCAGTCGCTGGTCGGTGTTGTCTCATTGATATCGTAGCGGGGAAGATCAGGGTAGGTATATTGCGGGACTTTTACAATAGTAATATGGATAATTTATATAATTGCACTGCGGCGAGTACCCCGACGGACGTGACAGAGGCACCGACACCGGTGCGCTGTGGTGACGACGGTGAACACTGCTGCAGGTGGGGAGGTCGGGGATCATTTATTACATAACATAGTTCATAATAATAGTTGCATGCGATAGGTATAATAATAATAATGGCTCTAGTACCCAACAGGTACGCTCAATGTTAATATAATTGATAATATGAGGAAAGGTATGTTTAGGGGACTATGATAATGATATTAAGTAGTAACAAAATTCTGTGACGTTACATAACCCCCCCAACAAGTTGTTAAGGTTGTTACATAAGTCAGAACCGAAAACCACTTGTTGTAAGAGAAAGGGCAGGGAATTTTGTAGGGGGTTAGAGATGGATAATTTTAAAGGGATGTGATAATTTTAAATAGGGGTAATGTTTTGTATTAATGAGTATTATTTCAGATAATCATATAGTTTGGTCTGTTACCATACATGAAATAATAACAAAATTTTCAATTGATTAGGAGGTGGCTATCTGGGGGACCATAGACATAAAATACCCGAAGAGGGGATTTACTAATTTAAATAGGGATATAATATTATAGAGACAAACATCTCATTACAGTATACATATTAATAATATAAGTGAAAGAATGATAATAATAGGTCGCAACCATCAATGAATAATAATAATTTAGATCATGGTAAGCATTACTATGACAATAATAATAAAACTTGCACCTGAGTGTGCAGGGCACATTTTGTAATATAGAAGACCAGCACAATATAGTAAAAATGCAAGGGAGAATATGATTAGTGTAATAATAATAATAATAAAAATATAATACAATAACAATCCTACACATTAGTATACAGAACACTTTATAATAATGAAAAACCTACAACTTTTAATAATGGGAAACCTACAACTTTTACTATCCTGACTAGTCCGGGGAGTGATGATGATACCACAGAACCAAAATAAATATCCTAACGGGGAAACCTAACAGGGAAATAGGGACTCTAGATCTGTCTATGCCTTTACTGGGGTCACGACAGAAATAGGTACGACTACACTATGGGAGCTTAGTGTAGAAGGGACAAGACAAAAAAATAAAAATAAATACTATTGTGTACAGGCAAGGTGGGAAATGACCTTACACTGCATAAGTTACTCTGGACATTATTTTTACACACATGACAAGTCATGGTGGGACCTACCGGGGAATTAGGGGGGCTAACAAGAAAGTTCCTGCATGTTGTAGTGAAAGGGCGGTCAAGAGCGGAGTCTGGTGGCCCCTTTACTCCCAGAGGGAGTCGTCCCTCCAGATCATAGATATACACGACACAGTGAACCGCAGAGTGATCGACCCGGTCGCGCCTACACAAACACCTCCAGGGAAGCCAGCTTTTACACCAACCGCCCCGGACATGGGTAGACGCGAACCGCTGAGACCAGAAGGCTGCCGCACCTGATCGGTCCAAGGTCGTGTCCTCCCTGGTTCAGGATGTCACTACAACACCGGTTTTTTTACGAGAAGAGTGTCGCAGACTCTTTGCCGTGCAGAGAGTCCCTCTCTGCCAGACGGGGGTCCTACCGAGCTGGGGTGAAGGGGGGCCAACGAATTTAAAGAAAGTACTAGAGACAGAAAATAGGCGGAGTAAAAGGGGACGAGGGGGGGACAACGCGGAAAGTTACGAATTAAATGACCCGGGATGATTGTTGTACGCAATTGCGTGGAGCGAGGCTCGTACACGGTAGTGGTTCCGTGTCAGGCAGGACACACCGTGTATTGACCCCCCAATTAGGGTTTAGTCCCAGGGTACACTAATGCACTTGCATCTGTTTCGACAGACATGGTTATCTTAATTTAGGGATTATGACGTTTGGCTTTGAAAACAGAATTATACTATTGTAATAAAAAGATATATGGGTATGTATTTATTTATTGTTATTTGATGGGAGGTATATACGGTCTCAAGTGTATGATATTATGGGTACCTTGAGGAGTATCATCATCCGGATGGACTAGCTCATAGGCATTTATAGTTTTGATGCTTTTAACCTTATAGGGTCCCTCGTATAATAAAAAGAATTTTGATATTTTTTTATCGATTTTATTACTGAGTTTGTGGGTTTTGACAAGGACGAGATCATTAATCTTGAAGAAGGTGGGGATGAGATGAGATGTTTGAGATTTTTTGCGGGCTTCAGCTTTTGTTAGTTGTACTTCTTGGGCTAGGGTAAGTTGTTTATGGAAGTCGACAGGGGGGTCTTGATGTGGAAATTGTATAAATTGAGCTAAGGGATTGTATTTTGAATTTTGTAGAAATAGAGAAGAGGGAGTTTGGTGGGTAGACTCGTGTCGTACATTATTGAGGGTCCATTCAATGTATGGGACATATTGGGGCCATGTGGAATGTTTGTGATGGCAATATGTACGAAACATCCTACCTAGCTCTCTCATGACTCTTTCAGCGGGGTTTGATTGTGGATGATAAATACTAGTGTGGGAAACCTGAATATTAAATTTTTTGAGGGAGGTCTGCCAGTACTTGCTGATAAATTGTCGACCGTGGTCGGAGACAATATTTTGCGGAACTCCAAATTTTGGGAAATAGTCGGTGGTTAACCTTTTGATACAGATCTTGGCATTGGCTCGCCGGAGAGGGTATAGTTTAACAAAGCGGGAAAAATTATCAACAATAACAAAAATATAAGAGAATTGGAATATTCCCGTAGGGAGGGGACCGTAGAAGTCAACTAACAGCTTGTCGAGGGGTTTGTTGGAGAGAATGGGTTGAGTGGGACCAGCAATGCGAGTGGTCTTGGGTTTACACTTCTGACACAACTCACATGCTTGCACCACACAACGGACGGTTTTGAAGAAGGAAGGGAAGTAACAGATATTTTTTAACGAATGGGCCGTTTTAAGGGGGCCTGAGTGGGCATAATAATTGTGAAATACTATAATAATTTGTTTTACCATGTGTCTTGGTATGCATAGGGACCAGTGCTCGTCATACTTGAACTTTCGGGTAAATAGTACATTGTCTTTCAACATATAATATTTGTGCCATATTGGTAAAGAATCTGATTTCAATAAAGAAATGATTTTATATAATTTTGAGTCTTGTTGTTGTTCAACAGAAATATTTTGAAATAATGAAATAATGTCGGGGGGAATTGGTGGGGGGAGAGTATAGTGGAGGATTACAGGGGAGTCTTTGGGAGGCTGGTCATCACGACCGAGGGGGTGGCGAGAAAGAGCATCTATAGGATTTTCTTTCCCGGGGCAATGATATATTCTTAAATCGAACTCCTGGAGAGTGAGAGTCCAGCGGGTAAGACGGGTATTTTTTAATTTACAGGAGAAAAGGAAGGTAAGAGCTTTATGATCGGTGTATACATTGACGGGATGTCCTAAAATATAAATTTTAAATTTTTGGCAGGCGAACAGGATTCCTAACAGTTCCAATTCAGTCACCGTGTAGTTCCTTTCGGCACTACAAAGTGACCTACTTGCAAAAGAAAGGGTGTTGCGGTGGCCTTCACCATCAATTTGAAAAAGTTCAGCACCGAGCCCTATGTAGGATGCATCAGTCTGAATACAAAACGGGATATTGAAGTTCGGGTGGGTGAGAGAGATTTGGAGAGAGAATGCATTTTTTATCTTTTGAAAATCGAGTTTATTTTGTTCTGTGAATGTCCAGGGAGTGTCTTTACATATGAGATGAGAGAGGGGGTGTAGGAGGGAAGAGTGATTTTGTGAAAATTTACGATAGAAGTTACAGAAGCCGAAAAATGATTGGAGGTCTTTTTTATTACGGGGTTCGGGAAAATTTTGAAGGGCGTTAATTTTATCTGGATCCATTACCATACCTTTAGGGGATATGAAGTGGCCTAGAAATTTAATTTGTTGTTTCATAAAATGGCATTTTTTTAATTTTAACGTTAGACCTGCTTGAGAGATTTTGTGAAAAATCCACTCAAGAGTGTCTAAGTGACTCTCGAAAGAAGGGGAAGAAACTAGAATATCGTCAACATACGTGTGAATGTCGTTCGGAGACATACAGGGTATAGAATAATTATTCAATGCGGCCTCAAGGCCTTTGCCAAAGGCGGCATTGGATATGTTCAAACCGAACGGGACAACACAGAACTGGTAGGAACGACCATCGTATAAAAAACTTGTGTACTGTCGTACGGACTGCTCAAGGGGAATTTGCCAGTAACCTGAAGTGAAATCTAATGAAGAAAAAACTGATTTGTTATTAAATTTTGCTAGAATGTCATCAATAGGGGGAGACGCGTCTCGCGTGGGGAGTATAATTGTGTTTAACTTCCGGGCATCTAGACATAAGCGTATAGAGCCATCAGTTTTTACCACGGTAACGAGTGGGTTGTTATATGGAGCGTCAGATCGTTCGATCACCCCCCATTGAATCATTTTGTCGATTTCCTTTTGAACAGCGGGACGACGAGAAAAGGGTACAAGATAAGGCTTTATTTTATATGGGTCGTGGGGTTTGACGTTAAATTTATAAGAGAAGAATTTATGGAGTCCGGGTCTGTCTTGAAAGATGTGTTGATGTTTTTGAATAAGGGAGGTCATTAAATTTTGCTGAGAATTATTGAGGGGAATGTCATTGAGAGCGATATTTTTTTCTGTTTCAAACGGGATAGGTTGGTATATTGAGTTGGAAGGGGCTTCATGTAATGAGGGAAACTCGTCAGAGATATTGATATTTTTTAAAGAGTTAACCAGACTGTCTGGGTTGTGGTCAGCGATTAATTTAAAAGGTATATTATTTGTCACAGAGGGGAGGGAGATTTCTTTAGCATTGTAGTCTATGGTCACCCCGTTCTCAAGCAACCAATCAGTTCCTAAAATGATAGGTGTAGAAAGTTGGGGTACAACAAGAAAAATACCAAAGGTGTCATAATTGTTGATAGAGAAATTTAAATAGATTTGAGATTTAATTTTGACTGACTTGTTACTGAGAGCTGTTGTTAAGAGTATACCAGTGAGAGGGAAGAGGGGAATTTTATGTTTAGAGGGGTCTAATGTTAAATTTTGAAAAAGTTCTTCCGAGATGGCGGATACCGAAGCACCGGAATCCAGGAGAGCGTTATATGATTTATTAAAAAACTGTAGAGAAATTTCAGGGCGATAATTTGGGGAAGGTGTGACTTCATGGTTAAGATCAAGTGGGTGAGTGAGTATGCAGAGTTGAGGACTTGGTGGAAGTGACTCAGTACCCGTCCTCGCGGGCCTGGTCGAAGCTAGTTTCCCAGAGGGGGCACGGCATGGTCTGGGGGGGAGGATGGTTGAGCGTTACTATTGTTTTGATATTGTGGTCTATTGTAGTTGTTATTACGGGGGGGGTATCGATTTTGATTTTGAGGGCCGGAATGGGAGTAAGATTGTTGTTGTTGAGAATTGGGACGAGAACTATTGTTAGAATTACTATTGTTACTATGATTGTTTTGAGGGACATTGGAACGTTGAAGGTATGTGAGCTGTTTGATTAATTCGTTAGTGGTGAGAATTCGGAGTCCCCTGAGGGCTAAGGATACGTTATATGAAAAATGTGAGGTAATTTGGTCCACCATTTCCATCTGGTCGATAGGGGGTTGAAGATGACGTGCTCGACTTATCCAGTCCATGGCATGCTCAGACATAGTGGCCTCATCGCGGTGATAGTGGGGACGATATAACTCGTTACGTATTGAACGCTGTAAACTTTGAGACCAGAAATAGTCTCTGAACAGTTCTACAAAATCATTGTAATTGGTGGGGGGAGGAAGGAGGGTGTTATACCAAAGCAAAGCTTTGCCAGTAAAGTTATCACTGATAAAATTAATTTTCACTTGGTCGGAAGCATTGTGCATCAAGAAATATTGATCGACCTTATCGAGGAAATCAGCGGGGTGAGTGGGGGAAAGCTGACCGTTATACTTAGGGATGCGGTGGGGGTCTAGAGAGATAGCAGAAGTATGAGATAGATTATTGGAAAAGTTACTATTGTTTGAGAGGTTTGGCTCAGTTTGACAATTTTGAATGGCTGAGATTGAATTATTTGGAAGACTATTGTTTTTGGAAATATCAGGCAAGATTGTTGAAGAGAGAACGTTAGGAGGGGCGAGTGATTGAGTTAATCTCGGGGGTAATGAAGACTTTAGTTGAGGGGGGCATTGATATGTTGAGGATTTGGTTGAAGGAGGGGGGTTGATGGAAGTATTTTGAAGTCTATTCTCTAGGGCCGCCAGTCTTGAAGCTTGACCTTCGGTGATACAGACCCGGTCTGAAAGGGATTGGATTTGTGTGTTGATGCTACGCTGTACACTGTTTGTGTGGTTCATACTTTGAGTTAAGGTGGTGGAATGGGAATTATCGTTACTGGCTATACACTCGGCAATGTTGCCTTGTATTGCAACGAATTCAGTATGTAAATTAGTTTGCACTTGTGTCAACTTGGACGTTATATCAGCATCAACCTCATCTATGCGGGTACACAGGTCGTGAAATTTTTGATCATATTCGACAAACCGATCTGCGAAAGAGTCGAGTTGCCTATGGAACACTTGATTCATGTCATCAATCTGTCGTTGTAGGGAGGCTAAGGATGGGGGAGTCGTTTCAGATAGGGAGAGGTCGTCCTCATTGGGGTTCTCCATAGTGAGATCGAAATCAGTAGCAGGGAGTATGGGAGAGTGATAATAGCTTGACGGATTGTACCTATCAGGCGGTTTAGTCTTGCGCTGACCAGCACTATACATGTAGTGGTTAGGTTAAGAAAGAACGCAAAACGAATAAACACAGGGGTTTTTCAGCTACGGGGTGTTCACTGTAACCGAGGTAGCACAGTAGGCAGAGAAGTTACAACATGTATATAATAGTAATAAAATAGAATAGTTATAAAATAATTATAAGGGTTAAGGGGATAAGGCCTTTAATACAATACTGATAATAAAATATTCACTTCTGAGAAAAGAAAATAACAAACCAAAATATTTATAATGTTTATGAGTCACAATTCAAATAAAATAGTGAACTAAATAATAACAGGTATGGATTGCTTGAACGACATAGCAACAAAACAAGAAGAATTCTTAAATAATATACTAAGGGGACGTACACCTGTACTAATGATACTTTAATTATAGAAAATTTATTAATGACAGAATAACAAACTGGTCCAAGTACTAAGGTAGTACCATACAGTGAGCAACTCCGGCACCAATAAGAGAAGAAACACAAAATAAATTAATAATAATAATAATAGGTTCAACTGTACCGTTGGATGTGTATGGCACCACGTGCGAGTGGGATAACTTAAGTTAAGGATATTACAAGAAGCGTAGTAACACCGTATTGAATATTAATGAAATTTAACCTAATAAATAATAATAGTATATAATACTATATCAGATAATATTGTAAGTGTGAACCAAAGTCACAAGAATATTTTAATTTGCTTTGGGATATAATAATAGTGGGACCCTAGTCGGGGCGAAGCTACCGGGCTAACCAACTTCTTATACAGCATCTCAGTTATCAGTGAGGATATAATAATTTTAAAATAATAAGGGGAATTATTTAGATAATGGTTGGGAGAACCTACTTATGTTATCTAAAGGGGAATATATTGTTTATTAACCTTGTATAAAGACTAATCATAGTAATATTTTAATTGAATTTAGGGAGAGCATTATAATAATATAAACCTGGGCGTTAAGGGGACATTGTATTAAATATTTACTAATGGTAAGGTATATGGAAAAACAAAATTTTAATTATTGTTGTAGTGAACATTGTTCTGATACTTTTGTGGATAAATAAAATAGTAATTTCATTTTTTTTTTTTTTTTAAATAATTTTATTATATGATAATAATTTGTTTTAACCACCAAGGCATACATGTGTTCTAAAGGAACATAATATAATAATAAAATTAACTTTTGCCATGAGACAGAAAGAATATAGTAATCCGCAGATTTACAATATAGTATAATAATAAAATTAATCTTTGTCATGAGACATAAGAAACGTAATAATCCGTAGACTTAAAACATAATAGAATAATAATATAATTGACCATGTGGTCTTGGGGAAAGTGTGTAAATTATCGCAGCCTTATCATGTATAAAAAGTTCCCAACTATGTTATGTGGGGGAGGAATACGGGTCTAGGGAAACTATCAAGGGGGGTCATACAAGGGGAAAAATATTATAACTATACCAAAAGGGAAAGAGACGGGTCACCAGCAGTGTTCGGTCGTCCAGTCGCCGCAGCTGTCAGCATATACCGCCACTGTCAAAGCGCCGCTGCCGCTTCCAATCCGGCACACACACCAGCAGGAACAATTTCTGAAATGATTAATTGGATAATAAACATTGTCATGGGGGGGGAACTTAAGAATAATAATAAGTTAATATTTACCTTGGTAGTATAACATTTTTTTTTTTTTTTTTTTTTTTTTTTACAAAATATATCAATATAACAGTATTTTTTTTTTTTTTTTTTTTTTTTTTACCAAAAGTAAATAATTAATAACATGACTATCATTAAGTTAACAACATAATAAAATATCTCTCTAGGAGACTAATATAGTCACGTTTTGAATAAAATATAAAAAAAAACTTTGAGAGGTTTGGGGAGTAATAATAATAAGGATTTTAGGAGATTTAATTAAAATGTGTTTGTGTCACAGAAGAATAATAGTATTTTAAGATGAAAGTGGATAAGAAATGTTGCCATGCCATGTGCTTGTCATAAGGGAATTTTTTTTTTTTTTTTTTTTTTTTTTTTTTTTTTTTTTTTATACATGTTTTATATACTGATATTGCCATTTTTATTATAGAAATTTATATTTTAATAATTTTAAGTGATAATTTTATTAAGGGACAGAGAGAGAAAGAAAAAAAAAAATATTTATTAGTTATATAGGGAGTTGTCCTGTCACGGTCGCCATATGTGAGATTCTGGTAGTTTTCGAGGCTACCAAAATCCACCCACGACCGAAGGGGAACACTTCGGGCGTGACCTATGAGCCGCACCGCGTGATGACCCCAGGGGCCAAGTCGGTGGAACTCATAGGCTTTGAACACACATTGGCGAATGAACGCCAAAGATTTATTAAAAGGGGAAATAAACAAAAAAAAAATAGAACATTAATAAATAATAAGATTACAGAATATTAGGGTAATAATAATAGAGATTTTTTAATAAACCTGATGGTAATACTATGGGAATACAGAATTATAATAATATGTGGCTCCCGCACACAATAACACAGTAGTTGATCGTTAATATTTTAAATAACAATTTTGTTGACACATGGCAATTACGGGAATATTTCTAATAGGGAAAAGAATAATTTGGCGCACACGACAAGTGCGTATAAAGGATTAATAAGTGCAAATGTAGGTCGGCCCACGAGGTCCGCCGACACCTAGGGTGCTTTTAATATATATATAATGTTCGTAATAAAAATAATCTGACGACCGTAGGGTTACCGCCTACATTGCGGAAGGTTGGAATAATAGGAAGGACATGGCGCCATGCGCGGTATTATAAAACAATATAATAATAATATAAATAAAAAGGGTATGGGGGAATATGGTGGTATATTACTGATGCTGAATAATGATGACTTGAGCCGTGGAAGGTGTGGTTGTGGCATTGCTCCGCCCGGCATCGGGCCCATGGTGGTCGCCTAGCCCATCATGTTGGTCGATGCAAACGGTGTGGATGAAACAACACGCAGACAATATTATGTCGATTCGGCCGGGTAGACGGGTATATCACGTGGTGACGTAGACAACAAAAAAAAAAACTGTAGTGCAACTTGAGTTGGACGTCTAGTCATAAAGACGTTGGACATAAAAGTGAAAAAATGACCAGTATAGTGAGCCGCCGATGTCCAGTCGCTGGTCGGTGTTGTCTCATTGATATCGTAGCGGGGAAGATCAGGGTAGGTATATTGCGGGACTTTTACAATAGTAATATGGATAATTTATATAATTGCACTGCGGCGAGTACCCCGACGGACGTGACAGAGGCACCGACACCGGTGCGCTGTGGTGACGACGGTGAACACTGCTGCAGGTGGGGAGGTCGGGGATCATTTATTACATAACATAGTTCATAATAATAGTTGCATGCGATAGGTATAATAATAATAATGGCTCTAGTACCCAACAGGTACGCTCAATGTTAATATAATTGATAATATGAGGAAAGGTATGTTTAGGGGACTATGATAATGATATTAAGTAGTAACAAAATTCTGTGACGTTACAATGTACGATATACAAAGATATGATTATAAATTTATAACAAAGTATTCTTCTGGAGTACAATAATATGAAATAAAAATATGTAAGTTGTTATAAAAGTATTTTACAATAAATCAAATTAAATTTAAACACAAACATTTGCTTTTACATAAAGAGTGCTTTATATGTAAAATGCATCACTAAATTATTTATAGAATATAAAGTATGTGAAAGTATATACAAAATAAATGTCATACTAATTACTATTCATGCATATTCATGCATTTTTCATCTAAAAGTTGTCAAGGAACATTTAAAAACAATTAAAATATCACAGTAATATAAGTAATTAAAAAATACATATATTTACATGCTTTACGCCCTATTACAGGGGTGAGATATTGTTTAACAAAATCATCATACAAGTTTAAATAAGTGGTAATAAAGTTTAACTTAATCAAGAATGACAATGTCAAATTACTCCATACTCATGAGTTTGTAATTTGCTTATTCGAAAATAAATGAAAATTACTGAAAATAATTAACCATCGAGCATCCTTTATAAAGTGAACACTATACGTGATAAATAAATATATTAAATCAAAAGTGTATTACAAGTGGAAATCGAATAAAACATTCTTTTATTCGAAACATTTGTTTTTTTATTTAAATAACGGTTCAACTTTTAATTTCGTTATCATTAAACGACCCATTGTAATATTGCTCGGAACAATGTAACATAATATAGTAAAGAACTTTTAACGGAGATACGTACAAATTTAAATCTGATTTAATTACGTATCTTAATTATTTTTGGGGGTGCGTTTGATGCATTCGCAACCCCTGTCGTTCGATATTATATTTTTAAGACAATTTCAATTTTAGATTCTCGTTGTAATTAAAATGTTTATTATACATAATGGCGCGCACAACAGAAATATTTCATGCAAATGCAAATATGATATTTACAAAACATTAGCTGAAAACGGGGTGGGTTCATAACGTTTTCGATAAAGTGCAATGGATACCTATGTGTTTTAATGGTGGTCTAACACTGTTATGGCGCTGCCACTGGAACGTGATCAGCAAATGGCAAACGGCTATTAATTTTCGTAAGCACTGTTTGCCGAATTAAGTACAACGAAACTGTCGTCGTCGTTATACGTGTAGTTAAAGTTTAGACATTATGCAAAGTCTGCCAGCAGTGAATTTTCGGGCGCCAAACACGAGTTAAATAATATTATATTATCGCAATATCGTGTGTCCGAAAAATAATAATAATAATAATAACAATAACAATAATAATAACGTCCATGTAACAATATAAGCCCCTTGGAGATTTTCCGAACAAAGTGATTCCGATAAACACGCCACCATAGTCGCGTGGTGTAGATCGTTTGAGAAGGGTTATACGGAAATGCATTTTTTTTCCACGTCGGACACGTGTGGAAATATACGGTTAACCAGAGAAATACGGTCGAGTGAGCATCACTATTATGTGGCCGTGTGCTCATTTATATTGTATAACATAATAATATTATGCACGCACGTTTGGGGTTTGAAATGAAGAAAATCTCATTCATTATCGGGATAGGTACATTGTCATTTATCAATATTAGATGTCGGGGAGGTTTTTTTTTTTGCTTCCACCAAAGGCTCGACACGACACGATACGAATGAAATAGTGCAATAACATTACCACAATATTATATCAGTAATATGTTGTATTATACTATTATATATTATACTTACAGTATATTGCCACGCGACTTGTACACGCACACGGATCATCGTCCATATTATTTGTCAAGACAACACAACGATTAAGTCCTCAACATAATCCGGGGTTCGAACATATACCTACTCAGATAAGATAAGTGCAGGGGATTTATAAAAACATAATAGGTACAACTAAAACTGATAATTGTAAGCAAAAAAACATAATAATTTTTAACAATCGAGTTCATAATGTATTTTAACATTATAATACCTATTGAAAATAAAACGTAATTTTATTCTAATATCAATAATTATCCGTATAGCAGTTTATGCAACATCATACCTTATACGTAACTTATTTGAGTTCAAAACAATAACAGAGTATTAATAAATAGTTTTGTATTTCTAACATAAACTTATCATAACTGATTATGCTGATGTAAGTAATAGTAATATTGCTATTCATTTAAAAAATGGTTCACTTACCTATAGAGGATTGTATCTTAGTCAAAAATACAATATTATATGTACTTTGTATGAAAGGTTTATATTATTCTAAATGTTTTAATAATTTGGCAATCTGTTAACAATTAATAGCAAGACAAATAACCTGGCTGCTTGTGGGATATTTTATTGCACATCCAAAAATATTTCGTACATCAATGTCAAGCAAGCCGAGGAAAACTTAAAATAAAATAATAGGAATACCAACATAAAATATAATTCTACGACAAAAATGATAAATTACAACTTGGAGATATTTCGAAAATGTTAATATTGTATTCATAGAAATCAAAAGCATTTTTCTTAACATATAATATTGCTTTAGATAATATGTTATTTGATAATAACAAAAATAAATAAATTACTATTGTTGATGTATTTTGATCAATAAAAAAAAATAAATAAATAAATAAGCAAATAGCATCTGTATCCAGATAATGAAAAGTGACACACATTGATGACACTTCTTAAGATTACAAAAATTATTTAAATTAAAATTGCTATATTTAAATAATTGTAAATTTTTAATTTATTTTAAGCTAGATAATTATAATAAATTAAAATCAACTATTTTAGTTTGAAGTTGTGTAATATAGAAAAACACCATATGTGAAAATTAATATGAAAAATTGAAAAGTAAGTAAAGGAGTAAGGAAAGTAAGTAAAAAATTGTTTCTTGCGTTAATTCAATACAATTTAATCAATTATTGAACTATGTATTGAAATAAAATTTATATGGTTTTAATTAAGTATCGAATGTATTGCATTGCATTTTTAAATGATCAAGTGGAGTTATTGGCCTTGAAATAAACCGTAAATTTGTATGTACATTAAATGTAAACAGTTTTAAATAAGTAATTTACGTACAATCCTCTGTTTTTTTTTTTTGTTTTTTGATATCAACACAAACATCAAAACCATAATAAAACAAATCCAATAAGATCACATTATTTTTTATTGGACAATACTTTTTACTGCTTTGAATAATTATTCAAAATGTGTGATATAGTTATTATTATTGCTAAATTTTAACATATTATTTGATGTTACCATATAAAGGTTTATTTGAAATAATAAACGAAAAATTAAATTCAAAAGCAATTAACTAATGTAAATTGTAAACTCGACAAGAAAAATTATAAGTTTAAATATAGTATGGAACAACGTGCTTACTTTAGATTTAATGTGAAAAAAAAAAAATTAAAAGCACATGTGCTAGTAGTTTAGACAAATGTGGATTTGTCTGAATTATTCAGAATTGAAAAAAATACATGACTGAGATGTTTAGTAGAAGTTGAAATAAGCATGACACACAAAACATATTTAATAAGTATACACATCTGACATCTATAATAGCTTTAAATAGCCTTAATTTAAATAACGCTAACCAGAGTTTAAATAATATTTTGTGTTTTGTTTTCCATTTTTCTAAGTTAATTATTAGATAAACATTATAAACTTCTATGGTTCTTTGGCATTATGAGGTCTGTAAAGTTTTTGGGAAAAAGAAAAACACGAATTCCTGCTCTACAATTTTATTTTTATAAAAAAATAACAAAATGCATAATTCGTACATCAACTTTCCACTCAGTTTTTTTCAGAGCTCAGTCTAAATAATAATATATATGTTGAATTTAACTTCAAATATATAATATTTCACGAAATGAGAAAAAGGAATTATAAAAGTTAAGATAGAAGTTATCGTAATCGTAAGAGTTGATAATATTTTAAAATTATAGACATTGATATTTTATTGATTTTATAAATTAAATTTGTTATTTAACTACCTATTTAATTTTATTCAACTCAAGATGCGCAAATAAATGAAAATAAATGTCTTTTATGATTTAAATATAAATTAATAAATATTGACATGCTTACTGTTCGATATTTTTGCGTCTCCAAATATGTGCCCGTCGGTCAATCACGCTCGGTCGACCTCACCATGTGTCACACTGTTGCGAACGCTACAGCATTGAGTGCACTATCTTACTACAAAACTTCATACATACACATTGACAATAAACACATACAAATTATAAAATATATACTATTAATATAGCAATAAGTTAGTTACTTAGTTTCTATAGCTATAGTTAAACTAAAGTTTTCATTATAAATTTGAAATCATATAAAACGTAAATTTATCGCTAAAGTATAAATACCGTATAATAGTTATTTAGCATTAGAATGTATAATATAGTTTATGGTTCAACTGAAAATCGCTTTAGTGTATTATATACATTTTCACATTTCACAAGAATTACGCTAAACATAGTTTTTAATCAGAACAAACAGAATATCACTTGAGTTGTATTATTTCTGAAGAGATACTACTACCTTACTTTAGGGGCGTAGAGCAACGAAAATGCAAGAATTTCGTTGATATAGTTTCTTTTGCGTTCCAGATTGATGTGGTTACAAACTGTGTCAGAGGCCAATCGACGGTTGACCGGTCAAAAAACTTTGTAAGTAGATTATTTGGATTATGTGGTTTTGACCCCTCTCCCTATCCGGATAGCGGCTTTGAAGTTACAAATCACCACGGCATACTGGCATACTGCACACACTTTGCAGCAGATAATCAATGGGATTTATCACTTAGGCTGTATATAGGGTTACGCGGGCCGAGAAAAGATTATATTTTAGGACACATACTGGACAGCATCACACTTCACATACGTTTTGTAAACTATTGACCTCGATCTATGCTTCGTCAAAAATTTTAAGTGAAACTATACAATCATATCAAGTTATTAAGTTCAAAATATGTGCTAACGAAACACTAAGCTAGCTGCCGATGTCTAGAATGCGAAATGTAGAAGTGTACTCGTAGCCATTACGTCTCTGGTTGA
This sequence comes from Diuraphis noxia, assembly GCF_037042655.1. NCBI lineage: Eukaryota > Metazoa > Arthropoda > Insecta > Hemiptera > Aphididae > Diuraphis > Diuraphis noxia. The sequence goes on from NW_028301714.1 coordinate 71,779,337, forward strand.
TCAGCATGGTCCGTATCCGCTGGCAAGCAAATTAATACATTAAAAAAAAAAAAAAAAAAAAACAATGAACAAAAACTACAAAAGTGTAGGTACATATGCCAAAATATATTATTATGTATACTATACACCTTCATGACTAACTTTTAACAGTTAATAATAAAATTGATATAGCTATGCCATGTGTTCAATACTTAATGTTCTGCTAACTTTAGTCATATTGTTTTAAAATTGCTGAGTTTAATATATTTATAAATAATGAGGACGAAAACTGATGTGATAAATTGTCAAAATAGTGTTCGTGTTATTATGTGTGCTGATCAACTGTTATTATTTTTTAAATTTTCATTTATTTATTATTATTTTGATATCACATTTTAAACGGTTAGCTGAAAAATGTTACGTTAAATTATTGTATAGTATAATTGTATTTATCAAAATTCAAAATACCAACTCTTAACAGCTTAAGTAATGTATAGCTTACTAACTAAACTGCTGGTTGGTATATGGAAATACTTATCAGTGTTTATAGGATAAACGCAGTATTATGTTATACTTTTAAGTATTTTAATTATAGGTGCGTATAAAATAATGAAAATACATAAATACTAAATAACGCCGAGAAACTATTTAAGAAAACAAAATACATAACAAACATTTTAAATGCTTCTTTTGTTCTTAAAGTTTATGTATTAAATAAAATGTTTTTTATCACTTCTATTATATTATGTAGTTTTAAAATTAAATTTACCTTTTCTAATTTGAAAACAGAATAGTTAGGCATCGTGCCTACTTACACTAAAGTGATTTAAATCATTCGGTACCCAGTTTATGATTTCACAGAAATAATGAAAAAATAAAACGAGTGTACTGAATTCAACAAAAAATGCATCATTTAGTGACGCGTAGAAATAATTTTTACTCCAATTAATTTTTTAAGCGCTATTCATTGTTTTATGCATTATCCATACACGCCATCGAGTAATGGCATCTTTTTCAGTAATATTATTGTACAATCACAAAACATAATTTTTTTTATTAGTAGAACACATAAAAATTAAAAATAAACGAATCCATACGTAACATAATGTATAATGTACTATAAATAAATATAATGCATGATGTACGTCTTCGATATAGGTAGAGTTAATACAAACTGTTTTATAATTTCTAACATAATATTATAAATTTGGTAATTAGTACAATATTGTACTAAAAATATATATCATTATGAGTATTATTTGACGAAATTGAATTATGCGATCAGCTGCAAAAAATAAGTAGTTCCGAAGTATGATGCTGTCGTTTCCATAGCATCCCCGCCTTAGAATTTGGAATAATTGGAAAACCTTCGAGGTACACACGACTTTATGTGAGGTACAAACATTAAACAGGTACAAACGATTGGTAAGGGTTTCAATTCGAAATTCGGAAATGGGAGTGCTACCAATTCCCCGACACCCTCAAAATCGAAGTAGTGATAGTTTGAAATCGTTGAGGTACAAACGGGTACAATCGATTGGTATGGGTTTCAACTATTGAAATTCGAAGGTGGAGACGCTGAGGAAATGGACCTCGGCAGTGATACATTTTACACTCCGCGTAAAACCCTGCGGTCTCTTGTGCGCGTGTCACCTGCTTTGTCGCTAAATAGTTTTGGTTATTGCATAATATTGGAATTAAATAACGCCCGCCAAAGTATATGATAATATAACTATCTATACGTTTGACGGAATGTGTTCAGCTAGACGAACTGAGACGAACCCTCAGAGACGATGAACAATTATAATTTCCGTTCGCATGGAATGGCTAGTTCTAAATATGTACAGCTGTACACTATAATTATTGCTCGTAGAAGGGTTATCCATTGTTAACCACAATCGCGTTCAACGATCGAGCTAAAATATTGCAAACGGATTTCAAGCGGCGGATGATCCATCTCGCGAAGGGATTGGCTGCAATCCGCGAACAACGCTGCAAAATATATAACAGCTGAATATTATTATTGTCTGATTTTTTTTTTTTATGTTCTAAACATCGTTCGCTCACGACATCATATCACATCGACTTCAACCGTCGTCGTCGTTTAAAATAATAATGATAATAATAATCGTGAACAAATATTATGCGCGTATCGCGTTTCTGTCATATCCGTCGCTTCGCGGAGGAGTCGACGACGACAAACGTCTGTCACTGAAAACTTATATTATTATAGTCTTCGGCGGCGTCGTCGACGTTTGAAAAGTTTCGGTGTTTGTCGCCACCGTCGCGGTTGACGGGTGTGAACCGTATTGTGTGCAGTGTAGTGTTCCACCGATTACACGAACACTATTATAATATATTAGACACGGTAAGAATGGCCTGAAAGTTTGGTGGGAGGGGGGAGGGAGGTGGAGGAGCGAAAAGTGGATGGCGGATTTTTAATTGGCAAGCGAAGCGAATAGTAATATCATAATACTGTTATGTTGTACGTGCGGTAAACCATAATATTTTATTCTTGTTCTGACAGACGGCAACGATGACGCGAAAATCAATTTAAATATTTTAATAATGTACTATATATAATATTATAATCCTATGTAGAGAAAACATTTAGTCGACGCCCACCAAAAACCACAATATCCGTACACTCGCGATCCGTCTAGGGCCGAGTAGTTGATTAATGACGCTGGTCGCGTTGGCGAACCCTTTGTTTCAGTACGTTTAATCGCGGTGTTAAGACAACTGTTTTATTGCAACAGTAACAATGTATATGGTATATATATAATATATATATATGTTTGCGTCATCTGAATCGTCTCAAAGACTTCTTCGTAGCCGTTTCACGCTTGTCCGATTCCCGTTGACGACTACTACACGTCGTCTACAACATCTAAATACCATTTGACTGAAAAATCGTCGATCGAGGAAAATCGTCTTCGACTAGTGTCTACCTAATTACATGAATTTTTCATGTCCTGCACATTGTGACTTCGGCTTTTATAGATGTGAAATCGAATTCTCTCACAAGTTAGCAATAACTGTACGTGAAAAACGTTAATGCAAAAAATAAATAATTAGGAACTTTGGACGGGCTGACGTAAAGTAGGTACGTTATGTTTTTACTATTATCTGGTATTTAAATCCACTAGTAGAAGACCATGTCTTTAAAATGACTATGATGCAAAATAAAAAGATACTCAAACAAATGTTTAAAGATTTAAGAATTAGTTCTTATTATAATAATATGTCAATGATGGTGTTTTTGTTGTTGCATATAGACGGTTTTTATTTTAAACAAAAAATACATTCAACCTGGAAAATATGGTAAGAAACTTATAGAAATGGTAGACAGTCGTACTAGAGAACACCAATTTTTACACGAATGAGATGATAATTTTACATTTGCAATGACAGGGTTATCATTATTATTATTAATTTTTTAATTTCTTAGTAAAAAGTTAGAGACATCACATAACATATTATCCTTAAAATAGAGCTGGCAAGGATGAAGAATTTAGTTATTACTCATTGAGCATATGACTAAATTAGTACACAATTATTATATATTTTGTCGTATTTGAATAACTTTGCATGGAAGAGAACCATGATTTACTGAAACGAAGTTAATTTCAAAAATATCAAGTTTGTCACATAAACAAATGGAATAAAAATTAAATAAAACATACTAGCATGCATTTTATATGAACTATCTTAGGTTTTTCAGGTTATTATTTATTTTAATCGTAATTTATATGTTTATAATTATTTCAAGAATTCTATAAAATAAAAACAATGTAAAATAATTTTATTATAACATAGGATACCGTACACCTTAAGTGAAATAACAAAAATGTTAATAAACATGCTACTAGAGAGGTTGTGTAAATGTGAACAAAATTTATATTACATTAATATACAGGTACAGTCAAGTTGAAGACAATGCAAAATTTGTTCACACATATTCAAACAAAATGTAAATTTTAGCTTTTCGAACACAATAAATTTATGAAATGTATTTTAACTAGTTAAATTTACACTACGTTACATCATCACTTTGATAATGAAAATTTGACCAGCTTTCTAGAAGATTCGCGTTGTTTAGTTTTAATATTCTGAATTATATATCCGTACCAAAAAATCTTATCAAAATTCAAGTCAAAATCCTTTGTTCTAAATTTGATAGAATTTCACTACATCAAAAGATCCCAGTGGCTTTATTTTGTTTACATAAGATATAAAACTAAGTCATATTTACTGAATGTATTAATAATAATAATTTTTAAATTGATTTAATTTTTTTTTTTAATGTTAAGTCCAATACAATTCTCAATATGTATAGAATATTATTCGGTTTAATATTTTACAAATCATATTTGAATAAAATATATAAGTTGAAATCCAATCTATTCTCTGTCTTTTGTAATTTGTATTGACATTACATTATTACACAAATAGTAAACTAATATCTATAGTTATAGTATAGTATCCATCTATATTACTATAGTTACGATTTACCAATAGAGGTTTAATTTCTTTTTTTTTTACTTCTCTGACATTTTATTTTTAATTTTTATAATCGTATCGAGAATTCGAGACCACTTCACAACACCCGACCTAAATCGTTCAGCTGTACGATTTATACAATCGAATTTTTAAATACCGACACAATAGACGTGTCCTCTACTCTATTCTACGCCTCGAAATTTGCCTCCCATTCAATATTTTCCTATTTCCAGACTTTCTATTCAGACGTCATATTATAAAAAAAAAAAAACACGAAAATCCCGTCCGCTTATATTATTATAACACTAACCATTTGTTTGTTATCTGCCGTATTTCATAGGCGTCGCCTGCTATCTCAAACACTCGCACAATATTGTACATTGTAATATTGTAATGTCGTAGTGTACGGTCGTACGGGTAATGGCTGTGACGAGACGTGGTGATGGCGACACATAGACGACGTCATCGCGTATCGCGTAAATAGACTATCATATGGTTCTCCTATATCGCTGATAGACCGCCCCAGAAACCTGTGAAAAATCAAAATTAATATAATATATAAAATAAAATAATGATAAAAGAAAGGCGCAGTGGGAAAAAAAATAAATATATGATTGATCGAACGCGCCCCTCGGATGCTGTAAATTGCTTATCCAAAAACTTTGACCCTCCGCGTGCACACGCTTACAAAACGGAGAGCATCCGTATATGTGTGTGCATCAATCATATCGACAGCACTAGCTGATAGCGAGCCTACACGTGGACACGTCGATCTTGTGTTCTCTCAACAATAAACCGGAAGGTCGTGTGTGCACAATACATGTAATATATTTGTACTTTTAAAATGAAATGTATCGGTTTTTTTTCCTTTTTTTTTTTACAACGTCAAAATCCGTGAGATAAAATTACACACACACGCATACAGCACGTACGTACACATGATATGTCATTAATGTAATGGCAATGGGACACGACAGAACAAACGACATGTACCCTACGATTCGCCAGAGGTTCAAAATATATACGTCGATCACCGGTCTACCAATTGTTTTTGACTAACGTGTATCGAAAATCTGAACATGAAACGAGTGGCTGGCCAAGTATTGTCTATTTCAGCTTTGCACCTTTGCGACTACGACGGTGGATTTAATGTAATACGCTAATGGTTTATTTTATTTTTGCGGCGAATTAGCGGTCACCGCATGCGAAAACGATTCCAAATGGAGCTCATGGTCCGTTAATTATTTAGTATTTTTATTTTTATTAATTGATACTGCGGCTATACATTTTTCCCCCGATAATTAATTTTTAATTTGTACTTACGAAATTTGCTTAAGTAAGTGCCTATCGTCGATCAACGAATAATTGAACCACCTTATTATTTTATTTTTATATTTTGGATTGAATAATTCGATATTTTTAGATTCTGAGCGGAGCGGTGAAAGTATTGATTTTACAATGTTGTGTGTGTGTGTTCCGTTTTAGTTATCAAAGTTAAACAAATCTTTAGTTGGTTGCTGTACAATCGTTGCCTCACTATATTACATCATATTTAATATACATCATTACAGTTATCATTATCATGATCATTTAAGGCAAGCAATTTTACTTTATCAACATTATATTATTTTTTTGATGTTATAGGTACATTTTGTTGCTTTGAAGTCTATATTTTTAGTGATACAAATATTCAGGTTATAGAGGTATACACGATTTTCTTATATTGTTATAATTAAAAAACGAATAATCGCAGTTGCTTGAAATTTACACCAAACGTTTATTTTATCATTTTCTATACTTGATAACACTTCCAAAATATTTTAACTTGTTTCAGGTTTTTGACATTTTATTATTATTTTTTTTTATTCTTATTATCGACATCATTAATTTTACAGCATGTGTGGATTTCAACACGGATTTGATCGACTGACTCTTGTGGGTCGGAGCAGCATCTACTTTTAAGTAACACTAAAGACAATGCGGTGTTCATAGAACAATAACAAAAAAGTAGTTATTATTATTTTAGAATCTGAGCCGAGTAATTATTAATGTATTGATATTAGTATTTTACTATGATATTATGTGCATAGTTAGGTGCATGGTTATTCTTTTTTTGACTACACCGATAAACTCATACTTTTAAGTGTGACGTGTCCAAAATCCACTCCAATATATTTTTTTGAGATTTTGTGTTGGTTAGATACGTAACAAAAAAACAAATGTTTAGTATTTTTTAAGGATCCCACGTGACACCACGATTTTGTACAGTGAGGCCATTATTTTTTTGAATTAAAAAGTCGTACTTTTTAATACTATAAATAAAAAACAAAATGTTATTGTATGTATACAAAATATATTTTATTGAAAAATTTAATAAACAATGACGTAGTGAACATAACAAAATAAATGCGTGCTTTAAAATTTTGAACTGATTATGCCGAAAAGATGAAATATAATATAATACAATGCAAGTTGGAAAAAAAAAAATAATAACTAAAAATCTTAACAAAAACAAAAACAAGGCATCAGAGAAGACGTGGTGATGTGGATGGTACGCAATTGCGATTGGGTGATAATTGCAGAAGATGCAGTTTTTTTTAGTGGCTTTATCAAGTATAGAACTTTATGAAGTTTTAAAATCGTTTAAAGTTATTTATAGACGTTTGAAATGTTCGATCTTTTAAAATTTTTTTTTATAAATTACAGTCAAACTATGTCTATTTGATAAAAAAGCATCAACATTTAACACAAGGCTCCTAATATATTTTTATAACGACAGTTAAAAAATAATAAAAATATATAATCATAATTCTTTTTAATAAGCATATAATGCATTTACAAATACATAAAAATCACAAAAATTTGCAATTCATTTTAATAATAAATAAATAAAATAAAATTCATAAAAAATTATCTTTTTAAATCTAAGATTTGAAAATTCAATACAATATTCTTCGTGAGTTTGTCTACTTTTATCAAATAAAAAATATCTACCGGAAATTCAAATTAAATTTTTAAGAGCATTTTAATTATAACTTTGGATATATATTTACCCAATTTCTCTTGTACCAATATTCTTATATTGTTCTCATACGAAAATAGATAACTGTAGAAACTTGAAATTTACATCAAATGTTTATTTTATCAATTCATATACTTGATACTGTTTTCAAATTATGTCAACCATTTTTAAGTTATTTATAGACATCTCAAACATTTTGTTTTTTTATTTTTTTGTTTTTTATTCTATAAATGTCAATACAATTATATTCATTGGGTCAAAAACTTTAAAATGTAATAAGCTTCCCCATAACTTAATATAATAGCAGATTAAAAATATTAAAAATGCATAGGGCTGTTTTTTTTTATAACTAATCGAAGTTCAAATTTTGACAAAATGTATTTAATAGAAAATTTACAAATTTTTTGGTCGTTGAAAACTTATAAAATGCTTAACTTATATAGCTAAGGATTGAACATTTAAAACAAAGTTTTACGTAAGTAATTAATTCTGTGGCAAAAAACTATACAGATAAAGTTTTTTTATAGTTATTTTAAGTTCAAATTTGGATGAAATTAAATATTAAATAACCAAGAATAACAATTTTAGTTATATAATTGTAATTTATAAATATTATTCGTAGACACTTAAATTTTTTAGAGTTTTAGAGTTACTTTATGTTCTAATTGTAATACCTAGTTAATGTCATTAAGTCATAATTAATAATAATAATATAATAAATTGTATATACCTACTATAAATGACTGGGTGAATCGGGTACATAATAATGAATCTGATTTGATTGATTTGGAATTTATTTTATAGAGACTTACATTTTTTTTCTCGAAATAATAGCAATATAATTAATATAGTATAAAACTATAAAATATTCTAGACTGACAAACCGCCTCCGCTCTAAATCGTTATTCGTATACAATAATATTATATCATTGACTTCAAATTTAATACCATCCATTACAGTAACCCACTTTTAAACTACTGCATGTACAGCAGTAACTTATTTTTTAAATTTTATTCAAGTTATGTTCAGTTCTGTAACAGTGAATTCGGTGCTCTATTTTTCAGTTTGAATTATAAGTAAGTTATTACACATAAAAAAAAAAAATAACTAAACGTGACTAACTAATATAGGTACACACCAAGAAAAATTTGAGTTATAAATGTTTAAAAGTTTCAAATAAACTAATTAAAATAATAATTTGAATACATACTAACGAAAAACATAAAACAAATATGAGACGTAAATCATTGGTTGCACATTATTAACAGATGACATAGTTTTGAGAAAAAGTATAGAGGTACACAGGTCCATGCTTTCGGTGTGTGAGAAAAGCGTGGGTTTGAGGGTATCTTTTACTTTTACATATTTATTTTTCACCAAAACAGTAATTTTTATAATTTATTATTAAAATAATAATGCATTTTTTCAATATATTTACGAGTGTGATTCCGTATAAGTTGTCGAACGATAACATATTGTACCACCACCCCAGAATTATTAATTATGCCAAGGGGTTTCTAAATACATACTTGCAAATCCCTTTTATACAAGATTAATGAAAAAAAAAATCTGAAATCTATGTATAAATGACCGCTTGACTTAGTTTGATTACCTCGGGAAAAATCAATGGTGTATACTGTAAACATATTGAGTATATTTTCCAAAATTAGTGGTATGGGAAGACGCCTTTACGAAAATCATTGTTTGAAACGTTTAATGTTCGGGAAAAAGAATTTAGAGTTAGTAATACCAGACCAATAATCACGTGGTATGGTCAAATGGAGAATTGGACTCCCTAAACCTATGATGGTTACCTCTAACAAATATTACATCTAGTATTTTAGTGGTATGTTATGGTCAAGTAGGTGTGCATTTTATTCGCCCCCCCCCCTCAAATTTGATTTTTCCTACCAGGAGATTTGGTCTGATTACGTGCTTGAATAGTACTCTATAGGTAATCTATTTTTATTAAAACAATTTCTTAAATCATAGATGAATTCCGCAAACACTACACTTGTAATTATAGGTAGTGTAACTTGATGTGTTATATTAATTTCTTAACATTTTTACAAAACAAAAATCCATAAATAGCTTAAACAATCAGTGAAAATGAGTTTTAAATTCAAGACACTACATTGAACAAAAAATAAAATATAGATATAATTATACCCATTAGCTATTTTAATCTAAATTAGGTGTTTAATGTTATAAGCGCAAATAGTATTGAATGAACTTTTGCTAAAAACATAAATAGGTACAAGATAACAGAGAGAAACTTGTACTAATAATTTAAATAACGGTGTATTATACAAACATTGTGAAAATGCTAAGAAATATTCAGGTACCTACGCCACGAAATGTGTACTAATGGTTAGTAAGACTTATATATAGTTACCTACTTACTAACGTATGAGTATATTCATAATTAAGTAGGTAATAAGATAATTTAATATTACATTTTCTAGAAGACTCGTCTAATGGGGTTCGTAAAACACCGAGAATATGTCGAGGAAAAGGCGAAGCGGTGATTTAAAACAAATGATGTAAGTATGTATTTTATTTACCCAATAATATAATTTATTATACACACGGAAATTATTGTGTTACTATAGACATGCCAATGTTTAAAGTAACTATTTGTATAGTTAATTAGAGCATATAGGTAAATGTGAGGATACAAATTTTTTTTTCCGTTATAACGAGACCTGAATACGTTAAAAAAATGCATAATCCCACCACACTTTAATTAAGATTTTCCTCTACACTGTAGTACTGTACGGGTATTATTTAGTATTTTTCGTGCTATGCACATGGCTGATAAGAATCGAAAACGTTTCGTATCGTTTATTACGAGGTATTTTAAGGGTACTCTAAGGCTTTATGACATCGAAATTTTCTGAGAATTATATATTACGTACCGACGGAACTCTAATTTTGACCACATGCCGTTTCACGTACAGAGCAATAGGTACCTATAGCATCCGTATTATGATTAAAACATCAATCTATAACTCTTAAACCGTGATAAATTAACAATTTATAAATTTCATCTGACTGCTATTAGTGATCCTATCCTACGTTATTATTACCCTTACGAGACACCGTAATTTTGTAAATACCCAACATTTTGTCTTTAGACCCAAAATCAAATAATAACAAAATACCAATGTTTTTTTTTTATTATTATTAAAACTGTTGTTTTTTTTAGATGTTCTACTAAACATAATAACTAATGAGTATACGTCAGGGGCGGCTAAACGGTCGATCGCTGACAATTTCAAAGCCGATCATGTTAGAATTTATTTTTGTGGACACGCGCACGAATTGTTATCGAATTATCGATAAGTTTTATCTGTTTGTAATTTCACAATTCAACAATACCCAGATCAACAAAATAGTATGTTAATTAAACTTATCTAATTATATTTTAGAAATTATTATTTATTATTATATTATTTTTAGTAATTAGTAATTAGTTAATAACACTTATTGTATGTTTATATGCACTTTATGCAAGTATGTTTGTTAATAATTATAGTTATTCAATAGTAAAAAAATGTTCTATAAAAGTCGATCCTCAAAGGTGAAGTATATTTTTAATAGATCGCGACCAAAAAAAGTTTAGCCGCCCCTGGTATACGTGAACATGGACAAAACACACGAATAACGTGAATAAGAAGTCACCCACTAGTGACCGTTTGCTTGAAACGAAAAATTGATTAAACACAGTAATATTGCGCCTTTAACACGGAACACGACAAATCACAGCAAATCACAATAAACCATTCAGCTAAAACAAATAACAAAAAAGCTACAAACACTTCTGTAGTAGGTACCTCAGAAAGCCCTCGGGTTGTCGCCACCGCCATTAGTGCCGTTCACTATACGTTTTACTAAAATATTATAGGTTGTCGTTATCAACCGATTCTTTTATTATTGTTATCATTAAATTAATTTCTGACAGTGAACGATATCATGTTGAAAGCAATAAAACCCGGCTTATCTAGATAGCTGGTTAATTTAAAGTACTACAGAGTAGATCCAAAATTAATATTTAATTAAGAATTACGAGCGACACAGCGACGGTTGGTTAGGGAGCAGAACGAAGATAGACGTACCAGAGCGTACTTAAAATGGATTTTCGTCCTCCCCAAAGAGGTCGTAAATATAGTAGTTTTACGCCAAGCACATTGGATAATAGGGTTTTATTCGGACAACACAAAACAAGTGATAACCGTAAAATAAACATTACGAGGTTTCTATATTAAATAGGTACCTGGAACATACTAAAATTCAAAAATAAATACTTAAAAGTAAGAATATAGCCAGTCCATATAACTATGTATTCCGCTAGTTAGAAATCGTATTTGGTCAGATTTTTATTCGTATTCAATCGAAATGTTAAGATGGAAACGTATTTGATTTTTCCAATTTAAATTCTATTGGTATGTAGATCAAATATCAAATTATATACATTTCACTACACCTAAGTGTCTAATTCATTGTTCGAATATAAAATTACATGGATTTGGACTTATTATTTGACTGTCTGAAATTTGCTATCATAAACAAATATTAATACAATATTAAAATAAAAAAAATGAATAAAAATTAACTGTGTATAATACAGAGACCCAGTTTTGGCCAATCGTCTGGCTGCGCTCTCATTTAGAAAATTATACTGAGGTGATTTAAAAACATTACCAATATTTTAGAGAAAATCTCAACATTTTTTGACAGTAAAAATAACAGCTGGTTCAGTTGGTAAGTTGGCTTCAAGTTTCCAACAATTTGTTTTTTCTAATGCTTTTTAAGAAAAATTACTAAGAAAATCAAATAATCACTTCATAACTTCGACGGATGACGACGATTAAAATTTTTTGGATTAAAACACTATTATTTTAGCACTGCGGAAAATATATTCATAAAATTACTATAACCATCGCAAGACCAATAGATCTGAAACCCTGTCGAGTCTCTAAAATTACAAAAAAATAAAAATCTCATACTGAAATTATGTAAATTGTATTACATCATACTGCGTTCTATTCGAAATCATCCTTAGGCTTAAATTAATGATCGCCTTTATTTTAAAGATAAATGTATTTTTCGGCCAATAAAAGCGCTGATGGGGAAGTTTTGAAAACCTTACGACTTCAATCAAGATTATCAGTTATACTAGGACAAGCTCCTCTTAATCTAGTCCACCGTTTATTTATTCCATGTTCGGTCGGTTGATATTCATTGAGCTAAAGACAACTAAAAAAATATTATTCTATTTTACTCGCTGCGGTATAAACTATAATGGAGAAATCACTAACTTCGTAACAATATTCAAGGTTTTTTTTCCTAATGGTATTTACAAGAGTATTTTACATTCACCCTAAGTTGTTCATAATTACTGTTTGTTCATCAAAATAATAATTACACACAGTTATATTGTTGAATATATATATATATATTATATCCATCCGCAGTTTTTATTGCCCCAATTAAATTTATTGTATTTTGGTCCACTAAAATACGCGACACTATAACTACAAACATAATAAACTATTTATAGTTTAAATTATGCTATTAACAGTTTATATTATACTGTATAATTGTAATTAAGAAAATAGACTTGAATGTATATTATGTCTATGTCCAATGGTTACGGCGATGGCGGTGTGATAAGGTGATTCAAGAGGTCATTGCCTCACATAATATATAAGTGGAGGGTGTGTGCCAGCCACTGGGTACTCATTAGAAGACATATGGTCCATCCGGCGTTATCAAATGATAAATGTAATTTTATCCTGTGGCATTCACTATTATACTGATTTTAGATGCAGTCGGCAGTATCCTAGTGTGTATTTTATATTTTCTCTCTGGGCTTATAATATTTTGGTATTTTGATATCTATAATGTTTATGTGTATATACAATATACATACATATATATTTTTTTTTTTAATCAAGAAAATAATATTAGTTTTTAATAAAAAACTTGTTTAAGCATTGTGATTTTTATTTGTTCTTTATGAATAAAAAAAAAACTAGTTTACGCTTTTGATAAAACAACGTCTAATTAAAAAGATATATATATATATTGTACAATTATTGGTGCTTAAACAGAAAAATTAAATATTGTGTAATTAAATAATACCTATAGAAACAGATGAACAGAATCTTATTAGTGCCCACAGAGATTGTAGTTGTGGTTATCGTTATATTTTACCACTTAAAAATTAACATATTATAGAAGAAAATTAATTTTATTTTTATCCTTTTAATACTCTCCGTTGTTATTAAGTATTTTATAATAATGAATTACCTCCGGATTATAAATTATAATATTATATTACTTTATCGCAAAATCGTTTTACGGTGTATTTCCGTAATATTACATAATACTATTATATGTATAGTTACATTAACTTAAATTAACTATTAATATAATTTTTATATTATATAATTTATAATAAATAATATTTATACTAGATATGACCAATAAATATATAATATTTATATAGTTTTTTTATTAATATTTAACTTTAAATTAATTATTAATTTGTAAATGAAACCAAAATACTAGTCTTAATTCAATTTTTACAAATTTTTACATTTTATAATAATCACGACAATATAATATAATATTAAATTAAAATTAAAATTAAAAGTATTTAATAACTAATAATAATATTGAACACAATATGATATAAGCAGATATTAATATATTATTATGTGATTTGTACAGTGACAAATAAAATAAATCAAACTTAAATTAATTATATGAGTCATAACATGTGTTAATTTTCATTGCTCATTATTATTAAACCATATTTTTATATTTTTCTACTATATTTTATTCATCGTATTTGTTGAATACGGAAAAGTCAATGCTCTTTAATTTAATGAATATATTTTGTAATATTTGACAATTTTTTTGTCGATCTTTATTTAATATTCTCTTTTTTTTAAACAATTCTTCAGTTGATGAATTAATTAAAGGATTTTATGCTTTGTAAATGGAGGTGTATTTAAAAAAGGGTAGAATAAATTACAACCATCGAATTCCTTATTGTTGATTAGGGTATTATCAATGTTGAATGATGTTTTAGTATCATATTTGTTACTGGGTGTTAATTGTGCAATACAGAACTTATGATTTAATTGAAATCAAATCCAACCTATTGTGCTTCAATCCAACGGTTCTTGACCTTTGTGCGTTTAAGACCCAAGATGCTTTATTCATTTGACATTTTTGAAAATTATGTTCGATTGGATACTACTTGTGGAGTGCCGAGGGGATAATTTAAATCCATTAATTTTCTCAATATTAGCAATTATCTGATTTAAAAAAAAAACTATTATTGTTAAGAAACGCCTCGAAACATCATTTTTTATCTAGTTATTCCTTAGAATGTACTTAATGAATTATAACTGAGATTTCTATTTTTTTAAATATTACTTTAATTTAATTTTAAGCCTAAAATTCAATAATTTTTTTTGGTCATGTATAAGGTATGTAATATGTATATTGTGTACTTTATATAAGACTCTAAATTCCTTATTTTTCAACTTTTCAAGGAGAAAACGTAGCTGATACATTTTATAAAGGTACGACCCCATATTTTAATCTAAAAATTAAAATTAAACATTATACGCTTTTAATATAATATTAATTATTAATAAATGCATAAAATATATTCAATAGTCTACACTAACGGTGTTCCATGGGATGAGTTTATAATTTACAATATCGTACTAGAATTCCTGTTCGGTACAAAATTATCTGGTATTAAATAGTTTGAACAAACAAAATTTATATTCCTATGTAAATGGCCAAAAGTCCTCATAAGTTAATTTAATCTTGAATTATTTGGTTATTCAACCCATTCTTGAGAACTTTAATTTATAATAAAAACGATAATTTTAGTGTATTTGTGAATGATTTTCATGAAAAATAGCTACTTACGTCATATTCAAGTGAATTAATGAATGAAAACGACAATCTCTGTTGACTGGGTACTAAAATTATTTTTACAATGTTGTACAGCGCATGTTTTATTTCTATACTATTTTTAATGTATACCTAATGTCAAATTTATACAACTAACTAATAAAGTTAGCATGTAATAAGCGGTGTTAACTTGTGTTGTTTTACAAAAAAATAAATATATGTATATGTATAGTTTAAAAGTATATATTTATAATATAATATCTTTATCTACATTTAACAATTTTTGTTTAAATAAAGTAAAACATAAAATAACTATTAATTTAATTTAAAAAAAATAAAAAATATAGGCAGTTTAGCTAGAATTTCATAAGATCATTTGATTGAATTTTAAGGAGTGACTGCCACTATAAAATATAATATATATAATGTATATTATTTGGTGCAACTATAACCAAAATATGATGTTTATTGTATTATTAAAAAATACTTGTTGAATAAAGAAATAGTATTATTAATACGTAAGCTTAAATCTAAATTCTTGATATACCTATAATATAAGTTTTAAATTTATTATAGGTAATTTTGTTGAAGTTAGTAAACATTTTTATTATAGGAACTTTGTTTATTACCTACTTATATTATATATTTTGCAAACGTACCGAGCATAATGAAATAATTTAGATTTTTAGAAATAAATGTTATTTTTATTATATTTAATTTATTGACTTTGGACTCCATTAGAAATAATGAAAACAAAAACGTGTAATTAGTAATCAATATTTTAAATCACGATTGATTATGATTTTATAAAATACAATGATTAAATAAACAAATCTTATAATATGTTTGCTAAATAATAAGTTCATTTTCTTCTACCAAATAATCGTTAATCCTTTATTTTGTTATTTGCGTCATGTCATCAAACGATCAATAACCTTTGGCCTTTGACAATCTACAATTACCCCTAATTACACGTCAATACTAATTAAGAAAAATCACAAAATTTAAAAAACATGCAGTACGATTATATTGTTCACAATAATTAAACACCAGTACAATATTGACAAACATTAGTTATATTATTTAGTTCAATGTATGTAAACCCTAAGTAATTTGTATTTACTTTTTATTAAAAGAATTATCTAAGGAGTTAAAAATATACATCAGATAAAAGTGTGGAAAAAGACAGTCTGTTTTCTTTTACTAGTGAAAATATTAATTTAAAAAATGTCAAAAACATGTATTATTTTATAAAAATTAATTCCCGCGAGGGTTGTTTAAATTATATTTAAAAAAATAATATATATATATATATTAAAATAAATAGACACTTTAATCTGTAAATTAATCTTGCGTTGATTAAAACAAACTCAACCTTATCTCAGATGTTTATTATTATTTCAAATAAAATATTTATAGCAATTTGCAAAACATTATATAGCTTCTTTCGTACAGTATGTATGTTAAATTGTAGGTTTTTGATTTCCAAACGATTGAATTGCACCAATATTAAACAATGTACTGTATGTATAGTCTGATATAACAGTGAAATCAAATGTCAGCACAATTTGTAAATTCTATTAATCCTGACCTTTTATACATTAAATTTACAACTGATCGACTGTACGATCGATTAATTTTTAGGTGCTAACATTTCTACCCTTAATGATTTTAATTGTTTTTTGCACTCGACCACATTGGTTAATTCTGATAAGTACATTTTGGATTATTTAGAATAGAAACCCATAAAATATCTAATTTTCACATCATACTAAATAAAAACGTCTTTATATTTTGTATATAATACCTACAACCGAAACGATCACTGAAAACTATGGTTTGAGATTTATCGTATATTATTCTTATATTACTATGTATTAAGCACAACATAAATAATATGATATTATTTGAATTAGATTAAGTGAAAAAAAATTTATCTTTCAAAGTAGACATTTTAAAGATCTAAATGTTAAGTTAGGGGAATAAGTAGATAAATACGCTAATGCGTGTTATTTTTTTAAATTTGAATATCCAAAAGAAAAGAAAAATAATTTATTTTGAAAATAACAATTAAATCTATACCCTATGTTTATGTATTGTATTGCGAAAATAATTTTAATGTTGATTTAGATACTGAATTTATACGATTAGTTTAAATATACGAGTAAAATAGTTAAAAGCATTGATACATATTTTAGATTCTGAGCGAAGCGAGGAATATATTGATTTTACAATGATTATGTGTCTGTCGTCACGTTTTGGGGCAGTAAAGCGCTTCGATTTTTGACTTCAGTACCTCGTTCGATCAGAGTGTAAATCTTGTTGGTACTTTAGGGGGTCAAAAGTGAAAAATTCTCAATACATTTCTAAATAATCGGGATAAACAAACTAAAAATGGAAAAACGGGAAATTTTACGCACAATCAGTTTTCGACAAAATCGATTTTGGTTTTTGATTTAACTTTAAAACAAATTACCATAGATACATGAAATTTTCACCGAATGTTTATATAAGTATATTCTATCCACTATGCAATTTTCAAAAATTTTCGACTTAATTTGAACCATTCATTGTGTTATCGATAAAAATGTATTTGTTGGGTAGAAAAGCTTGTCAATTTAATACAAGACTCCTAACATGTTGTTACATATTTGTATGTGCATTATTAAGTAATGTGGTAGTACCTATACATTTTCCTTTACCTTAATTTATGAATAGTCATATTCAATTGAATATTTTTATTTATTCTAGTTGTAAGAGCTAACATTCTCAAAGAGAAACTTTACGGAATCATTTTCATATCTTGATTCAAATTTCGTATGATATTAATATTACGACAATATAAATTTTGCTAATAATTTATTTCTTCATCTATACGCAGTTTTATTATTTACATTCTAAAGCAGTCATATTAAACTCAAAATATTAACCGTCCAAACATATTATCTACCATTCGGTGGACATACAACATTTTATCGAAAATAAACATTTTATTCGCATGTTTTATAATAATAATTATATATATCTCATGATATTAATTTTTACTGTGCAGAAAATGAATGTTTAGTAAATTATTTAAGATGGCATCTCCTTTGACAAACCATTTATTTTACAAATGAATATTTTAATTTATTTATATTTGTTTTGTAAGCGTATGTTTTTCAAAATAATAATAAAAAAAACTTCTCTCCAGGTTACGTCTTACTTACTTACATCCATTCATATTGGTTATCTTGAATAGTAGACACCCAACGCACAATGAATACTTTTTTTGTATTTTTTTTAATAAGATTTATTTTAAAACAAATGATATTAATGATTTTGTTTTAACTTTGTATGCTGATGTATTATCACACAACCTTAAACAGAAATTTATTTTTAATGTTATTCGATTCAAAATATAGTAAAATATATGATATTACTTTATTGAATACTTTATATACTTTATTACATAGTGTAGGTACCTATAACACTGCGTGTCCGCATAACAATGTTTCTCAACTCCATTATCTCAGCTTAAGAAACTTTCAGATTGTGCATCTATAACAGTATACTGGTGGTGGTGGAATATCGAAAATGTTCCTCTATTAGCCTAAGTACGAGCTTTTAGCGAACAACAAAGATAATATTTTCCGACCGTTACTTATGGAAAATATGGCTTACCTAATTGATGTTTTTCGTAGAAATGAGAAGAGTTTTAGTAGAAGAAAAAACGATTTTTAATTGCCCGTAATGGAAACAAATAAGCTAGCTCTCTTATAGTTTGCTATATCCCTGCATAAATATATTACCGAGAATAGCTCGTGAAAATTTGCAAAAACGAATGATATTTTCCCGAAAGAAAACTTGAATGAAAACTCGAAAATATAAGCTATTTCAATTGTTTTAATTAGTTATTTAAATTGTGTATATTTGATTCGCTTCGAATAAATGAAGATACTGATCTTACGGTGATGCATATGATTTTATTTACATTTTTTTTCATATGACAAAGGAGTTAAACAAGACGGAACACCATTGTCAATTTTGAATTAAACCTAAACTTAAAAAAACATCAAAGAGGTAGTTTTTATGTTTCTCAGCATTTTAATTTCTATAATTGTAAATGTTAGATGAAACACAATAAAGAATTGTCAGAAGAAAAGCGGAAAAAGCCTGCTTTTAAAAATGTCAAAACTACGAGTATTATTTATTAAATTTATATCTAAGTAGTACACACAACTATATAAAAATTCATAGAAGTTATCGATATCTTAAAATTAATGATAAACAAATTAATCTCTAGCATCTTATAGCTGTCTTGAAAATACAATTTTGTTTTATACTTCAATAACTATTAATTGCAATTTTTTTTAAATAAAACTTATAAGGAAGTGTTTTATCAATTATAGCTTAAGGTTATTGACGAAAATAAATATATTACATAATTTTATTTGTTTTTATTCAATTGGTGATTATGACCATTAATATTTTTTTTTTTACATATTATGCAATTAATAACTTAAATTTAATATATACTACTGTGTCAAATCACAAAGTATGTTCTTGTTGGTTTGCCAATAGTGTTTTAAGTTACATTTTAAACAAGAAATCAATATCTTACACAATTTTTTTTTTTAGGTTCTTAAATATTTTAAAAATAGTAAAATGGCACACTCAAATAATACTAGCCATTTAATAGTTTATTTACTATTATCTATATTTATTTATTATTTATTTCATGAATATCTAATAATATCTATTGAACAAATTAAGTATCAATTTAATTTTTAAGATAGGAACTATTAATTTACATAGTTGAATTATCACGCATACAAAAGGAAAAAAAATTAAAAATAAGGAATACCTACATTACTTTTTTATTATAACTAAACTCAAAGCTATTATATTTACCTTTCAAAAATTGAGTGGTAGCATGTAGAATAGGCTTGTGGACATTGAACAAATTATACATAAAAGCCTTAAAGCCACCATAATACTTTATGAGTATCTATCTATGAATATATATTTATTTTATTTTGTCAAAGGAAAAATAGACAAAAATATATTTCCACTTTGAAATGTTCAAGCACTTATCAACAATTTCATCATATTAGTCATTATATGTTACAACTACCAAATTATGAATTATTAAATGTTGAGAGTTATTGGAACAATCAAAACCAAAATCGTTATACTTTCATTTACATACTTAAGTACTAACAACTTATTAATTATACAAACACTTTATAATTTTCTACAGAATCGCTGTATTAATTTTAAAAAGTCCAAAAAATTCTCACCTAGTTTGCATAAAATTCTGAGCAAAGCGAAGAATGTATTGATTTTACAACGATGAGTGTTGCATTTACAATATGTCTATCACCACTTTTTGGAGTTGTAAGAATGCTTTGATCTTCAACTTTAAGAATGGTTTCCAACAACGAATTGGACATAAAGTACTCAATAATGATTTCAATTATTTTGTTGTAATTCAAATAATGTAATACGTCATCCATTATACTGTGACCAGTGTGACCTACTCAATAAAAATGATCACTCGACATCTACTATACAGAAGAGCGACTTCCCTGTCTTATTAATAAAACAAAAAAAAAAACTTAACGCTAAAACAGCTTTAACAAATGTTAATAATATCTTCATTATCCTTCATTACCTAACCTATAAAATATAAACGTAGTACCATGTAAGTATGTATTTGCTGTAGATTAGGTCAAAACCGGTCTATTTTAGTGCTATCTAGAGTGAACTAAAACTACAAGTAAAACACGAGTGATGCTCAAAATACTTTATCAGACTTGTTCAGAATGAATAACGGATCACGGACGTCTCCTGGACGATTCCGGGTCGATTAAGTTCCGTAGATCTCTGAATTTGGAGCTAGAACTACATCAGGTGGGTTTAAAAAAGATGATTACTGAAGTTGAGTGCTGTACACTTCGGCGAGCCAATAAAAACCAGGAAAATCTCTCTAAGCGTTGACGGCCTCAAACCAGACAGGTAAATGGGTAACGATGTAATTATTGTTGTTAGGTATGTTTTTTCGTTAGTTTCAATCACGGTAAGAAAACCCGAATAAAAACTTGACGTTTTCAAGTTTTTTCTTAAAATTGTGTAATGATATGTTCAAATATCATGTTAATAAGTTATTTTAATATTTTATAAAATAAATAACGGCCAAGTTGTCACACGCAGATAACCATTAAAACCCAATAAATTCAATTAATCACTGATGAAAGGAACGATTTGCATTGTCTAGTGACGTAGGAACCCTGCAGACGTAGTTGTGACTATATGTCGACGCACGTGTGATCTATTTCGTGTTCCGCCGGAAATAAGGGATGGACCAATCCAATGGTCTCTGCCACCAAGGATAACGGTAAATCTTTGGAAACGCGGAGGCCTTTGATGGAGTCACCTGTGACTCTGGCTGGCTTGACCATTGTCGTCTCCTCTCATCAGTTCATTAGCACCATTCACCAGTGCATGAGCACATTTATCTACTGCAACAACCATTCAAGAATGCACGAGCATCACCAAAGCCAATAAAATCGAATCCTGCGAGCGACAACTGACTTTTTCTATTCTTAACGAAATTTATAAGTGTCGTATTTATTTTGATTTGAGTGTTTAAAACCTTTTTTTAACCTTATTAAGCCACCTGAATAAATCAAATACAGCTGCGAATAAGGAATAAGGTGCATGAGCATTATAATCTTACGTATATTAATTTTTATAATTAATCTATAAATATTTTATTACTATCAGTGTATTTGATCATATCCTCGAATTGCGACGAAAAACTACGATAAGAAAAAAGAAGAACATTTCAAAATTTTTATAAATAAAACAAAAAATCAATATTTTTTGAACATTTTATCATTATTAAAAAATTCTTATCTAAATATTTAATAAAGAAGTCGATTCTTCATAATCCAATATTATTGACAAAAAACAAATCCTACTTTATCGAAATATAATCAGACTTAAATTATTTTTTTCTCAATTATTTTGGTGTTATTTTCATACATTGCCTCCAGTTAGCACTTAGAATCTAAAAAATAATAATAGCAACTGTAGATACATTCATCTTAATTAATTTCAAATTTCTAAACTGTCTATAAATGGTATTTGAGTAAACAATATAATATTTAAAAAAAAATTAATAACAATGATGTGTGGCACAGAAAAAATGAACCTATAGTAATGGTGAAACTAAAATGCCTATCCAAAACGCCGTATTGTGAAAGTTGTATAACTCACATTGTGTAGAAATAAATTTATGGGTAAGATACTAGTCAGATCACATATACACCCAATTATGGTGTAAATATTAGGATAAAAAATTAAAAATCCGTGTACAGTAATAATTGTAGTAAAATATAAAAAATTCTATAGCACAATAGGCAACGAGCCGCTGTTACTACAAAAAACAATTTTTTGTTGAAATCAGCTCGACTGTGTATAAGCTTAAACAATGATAATAATATTAAAATTACTAAAAAATAATAATTATTATTCCAATAAGTAAGTCGATACAAATATATATTTAATAGTATTAAAATCAAAAGTTAAGTTTTTAAAATAAACACAAAATACAATATCAAAGGACATAGATCAACAGTTGAGAAGTCAGAGTAGAATATTTTTATTTTTAAATAAAATGTTATTTATTAAATGTTAACTGATATTGGTAAAAATAAAAATTGTAGCAATACCTTTAGCTAAAGTTTAGCTTGTGAAAAATCGAGGAGGTACAGAGTCTGACTGTTTTGTATCATGCTCACTATTTTCTTAGTATATTAATATTGTACCTTAAAGTTTTGAATTAAAAATGTTGTAACAAATATAATAATATAATGATACCAGAGGTGCTGACATTATTGAAAAAACTCTAATAATTTTGAATAATTCATGACTCTTGTTTAATAAAATTATTGGGCCTAACCTAACCTTCCAGTCCGTCCCTGCAGTACCCACAACAGGGATCACCAAACGACAACCAGTAAACGGACTTTATTTATATTTGATGGTGACTTAAGTGGTTTTCATTAATTTTCATCAGATTTTTCAATCCGGAAATACTCGTACGTTACGGTTCGGCAGAAAACTTTATAAATTCCTAAAATGTCCCACCGTAGACCATAAGCATTGATCGGTGGTGATCTCTGCCGGTATAATACCTATGATACAGACATAAGTAAATCATTATTATAGTATACATTTGCGAGTATGGTGAGCTGTGGCCTGTGATCCACAGATCGACACGAATAAAACGAAACGAGTATTTTTTTTTCCATCGTAAACGGCAGCGTGCCCCAGACGACAATCATCATCGCTGCAATACCTGCACTGCTTCTAATGATAATCACTTATCATACAATGATAATATTATTATGACGTAATACACGTCGGCGGCAGAATACCGACCTAATCGCGCGGAGACACCGCCATGTCATCGATTGCGTCGGAGGAGTAGTGAGGGTGCACTCACGTTATACAAGCTCGATATTGCCACAGCTTACGTGGGGTGGGGAGGTGGAGAGAAAATAATCTCGACCGAAAATCCCTCAGCTACGACGAACAGGCAAAACGCGTCCCTTCTGCTGCGTCGCCCACCCAGCCACCACACACGCTTACAATGGTATACCACTATTACGGTATAAACCTATACGATATACATATTACCTACATAATAATATCGTATTTCGTCCAAAACCGGAGCTGGTTAAGCATTTCCCACCACCACGCGTCGCCGACCTGCAAAAGTCGAACGGATATTTTCATATCAACTCTCGTTTCACCCCCTCCGACTAACACGTAACCGGTAAACGCGTTTCCAGTCACGTAAATCAGAGGCGCCACAGTGTGTGGGATTTCCGAGAAAGTTAATAAGTTTACGTGTGTGTGTGTATTGGCGTGTACAAACAACCCTCATGCAGTGACTGTGAAACTGTCCTGATCGGTGTAGTAATTGATTTGGGAGTACAAAACCCTCGGTGAAAGTCACTCAACTTTAAACACTTTAAAAAAAAAAAAAAAACACAAACACAAACTCAGAAGGAGGCCACGATTAATTATTTTCTTCATTTAAACTCCAAAATTGTTTTCATTTTAGCCGTAATATCTGCAATATAGTGATATCGAAACGTTTGGCACGCAACAGCCAATACCAGCTGAAGCACTCAGACAATCCGACGCCACAGTCATAATTACAGTGTTTCGAAATATTGCGGGATGTGGATAAATAAAACTATATAATATATATTATGTACTTACCGATTTTGAATTCAGATAATAACTAGTCTTCAATCGAAAATATAAAAATGATTAATTGATCGATATCAATAACTACGCTATGTCTTAAAATCGTTTACTTTGTTCATTATATTACACACCTACATGAAAATATAATAAAAAAATATTATATATTGAAACTTTCAATTTGTTCAATTTGAAAGAATGCTTCATTAATAATTTATCCAGGAAAAATGGTTTTGCGCCGTTCAGACTTTCGGAGATAGTATTCACAATATTCACATGTAGTATAGCCTTTACAGGTGTGTACTACACATGAAGAAAAAACGCATTTCTCTTGTAACTTTTTTTGATAACTTAAAGACGCACCAAATTATTTATTCAAACAGATTTAATTTTTTTTTTTTTGTTTTTTCATTGATATTGAATTTATTTAATATCGAAAACATGCTACCAATAAGATATAGATTAAAGATCTCTGCTATAGAACAGTGTGAACATTTGGTATATCTACTAAATAATGAACTCGTAAATTTGTCTCGCAAGAAACCGTATTTCTTTATAATCTTATTATTACGAAATAACCATTGTTGATACTGATATGGAACTAAGTAATTTGAATAAGTAATTAAATACATTTAAGATTAAACAGTTAAATACTTTTCAGAATTTAATTAAAATTGTCTCTGTTACTAAACTCTGAAAAAATATTTTTTTCACAATTTTTCAAATTAAATTCAAATAATTTCATTAAATTATAATATTCTCTTATAAAACCTATAGACTAGGAGACAGAAGTAATTTAAATAAAGTTTTTCGAGTGATGAATAAAGATAACAATATTTTATGTATCATGTGTCAGACAATGTAGCCCTTCCCTTTTATTCTATGAGCAACACACGATATTTGTATTATTTTTACAAGCAACTTGTTATTTGTTAATAATGCATCTTAAAATATTAGTATATAATTGGTTTATAACAAATATGTAGCTAATTTTTTTACTTATAACTAGGTAAAAGTAATGTAAAATAACAAAATATTTTTTTTTATTTATTTAAATTTCAAAAATCTTATAAACTACATACAATATACTTAATGATGCAAACATTACAATAATTAATTTGATAATTCTAACACAATATTCTACAATATCACAATTACAAAAATACGAAAATTCACGATTTGCATAATTACAAAAAGATTCAATGGAAGTAAAGTTAAAATATAATTTTTTTGTTAGCTAATGAGTAATGACATTATTCTATTGATAGGTAAATCTGGAGCATAGTTTTTTTTAAGTGAAAATACATTTTAAAAAATAAAATAGTAGACTAGTTCTACATTGAGAAACATTAAAAATAACGAATTTAAATAAAAATTACACAAAATTGATATTTTTCCTTTCTGATAAACCCGAAATTGCAAGCAAATTTAATAACGGCTAATAAGGAGAATGTATGACTCAAATTATCTTACTTATTATTTTGAAGTCTAAAAGGAAAAGGAAACAATTTTGAACATTATCTACACATTGAATTTAATATTTTAAGTCTGGGAACTAATCCATAGAATTGTACTCATATTTCGCTTGGACTAAAGATGTTATCATGCTTAAAGCAGCATGATCAGTGAAGTCTTTTTAATTCCTAACATAATCATAGAATATTTACTTTAATCGTATGTAACAAATGTTTATTGAAATAACGAGTGGAATAAAATACAACACCACATTTTTAACAAAATAAACATGAATTGTATATGCATGATCGATATTTTATGTTATTAATAGTATTATTAAAACTTTACATTTGTGAGATTTTGTAAAAGAATAAATACTTTTAAACTTTATTATTTTAAAAGAAATTTGGTTTTTAGATATTAATAGCGAAAATAAATTCCAAACAAGCCAGACTTATTACCGTCTCAAAAATATTACTTATAACTTTATAAAAAGTATAAGACTATTATGATGTGTTTTAAAATTTATTTTTAACTATTAAAAAAAAACTACTTTAAATGCCTTATGATAGAGAATAATAATATAATGTTCAAAGGCTAATTAAAGCCAATATTTCGTGTACAGAATGACACATTATAATATAGATACATGTATATATCATTACCAGGTGTACTTAATCAGCAAGGCTAGGATTTGTATCCAACAACATGTTTTTTTTTGCGAATTCTGATTATTGATTTTGTCAGTAATGTCCACGAATCACCTCATGATGAGATGAATGGTGGTGTTTTTATTTTGCATGTTTTTGCATATTTTGGATAAAATGCATATATTGAATAAAATGAATATTATTGCATATTATTTCGATTATAAGAATGCGAAAAATGCATGTTTTATAGTATATTTCGTAATTAATATTTATTATTTAATATTAATATTTTTTGTAATCGCTTTGCTATAATTATTTTTTAATAAAATGCAAATTAAAAAAAAAAAATAATAATAATATTTCATATTTAATTCTAGCTCTACTGATTAAAGTATAATACTTGGTTTTTTTGTCAAACACAAATTTTATTTTTATAAATACAATCCTATGGTACAATAGCTGCAGTGCGATTAAAGATTTAATAGTTTGACGGAGAAAGATAAACACAATTAATAAAAGTATGTCGGTCAATATAAAATTTAAGATAGAAATTAAAATGCATATTTTTGCATATTTTGGTAAATAAAATGCATATTTTACAATTTTTTATTGCATACAAATCCTAGCCCTGTTAATCAGTATACCTACCTTCTGTATTTTATCGTTCAACTCATTTCATTGTGCGCACGATAATCAAATAGCAAACGAAACGAAACACTTTTGACAGTTTTTTGTTCCATTAGTTTGATTTAATATACGCTATACTTACCATAATACCATCCATGTTAGCTGGAATTCAATATAAATTGAAAAAAAAAATTTGTATTATGTATTTTGTTCTGTGTGACGCGCGTATATAGGAATTACTGTGCAATACACTCGTAGTCCTTTGACGGGGAAAAATCAGCATTCAGCAGAAGTGCACCAATAAATGTGACTTATTTTTTATATTAAAAAAAAAAAAAAAAACGAAAAACGAAAATGTAAGTTACGGCTTGTATATACTTCACGTCTATATGTACAATACATTCACAGAATTACAAAATATCACCATGCGTTGTGTATGTGTGTACACTTTTTTATAGTATTTTTTTTTCATTTGTTTGTATATGTGTGTTCGTAAAACCAACCAAAGTTTTTACAAACACAGAACTCCAGTTATGTCGATTTACGCATCTATTTGTTAAGCACGAGTTGAATGGTTACGTCGGCCAACACTTTCCGAAAAGTTTTTATGGTTATTTTTATCTCGCCGGCATGGTTAAATGTTCCGGCGGCGTGGCGTACCAATATCTCAGCCATCAAGAACTGGAGCTATACAAACTTATTATAACTTTATTGTCAAACTTTATCCGACTACACATGCACACTACAGTCGCATTTGTGATTCTACTAATCATTTCCGGTTGGTAGTGCCACACTTAAGTACTCGTTTTAAATCACTTCGAACAAGATAACTATTCTTAAAACGCTCGGGAGCGTTACAACGGAGATTGTAATAATTTTATTTCTAAATAATTATAAAGCTCATTTACGTGCAACTCACGCATTTTTTAATTGCTTAGATTAGGTAAAATTAATTATTTTGATTAGTTAGTTATATGATATCGTTACAGATCAGTAATACATGTTTATGTAGGTATATACGTTACCTTTATACGGCTTTACATATATATTATTATCATTAATTTTGATGTAATATAATATAGTGTTGGCTTAATATCGTGATACTATTTTAGAAACTCAAATGTTGAAAAACTTCTTGTTAACAATTGATTAAAATTATTATTCAACATAAGGTAATATTATCGAACTACAATATACTTAATTTAAAAAAAATGTATATATTTTTCTAAGGTATAACTATTATAATATAATATTATTATAAACAATTTAAATTTATTTTAGTTCGAAAGATAATAAATATTAATTAGATTTTTACTGTTGTCTAAAAATAATTTTGAAATTCAAAACAATTAATGCTATTCTTAAACACCACCGAAAGCCCAAACCAAGTTTCGAGGCTTATTTTAAAAATATATAATATTGTTTGTTATGTATTTATATAATTCGATTTTTAATTTTTTATATACGTACCCATTTACTAACATTTTCCCAGTTGGTGTGAGTAAAATCAATAGTTCGTACTTAATAATAAACATTAATTGAGAAGAAAATTTTTCAAAAACAAAATATAAATCTTACCAGAATAAATGGTATTTTCTTACGTTTTTTATGATTTTAAATAATCATCGAAATTCATTAAAATATTGTTATGGAAGCTAATTAATCATCTAATATTTAATTCTTGTAGAATAAATAATTTAGATAGCATATTAAATAATGACATTAGAAAATGGTGATTTTATTTAGTCCTTAAGATTTTATGATAAATTTTTAGATATAATTATGATGCAGATAAATTACTTTATTATTGATCTTTATTCGTGTAAAACATTGTACATAAATTATACGTCATTGTAATAACATATATGGGGTGGTTACATACCTTGTTATTAGTTGTCAATCACTGTACCACTGGTGCTCAAACAAAGACACACAAGTTCCGGTCATATTGTAGGTACCTATTTTCACTTTGACAATGTTATTTGGCCCAGCAGGATGTATGCAGAAGAACGCAGGAAATTGGAAACAACCAAATAGGGAATCACGACGGCATCAGAACTTTATGCGTATATACGGAACAGGATAAACGGAAACATGATGTCACGTTGCAAAAGGACGGTGGCGCCCAAAGCGTTTTATTGAATTCTCTATTCCACCTAAAATGGAAAAGGAAAAGTTGGAGCCAGGGTCAGATGAAAAGGTGCTTGAGGAGGGGGGCATCCCTTACTCATTGAAATGCATCTTACAGTTGATCGGCTATTCGCATTTAGCCGGTTACGAAATAATAGGATAAATATTATGTATACTTAAAATAAATACATATATGAGAATGCCTTCGAATTAGGCCTTATTTTGATGAGGTAGACTAACAGTCTTAGGAGTCAGGATATACATAATACATAATTATTCATAGATTTCGTCATAAAAAGTATGGAATATATCTTTAGTAAAATTTGTGTGCCACTAGACCTATCAGAACAATAATAAATCATTGTGTTTGAAACGTAAGATTTTAAGTTAAACTTGGTAATTTACGACCAAAATTAAATTAATTATCATTTGTCATTATTAGATAATAAAAGTTTGAATTTTTACTCAAAAACTTTTATTAGATCTCAGAAATCATACAGCTTGTATTACATTTCTGACATATTTCTGGCCACTTGTGATTGTCTATTGCAGTTTTAGAAATGTAAAGTATAACATAAAACAATAAAATATTAAATTTCATTATGAAACTTTTTGGGTATAACTCCCATACTATTTCTTTCAGAAGTCACATCACGAGTGTTTTATACAATTACCATAAATAACATTAATTGAACATAATATTATATACCTAATATGTTACTAAGTATTAAGTGAATAAATTTCTCATCTTTACACTATTTTTATAAAATTATTATGTATAATTCAGATGATTAAAAAAAAAAATGTAATTAAAACACTATAATAAATAATAAGTCTCAAATTCTTTTTATAAAGAGTTATGATTTGGACTTAATACGATAATTCTTGTTTGCAGTGAAAATATGAGTTGAGTGTTTTATTTTTTATAAATACACGGAATAATTTGTGGCCAACTGTACGCAGTCTATATCTGTTTATTCATAATAAACATAATCATCAAAATAAAGAAAATTTATCATTTTAAAAACCGCCCCAATTAGAAAATATGAAAAAAACAGAAAATATCTGTTTATTCATAAACATAATTATCAAATAAAGAAAATTTATCAGTTTAAAAACGGCACCAATTATAATTATATGATATACCAAGTATATGTTTAAATATGTTAATGTGTATGTACAGGGTACATAAATATAAATATAATGTTATCATAAAATTAAATTGTATTAAATAAATGTAATTAATAACTCACTGCTAATCAGAATATTGTGATTTTTATTTATACATAAAAAAAATATGGAACTTTTTACAGACTAATATTCAAGAGTTTTACTAATTTAATAAAATACTCAACACATAACACAACGACGCGTTCCTGGGACAAAATAAAACTGCGTAGCATATGTACATAATTTTATCGGACTGAATGAAATGATAACAAAAACGAACCTTTGACACAATAAATGGTCGGGTGTATGCAATAACTTAAATATAAGGGTTGTACTGTTGCAGTTCTCATGCGGCATTTGTAAATCAATCGGTTGAAGGTAATGTAGACCTGAATAACCCGAGGTCCTAGAAAGTCCCTGCAGGATTATAATATGATACGTGATTCGTTTAATAATATTGAACGGTAGATTTCTATTTATATACAGATTTTCAGAACAAACGAAGATTTATTGAGAGATTTTGTTTTAAGTTAAGTACTCAAATCGGATACCGCCGAAAAGGTTAATACTTAATTTCCATTAAATCCAATTTTTCGGTTTTATAAAGTTCAACTTTTTATTCAATTGATGTAGTCGCGTAGGTATCTGAATACACTTAAATTTACATTTTGCATATTAATCAGATAAAGCTCAAAATGCAAATTAATTCGTTCGAGAAGCTAAAGCAATACATTCATATTTCACCATCAGTTGATAATAGATAGCTTACTCGTGTGAGTGATCCATAGCGTAATATGAAAGTACACTTGGTTTTGTAGTTACAAGCTCAGCAAAATGACGGGACGACAAATCAGTATAATTCAAAAACAATATAATATATTATAGCGCTTAGTATTAATGAATAAATTACATTTTCCCCATGACAAGTTTTAAATAATTTAAATTCTAAATCGTAGATTAAATATGATATTTAATTAAAATAAAATAAACAAAACATGTTTAAAATTATAAAACTTTAATAATTTTATTTTAAATATATTAGATTTGATTTTGCAATACGATTATAATTATAAGATAGAACAAACAATAGTTTTCAATATCTAAAAAAAATACTTTTATAAGAAATATAAAACGTACAAGAATATTGATATATTTTTATTTAATTAAAAATGCTGTGTACTTTTATATAAAAATATGCAAAATTAATGACAATAATCAATTGCAAATACAATGCAGTAGTTATAAGACTTAAATAAATATTTAAACAATAATACTTAAAAATGAAATAGGTACCTATAGTTAGACTATAACAAAACTGTATATTTACAAAATATTTTATTTGCGCATATCAAGTTATTTTATTACATAGGTAATTATTCCAGTTATTTTTATTTGTATTTGTTCAATACTACTCAATGTTTATAAAATAAATCCACATAACTTTGTTTTTGATTGATTTTTTATACAATTATAATAAAAATACTCATTTTTCATTGCGATATATAAGAACAAAAAAAAAAAATACATACTAATATAATATCATCAATATCGTCATAAATACTTTATAGGTAGTTAGGAAATTAAATTCTTATTATTTACATGATTCGCTGTAAAATACAGTTTTAATAAAATAACTATATATTTGGTTGCCCTACAAACATAAAATGTCTGTAATGAATAATGATATAATTGAATCCGACTAACAGCTTTATTATTTTAGTATTTAGTAGCTCACTAGGTGCCTCCTGCCACTATTATCAAGCAAATCTACTCACTGCGTGTCCATATATACAGACGACCCACATCCGAATAATTTACCATAATTTTCCGGCACAGTTAACCATCATCAGATTACCTCATGTAAAGGATGTCTGCGCAACCCCCCCCCCCCCTAACTCTTCGGCCTACGACTTTAGGCTACCTACCAAGTTTAGTCACCAAAGTGCACGCATGTTATATCAACCAACTGAGAGTTCAAACCAATCTATGTGTAAAGCTTTCCATCAAGGTGAAACCAATATAATGATAATAACAATAATAATATACAGGGGGTGAATTGAAAATATCTTGTATGCGTAGTGTTGTCACCCCGCTAGATGTTCCTGAAAACAGAGTACGTACAATGGTCGAGAAGACAAACAGAAGGGGTTAAATTAAAAGCTTTTCGCTAGCGCTCATATTGAACGGTCAGGGTGCGCGTGTGTAATTTAACGGAACCTTTGAGCAAACAAAGAGGTGTATGATGACGCCGCCGACCGACCGACCCAAAAATCCCATCGGACGATTGTATACTTAGAGAGCCCTCAGAGAAGTGAGATTTTCCCTCTACTCTTTTTCCCCATTTTGTAGGGTTTTGTACACGAAGACCTCATAATATCGGTGTCCTTAACGGTGTCCCCTTCCATTTTGCAAAACAATAAGAGTTTACCATGGTTGGCCAAACTAAATATAAACTATGAAGACAGACGTTTTAGAAAATTAATTTAAAACTCAAAGTCTGCAATTTTTTTGTTTCCGAATTCGTCGACTTTTAATTATAACAATAACAGAAACATGTTCATTTATCAGTTTCATCATGATTATATTATATTAAATCACTGAAAATACTGAAAAAATACTATCTATAAATTCATCTTATAAATTAAAAAATAAAATTATTTCAACTGTTCTGCTTATCAAAATATCTAGCATTCTAGCATTACGTATATAATGTAATTTTATTGCAAAACTATATTAAGTTCAAATATTGAAGTCAAATTTTAATGTACGAAATATTATCAACAAAGAAATTGTTGTTCATTTAAAATAACTTTTTTAGAGTGACTTACTGAAATATTTACTTATTAAAACTATTGCTATTACTACTTATTACTATTTACTTACTAAATCAAACAATGCAATAAAATGATAAAATATAATTAGGGCAATAAGGCTAATGAATAAGTACAATTTCCAAATTAACTGTAACATATTATTATAATCTATAATATAATAAGGCATGAATGTTATACACGTATTTTAATAATTTACACTACCTATTCAAAATAAAAATTGTACGCCCTGCAGTGCTTATTGTTTTAAATGTTAAGAATAAAAATTGTGTTGTTAACTTTTAGCTGGACATTACAACTACCTACTTAGCAGTGTAATTTTAGTTCAGTTAATCAAACGAAAAACATCCCTAAATTGTTCTTAGAGATAGCTAGGAACGCTTATTTCTTACTATTTTATTGCGCTTATGTTGATTCGCTTATCATGTACATTGTTATCTAACAGCATTACCGAACGGTTACCGGGTTATCACTCGTAGATCACCGTTACGTGGATACAAAATCTCGACAGAATAACTCAATTTGTATAAACCACTCATCCCGCATATATTATATGCCCCCTGAGATTCGAAAAGAAGACCCTATGGCTTATTGTAAGTAGGTATATTATCGTGAGTATTTGTTGGAATGTAGAAACGAAATCGTTTTATGTACCATTACCCGTTATGGAGAATATACTATATTTATTATTTTTGAAATTCTCAATAAAAACCATATAGGATTTTAACAAGGGTGTATGATATAACAATGACTTAGCATATCTTCACCTTATTATGCCGAATAAAATCGTTGTTTTGTAACTTACTGGCCTCAGTCCGTATTTTCATAAAGTTTCGGTGCCCATGGATTTGGAAGCAATATATCCAAACGCAAGAGAGGCATATAATAATAAATAATACATTTATGCACGCTGCTGAATGCATATAACATGGTTGTCCGATGCAGTGATTGGGGGTTGGATTCAGTAAGTGCATTTGCGCCCTCTGAGATATTTCAGTAGTATTATTTTAACAATGGTAGAAGGGAAAGTAACAATAATTGCCATTAATTATTAAGCACTAGCTGTTTCTAAGGGTGTCCGCGGTGCAAACTGCTCCACTTCACTCGGAACTGTCATTCAACCTGCACCGCTATACAGTTGAAATGTGTACACCAAACTATCGAAAAGTCTTGACATTGATGTTCAACAAATTTTTAAAGCTTCAAAAATACAAATCACAGTTGTCAGTATGTTTGAATAACTTATACATGTTAACAAAGTATAAAATACCCAAAATCACCTCTTAATTTTCAACTATAATAGGTATGCAAAAGGATAGGTGTAGTAGACAATAGTACACATCCGAGCAATTACACCACTTGTGTAGGACACACGTCTCTGTTTTGTACTATTGAATAGGCTTTTACCGTGATTTGTGATAAAGAAATAAGCCTTGACATTTAAAATAATTTAAATTTAAACTGGTGCTTTGGTGATGCTTGAGCACGCGTGAATAATTTTCTGGTAATACCTACGCTATATATTATGAACTGCAGTAAAATGAGGAAAGTTTCGGAAACTTAAACACCCTGCGGAAAACATACAAATGGACTTTGTTTTAATTGACTAACGGTGATTTCGATAAATTAGAATTTATTATAAAAAACGCTATAATTATTTACATTTCTTGATTACATATAAACACGTGTTCTAAGGGATTAAAATCTATTACTTAGATCTAAATTAAAAGTACAGATTTAATTTTCATGATTACAAATTCAGATTAATAATCAATATTTATCACCAACATATAAGCTAATATTGTATGATATCAAGTATGAAGAGAAAATATAACACAATATTATGAGCAATTTTTTTCTAATTTATTCTTGAAAATGGTCATTTACTGATTTACTTTCAGTCAAATTATTATAAGCTCATATAATAACTTCTTAACTCTAAAACATGTAAATGCGTGATGGTCTCAGTGCATCGGTCATTCATAAAATGCAAGTTCTCAAAATCATTTAAATTTGAATTGCTTTCGTTTTAAGGACCGAAATTCTGTCAACAGATTCTAAATTAGATAAATATTTATCACTCACTTTTTTCAAATAAAAACGGAAGTTTTAAAAAGGTCAATCAAATATTAAGTTGTCAGAAAAATTTGAGTCAGTTTTCAAAACACTGTTTCGAAAATTCAATGAAACATGATTAAATATTTCTAAATAAAAAATTGATATCATATTTAAACAAATACAAACTAGGTATTAAATGTTATGTAAATTCATTTCACATGCATACCACGTAATACAGATATATTTACTTATGAAATGTACAGTATTTGGAACATGAATTCCATACATTCATAAATTTAAATGTTCATTACATCATAATGTAAACGTTTCATTGATTTAAAATTTTAACCGATTCCACATAAGTATAATACTGCAGTTATATATACAATTAAATGAAAATTTTTTTTTCGGAATTCATACGGTACATTAGAGATTAATAAATAGCAGCATAACGGTTTTAATTAAAAATAAAAATATGCACGTACCTATTATGCATTTCAAAAAGCACTTAAAATATAAAATATGTGCATAATTTATATACACTGTCATTTGGGGTTATTATTATTATTATTAAGCTTCACTTTATGACACCTACATCGCCGATATCGAAATATCAGCCGATACGATTCGTATACGGAGCGGCTGACAAAGAACGACGACGATACGTTTCATTCATGCATCT
This sequence comes from Diuraphis noxia, assembly GCF_037042655.1. Taxonomy (NCBI): domain Eukaryota; kingdom Metazoa; phylum Arthropoda; class Insecta; order Hemiptera; family Aphididae; genus Diuraphis; species Diuraphis noxia. The sequence goes on from NW_028301714.1 coordinate 71,815,653, forward strand.
CTTTGTGCCCTTTTGAAAACATATTTCCCTGGTACATCCGATAAGGATGATAAAGTGACATTTACCTCTCTCCTATAGGCACGACGTATAGTGGGCGTGCACACACACACACAACGGAATAATGGGCCCGAAGAGCGCGTGGTAAAAGGATTGATCACTCAATAAAATGGGGGAACCCTTACTTCGTTCTGCTACCGTGCGGGAAAAGATATACGACGTCATAAATCTGTTGCTCTCCATTTTGCACCTGTAGTTATCGCGAGCTATCTAAGCGTTTTCCCCAGGAACAGTTATCTCGAGTCTCAGCCAACTGCACCGAATTTACCCCCCCCCCCTCCCCGACAATTGTACCCAATCTACCGCCTACATTGGACATTTATTTTCGACATTTGTTGTTTCCGCCGACGCCAGAGCAGTTTCCCGTTTGTATCGACAAAAATAATTCATATACGCGTTAGTGTTTTAAACACAACAATAAGGGACACGTCTTGTAATTCTTATATCGTACTATAATATCAGTAGTTGATCCTGCCTGATTCGGAACTCTAAGTATTTAGTGAAATCATGTTCAAAAATACTATAAAGATTATAACAATTTTATTGTTGTTTTTTATTAATGACTTAAAAAACACATTTTAAACCGAAATATGTATAAAGACGCGTTGATCCTATATAATAGTATAATAGGGTAATTTTTTTTCAAATAATATATTATATATTATTTCGATTCATCAAGCACGAGTACGAATATACTTTGAGTATTCAAATCATTTATTTTAATGTTTGCATATTTATACTGCACTACTTAAGTTAAATTAATCAAGTAAATATATTTAACCATTATACATATAGTAATAAAAAATATAAACATGAATAATTTATTAAGCCGCTCTGTATTAATTGGATTAATATTCTAACTTCAAACGTTTCAACACTTATTTCAGGTATACCTAAGTGCTATTTTTTTTTACAAAAAGTACGAATTTTAGGTTATAGGTATAATATAGACTATTTATATTTGCATGTTAAATATTTGGTTAAAAGAAAAAAACACGCAAATCCCACACAATATTTGAATAATACTTTTTACTTTAAATATTTGATAGGCAATAAAATATGTAGGAGATTTTAATAAACAACCTAAAAAGGAAAATGGTAAAATTTGCATGTATGTATACGTAAAAAGCCACTAAAATTACGTTCAAAATATGCATTTTATGATGATTAATATGCAAAATTATTAGTTGAAATTCAAATTATTTGAAAAATCTAGAATAATGTATTTTGTGAAACAAAAACAAACTCAAAAATTATAAATATGGTGGACTAATTTTTATGTGAATTCATTTCAATATAATGGTATTTTACAGATATATGAAATAGTATTTTATGACTCCCGGACGAAAAGTCTGGGGACAAAAAGTGCAGATTCATTTTTTGATTGCCGGACAAAATGTCCGAAAATACAAAATTGTCTATTCAATTTTCATTTATAATTATAATGTACCTTATATTATATAATATTATTATGTAAATATACACATGTAATATTATATTATATAGTCAGTTCATATTATATAATCATAATTTATTTGAAAAATTTAATTGTAGTACTTTTATTACATTATTATATTATTGTACTGTTTTTATATTTTCTTATTTATTATTATTTCTTATACCTAACAAAAATATTACGAAAATCCACTATAGTTTGTTAGGTACGTACCTATATGGATCTAATTTTTATCGCAGTCGTACGTCTATAGTTTATCTACCATAATATCATGTATACATGCTACAATAGCTCAATATTATTACCACGATTAAAATATAATTGTAGATAATATAATATTATATAGGTACCTATTATATCATTTACCTACATTTATCGATTTATCACATCGATATAATCGATTTCATGGGGACGTAGCGGACGTGAATTATAAATTTAATTCGTCACTTAGTCAGTGTATCCCTAGACGTTATTTAGTCGAGAAGGAGGTCGGAACTAAAAGTTTTTGTAAAAAAATAAAATAAAATAAATTATTTTTAACGGATATTCATATATGATTCATCATAATCTGGTTTCTAGTATTAGGTGGAAATGTTCCAATAAAATTTCAAAAAAATGTCCGAGCATTTTAGTAACTTCCAAAGGTAAGCTTAAAAAATTTTAAAAATGTATATTTTATATATTTATAATAAAAAAAAATAATCCAGTGGATTTCTGTTGTATTTATGTTAGGTATAAGAAATAATAAGAATAAGAAAATATAAAATATATATATATATATAAATAAAATATTATGATTACTTAATTATGGCAATTTAGACGATTTTGTATTTTTGGACTTTTTGTCCATATTAAAAATGTGTGGGACTTTTTGTTAGGCAATCAAAAAATGAATCCGGACTTTTTGTCTAACTTTTTCTATACCGGACTTTTTGTACCTGGACTTTTTTTCCTCGGACTTTTTGACCGATTGAAGTATTTTATACATATGTATATATTATATTGATCAATATAATAAACTATTAAGTATTTAATTATAATACAATTATAATAGCATAATTAAGTCCAAAGTTTCAGAATCCATAAAAGAAATTTAATTATATAACACAAATTAACCCTAACTTATATTTGGTTATTATCAATAATAATTAACGTTCTTCATAATATCAATGTTGATAACAATTAATTATTTGTTTAAAATATACCTACTATAAATACTAAATACCTACCTATACACACAGTTGCATTATCCTACGGGTTTTTGAAAAAAAATTATATATAAGTACACAATAATCGTCGGGACCGAACAAATAATATTATTCCAACAATATTGTAAAAGGTAGAATAAAATATACAATAGTAATCCTACAACAAAGGTCAAGTCCAAGTATTGACACGTTTCAAAGATATCGGTTTGCATTTGACGTTGAAGAATGATGCTTTGGATTTCGAGCGTTAAAAAAAAGCTACCCACCTCTCTGTATACATAAGGGTCCCGCTGTCAGAAAAAGGTATCAGGGCTCCCAGGTGCACGGGAAAACCACAATAATATAAATTGTTTGAACGAGCGGCAAAGGCAAATTGACGGCCAAACTGTGGGTGAAACCGAACAACAGTGGAGCACTCGTGTGATATGACAAGACAGATGAACATTAAAATGTCCCATTTAATTTCATATTTTATGGTTCCGGTTTTTAGAAAAATATTAATTTATTATCAATACAGGACGCAGGTCGAATTGTATTGTTTACAACTTTTCATCTTCTACGGTGTACGGTGGATGTAAATATCAAATAATAAAACAATTGTTTCGGAATCAACTAAAAATAACAACAATAGTTTCTTTTGTTCACGATGTATATTATTTTGTTTTCAATTTTCGTTAACGATAAATATTTAATTTCCTTTTGATATGTTTCACGTGCAGGCACGCCAATCGCCTGATACCTATTCAGTATAAAGTTATGGGCTGGCAGAGGGGTAGAGGGGTCCGACTATAAATTACATGTGAATATAAACCAATAGAACACACTTGTTATAAATATATACCTCGAGCCATATAGGTATAATTATATCGGAAAAGAAGGGGGTTGAAAAATTAAAGAGCTGGTAGAAACACGGGAATGCGAATAAAACAAAGGTCAACCTGTAAATAATGAATTACGGATCAAGACAAAATGCTTGATAATTTCAACTTAATGTTGGACTTAACTATCGGACAAATTATAGGTTTCATATTACGAAAGGAATAACGGTAAAAAAAAAAAAAGAATAACATAGCACTGAATACATTAATTTTATATTATAATATAATGCTTTTAAGAACACATGTATTTATCTTTTTCGAAATATAAAAAATAATACAGTGTAGCTATGGCAATTTATCTAAACAAATATTATCGTATGATAACAAAAAATTGAATAGTTTTAAATAATAATTTAATATGTTCACTATATTAAGCATAATATATTATGGTATATAACTTGTAAATCAGTTAAACCGTTTTTTTATCTATAATAATATATATATTATTATTATATTTATAAGACACATCACATAATGTAATATGATAACTTTTTTTTTATTAATAACTATTAACTAATAATTTATTATGTCATTTGAATCTTTGAGTCATTATTAGAAGTAAAACCCATTTAGTATGTTAAAAATATAAAACCAGATGTTCTCTTTTTTATTCTTAAACAATTCTGCTTCAAAATAAAATATATTACAATAAGTAGACATTTCACTATTTAAAATTAAAACTTACTATTCATTAAATTAAATATAATAAGTACTGAATATTTTCTAGTTCTGTTGAGTTTTAATTTAGTTTAATTTAGACACATTAACCATATATTTATATTTATTTATATAAAATGATATTAATATGTTATAGGTTAATACTTCTCGTATATAGCCTATACGATGATTAATCAATACAACGCCGGCAGTTTTTTCATTTTTTTCAAACAAATAAAGTTACACACAAAAAAAAATAAAAAAAATATAATTACACATGTTCAATATAACATATGTTTTTTTCTAATAATATTTAGACACATTTAGCATGTAAATAGCACTCTAGGCTATCGTTGTATGTAAATGTAGCCTCAATTTTAATAATTTTAAATTTATAATTATTACGTAATAAAGTGAACAGTGATAAACTTATATGAAAACTTAAAATCAAAATTGTTGACGGATACATGGATTCAAATTTTTAGTTAATCAATCAAAATAAAATCTAAACGGGTAATAGAGTGAATTTTTATATTATAGTTTCCTCTGTGTTTGTACCTACGTCTATGTCTGTAATAAAAAAAAAAATACAAAAAAATACGTAGTTTACTAATGATTGACGAGCATCAAGGCATACGTATACAACCTCTCTAATAATGGATAATAGACAATAGTAATATTTAAAATATTTAATTATTGTTATTATTCAATACAACGCAATATTTTGTTTCCTTAACAACAAACACAATAGTTATGAAGTTATTCATTATTATTATTATATTTTTTTTTTGTATTCAACTTTTATTATTTATGAGTTTGTAATAATAAAAAGTGTATGAGACTAAATCTTATTAAGTCTTATAATATTATATAAAGATGGAATATAATCTTAAAAAATCTGACCAGGTATGATTTTAAATTAATAACATCTTATATATTCAAGTAGGTAGATATAAGACATTAATATCATACAATTTGCCATACGATTGAATAATCGTATGGGAAATTAAAGGAATATAAAGCATCTACACTTCAATAACTCTGCAGTTAATGTGTAAATACAAATCATTAAGTATAATTTTATTTAGACAATTACATTTAAAAAATGATACTAATAAAGGTTTTTATTTGTTATAACATAAAGCTCATTAAATATATGTGAGTAATATACGTTGTAATATCTCCTCGCTTTGAATAATCACCTAACGTTTATTGTGTAATGAATAAATATAAAAGTTAATTAATCAAACTCATTTGTGTTGTACAAAACTTTTAATTATTTGTTGTGTGGTATATGTAATAAATAATAACTATTAAATGTTTGTATACATAAAAATAAATATAGAAAATCTTTATTATTTCAACATAATATTAATTATCAGCATAAAAAAATATAGGTACCTAAACAAACAAACAAAAAATACATATTTGACAAATGATTAGATTTATTAATTTTAATCTGTGTTAGAAGTTTGAAATATTATACTTCATGTTCTAGTTAGTATTAATATTTATTGAAAACCATCAATATTGAAATGAATTGTTAACTTTATATATCTATATTATAATAAAAGATTTTCGTTATGTCGCAATAATCATAATCATAAAATAAAATGTTCATACTATAATAAATTGATTAAATTACACTTTAAAATAAAAAACCTAGCGGGATACAATGCAAATATAGCCTTTCTAATTATATAACTATTACAAACCATATCAACGATTATTTCTAGTTAGAGTATCCCGAAATTATAACTGAATTAAATCAAACTATTATATCGAAATCAAATATATATGACGAGTATCAAAAATTGGTGAAAAACACTAACGAAAATATTAATAATTCTACCGAATCATTATACACGGATGTTGCAATGGTATATCCTATAAGCTCTTGGACATTTTGGTATAGAAATCCTTTAAAATTTAATTTAAAAGATCCATGGGAAGAATCATTGACCAAAATTGGAACAGTTTGTGATGTTACTCATCTATGGAAGTAAGTTAATAATATTAACGAAACGTTTTTATTCCGTCGGTTCAATTTAAATACAAGAAAGAATAAAAAATTATAGTATTCAAATTCAAATGATTCAACATTATAGGTATGTGGTAAATTATCGATTTTTATTAATGCAATTTGAAAAATAAACATCAAAATTAGGTAACTTTTTTTTAAAATTAGTAATTAACAAACTTTTTAAAGATATGCCTAACTCTTCTTACCTAATACTAAATTTTCATTATTTGAATTCACTATCTAAACTATGTTGAATTCGAACGGAACAATATGAATAGCCCAAAAATTTCTTTATCTGCGTCAATTTCGATGTTACTGGATATTTTAACAAGTGAAACTTTTAGTAATTTGTGTAAATTCATTAGACGAATTTTCATTTTTAACATAATAAGATACATGCAATAGAAGATAGAATGAGCAATTACTGTAATTCATATTAATTATAGATCAGTTCGGTGCCGACCGTCGTAGAGTAAACACGCATGTTACTCCTTATCGTTACCCGATAGCGTCATGCGTTTTATATTCAATTACCTGCTTGTTGCGTAACTATATACGCGGCCATTCGATATGTATCGAAATAACACGCACAATAAACGCAATCTATCGTCATCTCTGTCCTCTCCAACAACTGACGAAAAGAAAAGCAAAATTTTTGTCACCCCAAATAGGTTTGCCGCCCTCGAGGATGGCACAACTTCCGAACCAGAGGTATTCAGTCCACCCCCAGTTACAGATGAGCTACTAGTTCAAGGGGATAATTCAAAGAAAACGTCTACTCAACCGACCAGCGACGGATCTAGCCACAGCGCTCCGACAATCTACATTAAAAATGTCACTAACTTCTCAAAGCTCAAGTATGATATTATTTCCATTTTGGGCCCAGACGCAGTTACCTTTAAGTCTTCTATGGCATTCATAACGATTCGTTCGGCCAATTACAATATTTTTGCTAATGCTGCGTCTATTCTTAATAAGAGCCGTGTGTCTTTTCACACACACACACCTCAACATTTACGTCCAATTCAAGCTGTAATCCGCCACTTACACTACTCCACTCCCACCGAGGATATCAAGACAGTCCTTGATGAATTGGGATTTTCTGTCCTAAACGTTAGCAATATTCAGAATAAAAAAACAAAGGCACCGTTGCCTCTATTCCTAATCAACCTTGAACCAAAGGAACACAATCTAGAAATATTTCAAGTAACTAAGTTATTAAACTCCTTAGTTATAATCGAAAAGCCCAGAAAATCTCACCAACCTCCCCAATGCAAAAAATGTCAAATGTACGGACATACTCGTAACTGGTGTAACCATCAACCACGTTGCGTCAAATGCAGTGAAAACCACCCCACTGATGAATGCACCAAATCTCGTGCCACACCGGCCAAGTGCGTACTTTGTTCCGGCGCTCATACCGCCAACTATAGAGGCTGCCCAGCCTTCAAGCAGGAAAAGAAATATTATCTCAAGAGGCGCCTTGCACGAAAAATGAATAACACAGATAATAATGATACACCGGTTCCTCCAGCAGTCCCTCTGGCGGCCAACATTCCAACCGAACCTCCTCCTATCAAACCGAAAAACTACGCAGAAGCAACGAAAAATCACAACACGAATGGTTCATCTCCACCCATCTCAACCATTCTGTCCAACTTTATTTCTAATCTAAACGCTATTATTAGTCCTCTTATCTCCCTGCTAACCACAGTCCTCAATTCACTTCTAACTAAAGTTGCTTAGTTGTTATTATTTACCATTGTTAACAATAATCACCTCATTATGTTTTTATCTTATCTTTTTTCTCTCTATTATTTTATATATGCTAAAACTATTATTAACATTATATTCATACCAATGTTATCGTTTAAATTGTACACACAAATTCTATTTATCGTTTTAATCTAATTGTCGAACTATAATAGTTTTATTGCTGATGGTTCTAAAAAAAAAAAATTAAAAAAATTAAAAAAAAAAATTATAGATGGAGTAGTAATTTATAGTACCTATTGCAGGTTCGAACAAAAAGTCACTATTCGAATGTAAAATAGAATTCATAAATTGCCTTCGACAATATTCTTGAATTCTTAGACCTTATATAAATCCTCTCTCTGAATTTCCTTATTTTAATACTTATTTTGCACAGGTAATATTAAATCACATTACACTGTAGTTTATATTAATTTTTTTTTTTTTAATCAAATTTATCTACTTAAAACTGTATCCCTATCTTATTAAAATAATCAATCGTATGTGCCTAGAGTCCTCAATCACATCATTCAACCATCAGTAAAATCTTTAAATATGTGTTTATTTGTGTTCAATGAAAAGAGCATACCCGCATGGGAACATAAAAGTAACGAAAATGCAGGGCGTTGGATAATCATATTGAGAGATAACCACAATTTGCATAATACATGGAATAATATGGTACGTATGAGACTTTAACATTTTGAAGATATATAATATGTAATATAACATAATTAATAATAATATAAGTTGAATATAGTTTCAAAGTTTGTGGGCTTAAAAGTTAAGATGATCATAATAATTACGTCATGAATTTCAAGAAAATTCAAAATAATAATAAACAATTTTTAAAAAACTGCGAGCTCGCCATGTTGAGCAGTAGATGTTGTCTGCACCACATCACTGAGTAGGTCGCTGTAATGGGTGTGTTAAATTTCAATCAGTGACAAATTTTTTGATGATATGAAAAACAAATCCAAACGAAGATGATTATGTGTCAGCCTACATCTCTAATCATATTTAATTATATTTTACATTGTTATTAGATATATGTAATTTGTTTTTTCATCAGTAACTCCTTAGGTTGAACCAATATTGTTTTCCATTTTAATTTGTAGTTGCGTATTATTATTATAATAATTTTTTAATTTTGAATATCATTAACAATCGTATTTGGTGATAACTTATGATCAAGCGACACTTGCTTAAATCAATTTATTACTTCGTTATATATCAATCTTCTTTAAGTTACGGTCTTACAAAAACTGTTGAAAATCTCAAAAAGCTTCTTCTTTAGAGAACAAACTAGTTTTGATTCCCAATTGATAGATAGGGTTGTACAAAACTTTTTTGAGATCTCCTTTTACTTCAAAAAGTTCCATCGAAAAAAAAACATCTTTGTAAGGCTTAAATATTGCCTATAGCTGTAGTTGGTACTTTCGTACTTAGTCGAAACTCTACAAAAAATAAAAAATGGGTAATATTAAATATAACACTGTACAGGTACTACAAATAGTTGGAGACAAATTTGAACCAGTTATAACTGATATCAATGGTATAGGATTGTACATTAAACCGGTGAATTCTAAGATAACAGTATGGACTAAAAAAATTACTTTAAGCAATTACAAAAACATAATAAATATTGGGTATGTATTTATTAATTTATAAATATTGTATTTATAAAAAATCTCTAACCCCGAAGAGTAAAACATATTAATTTATATTATTTCAATCACACTGTTTGTTTATATAGAATTATGAGCAGACAAACCATTGGGCCGAAAACAAAAAGCATATATTATTTAATGCACAACCGATCAGTTACTTAAGCGTTGTCATGATTTATGAAAGTTTATAATACCTACAAAAATAATGATTTTACATATTATTCTATCAATAAACCTGTAATTATAGTGTTAAAATTAAAACTTATTAGTTATCTCACCACAATTATACTCCAGGTATTCTTTGCTTATTTAATTGAGAATTTAATAAGTATAAAACGGTATAAATTCAACTGTATAGCCGGTAATAATAATTACAATAATAATTGTTTGGCAGAATAAACGTCATATTGTTCTGATTTATTATGCTGCGTGCAATATTGTTAAAGCTATAGTGCTAACCTAATCTGTATGGTTATAATATTTATATGCATGTGTGTGTGTGTGTGTGTGTGTGTACATCTAAATTTATATATATTTGACGGTGACACTATATGTGCATATTATATTATATGGGTATTAAGCTTAAGATTAACGCGGGTTTTCTATACAGAATAGGTACTGCAGTTGCCGTACCGTCATGGCGGCATGTACCATCGCTGATTTGTTTTATGCGATTGTATATTATGGCGTGAGCTTACTGCTGCTGCTTTCCCGCTACATGCGAAGGGACTAGATGTAACCAAACATTTTGTACGCTTATGAATAATGCACCCACCTTCTTACGCCTAGGGAAATAGCTAGTAATCTTAAAATCTGCGTATAGTGATTTTGTACAATGCTCGAGCTTACTGCAATTCGAAAAGTCTTCGACATCCGTGATTCGTAAAAGCTCGGGATTCAGTAGGTAAGTATTTACAATTCGAATTGCAGTTTTTTTTTTTTTTTTTTTTAATAGATCCCATCTACTATTTATGTATTGTCAACTTGGCCAACACAAATTCCATAATTCAAACGTTATATAACAGCTCATAAAGAATAGGGTTACCAGGGTATAGTTCAAAAAAACCCGCCGGTAGGACGGTGTGTAAAGTGTGTACTCCATTCTCGAGATATATTATGCGAACAATGAACATACGAATATTGAAATATATACGTATAACAATATGATGTGCATATATGAATGATTTTAAATTGAAACTCTCCGCTACGATGTTTTACAGTGGTATTAATCAACGCCAACTATACAACATATTGTTATTAATATCTAAGTCAACTGTGTAACAATGATAATCATTAATATAGTAGGTATGTGTATTGACAATCGACTTGTATAAATAATATACGATATCATAATAATATAGCGATTCAATATTATTTAGGTTATAGTTATTAATACTAATAATACTATAAAAACAATCCGGAGGACTGAGAATACTCAAATAGGTATCCCCATAGGCGTAAACTGTGAGGCGAGAATGGTAACTGTCCCAAACTTAAAATTCAAAGTTTGGTATTTAGTAAAATGATTAAAAAATTACTGTTGAAAAGGCTGTTTTATCAACAAAAAATAGATATAATATTTTAAACGATTAAACGTATAGGAAAAATCCGAAAAAATGAAATTAATAATCATTGCCGTTTCCCATTACCATACATCATCATAACAAAATTTAGTCTCTTATCATAATTCCCGAGTAAAAACAAAATCACGGGAAAACTTTAACTTCCAGAGGTATTTTAAAAATTTGTAACACCAACACTACTGACTTCGATGACTCAAATACAGGATTAAAACTATTTGGGAAAATATTTTCATCATCTTTTATTAATGAGAATTTTTAATCCGTTTAAATTTGTATTTGAAAAACACTTAATTGCTCATTTAACGATATATTATATAACATTATACTCTATTTATAAAATTGTTCTATCTATTCCAGTGAGTTTTATACTCTAAGTGAACATTCGCTTTCAACTCCATGTCCTTTCAAAACATTTACTACAAATACCATTAGCCAAACAAGAGTTGTTGGCATAATTTTTCATATTGAAACAACTTTTAAAATCGTAATTTTAATACAATTATTGATAAGTTTAACATACAGATACAACAGAAAAAGAAAGATCACTTCAATTGACAAAATATGTACATTATAAATTTTAATATTAGAAAGTTGCGAGATTATGTTGGATAGACATTTTTAATACTGTTAGGAATTAATTTAATCATTAATCACATTTAATTATTTAGTATTAAATTTATTATGATATAGGCAATATATGATAATTACATTATATATATTTATGATGTTATGCATGGAATTCGGAATCAAATTCTACCTATATTATTTAAACATAAAGTATAATTAGCAGAATGTAGAAATGCAGAACCTTTTTATTGGACATTCCCTCATTTCACCCAGCTTTTTCCATCATGCAATTTAATTTTACATGTTGCAGTAAAGAATAATTTTAGATTATAAATCATGTCATAATTTACACAGACTAAGTATAATACATCTGGCCAATGGGTAAACGGTATATTGACACAAAATAATGTTTTCCCTCTCGTGAAAATTTCTCAAGTAGAGCTCATGATAGATATCACATGTATTTATTATTATTATCGCTTTCGCTATCGAACGCGTTTTTATATTACAAATAAAATATACAAATTGGCTTATAGAAATGATTATTGATTATTATAGAATCATGCCCCCCCCCTGCTGCTGCTGCTGCTGCGAACCGAGTGGTGGTGGTCGTAGAGGGCGTGGAGTGGTGCGGTCGTATTGATATTAATTAAAACGGCAAATTTCGCATTTTTTGCAATAAAATTGGCTGATGTCGAAGTCAGAACGTTTGCCCACCTAAAAACCGGCCATCTCCTACCCCTATTGCTACACTATTACTAATACCAACCCGTCGCACTATTTCGCGCCGACCCAGCAGGCGATATTACCATATTATATTACCTATACTTATGCGCGTGCACCGGCAGGGACAAAGGACGGTGGCGGCCAAAAGAGGGGAAAGCGAAAAGGAACGAAATCAATTTTTCTGCAGAGCCTCGTATATGCACTACCTACCTATATATATATATGCTGTTTTGTAGGTAGCATAGATATTATAATATGCGTATTATGCGCATACTATTTGCGGATAATGTTTCTTTCGTAGGTACCTATCTACATTAATATTACGCACAAGCTGCGCCCGACTTATATATAATGTTATATTATATAATACCTATATGTATATAATAATGTATATTATATCTTTATTTTAGTCTTACTGAACCCGACTGCGCGCCTATATTTATCTAAACAATAACACATTTATTTATTTTATTATCTCATTCAATTTCATATTGCATTGTGCAGACATATAATAATTCACATGTTTTTTTTTGTATAGTTCTTTATTAACATCGGTGGAAATAGATCCTATAGTCATTTTTTCTCTTTTCTGTTATATTTAGTTGTACAATTATTTGGTAATTTTAAAAGCTTTAAAATCAGTGTGGTGGTCTCCACATCGGATCCGAGTGCCAATTTGGTATGTGCATTGGAGGCATTCACATATTATTATATACCTATATCGTGTTTATGGCTAATTATTAGTGAATCATAAATGTGTAATGCCGTAGCAAAGAGCTATTATTATTATTATTTTAAATAAATTAAATAAACAGTAATAGGGTAAAGCATGTAGTTATTGGAATCCTAAGAAAATGTCGCTCTCCGTGTGTCTATATCATGACGTGTTTAACCATCATGGTTGAAATTATTAAAATACCTTTGACTTTTTTTTAAATGTTGTTATATTTCATATATGTATACATACGTATAGGAAGGTATATGTATCGTTGGGATAGATTAAATTATTATCTCGAAACTATTTATTCCCCTATAAACAACCCCGTTAAACGATAATTACAAGAAAACAATTTTCCCCCCCGTGAAAAAAATGCCTCCCTCCCCCCTATACCATAGTAATAATATTACGCGATGAGCGTTCGTGCCAATCGCAACGGATCGTATGTTTTATTGGCGGCGCGGTGCGTGCCCGGGTTCGGGACTGCAGTCACCTGCCTATACGCGGTTTTTGAAAAACGCAAAAAGAAACCGAAACATAATCATTTGGAATTAAACTCCGGAAAGATCGTTCGTTACATTATGATGATCCCGAATTTAGCCGTGTAGAGTTAAATAAGCTTTAAATTAAATTACATTCCAGCAGGGTTGGAATCCCTACTAATAAGGATTTATACGTGGACCCTGCAGCGTACGCATCGCATGCTACGTGCCTCCATGCAAAAGTAAAAAATACGCACGCACACATCGTGGATTCGTATATATAGACATTACAAGAGTGTAATCTGGAGCTGACAAACATAATATATTATTATATACAACAGTATTTTAACCGGAACGATATATCCCTATAATTCGAACGACGAGTCATATACGACGTGTTGTATATTATGATATTTTATAAATGGATAACTATAGCTGCACTAATCGGTGTTCACTGTATTTTATTGTGTTCAGTATTCGTAAATTTCATAATCATAGTACCTAGGTATACGTATTATAATATAACAGAGCGATAAACATGTTTCGTATAACATTATATGTTACAAATAATACGACCGCACCATCACGCTGTATATGACTCTAAACTCAGATTACGTACCTGTACAATACATACATGGTGCCCATGGTGGTATACGCGCGCGTAGGTTATTATTATGTTTTATATTATGCAAAATTCATGTTTTGATGCATAACAACATAATAATATTATGTAAATATTTTTACCCTCTCCCGGAAAAATATTATTAACTTTGATTTAATGACCGCGTTCCCTCAAACTCGGCTCGACTTTTACTGGGATAGTTTCTGTATCGGGACGTCAATATATTAATATAATTATAATGCCATCCAACATAATATGAAGTTTGCGAAGAAGACGTATTTGGATCAAATTAGATCCGATTATTATACCGAATGGAGGAAATGTTGAATTATATTACGTAACATTTCCTCGTTAATACAATAATTATAATGCAATGTTTCGAACTATTATATTATTCGATAACATCTTATTGTTTTGGAATAAATTATGTATAGTAGGTAGTAGATATAATAAGTTAGGTAGGTACTTAGTAGTTAGTTAGTTACTTATGTAGGTATATCATATAATGTTTTTAATTTTGGACTTGTGAGAAACCTATGATATGAATTTATGATTCAGATTTCAGATTCCTGAATCACATATAATGTTCCTACCTACTACTAAAAATGTAATATTAATAATTATTGTACTTTGTTAAAATTGAATATTCACATTTTAAATAATATTATACTTTGCATTATTATTATTACCAACAGACATTTAATTTAAAGGAAACTCGTAATAAAAATATTTATTTTTTATCTAAAAAAAAACTTTTCATTAATTTTTTCGCAAAAATTCTGATAGTGTATTGTTTCGTTTTAAATTTTAATAATGTCTATTGAAGTTTTTTATGACGCACGTCTAGTACAAGCGTGCCTAACCTACAATCCGTAAAATTAAATTTCATAGAAATTTTTCATTTTTTTTTTTTTTTTTTATTGAACATATTAACATCGACAGCAAAGGCCATTAGTTACACTTATTTATAATAATTATATAATATAATATGTACTGATACAATGGTAAGTTATTTAATTAGGATAAAACATTTTTTTTGGCTAAATGCACTTTACCAAGCACCTCACGAATTTCGATTTTTTTTTTTTAACGACGTGTTTTTCAACGCTGACTTCGAAACTGTTTGAATTTTTGGGTGGAGACAATTATTTTGGAAGTTATAGCCCCTCAAAGTTTGCGATTTTACGTTTATACCTACGAATGCGCGACATAATACTTTACCGCCGCGCAGAGCAACTCGAGTTTGGCGACCGGTGCCGGTAGGCTGAAGGTGGTCACATAACCTAACCTAACCTAACCTGACCGGAGCCGATAGACGACGGAAGCTATATTATACTTGACGTGTTACTATAACTAACAGAGTTAAGTTTACTTATTAGGTCATCCGTCTGCCCACAGGGCAGGTATGTTCTCCCCCACAGGTTTGCTATTTAGCCCCGGGGGGGTTGGGGGCCGACCCTTCATCCAACGAGAGGTCCGTAGGACCTCGAGTTTGGCGACCGGATCCGGAAGGCGAAGGGAGCTACGCTATACACTTATTTTACTTTAATGGTAGGAGTTTAAAAATATACTATAATATACTTATGTTATTTTAACAGGTGTGATTAGGTACGGTATACCTGATAATAATTGCAAAATAACTTAATATAGCTTATTATATAATCATAGAGATAATTTAATATGCTATATGCAGCGCTATAGCTACGCGCGGCAGTAGTGTACATTAGTGTTGCGCGCACGAGTATAAACATATAAGATCGCAAACTTTGAGGGGTTATAACTTCCAAAATAATTGTCTCTACGC
The DNA here is from genome assembly GCF_037042655.1 of Diuraphis noxia. NCBI lineage: Eukaryota > Metazoa > Arthropoda > Insecta > Hemiptera > Aphididae > Diuraphis > Diuraphis noxia. The sequence goes on from NW_028301714.1 coordinate 71,831,856, forward strand.
AAAATTTAAAACAGTTTCGAAATCAGCGTTGAAAAACACAACTTTTTTTAAAAAAAAAATCGAAATTCGTGAGGTGTGTGGTAATTTGTGTATTTGTTCCTTTTTTTAATATAAGATTGAACAATTTTGTTTTTCTTAAAAAATTAATTATGTCTAGTTTTTTTTCATGAATACGTCCGAGTGTGGAGTCGAGATTGAATGATATCTAATGTTCGGCTCATTCTTGGTTGTAGATTAGACAGTCGGCTATTATTATTGTTAATGCAATACCACAGGTTTGACAAATAGGGGATCCTCTTTTGCCATAAGGAAACCATGGGTGATTTCATAGAAATTTGTATAGGTAGGTATAGAAGAAATAAAAATAAAAAACATTATTTAAAAAAAAATTTTATATTTATATATAATTTCTTTTAATATTCATTATACTTTAAACACACATCATGATCACGCGGATAAGAGTCATAACTCATAAGTTTGATGAGCGAAAAAGATAATATTTATTTTACTTATCAGAATGAAAAAAATAAACCGTAAAGTTTATACGGCCGGCAGTATAATTAAAAACATTGAATGTGGCCCGAAAGTTGAAAAAGTTTGGCCACTCTTGGTCTAATGCATACACGAATAAAAAATCAGAAAGTTTTCATGCGCTTGGGTAGGTCCAATCCTGCTGACCATGTCAGAAGCATAAATATTTAGTTCGCACTCAGATGAAGGCTGTAATCAAAATCAACCGTATACTAAAATGCACCAATAGTAACGTGCACCGTTCACCTGCATCGCGTGCTCGAGCGGTCTCCAATCTTATGCTTCCCATTGTTTGTGAAGTCTTTCGTGTTTGAGGTGTAAACGACCAATCGTTTTTATTTAGGAAGACATAATTGAAAATTAAAGTATTTCATATTATTTGTACGGAACACAAGACATTCAAGATGTCGATGTGCAGATTAACAGACCGTCTGTTACAGACGTGAATCGCTTCCATGAAAAACATCGATAATGTGTTAGGTTGGCATGTTTGCTATAGGAAAATTAAAAACACTTGCAAAGTTATAAATCTTATTTCGTGTCCAATTTGGACACCAATGTGTTACTTTTAGGTGCTGGTTAGATCGAAGACTTCAATGGTTTTAAACCTTTTGCGGACAACGAGGACCACTATGCGAAAGATTCGCACGTAGATCGGTCCTGTAGTCTTTAATCCATAGTGGAAAAAAGAAACATTCATTTAAAAAAAAAAAGGCGGAAAGGGGGTATCACTCTGCTGTACATTAGGTGGTGGGGTGAACCTCTGACTAGGGTAGGTTAAATTTGAATGCAATGATAGGTATCATTGTATACGAAAAACGATTCTGAACAGAGATGATTTGTCAGTCTAGGATATATTATATTTAAATATTGTCATATAATATTCTATTTTGAAACAAATATTTTATTTTTCAATTAAGACGCATTTTGCATAAGGCATGGTTAATCAATTAGTGTAGTTATCATGTAGTTATCATAATTCATAATACCTTATATTATCATAGATATACGAATACCTGGTTTGAGGATAAATCGTTTTCATAAAAATTTAAAACTCGAACGCTCAAAACATTTTTCCTATAATGACGCTTCAAATTTTCTCTATAGCTATTTAAAGCAAAACTTACGGAAAACTTAGTGTTAAACTTTTTAACCTTAGATATAAATATAAACAATTTTATGAATTTTGAACTACAAAATAATTTGCAAATATTCATGGTTTTGACGAATTTTTGTCAATATTTGAACTTCAAATGCTAATAAAAAAAAATTGTGCAAATGTATTCTTATATTTGATCACTATAAGAATAACTTATGAAAAACTTTGTATTAAATTTTCAAGTATTTTGATAGAGCAAACATTTTTATTGACACTTCAAAAAAATTCTCAAAAAATCGAAAATTTCAGTGGTCTATTTATAACTCAAAAAAAGTCAGAAATTTTTGAAAATTAAACTGTATATAGATATCACTAACATAAACATTTGGTGAAAATTTCAAGTATTTATAGTGATAAGTTTTTTTAATTACAACCATATAAAAAAATCGATTTGGTCGAAAACTGGTTTTGCGTAAAAATTCCCGTTTTTCTGTCATTTTTTTTTTTTGTTTATCTCGATTATTTTGAAAACTGTTGAAAAATGTTTACTTTTGACCTCTATAATGCACCAAGAATATTCACTTTTACTTCGGAAACCACCCCCAAAGTTTGAAATTGAAGCATTGTTTCGACTAGTTATGCTGTTCAGACACAAAAAAAAAAACACACATCATTGTAAAATCAATACATTCATCACTTCGTTCAGAATCTAAAAAATAAAATATAAATAAAATATAAATAGACTTATATAGATAGAAACATCGAAAAATGAACTGTTTGACGCAACGGGTTATTAAAAATACAGACAAACGGTACCTAAACATTATCCTTTGATATCGACAACGTTCGTATCGCCCTCGCCGCTAGCCAAATAATACCACGTATAATAATGATAAAATGCTTCCGGTATTACCGGAAGCACTGTGACACTGGAGTGGTTAAAAATATCACCGAAATGCGCAAACTTCAAGCCGGCTTGTAAACGAACCGTCGTCATTATTATTATAATGGCTGATGATAATGATAGGTACCTAACCTATCTACGGTTACTTTGATGTTTATATTATTATAGACGAAGCAAACCATAAAACGCATACTGAAACTCGTCATTGTCGAAAAGCGTACAGCTTTGTATGCGATTATTTCAACAAAGTTTTCCGAGTTTATTGTACTATTATAACTACAGGTACCTTAGGTACCTACCTACATACAACTTGAGTATAAACATATGATAAATTCTCATTTCTAAAATATAACAGCCGCGCAGAGGCGTATGGAACTGTTTAATCCTGCAAGGAACCAGTGAATTATTTAGGCAACTTTGTGCATACCTATACCAGCACCCTGGCTTGATGTCCGGCGACTAATCGTCTGTATAGAAACAGACGGCGTGTGTCGTCTGGCTGGAGTTATATCGTATACACTCCGATGTTCGTATAGTCGCTGCACATAAATTTAACAGGTACCATTGATTACAAATAGTAAATACTATACGTATAGGTACAATCAATGACACTACCTACATACAAATTTATATTATAAAGTATAATAGTTACGCACTCTCGAACATGGTTGTTAATATTATATAGACTGAGATTCGTGGCCGGAATAACACTATGCAATTCGAGTGGTGGGGGCAATATAAAAAGAATTTCATATTGGATGACCTGACACCATAACAAAACATATCGTAAATTTTAACTTCGAGGTTTATCCCCCCCCCCCACCGTTATAGTACGCCACTGCAAGGAGATATTCATCTTCGATATCTTCGAATGTATCTCTTCTACTCATTCTTTTTTTTTATCACTATTATTTTAATGTGTTTCCTAATAATTTTATTGTTTTTCACATTTCATCTAAAATTTATTTCTAAAAAACATAAAGCTATGTGTGATCCTTGATACTTTCTCCACTCCACGTGAAATACATTGCATCATATTAATATCATATTATGTTCTATTAAATTCTTGATAATGTTTTAAAAGAAATGTATCAACGAGGTTGCTATGGTAAAGTAATTATATTAATCTTCGGTTGCTAGGGGCAACCTTAAGAAAAATTCTATATTACGAAAAAAAATTGTATCCAGATTTTGCAGGTATAGATTAGCCACTGCGCAATATTTTGTGGTATAACGTTTCAGAGACTGATAATCTGTATTCTTCAACCAATGGCAACCATTAAATTTCAAAAAAGAGCAGTATCAAGCCCAAATATATAAAAAATTACATATTTAAGCAGTAGGTTTTTATAGCAATATTATATCAAAATGATTGTTGAATTTGATACACATCATATTATAATAACCTGTATAAAAATTACCATGTCGCGTGAAAAAAACATTGAATTATACATTATGATGGTATAGTTATTTTGTTTTTTAGTTTTTATGGTCGCTGGTATTTAAATGATAAAATATTTATTATTTTTATTAAAAAAAAAATGTAATTTTTTTGGCCTGGATACAAGATTTTTTATTTCTTGCCAATTTTTTGAAAGGATTTCATTGTCATGGCTACTTATTAACAAAAATATATTTATCAGTGGCGTACCCAGGATTTTCGAATGGGGGGGGGGCTAAATCTATATCGGTATTCGGTACCATAATAAACACAACGTTTATGCTTTGCTTATACTAGGACATTGTTACTAAAGATAATACGTTGTATTCAATACCGTTTTTTAGAAATATCATGGTTTGTACTTTGTCTTTTTTAATATAAAATGTATTCCAAAACATGGCCAATGGGAGGGGCTGAAGCCCCCTAAGCCCCCCCACCCTGGGTACGCCACTGATATTTATGATTCATAGATTTTCCTCTACAAAGACTTGTAGCGTGCTATAGTTTTATAAAATAAACCGCACACAATCGAGCCAAAATTGTTTTTTCATTCAATTTTTTTGTTTCTCTATTATTGTTTGGTATTGCCATGGCCAACGAAGCGGTCAGAAATAAATTCGACTTGATATATAGAAAAAAAATTTACAGATTTATTTATATATATATACCCAAAAACATAATATATAAGTTTTTCTAAATATATTGTAACACATATTCTTATTATACCTTTGTGTACCTATAAATAGTAAATTCTCTAATAAAAATTTAAAAAAAAATATAGGTGTATATATAATATATATATTAAGTATATAATATTAAAAACTACCACGAAAACGGTACGATTAAAAATTAGACGGTAGAAACGAATATAAATTAATTATCGTAATAAAACAATTCACTGTTTTGTGTTTAATTGAACTTAAACACTACAGCATAACAATTGAACAATAATATATAGGTACCTACGTACCTATTACATACGTATTTGATTATAACAATGAATAGATGCATTTAAAAAAAAAATTAACCAATAATTAATAAATACTATAAATCAACAATTTAGTAGAAACGGTAATTTGTTGGTATATCCATTATGTAATAAATAATAAAAATATTTATAATGATTGGTTGAAGTGTGTTTACCCAGTTGTAATTCTAAGGAACGTAGGTACATTGTAAAACCAACTGGATTGGCGAGCAAATTAATTTTTGAATAGGTAATTATAAAATAAATGAGGTACATACTTGAATGGTAGTATCATAAATTCATAATTATTAACGATAAAAAATTAAACGAAATAACGTCCTCTAGTAAAAGAAAATGCATGATTTCAGTTCTGACACATCTGACATTTTGAACATAAAGCGTTATTATTATTATTATTATTATTATTGCCATTGCATATTACGTGCCATTATACCAATTTTGATTTAATCTAATATAAATATTATTATTGATTACGTGTAAATATTGTTGTTCTATAAATTAGGTACTTAGATAGTTATATATCAAGTAGAACTATTCGTAGACTATACTACCAGAAAATAGGTTTAATTTGTTTCTACTCTGAGGGCCGAAATTGTGGCCTTTTTACTTGGAAATTCGTGATGAATACTCAATGAGCCTTATTATCAACATGGACATCCACCATAAAAAATCTCAGATCCACTACTGATAATAAGTTAGGCGCAGTTTTTATACACATACCTATGTTTTTTTTTTTTTTTTTTTATTAACACGAAACATACCCTCGGCGACATAGGCCAATGGGTTACAAAACTTAAGTTACATTGAGTTGTATTTACATTGGCAAATATCTGTAATTATTATGTCTAATATAATAAAACATTTATTAATATATATTTATTTATTTATCGTTAAAGTTTATCAAGTTTTATGTATTTTATATTTCTGATATCAATTTAGTATTATTTGCCTTCAATAAAATCAATTAAGCCATATAGTACCTAGTTGGTATGCGCTATTTTTACAGTCATCAGTACATTTTAATAATAGACATAGGCGATTGTAGGGATGACATGATGGTTTACCTCTCTAGATTTTCGGAATTTTTTTTCTTAATTGAAAAAATGCGAAGAAAATTGGAGAAATTTTTTTAATATCTCCTCAAATCCTAATATTTCCCCTATCCCCCTCTAAAAAAATTTCAACTGGCGCCTATATATGGTGATATATATTATAAGTACTAAACGTTGACAGGTGATAACAATTTATTATATTATGCCACCACAGTAGTCCGTTTCTTATCTATTCTGTTTCCTTCTAAATATGTTATTTTATTCAGTTCACAATGTCTACAGCTCTTTTGTAAATTTGACCATTATTAAGCCCACTTTTATTGACTCCAAATAATATATCATAAAAATCACAAGCACTTAATACGAAATAAAGATTCACCTGTTAAAAACGCCTAAACGCTAATCAAAAATCTCCTAAATCCATAAAAACTGAATCTTTAACAAAGTCTGATAAATATAAGTAGAAGTAATAATCGATGGAAAAAATATTGGAGAATTCGTTTAATAATTTGTATATGTATTTTAAAAGCACGTAATTCAATATTATAACTTTTCAGTCATAAAATTGATAATGTCATAACTGACACCTATTATGTAAGAAATTGAAAAAAAATCATTCCTGAAAATAAACGATGAAACGGCTGTCAGATTCAAGTTAAGATGAAGTTTTTTATTAAAATACGAAATCGATAAAATCGAAATACACAGCCTATATAAAAGAATTGTTAACAAAATGAGAATTGTATAGGTTAGGTTAGGTATCGGTTATCAAATTAATTGAAAAGAACACTTGTACTGGGTGATTCGTCAAGTATGGTAACTCCCTTTTTTCTTCAATAATAAATGCAGTATTGCAGTTGTATAAAATTTGATTTTTGGAATTTTTAAATAAAGTTCAAGACCATATTATTTTCACATTCTTGAAATGTTTTTTTACTGATTAAAGTGTCCTATGGAGATACAAACTTATGTTTTTCAAATGAGGTCCTCCAACCCTTCCCTTTCAACTGTACCTAAATTATTTAATGAATAATTTTTCTGTAAATGTTGACGTAACAAAATCAAAATTCATATGAGTATAAATTTAATACCCACACAGAAATTATTTTCAATACTTAAAATTTTTGAAGCTCGTTGGGTTTTCAAATAATTCAAGTAATTGTATGAAATTTGTAATTCTCTACAATATTGAATTCGAAGTATATATATTTAATAGGTTAGGTACCTAATGATTAAGAATGATTTAAAATGTAATATTCTTTTCTGAAACAAAATTTGAGATAATAGTTACCTATGTACCTTATAATACAATAATATTTAATTTTCGTTTCTATTGTTAGATAATTTATAAAATAATTTGAGATTAACTGAAACATAAAATTTAAGCTTAATTAAACCTAGATTATAGTTTATTAAATTTTGCAAGCTCATCATTTTTTAATTACCCTGATTGATTTTTAAAATGAAAAAAAAATTGTAAGTAGGTAGGTAGGTAGGTATAAATGATTTTTAAATTGTTTTGAGAGTTTGAGATAATATTTATTGTTTTGACAAATTGATGTGTCTTATCCTCTAAAATATTTCCCTCTTTAATTTTTGTGCCTAATGGGTAATTTTATAATTAGATTAGTTAGATTACTCGAAAAATTAATGATTTTACGTGAATACCTAGGTATATCTTTTTATGTTAAGTGTGTGCCAAAGAGAGAAAAAAACAGTGCGCTAACATCTTTTTAACTTCTTTACATAAAAATAACATATTCGTAGCAGAATTATGAACACTTGACATTTGAACAAATTTAATTTAGAACATGAAATCTATATTATAGTTACCTACTTAACCTTAACAACGCTACAGTGGACAACGGATAAAATGAGTTGGTATACCAAATAGTTTGCCAATATAAAAGATTACATTCATAAATGAGCGTCGTCATAGACACTAAATTAAAAAGATTACCATTTTCACAAATTATAGAATAGCGGCAACAATACACATTCATCTGGCCTGGACTTTGGCTTTTTAATCCTGACTTCTAAGATTCAAGTAGTGGAAGAACAAAAAATACAAAAAGGTATCTAATCAAAATTAAGTCATTTCAAGAAATTTTTAATATGAAATCAGTGACTTACCATAATATTAAAGTCTTATCTTATTTATTTATTTTTTAACTGTAATATTATAGGTAGGTACTCGTAATAAAAATGTAGTTTACCTTAATAGTTTAAAATAGATACCTAGGTAGGTACCTAAAAAATAGTTACTACAGTACTTATTCTACTCTTCTAAATGTAATTGATATGTACCTATATAATTGACACTTATAAGTTTATATATGTAGTATATATAGCTATAATTTTTATTTCGCAAATTATAAACAGTAGGTAATAATAATTACTGGTTAGTAGAATTATTATTGATTTCAGACTTAAGTGGTCTATTTTATTGTGCTCCATAAAAATTATTTTGATATTATTGTATCGTATATTATTATGTGAAACATAGATTATGAGTTATGTATAATTTAGGGTCATATAAAACGGTTATAAAACAATTAAGTCCTTATGGATATATGATAAAATTGACTATGACTTAACTATAGTAAATTTCTTGGTACAGTGAATATTGAATAACAAGTGGATAGGTATTAATAAATTGTTATTCAACATAACTTAAAATTAAAGTAAGTATCTATTCAGATAAAATAGTATTTTTGTTGTACCTATTGCGTCTTTTAAACACATTTCACATCTAAATTCTTTAATTGATTATTTTAATTATTTTAATAAGTAAGAGATTTTGAGTGGAAAAATGAAAAAGTGGGTAGAGTTTTCAGAACTGAGTTTTCAACAGACGATTCAGTTTGTAGATGCAATGCATTTTACACCAAAAAATATTAATAGAAACTTTAATGTGATGTATTTTATTTTGGATGTACAAAAATTTTTAAGCTGTTTGGATCATAAATTATTATTTAAAAATTAGACAAGTCAACATTTGAGGTATAAAAAAAAGTATTTAAATCTTTTTTAAATTATACAATTTGGAGAGTATAACTTGAAGATTACTTATGTGAAACTCTCAATAAATCTTATGAAAGTATTTTTTCCACATACACAAGGCAGTAGGCACTATATTATACTTAATTAAAAATAATGTGAACGTATAATATTGTTTGTTTGTTAAAATATTGTCCAAATTTGTATTTAGTTAATATAGTTCAAAATATACTTTATCTGAAAATATGTTGGGAATAAAATTTAAGTTTAAACATTAATATTACTTTCTTAAAATTTAGTAGATAAAAACCTATCTTATATCATCTGATTTAGTTTATAAGATGCACTGCACTACAAATTATCATGTAAAATGTAAAGATTATTTTTTTTGTAACAATGCTATTATTATTACTAATATAATAATAAATATATTATTACTTAGAATTCTAAAACTCCTGAGTGCATAAGTATTTAATTTTATTCTATGTCCCATTTCAACAATTATGTAAAATTGGTTTCCAAATAAAAATCTATTATAAGGACTATTTACTATACTTAACAATTTAAAAATAAACATTCAGTATTTATTCAACAATATATTGTACTTTAATTCCAACATAACAAAAATATAATATGTGCGCTTAAGTATTTAAAAAAAAGTTTTATAATAACAAAGCAAACATGATTCATAAACATAAAAATAGTAGCACAAATAACTTTTATAAAAACTAAAATTCTTTGTTTTTACTAGTTATAATTATACTACCTTATTACGTATATCACTGTCAATATATTTTATAAAAATCATTGACTAGCAATCAGAACATTAAATATATTTGTTTTATAAAAAAAGTTGTGTAAAAATATGAGATTCGTTTAAACTAACAATATTTGTATAAATATAAGTATATCAATAATAAATACCTAATTAGTTTATAAATATTTGATAAAAATGTAATAAAAAAGTAATTTAGGTATCTAATTAAGAAATTTTACTTTCTTATAGCATTTAATAAAATATAATCATAAAATTAAACTGTGATATCTAACAATTATTTACAATATAACAAACGTAAACATTTTAAAAGAGACACCATATGTACCAATATTGTATGCAAACTAATAAACCTTAGTCTACATGCTTATGTAAAGTTAAAACAATTAGAATAATTTTTAATTATGTTTCTATAATTTGATTTGGTATTAATATCACAATTTAGTAGGCATATTTTATAGCAATATATATACATGTATTTTGATCTTATATACTATACTAAATATACTCAGACTCCAATCAACGATAGGCGAGGTTTAAATTATCATCCACCACTAATGATACACCAGCTAGATCCCAAACTGCAGTAAGATGGAATGCCATATTACTCAATACGACTAAATACTCAAAGAGAGCAAAAAATGTATATACTGAAATCGTATACAAAGAATTAAGTAAATATTATATATATGTGTGTGTGTGTGTGTTTGTGTGTGTGTGTGTGTGTGTGTGTACATAGAAAATTGATTTTAATTATGTACAAACCGCCAGATTCACAGTAAGCATTATGTCGTAAAAAGCAATAGCCAGCAATTGCAAAACTAGTCATATTGAATACTGTAAAATATATTTTGTATTTTAATGACCGTATTTCTAATTTTGTCATAACTGTTTTGGTAATACGTCCTCTTTTCAATAATATAGAAGAAATAAGCATATTTAGTTCAGAAGCACAGATAAATGTGACAAAACTTTTTTCATGAATACCTAAAAAATAATATAAAAAGTTAATATTGAGTATTTTATACATTTTTTAACACTTAAATTTAAAAAATGTCATTTTATAATTAAAATAAAAAACTAAAAGTTATTATTCATTATGCCTAATAAACATGAAGTATAAAATTATATCTTAAATAATATTATGTTAATTATTAAATTGTATAATTTGTTCTTATCTTCTTCTTAATTCAAAAAAAAAAAATTCAAAATATCTTAAAATAAAGATTGAATTTTACTTAGTTTTTACTTAGTTAACAGATAACAAGATATACAGCCAATAATAAAGACGTTTTTATAGCCAATCCATTGGAAACTATCCATAGAATGGTATATATTATACAGGGTTTATTACTATTATAATATGACATATTAAAATATTATTTTAATATTAAGCTGTCAAAACTTCCTGAAATATCTTATATAGTTATATGTATAAAAAGTTAATTACAGTTAATATCAAAACTAATTTGACTAAAGGAATTAAGAAATATGAATATTTGGGTTTCTCATATTCCAAAAGAATATAAAACAGAAAGTAATAATTCATGTAAAAAGAAATAGCAATAACTTTAAAATTATAAATAATAGCAAACATAAAAATGTAAAATCATAAAATCATTACCATTATGAATATTCAGTAAAAACAGAAGAAAACACTACACCTAGCATAATGTTATTAATGTCTCTAAAATAATATATTACAAGTATTACAGATTCGTGTTCATTAATAATTTCTAAAAGGTCATAGGTTTTAAGACTTATCAACTATCGCACAATAAATTAAATATAATACAAAATTTAATATAATTTACATTTCAATTATTAAACCTAATATTGTATTTCGATACGTCTAATCTTGGATTTAAAAGAAAATAACTCATTTATCAAACATTATAATACATACTGTAATAATCCGATGAAGTAAATATTGATAATACAACTAGTGAGCATACTTCAACAGTGGTTAAAAATCTTAATAATACCACACACCAATGTAATGATGGCTTAATTATATTAGTGTAGTATTGATAATATATAGCAACCACAATGAGTCTTACTGGACTATGAGCAATTATAACTAAAGTCCAAATAAACCGTTGTACTGGATAGTTTCCCACAGCAGTTGATATTGTTGGCAAGTAATTTTTAACCTAAACATTTTAAAATAAACATGTTAACTAAGAATATATTGTACTTATAAATCTCAAAAAACATACTCGATAACCACAATGTGTTGATGTAGCATCTTCCAATTTGAAAAATATAGTCCACAAAACACAAAACACAAAGGTAACCAATACACTAAGTAAAGTAACTATGGCCAGCCAATATACTTTGATTTGAAATATATACCGCTTATCTGGTTTATCTGGACATGATACTGAATAATTTTGAATCATACTTGAAATTCGTCGTAAATCATTCATACTAGAAAAGTAGGAAATAAAGTTATAAAAAGTATTACTAAAAACATAATATCATATAGGAATCAGAACTCTTTTTAAATATTATTATAGAAACTGGTTGTTTTTCTTTCAAGACGTTGGTATTGAACAACAGTTCATGGCAACAGTTATGCCTATTTAATATTTACAAAAAAAAATGTCTTTTTAAAGTACATAGGTACATAATAACAGGCAAAAAATAGAATATTATGGTACCTATATTATATATTTATGGAATACATGAAAATCCTATTTTTTAAACAGTAGATAGGTGATGTGTACAGTACTACATTGTTTAAGAACTTTATTTGTGAAATAACATAATATAAGAACCAAAAATAAAAATGTTGTACTCCATCAAGAAGCTAATACATAAAATAGGAAAAAACAATTTGAAAAAGATGCACCCATTTTAAACATATTAAAAGTAATTAAATCAATAATTCTGCTGGACATAATTTTTATTTAAGTAAAAAGTGTGGTTATTTGAATAAGTATAACTTTAGTATATTTATAGTATTTTATTAAAGACTAATTCTTTGATTATAAAATATACATAAACTTAAAAAATAAATAAAATATAATAATTATAGTTAACAAAAAAAACATAAATGTTTAGTTAATTGCGGATAGTTAAATTTATATAAATTATTTTATAATTTATAGTTCAGTAACATGATAGCGTAGGTACGCATAATAAACAGTTTTAAACATTTCTATTGAAAAAAAAAAAAAACAATTAATTATTGGCGGATAGGTAACTTACTCATGTCAATGATAAATCTATTATACTTAAATTTAATTAAATGAACTACGCGATGTTTAGAACGGTTAGTGAATTTCAAGTATTTCAACATTTCAGTTTTTATAGACAACTGAATAATTTAAGCGACGAACAGTATCAATAAGGAACACACAATAAAATCAATTTACGACAATAAAAATATAAAAAATTTAAAGGACTATAGTGTAGGTAGGAGCATAGCGTATTATTAAACTATTATATTGTCATTATTATTATCATTTTTTTTAACGGATCAGCTTTTATTATTTTTATTATTATGTCATTGATAGTGAACAGTGCTACCATAAGAGCAACCGAAAATATTTGATTATAAATCTTGAAAAATCGTGAATGTTGAATTTCCCGATTATCCATAATCAATTAGCTATTCAAATAAAATTATTATCTATATAAATTTAAAAATGTGTATTATTTAGAATAAATCAGAGTATCAGAATGTGTAAAAACTTAAGACATTGTTGAATCTCGAATAGATAGGTGCACCTAATCCCAATAATACTCAAATGTTTTTATAATACAGGATGGATAGTTACTATAAAAAAATAGTTTATCATAAAATTATACTGAAAAGTTTTCAAGTTTTAAGGCTATAAATTATTACAAGACGTGTCAAGTGTATAAAATAGTAGGTTATGAGTTATAACTTATAAATCATAATCACAAACTTCAATAGGTGTATGTTATAATGGTTACAACTTATAGACACTTTAAGGCGGGTTTCCACTACACACGTTCGCGCAAATCCTTTTCTGTGATTGATTGGTTGGGTTAGGTTACCACGTGAATAACCACTTTACCATGTTGTTGGACATTTTAAGTGTACACAGCACACGCGCATTGTGGAAACCCGCCTTTACAGTCTTGGTATGGCCTTCGTAATTTCGCATAACCTATATACATGCCTACCCGCTACTATACTGTAACAAACATAATTTTATTTCAATCATTCTTCGAAAAACTGCAAACTATCCTGATGGCTGACGCAATAAAATTATATGACAAATTTATTTGACCTAATATCAGAAATACTCAAATACGTTTCTTACACAGTCAATAAATTTATATATTGGCATATTAATATATATTTTATATTAGTGTTTACTGTTTAGTGTTAATATTAAATCGATGACATATAATATAAGTAGCAAAACGAAACATTTCAATTATAATGACAAACATTATTTTCAGTAATTTAAAGTCAAATGTCAATCACGACACACGAGTAATCGAATACTCATTGTATTAATAATATACGCACTACGCAATATGCCAATTATTATTGTGAATAGCAAATAAAATTTATGATATTACTGAGCAGATTATTGCTTCAAGATAGTATTTTAATTTATAACTAATAAATAATAGTAATTCTTGCTTAAGTAATAATAGCTTTATAGTATCATTATCGTATATTCTTATAGGTTTAACTATATAGCATTTACACGTATACAGTATACTACAGTAATAAGTTTTAGGTGTACTAGACTTAGATACTTGTTGAGTGTAATTTAGAAGAAAAAAATTATTCTTAGTTTGTCTTTTGTATTATCTACTATAATTTAATATAAGTGCTAAATAAAATTATGAAATTCGTGTCTTTCGATAACTCAAAAGCCACAAATTATTGGTTTTTATAACTATATTGACATGATATTATTTTTTACATTTTTAGCAACAATTGATGTAAAGTATAAATAGCAGCATAACATCAAAAAATGGAGACCGATTAAGCCCATACGGAAAACCACTATAGTTTTGCCGTTCTCGCCACTTCCGTCGTGTTAAGTTATCCGACAACAACTATACAATAATGCATCATTTAATCAATGAGCATATTAATTAAATAATAAAAATTATCTGTGTAGATATTATTTTACAGCCTACAGTTGGGTAAAACTAAATAATTCAGTATTATATTTAATTTAATTCAGTATATTAAGTCTTCAAATTATAAATGATAAATTACTATATAGATTTTAATATTATACCTACTCCAAATACCTATAATATTTTGTAACATTCATAAAAATGATAAACAATATTTACGATGCTATAATAATTATAGCATTGAGATATGATCGTAAAGTTTCGACACTTATAGATAATAGATGATCAGATTCTTCGGTAGTGGCACCCCGGGCACGTACGATATACCTATCGTTTAGCGAAGCATACTAGCGTATACGAAAACAAATAAGATGGTAAAGAAATAATAATTAATAATATTAATAAAGCTCAATTATAATATGGATATAAGTTAAGCAAGTGACCGTGTAGCACAAACTTCAATTTTTTCTGGACTTTTACGATCATACCAAGTTGTTTATAATTATTTATGTCATGATTCATGAATTGATTTCAGATTCACTACTCAAATTATTCCTTATTTTGTCAGACGAGTGACAACATATTATATGGACACTGCCACAATGGGTCAATAGGTCAAAATAAAATGAAATCTATTCAGAATGGAACAAAACTAAAATCGTGTGTCCAGTGTGTCCCGTTTGGCTTTAGAATATTATGTACCTATGTGGTGGTATATTGTATGTAAAGATCAATTTCAATATGTGTATATTAGGCACCAACTGTTTGAATAATCAAGGCTCAATGGACAGGATAACACTATTTGCAAGTTGCAACACCGGATCCTAATAAAGTTGGCTAGTCAGCGAGTGATTTTCATGAATTTTGGCCATTTTTTTTTTAAATTGTCATTCAAGTCAAAATCATAGCCTACATATGGTCATATTTTTGTAATAACAACTATTATCCTTAGTCCACAAAGTTACTTAACTCCAAAACTAGGCACTCCTTTAAATTTAAATTTATACTCTATATCCAGCGAGAGAACATGCCAATTCTCCGCAACCCCCTGTGTCACCCAGTCGCCCTCACTATGCTTTTAAAATCAGTTTATGGTTGGATGTCGAGTGGAGATGTGCAAAAAACCGGCCAAACCTCAATGGCTTCATCTATATGACTATATGTTAAACAAAAACCAAATATTCTAAAACATTGTTTCATAAATATTTTTAAAATGTAGGTTATAGAAATATAGAATATAGGTATTTATAGGTAAAAATTACTATAATATTAGTCACACGCCCACATGGGTGTATTTTGTATTCTTATTAAAAATAACACATCAATAATTGGACAAAATTATTATAATTATAGAGTACAAATAGTATGATGTATATACTGTATAGGCGTATAGCGTCTACATTATATAGCCATCACCTCAAAGTTTTAAACAAGAATAATACGCGAAGCAACAAAAAAATAAAAATATATAAGCCATAATTTACGTAATAATATATTATATTTTGTTATTTAAAAATACTATTACAACTTACTTTGATATTAAAAATGCTTTCAAATAGGACACCAAGAAATCGAATCTTCTACTATAATATTAATTTTGTTAAAGAAAATGTACAACGTAAATTTGTCTTAAATAAAGACATCGTTTAAATTTTTATCAATGTATATTGATTAATTGATTTAGATGTATATATAATTATATATATAATAATATAACCATTATGCATACTTAAATTATAATTTACAAGATATATAAAGTATATTTATCAATTTTCAAATATAATGTATCTAATTGGCTTATTAGATTAGACTAATTTTAAGATGGTATTAAAATTACTATTTTAAATGTTATATATCTAACTACACTTAATTTCTATTTATTTATGATATAATTTACGATTATATTAGGACACATGAAAATATTTCTAGGTTAAGTTTCTATATATAATGGCTTCTATAATCTATGTAAAAATTAATTATTGTTATATCTTATTTTATTTTATAAATTAATATGTAGTGAACGTATAATAGTTAGTACCCACTCGTTATGTTCCTCCATCTCCATGAAAATGTTGTTGTTAGACTATTCAATATCAACTGGTTTCTTACAAATCGAAGTTTGATATTTACATTTATCTAAAAACATAAAGGATAATAACTTACTATATAATGTCTTAATAATTAAAATAACTTCAAAACTAATATTAGTTTTTCTGAATATATCACTTCATAATGTTTTTTTCATAATTTTACAATGTAATGAAACTAATTTATCATGGTTAAAATATTTAATTATTATGGATACAATAAGGTAGCTACATACCTAATAGAAATTTAAGCTACTGTAGGTACCATTCTCCAGTTTTTTATACATACCTACAAAATTAGAAGAACTGAT
Source organism: Diuraphis noxia (assembly GCF_037042655.1). NCBI lineage: Eukaryota > Metazoa > Arthropoda > Insecta > Hemiptera > Aphididae > Diuraphis > Diuraphis noxia. The sequence continues at coordinate 71,849,123 of NW_028301714.1, forward strand.
TAGATTGCTTGTTCAACAGTTAGTAATGTAATTTAATATGTTGTATAATACTGATAAAATAGTTTAAAAAATAAAATAAAACACAAGTGCGAATTATATTTTAAAAAAAAATAATAATCAAACGTAAAATACGTTATTATATCATGAATAATAATAAATAATAATAATAATACCTACAAATATAATTTATCTATTATAATAGACAGCGTGTAACAGAATACCTATTAAGAACCTATAATAATAACTACATATATTGGCTATATTAGAGTTTAATAATGGTAAGGATTGAATATCAGGCATTGTCAGCAAACACATTTATTATTGTGTAAAATTATAATCACATTTTTAACTTAAGTATATCCGTATCGACGTACAAACCTATCTTTGAAATATTTATTCTTTTGTATCACGGATTTATGTATCTTGAGAATTCTTTAGTATAATGTAGGCACTGCAGAAAAAACATAGCAATACGGGTTGATAATTAGTAATTACTAATTTTAATGATTAGGTACCAAGTAATATCAAGAATTAAGTATTTAACTGTATTCACATCACATCCATGATGAAAATAAATGAATGAATAAGTACCTAGTAAGTACTTTCTTCCTCTAAGTAAAATATTATAAAAATTCCTCTCCAGAATGTTATAAATAAATGGACATTTTCTCATATTTAAAATAAATTTAATCGTTTTTAGTCTATGACTCTATGTTAACAACTTGAAATATAAATTGAGCCACACATTTATATTTGATTTATCTGTTAGGTCTATAGGCCAATAGCAGGTACATACATTTTTGTTGAGGCAAAAATATATAGCTAGGTCTAAATGCAGCACAATAGCGAATATATGTTGGAGGAGTGAAATATATTATAAATCTTGGTAAGAACATTATTAAATTTTATAAAAATTAAAATATCCTAAAAGAAACGGAGAGAAATGTTTTATGTTCTTAGCTTAAAATTTTATAATAAGTGAATTTACTCTAATATTAAAAATAATAACATAGATCGAGGTGGTCCTGCTAAACATAAATTTGATGTGTTGCGTCATATATCGGGTCAGAAAGAGAGAGAAGATCATGGTGCACTAGCTGATATCTTCTTACTAACCCACCCATCATAATAATATTTATATAATAGTAGGGTTATTATTATTACCTATTATTTTAAATAACAAATTACCGGACATTTTCATATTATATTCTTATGCCTTTAACTTATATATAGCATACCTATAATTGGTCTAACGAAAAATTATAACAAATTAATAATAAATATAATATAATACACACTAGCTATTACCTAATTAATACTATAATACTTAATAAAAATGAATAAGAGCGCAAATGTTAAGAGGAATCAAGTTAATGGCGACTAAATACGAACTAATTTGATTTAATATAGTTAACTTCTAAGTTCTAACTATGTAAGGCATATTAAAAGTATAATACGTTCATTATTACAGTCCATGTGCACAGGTTACATAGGTACAAGGTTATTGCCTTATCATTTAACCTAGGTGTAACCTCTAGTATATGAAATATAATAATGATAAATTTACTAATAGGAAAAAACAGGTTAAAAAAATAAGTCAAATGAAAGATAGATACCTCATAAGTAATACATAAGATATATTTTGAACGTTTTAAATTACAATTAAAAATGCTCAAGACATACAGAAAAATTGAAATATGGTAAAAAAACATAACGTTCTTATTTTTAACTTATAATAATAATCATAGTTTAATAACAGGTCGATTCACTGTAATATTATAAAGCCGCGCGTTATCACCTTGGTGTGTCCACACCAAATAATTTTTGATTTTTTTTAAAATAAATCAAGGTATTAACCGATTTTTGCAAAAATCATGAAATTGAGTTTTTAAGCCCTACATAGCTGCTAATTACTATAGGTATGTGGGCCGTAAGAATAATATAGGAATGTAATATTATTAATTATTAATTATTCTGTGTCTATATTTAGTGTTTTTTTCTACGTATATTTTATCAGATTTCATTAGGTATCTCATCTGATTACAATAAAATGTTTTAATACGTACTCAATATCAATTAATTCCTAAATTGATTTAAAATTTAACAATTACCTGTACAAAAGATAAAATTGGCACCTAGGTGGCTACTTAGCTTAAAAATATTCATTTTAGTAAAAAATGTATTTTACGAGGATATCTATAACAATATTTATTTTTACAAACTTATCATATCATATACATTAAATTAATTTGGTATGGACCTCCTAAAGGATTAAATTTAGTGTTGGGAAAGTTACTTTTGAAAGTATCAAGGTATCTAAAATTCTAAAATAATTTAAATTAGGTAGTTCACTATAGAAATTATAATGACATTTCTTAATTGCACAATATATTATACTTAAAAATCAATTTTTCCCGTATCATATGATAAATTGTAGCTTATCCCAGCAAAATTGACAAACATGAAACAAAACTACGAAACAACTAACAAACATTATTATTGCTCACAAATGACGTATATAAGTAGAATACATATTACACACCATTACTCAACATTGTATATTTATGTATAATGTATATCTATTACAATTTATAATAATCTATCACTCGTCACCAGTCACCACTGCTGCTGTACATTAAACGACACTCATTACAGCTGAAAAGGTAAACCGTAATAATAACGTATTGTCGAGAAATATTTATGGAGAACAAAGTTAATGTATATACCTACTGAAGAACACAATATCAATATAATAGTTTTGGGTAGATATATATTTGTATGTTTTGAACACCTTTTTTACAAGATTTCATCAGTTTAAGCAGGCATTTCCACATGTTTCACCGTGTAACTCACGATCATAGAATTTTATTAAAAATGTGATTACTTGCCATCAATTTAATACTTACACATGAACTGGCTACACTGAATTTTTTAGTCAGTCGTAAAAAAATTTACTCATATTTTTTCTTACAAAATCAATTTTTTTATAGTAACAATTTTCAATGTCATTAAAAAACACGGACTTTCAAAAAACTACCAAATATTTGTCTTCATTATTAGTTTCTTTGGTGCTAAATAAACAATTTCCCGCATATTCAGAATATACTTCGTTTACGCCAAGATTATAAATACTAATTTAATTTATCTCCATCAGCTATATCTCAAAACAAATTTTCATTGTCTGGATTTCCTTCATATATAATATTGGTACAGAGGAACAAAAGATGCCATAAAATGTTTTTCCTGTGAACTTGTTTGGATTGGTGATTGGAAAAAAGACGATGCACCATGGATTGAGCACTCAAGGCATAATTCAAAATTTATGTATGTACCTATTTTACTGTACCTATATTATTATCGAAAGGAAATCTTTTTGTAGAACATTTAATAGCCAAATGTAGGAGGACTAAATGTAATTACGAAACTGAATCGTATAATATGATATCACTATCGATAGTTGTATAGGGCTAGAAAACATAATTTTCAGAATCAGTTAAAAATCTTAATTATATCAGAAAAAAAAAACAGTTAGGATATTTATTTTGTTCGTCAGGTATAATCTCAGTGCAATACATACATTTGGAAAAACTTCAATAAGTTGTCGTTCATATAGAAGTTTTGCTATAGCACCACAATTGTCAATACTCAATATCTGAAGAAACTGTTTTGATATAATATAATAAAAATGTGATATTTCTGTTTTCAAGTTATCATCGAGATAATTATAGTAAAACTGAATACAGTTATTTAATGAATCAATGTCTGGGTCATAATTAGTTTTAAAGTTAACTAAAAATTTGAATTGATGAGAAAGAAGAAGATTGTAAGAACTCAATCGTCTGTCAAGTTTTTTTTGGGGGCCCCTTTTTTTGGAGGGCCGTGTGCTATAGCTCGCTTATCCCCCTCCCCCTTAATCTGGCCCTGCCTATATAATATTATAAGTTACACGATAAGGTAACCTTTTATTTATGTAACCTATGCACATGGACTGTAATATGAATGCATTTTATATTTAATGTACCTTATCTAGTTAGTACTTTATAGTAGTCACCTAGCTATATTTATTATGTGGTCTAGCATGCCATGCCATATCATATTTTAACATCGCACTTATAGTTATTTAAATCCTCTATGGGTATAAGATTTTGTGAAATTCAAAAAAATATAAAATATATGATAGGTAAAAATAAAAATAAATATTAATATTATGTCAATGCGTAAAGTAAAATGTATTACATACGTACAATTGTTATGTCCCCACAAATAATGTTGATTTTGCAATTCAATAATATATTATTGCATACGATGAAAATGATTCCGTGAAGAGACGGTCTGTCTGTCAATCGACCAGATGCATAATAATAAGCATTCAGCACAGACTTATATAATTCTAATATTTTGTATAGTAACTGTAGAAGTCTGTGATAATAAGTAATAACTACAGTGATATAGTCATATTATAATAGATAAGAAAAGCACAATCATAGGACCGATAACTTTATCTGTGGTAATATTAAAGAATACAGAAGTGGTGATTTGTAAAATTTGTCAATTTCTGTGTGTGTTCATTTCAGTGGCGTACGCAAGATTTTTCAATGGGGGGAGGGGGGGGCTTGAAAATTAATTACTATTTTATTTTTATTTTGTCCATTCTAATAATTACAGACGATTAGGTTTGTGCAACTTCAACTTCTTAACTTTTCTAGTAGAAAAAATGCTTTAATCATAAACCTCGATAGGGGTTTTTGGAAGTAAATTGGATTTAGTTTGAAATTTGAGAGGTCAAAATTGAAAATTCTCAGTATTCATGAGATTTACTTATTTAAACAGCCAAAAAATATAAAAATTTTTATTTTTTAAATAGAACATAAAAAAAGAATTATTATTGAAGTAGTGTCACTGGATGCCCTCTTCTTTCACGCCCCCAAGCCTTGTAAACATTTTTCTAAAATTAACTAATTGTATTAATTGTATACAGATTGTAAATATTTCTAATATAAAAAAAAAATTCTATGGTTACAACTCGTCCGGCCCTAAATTTTCCCCTGGTAAAGGAACACATAAATGGTCAAATATGAAATTTATTTGCGAGACTATTGTAATTATTCAATTATTATAACTTATTTATTATTATTACTTGTTAGTAAACAGTAAATTTAAAATACCTAAATAGTTAATAAAAATAGCAAGTAAATTAAAATAATAATATACTGCAAATATTTTTTATGATACACAATAAAATATTGTACACATTATTTTGCTAAAGTGGTAACAATGTAGGATTCTACATTATCACCGCAATTTATATTATGAAAATAATCTGTGATACCACTTCACCACCGCAGAACCATAGAGTAATAAATGGCGGCTGAAAATATTGTATGAGTCTTAGATTAGGTATATTTAAATTAGGTTTTATAACTATATATCAAACTATTATTAATTAAATTGTAAATTTTTATTTATTAGAATTAATATTATATACCTATAAAAATGCATATATAATATATCCAGGAATAAGCGAAATCCTTAAAAATGAATATCCTAATATTAAATTATTGATACTTCACTATGTTAAAGAATGTTTCAAAACTTTTTTAGTAGGTATACGGTTAAATATTGATGATGTAATTATCAATTTATGTATATGGTGAAGTATAAAATAATCAAAAAATTAAATATGTGCTCAATATAATATACAATATAAAATATAGGCTAATAAACCTTTGTATTTGAAGCCTTTAATTAATAAAAAAAATATATATATAAAATAATTATAAATTTCCAATTATTATTGTGTATACATTTTATTATATTTATAGATAGTTTATTAGATGTGTATAACTTAACTTTTTACATAAATGTATAAATGTAGTCATATGCGAACATAAACTAGTTGTCTTTGAAAAGTACATTTTTTCAAAAGTTAAGTCAAATAATTAGTTTCTTATATATATGATCTAAGGTATGAGTACCAATAGTCACCTATATAAGTACGCTTTTTGTTGTGCAATCACGCACGTAATGTATTTAGGTATTGTGTCCAATATGTTCACATCGGGGTTTAGACAATTTCACTCAACAAACAGCAACGGTTTAAAGAATTTATATTACATAATATATCATGATATGGTATACATGGGAATTTACAATTTGGATTAGAACCGAAAGATATGTTTATTTATTAATGAATAATTAATATACGAACAAAAGGCAAATAGTATATAATACACATTATGCAGATAAAACAAGTAATGATTCATGTTAAAAAAAATTCAAATCTGACAAATTAAATTATTCTAATTTTTTAATGTAACTTTTCAACTAATCGTTATCAGTACCCACATACAATATTTATAGTATAATTTTATATTCATCATTGAAATCAAATATCTCTTGATTTCATGCTAGGCGTGTTTACTGCAGCAAGTTTAGTTAGGTAGCTGTTTTTATTTCCTTTTACAGGATATTATATTTAGATGTAAGTAAACACTGTAATATGCTGACGTGCTTTTCACAACCGAAGAAAAACGGTGGTATTACAGACATGACGTACTAACTGCCCATGGTTTAATATAATTACGACACGTCTTCGTAACAATAAATTATTAGGTATTAATATTTTATTGTACATAAATAATATACGCGTATGCAATAGTATCATATTGTTCTTTATAACGACCATGGACTTGTAATATTTTAAGTCTAAGATAACGACAGCCTGGACGACAGCAGCTGGATGAACGCTAAACATTTGTAATATTATGCGATATTATTGTATACTGCGTTCGTTCGGCGCGCGTTAGTAGGTAATAATATAAAATAAATAATAATTATTATTTCCACGAAATAGTCGTCTTTAAAGCCATATAAAATGGAAGGACGGTGTCGTCATGCGTATGTGGTTTTATTTTTATTGTTATGTCGCCCTGTACGGTGACGTTTCCGCCGCAAAACGGACGACACGTTTTACGAAAGCAATTTCCGCATTTCGATCGCGCCGGTATGAATCTATACATTTATGTACAGGTATATATATTATTGTTTGATGAGCTGTTGGTCATTTTCGACCGACGAAAAATAACGCACCGTTAACGACCGCGCCTATACAGCCGACCAGCAAACGGATAATCATCACTGCAATATTTATCGTTTTCTTATACAATATAAAATAAGGGCGGCTGCAAAGGAGAAAAAAAGTGAAACGCCTGTAACCGGCCCGTGTATACCTTTCGCTGGTTCGTAATTTACTACGATAACGGTACTCGTGAATGTACACTCGGCCACTCGGGAGACGTTTTTGAAAATCGAACGTCGTCCGCGATGATGCATTATCGGCATTCCGGAAACTCCGGATGCGGAAACAACCGCGGTGCTATTGCAGCAGCGGTGTAGGTACTGCAGATGGCCCTTTCCGCGAGTGTAACAACCCCGAAATTCGTTTAAAAAATAAAAATATTTCAACACTAAACGCGTTCCTCCTTACACCACCCGCACCAACGTCAATCGCGCGCATGTATTGTACAATATTATATATAATAATATGTTATAACGGTACCCACACGCGTGGTGTTATACGGCCGTGAGATAGTTATCGACCCGTCGCGGACGAATCCCTGCAGCAAACACTACGTCCCTCGCTCGTATGGAGTGTATAGGTACCTGGTAACTTAAAAACTGCATATAAGACGCGATGTAGATAAACAAATAATATAAACTACAAACTATGAGAACAATTTCGAATGATTATCAAATTGAATACCAAAGTACGCCAAGTAAGTCAAGAGAGACACCTCCCGACATGTCGTAGTTAGCATACTTTAAGAAAGCACAGTACGCCGTGTACGCGAAGTATGCCAAGCGAGAATTTTAGTGGAATAGTGTACTATGCCAATGGAGTAAGCCAAGTGCGCGCGTACATAGGGCGTAGTTTAATTAGCAGAATAGCGCTCCTGTTCGCCACCACCTGTTGTATGGTGCAACAATAATGTACCTGTTGATCATCACGCCGACGTGTGTATAATATTATATTATATTACCATGTGGCAAACAATATTTATTATAGTAATGCACATATATATGCCTATATATACTACCTAGCTGTACCTATACATATAGGAAAAGTAAAAAAAAAGCGAAGACCGCAACACCCTTGGCTTTTATAATAAACATGGGATGTGTGTACAAAAGAAGAACGTACAAATAACCGTTTTCCGTTTCCCTTTCGGTATATTATATAAATGCGTCGGGCCATGGCTGCCTCGGAACCGTCGTCGTCGTCTTGGCCTTCGCTTACCGTGCTGCAGGTGCGTGTGTGCGGTATAATATAACGAGGACAACCACGCCGACCCGGGTTAGGAACCTATCCGCTATATTTATTTATGTATATATTTTTTTTTCGGGGGTTTCAAACTGTTATATTATTATTATTGTTTTTACGCGAGGACGTAGGTACATGGGAACAAAATATGATTATAATATATATACGGCAGTTGTATATACTGACATACTGCACTCAACGGAACTCGTGTTCTTCCATAGTTATATAGGTACGCAGTGGCGGCGCTAGGCGTGGGAGGTGTGGGCCATTGCCCACGGCCTCACACCTCAAAGGGCCTCGCGTTCCATAGGGCTTTATAATTAACCATAGAGAAATATGACAGAAGTTAAAAAAATTTTTAAAAGAGCCTCTTTAAGTCCACTTCGCCCACATGTAACTTTTACCTCGCCACGCCACTGTAGGTACGTATGTATATATATATTTATTACGTATGTATTGTATATTAAACATACAGTTAGGTGTATACTTACCCGTCGACGAGCACAGATTTCTATTATACATATTATACCTATACTATATATACAATGACACTGTATTATATTACACAAATGCAGCCAATGTACGTGTGCGCCGTGCACAGACCCACGTCTGCGGTCGCGACGATATGATTATAAACTATATAATATACCGAACCGTTTGACTTTTTTGTTCTTGTTCGTCTAAAAGGGACTTGGAAAGAAACAAAAAACGATTGATGAACTTTGTCTCATTACCGCAGTCATTATAATACGTAGGTCTAATTCATGTCCTCGGAATATACACATATGGCATATTATTTAAGATGAGTACAACCGTCAAGATAATTCCTTTAAAGGTTAACATTCATTTCTTCGAGATCTATTAAGAGTACGTAACAGTGCAGATATTAATTGTTGTCTCCGTCTTACCAGTGCGTAATATAACAAATTTACGCTCAGCAGAACACTTGTATAGGTAGTTCCTTTAGTTTAAAAATTACAGTGAATCGACCTATTATGAAACTTGATGGTAAGAACATTATGTGTTTGTACGTTGGTTTTTTACGATAATTCAATTTTTAAGTGAGTTATCGTAAAAAACCAACGTACAAACACAGATAATGTTCTTATCATCAAGTTTTTCAAATACCACTGTTACGTACTCTTAACGGTTTGAGGAATATTTTATATATACCAATATACCTATATAATATTTTGAATTCAGTACAAAACAACATTTTCGAAATAAAATTATTTTATTATTATTATGTGTTACTATATTATAATACTCGTATTATCATTGTCAAATCATTTAACGCGCTTGCAGCTGTTTTCACTTATTACTTCAGCAAATACGTAGTTTATAATCATTGGTTTGAAATGAAAATCTTGTCTTTTCGGTGGACCTAAGACGAAGCGGACTATAATTAGTATAATATATAACAGCCATGAGCCAGGCGACTTTGGCCACCATCGTGGCGATAACTGTCATTCTGACGTCATAAGCATCAACATGTGTCAGGAGCATATTGACTCATACGGCCACGCATCAGACGGATTACCAATCGAATTATCACCAAGCGGCGACGGTACCGAGCGACTCGCAGAGGGGTGGTATAGTCGTGCTACCAAGGTATACGACAACGGTGCACCGTGTATCTGTAATGTATTATCCTGGAGTACCTCTGTTTAACACGGTGTACTATGGTGCCCGCATGGTCAACCTGGTGGTGCATCACTCAATGTATAACCTGGTTCACCATAGTTTTGTACCCGGTATACAATGGTGTACACGATTGCCTCACTCCTTATGGATAGCGATCAGGTACCGCTCGGCGGAAAGACGTTTTTAACGAACTGCCAACCGAATTATCACCAATCGGCGACGGTACTGATCGACTCGCAGAAGGGCGGTATAATCGAGCTTCCTAGATATTATACACTAAGGACGGTACATCGCGCGGCGTATCCTGGTTACCTCTGTTTAACACGGTGTACTTTGGTGCCCGCATGGTTAACCTGGTAGTGCTCCACGCAATGTGTAACCTGGTTCGCCGTAGTTTTGTACCCGGTATACAATGGTGTACACGATTGCCTCGCACCTAGTGGATAGCGATCAGATACCGCTCGGTGGAGAGACGTTTTTAACGAACTACAGCCAACCGAATTATCACCAATCGGCGACGGTATTGATCGATTCGCAAAAGGGCGGTATAATCGTTTTACCAAGATATACATGAAGACGATGCACCGCGTGGTATATCTTGGTTACCTCTGTTTAACACGGTGTACTTTGGCGCCCGCATGGTTAACCTGGTAGTGCTCCACGCAATGTATAACCTGGTTCACCATAGTTTTGTACCCGGCTTACAATGGTGTACACGGCTGCCTCACACCCAGTGGACAGCGGTCGGATACCGCTCGTTGGAAAGCCGGTACGATGCGTCGTTGCATGCGGGTCATAGACTCTAAACTACAGTTGATGGTTGACGTGGTCAGAATACCAGGTTTCGTCATTAATTTTTGTCCGTGATGGTGGCCAAAGTGGCCGAACTAATGTCTAGTGATAATAATATTCAGCTTCGTCTTACCTGTTACGCAGCGATCTCCACACACTTAAGTTCAATTTCTGATTATAGGTTTTACTGAAGGACACAGAAGACAACACGGCTCTGGACTTCCGCTGACCCTCAATATCTTTGAATATCTGTTTGATAATAGATGACAGGTTCGTAACCTATATCTATAATATTAAAAAATAATAAAATAAAATCAAAGAAAAATTATCAACATTTACTTTTATGGATTTCGAAATGCAAATTTTTATTTTTCATTTATTTATTCTTCAAGAAGATAATGGGCCCCGCTGAACATATGTTCGTGTTAGAATGTATGTTGTGTTTATATTATAGGTATTTAATGTAGATTTGTTGTTGTTAGAAGTATGTTATGTTTTGAACGCGGAAAAGAAAGTAAAGTAAATACGCATAGAAAACACTGTCTCTCCTCCGTCAAAATGTTAACCCTAGTTGTGCCACTGGTTTTAACACTGTTTATAGTGGTTTGATCACGATTAAAAGTATAGATATCTATCATAATATTAATCAAACCAATTCAAATGTGCTTAATATAATGCAGTTTATCCGCTATTTATACAGATATTATTTAACCTAAATCAATAACGTCACATTAAAATCATATTCAATTAATATTTATACTTTTACAGTATACCCACCTAGTGTATATATGTAGATATTTAAGTAGTATTATATTTCAATGTAAGATATTGGATTATCCGTATTGTGTAGACTGCGGACAGTGCAGGAGTGTCAACTGTGCAAAGTCGGAGTAGGTAATATGAAAAAATAACACCCACTTTTGTTTTTAATTTGCTTAAGTTTCTATAGTTTCGAGCACAATACATAATGGTTGGTATATGCTTTTTTTTACACAATATACCTATTTTATGTACTTCACCTAGCTGTCTATAGCATGTATTTAATATTTATTTAATTAGAATTACGATATTATAAAATTAGAATTTTGTAAAATAATTTTACAAATTGATGAAATTTTTGTTCAAAATAATCGATTTTAAAACCGTTGAATTATTCGTATGATAATATTAAAAATATTGTAAATAAGTTACACGTTTTGTACATATTTAGGAAAATAAGAGTTTAAGTTTTTTTTAATTTTCTATAGAATGACCCCAAGTAACAAACTATCATTTAGTTATTGTCAAGTAAATATTTGTTTATAAACACTAAAAAATATAAATATTGATACGGATTTCTTAAAACTAACACAATTTAACAGTATAAATGTATATAGTAATTAATGAACAAAAGGTAACTTTAATACTTCCTATTTAGGAATGTAAGTTAATAAGTACGTTTTCCTATAACGACAAATAAAAAATATTAAAATTAACGATTCATTTGCTCTTAAATCTTTATAGGTGTACTATACGGGTGAACCGGAGGTTTTAAAACGGCCAACGGTCAACGGTTCACCAAAATTCAGAGCTGTTGAACTATCAAGAAAACGTAATTAAATATTTAAAAATTAAATTTGTGATATAACAGTTGTTAAGTGGTTGCTCGTAATATTAAACGTAAAATACTGATGTACTTTATTTTAAAACCGAATCTAACAAGAAGAAGAATAGAAAAATGCACTGTTTCTCAAGTATAACTAGTATAAGTAAGGTCTATCACCTATGTGATAACTGGGTGGGCAACTGACGGCCCGCGAGCCTTTTTTATCTGGCCCGGGCTACATTTTCAAATTGCATTAGGTATAGGTATACAATTTTAAACTTTATCGTCTATACTCTATAATCTATAATGTCTAGTATAGTGTATACTCTATCTTATCGATATAATAATAGTTATCTGGTATTGAACATTGTTAAATGTATAAATGTCACAATATAGTTATATAGTAGGTATATAAACATGTATTACCTATGTCCTATTTCATTATAAACAAAATAAATGCTATTTAAAATATATATTTTGAATAACCTTTTTTTTTTTTTTGCTTTCTATGCTCTGGCCCGCTATATTTTAAACTTCTAAAAATTGGCCCTATAGTAACTGTGAGTTGCCCATCCCTGACCTATAGTAAGTTTACTTACTATAAGTGATATTAGCCATTTTGGTTTGAATTTTGAAAGGCGTTTAGTCTTGTAGGTACACACATTTTAAACATAATAGGTACAATACGAACCGTTGTTCGGACGATAAATTATTTAACTAAAAGATGTTTTTGAATAAATCTGGCTAATTAAATCAGTTTTTAAGTACCTACACCTATCATTCTATAGTTCGTTTTAACTACGTCAAGTTATATTAACGCAAGTAAAATATATTTAACTACAAATATACGATACCTTTAGCATAACTGCGAGCCGCAGCCACATCTTAATATTTGACAGAATATTGACAGTGCTAAGTAATGTATCGATAGCTATTTTAAGTCGAAGAAAAAGTACAATTAATTGAAAACAATTCTTTACTTTAAACACAATATAAAAGCCAAACTTTAAACAAATTAAAAAGTGATTGAATACAATTATTATTATTAAAGAATATTCACGTTCGTAATATAACACTATAAAAAATTAAGTTTTCTATTCGAATAAATATTAATACAGTGAATAAGTACAATCGTCGACTCGTCGTCAACAATAAACAATATATTCACCATAGCTAGTATAATCATAATATTATTTATAGCCAGTAAAGTAATTAGTGTGGTATGAATATATAACACACACGTATATTTAGGTAATAGCCAACACAGTATAATATCAATATTTAAATATTATTAAATTCTTTTAATGAAATATAAAACTGGTTTATTTTTAATATTTTACGTGTGATTGAGGATTTCAGGATTTGTTTAATATAACACTATTTACTTACTTAATACAATGTAATTTAGAGCTACTGGGCTCCCACACGAGTTCTCTCAGTATAAAGTCCAATATTTTGAAAAAAAATAAAATGTATTTGGTACACCTTTTGAAATCATGGTATATGATCGTAACTTTTTGACGGTCAGATACCTGTAAATACTTTCGGTATGCACATGACCGTCATAAACCCTCGAAATTTAAATTTGTTCTTAACAATAAAAACAGAAGGTATACCATATTATTATACTTTTACTTTGTATTTCATATTATACTCAGCGCTGGGTTACCCTGCATAGTGCATGCAGTGGAAGTAGGACGTGATTGAAGTGGTAAATTTTTCACACTTTAAAAAATAAATAAATATATTTAATGTAATAGGTGATGTATATTATAATGCACACTAATGAGTGAAGGTAGATCAAGAAAAAGTATTTTATTCAATTTAAAGTAATAAAGAATAATTTAATTATTTTAATTAACAATATATTTCTGTGTGTAGGTAATTTGATTTTTTTAAAACCTTTGAAAATTGAATGGCGGCAAATGTCTTACTTGTAGGTGGAAAATAATTGCTTGAATTCACTGATTATACTACAACAATATATTATTAGTATCTACTTTATTTTGTATTTCTGTGCCTCTGTGGTATGGCCAAGATTAAGATAGTACTAGATCCAACTGATCCAAGGTGGATATATCCACCTTGACTAGATCTAAGATACTATCTTAAATCGTGGGTATGACACAATAGTCCATACACCCATTGCGGCATTGGCAAATGGGCAAATTGCTCTGTTCTAAATATGCCTTAATGGCCAATGCTTATCATTTCCTTATATTATGATCAACACAAAAAAATATGATTAATGGCAAAAAAATAATAATTTTTGACGAATGATTAAGATCATTTTTGTATTTTGTTGAATAACAAATCGAAAATCCAATGTCCCAATATTGATAACAAGGCAAAATAATGTTTCTGATAATATGAGTAAGCAACTAAGGGCTAGTATTACAATCATGGGTTATCCTCCGATCAGTGTTTAACGGACTGTAAGATGAAATAACCAGTATTACAAACTCCGGTCAACTCTGTTATTGACCGTTAGCTTCCGGTTACGCTTACTAGCCGATATCGGCTGGTTAAAAAATGTGATGTACCGTTAATGCATCTGATTGGTTGTTAAATTGTTATGTTTTTGTGATTATTTTGTTATCATTATCATTTTTAATTATTCCTCAATAGTCAATACAACAATCTAAATTTTATTGCGAACAATATTATTATTTAATTTTGTTTTCGGTTTTCGATTACACCGACTTTTTATTATATAATAGTATATGTTGTACTATTACTATTTTTACTATGGACGCACAAGACTATATGGACGTTGACGACTATTCAGACGCCGACGAAAGTGACGAAGCAATCGATGATTTTGATCATTTGGCGGAACTTGTGGCTTTCCCTAGGCGTGCTAAAATTATTCGCAAACGACCTGACCATTTTAAAGTATGGAGAGATGATGAGTTTTTGAATAGGTTTCGTTTGAACAAAGATACCGTCAAGTTTCTCCTACGTATAATAAAACCAAAAATTGAATCACAAACCAGTAGGTAAGTGTGTATTAAAATATTTTTTTGTTCAGTTATTTGATATACTATTTGTTTATTTTGGTGCTCCTCCAATTTAAAATTGATCTTTGTAATAATAGTCCATAACCTGCAAATTATGAATCAATACCAACTATTATAAGGTTTCTTATAATAATATAAATTGAATCAAACCTAAAATGTCACATCCTAATTCTCTCATCCACATCTCTAACATGTTACATCCTAATTATGCATTTAAATAAGTTTAACACTTGTGTAATAAATAAAATATTGCATTTAATAATATGTTCCTTGTATTGGATTTTTTCCAATTTTTTACTATTCTACATCTTGTTGGTATAGTACATCCAATGTGTGTTGATTGTTTTACTTGCTTGGTTGATTTTCTAAAATATTTTACCAAGAAGTTGTAGGCTGAACATTTATTTTGATAGGAAAAATGTTTACCTGGAAAATCTATTGATTTTGGACCACCTCCACACACTTTTTTAAAATTACTTGAGATAGATTTTAATGTGCTGCTTATTTTTCCAATTTGAATAGTAAATTGGTAAACATAAGCAGTAAGCACATATATACAATATACTTTTATAATCTATTTGTTTATCAATTTTTATTTTATATAAATAGTATAGTTTTTAATTGTATAAATTTATATTTTACAGAAATAATGCAGTAACACCTAGTCAAAAACTGTTGATGACGTTGAGGTATTATGCAACTGGTTCTTTCATAGCAACTTGTGCAGATTTTGCTGGAATTCATAAAACTACTGGTGGTAAAATTATAATAGAAGTGTCAAAGGCCATAGCAGCACTTAGACCGGATTTCATTCACTTTCCAACAACTGATGATGAAATACGTAAAGTTAAGCAGGATTTCTTCAATATTGCGAAATTCCCATCATGTATAGGAGCGATTGATTGTACTCATATTAAAATAAGATCCCCAGGTGGTAATGATGCAGAAATTTTTCGGAACAGGAAACAATTTTTCTCTATGAACGTACAAACTATTTGCGATTCAAAATTGATAATACAAAACATAGTTGCTAGGTGGCCAGGTAGTAGTCATGATGCGAACATATTTCGGAACTATTATTCACGTGGTCGGTAGTCTTACACTGAATAACAGACCAGTGTTTCGAAATTAAATTCATCAGTTCTTCTTCCTCAGCAAAACTAAAGTTTTTACTTTTTGATGGTTTTTTATCCATGTCGTATATTAATTACACGTTCACTAATTATAAAATTACCTATTTTATAAATTTTAACTATAAGTTAAAATTTAAAATAAAACTAGTTATGAGCTTATGACACGCAGTGATATCTGGATAACACTGATAACAGTTTAAACTTTTTTTAATGATAGTGGTGGTTAAAACAGTGGATTACCGAATCGAACTCTGACGGGGTATTGTAATACTACTTTTCTGATAACGGACCGTAAAAGACAAAACCGTGGTTAAATTGATAACCGAGGCGTAAACGGACGATCAGGTAACCGAAGATATAATCATGTATTGTAATACTGGCCCTAAGCAAGTGACGTATTGCGCAGAATAGAACCAAAAATGGTTTTTTTGTTAAAATTTTATATAATCTGTGACCATACCGTGTTGTTATATCATGTATTATATTAATAGACCTTAATAGTATAAGGTCTATGATTATATTATATTATCTGAGTCATGATCATAGAGTAATATACTCTATGGTCACGTACTTGACACGTAGAGAAGATACGGCGACACCACGTCTTGTACATATTCCAGTCGCAACTCGCAAATTTACTCGGCAGTATGGTAGGTAGCGCCACAATTCGCTTGAAGGTCGGTTTTTATATTGTTATTACATTGTTTTTAATGTAAAATAATAAAAATCATATAATATATTTTTGCCGTTTTCGATACTATTAGTTAAGAATATAGGATATTAACCAAGTAAGAATTATTTGTAAGTAATTATCCTCTTCAATTATGTACAATTTAATGTAGATTTTATGAAGGAAGTTTTATTTTAAAAGTATTATATTTTAACAGTTATATGTTACATTGTTATGTGAGCTTAGTGCTTAATTTAGTTTTTTTGTTTTTTATTTTTTCTCACATACAAAATATATTCTGGAATGTAAATAAAATGTTATTATATTTTTGGTTAATGCATTTGCATGTTCATCACACCCGAGTAATTTTATATTAAATTTGTCTGTCCTTAACTCATCTAATATTAAAAATAATACATTTTTTTGTATTTTAGTTTTTGCAATAATTGAGCAAATAGCATCTCCGAGCTAAAACTAATAATAATAATTATTAATTAATATACAAATACATAATATATTAAACCTATGTAAATTGTTTGCATATTTATATTTATAATATACCTAT
Source organism: Diuraphis noxia (assembly GCF_037042655.1). Taxonomy (NCBI): domain Eukaryota; kingdom Metazoa; phylum Arthropoda; class Insecta; order Hemiptera; family Aphididae; genus Diuraphis; species Diuraphis noxia. The sequence continues at coordinate 71,866,852 of NW_028301714.1, forward strand.
TTATATATTATTTTATTACTTGATAAATAATTTCATAAAGTTCTTTAGATGGTACAAGTAAATAACCAATTAGGTACCTAAATGATGAGAATTAAAAATAGAATATTATCAATTTATAAGTATTATTAATTATTATTATGTATATTATATTATTATTTTAATTGATAATATATTCAATTCTCTATTGTAATTTGTAGATCTATCTTCTCTACATCATACTTGATATTAAATTTTTTTTTCTTATATATTATATGGGTACCTACATAAATATAATTAAGATTTTTGGGTATTTGGGACTTGGGACTTATACCTATAGCCTACTTGGGACTTGGGTTAATAGGTAGTAGCCACGAATTCAAATATATTTTAATTTGTGGTAGTAGCAGTATATTTGAGCTTTTATTAGCAGTTTGAACTAGTACCAGTACCTTATCCCTTGTACTAAATTGTACCTATTTACTAATTTCATTTTTGTACATATGTATCAATTAATAAATGAATATATTTATATCATACATTTTATTTAAATCAATATATTTGTACGATATGGCTGAATACCATATATTATTACAATTTTTACATAATAATTGGTACACGATTCCAAAACAATTATGTATTTTAATAATCTATACAATATAACATAAAATATATTATATTGGCATGCACATTATTGACATTTGAATAACAATTAAAATAAATAAAATTTAAATATAAATAATCTACATTGCGACTCGTATAAAAGCATAGAGTCGGCCTTTGTGCGAATGGTAGCGTACTCTGGTGATCAATTCTGAACTACCAAACTGCCGCGATTTTTGCGTCATATATTTGTACCTAGTACTGCAGTTGTCTGCTACCATTGAAAGATACGAGAGTGGTCGAGTGGTGTCACCTTATCTTCTCTACATCGTGATTCGTGATCCGAGTTCTACGCATATAGTAATATTACTACTGATGTCGGTGATTAATAATTAGTGATAACGCTAATAAGTATTTAAAATTTTTTATTATATGTTTTTGTATTCTTGACTCTTGTATTTGTGATTACCTGTTAATATTTACTATTTAAACAAATATTTTAGAATTTATTTTTTATTAATTTACTGTATTCAATACTCAACAGTCACTATCTACTCATAACTCAATTATGATTTATATTGAAACAATATAACAATAATTATAAATCATAAAAAAGGCTTTTTTATTTTTATTTAATCCACATTATATAAAAATTTAATGATGTTGATAAAAAAGTAAAAACTATAAATTGTAAACATTCTTTTTTACCGTCTGATTAATTGAATCAGCGATGAAGATATGTACAGTGAAAGTATTTTAAAAAATCAAAAAGGTTTTGATTGGTAATAAAATATTATTGCCTTGTGTATAAAAAAAGAAACATGTCGATCCGAGAAATGGAAATCTCAGACCAAATTTTTTCCTTAAGACAATCAGATATTTGTAGACTTTGTGGACTAAGAAATTCCTCAACGTTCTTGATCTACAGAAAAGTAGATGCCGCTGAATTGACTATTGCAGATTTAATTAACCGTTATTTGCCTATTCAAGTAAATATGAAATAAAATACATCTAATCTTATGGCTAGGATTTTAGATAGTTCAACAAATTGGTTTTATACAAATATAAATTAATTTTTACCAACATGTTTAATGCATAATTTTTAGTAAAGTTATGGAGGCCAGTGCCAATTTCTTAAAATTTCTGCAATTCTATAAAATGTAATTTAATTATTAATTTTAATTCTTTAATGACACTTTAATTATAATATGTTTCCACTAATCTACCACCTGTTATTTATTTACGTAGATTGATGTGGGTTATCTTAGATTTTGTTGATTTTGATAACTATTTTTTTTGTTTTGAAGAAAAAAAACTTTCTACAGGTTGGATTGTACTCTTTATTTTCTTTCTGATAACATTAGGTATACAATGATTTGTAAAAAATAGCTTAAAACAATCTTATTTTAAAAAAATTTTATTTTATATTATCAAATTAGAGATTAAAATATTGAAAAATGGAGTTTAATACTGCAAGTAGAATATTATCCTCTATTAGTTAAATAAAAATTATAAAATTTGGTTAGTTCTACAGAACAAGACCATTATTCCTTGGAGGATATTTTTGAGGACAGCATAATATTGACACTGGGCGCCTTAATAAAAAAAAACTATAGCCTATAGGTAATACAATGCTATGTGGTTATTTTGTTTAGAAAATTGGTTGGCTTCTATCATTAAAAATTCAAACTTTTGATCTTCATTTAAGCCTATTTAACTATAATTTTATAGATTGTTCAGCTAAAATAAAATAAATAATATATTATTTTATTTTTAATTCATTATTGTACATGATAGGTGTCTGATGATGATGAATACCCAAGAGCTATATGTTCAAATTGTAAATGTCAGTTGGATATGTTAGTGAAATTTATCGATGATTTGTTAGATGGTCAAATGTTTCTCAAAAATATTTATAAAATGTACAAGTCCAAACAGCTTTCTTCAGCAGAATATGTACCCGTTGTTGATGAAAGAACCACTAATTTCAAGAATAATATAAACACTAAAAGTAATGATGTGGAATTTGTATGTGAAACTTGTGGCTTAACATTAGCTAACAAAAATGACTTAAAGGCTCATTTGAAAAATCATCATGGTAATTAAACAGAGCTAAATTTCAAATGGTTAATATTGAATATATACAGTAAAATTATCAGTTGTTTCTTTATAGTTACAGAAGAACAACCAAGCCTGAGTAGTATTTCAACAAATAAAGTTGCTGAAAGATTTTCATGTGAACATTGCAAGAAAACTTTTGCCCAAAAAAATGGGCTTAACACTCATTTAAAAACACATAAAGGTAAATAGTTTAATTTTAGCCTGTGTAATGGGCTATGAATTCTACGAAATAATTTTAACAAATAGATTTTTGGCTAATTGATAGTTTTTACCTTATACTATGTATAATCTGTAATCCAAGAATTATTAAAAATCTTTTTAGCTAATCAACAAAGTCACACACTCCTAGATTTCTAGAAAACTATGATTGGTTAGAAGGTTAATTAAAAGTCAATCCTAACACCGTTATTCACATTTTTATGAGAACAATTCTTCACATCAACAAGCCTGAAGTATAGCAGAATCAGATGTACGATAGTTATTGAGATCTGAGCATCTTCACACCACTCTCACAGAGATGACTTGTACACTTTTATGATTTTTAATTAGTTTAAAAAATAAAATAAACCATCATTACAATTTTTATTGCAAAAATAATAATAATTAATTTTTTCAATCACTTATTTAAAAACCACCAATATTTGAATCACCGGTAATTTGCAAACATCTGTTTAGATATAATTTAATTGCCACTAAATAAATATAAGGGCTATATTTCACTTATTCTACTAAATTTGTGCTAATAACAATGGTCAATAGGCAATTCTGTTGTATGGTTAAATATTAAGCTTTAAATAAATGTGAATTATTAAATTTATTTTAGTTTAAACATATTTTTTATCGTTTGTATAGGTGATAAAAAGTATGTATGTAAAGTATGTAAGAAAAGTTATTATCAAAATGGAAACCTACAAGAACACATGCGCATACATACTGGAGAAAAACCATTCAGTTGTGAATATTGTACAGTATCATTTAGAACATCATCTCAGGTTTATAATGATTTACATATAACAAATTTATTTATTTTTGTTTTGTTGTCTAATACTCTAATTTAAGATTATATTTTTAGTTAAAAACTCACATTCGATGTCATAGTGGTGCTAAACCTTACAAATGTTTGGTATGTGAACGATCATTCCCGCATAATAATACTTTAAAAATTCATTTAAGGCGTCATTACAATGATCGACAGTACAACTGTGAATATTGTCCAAAAAAATTTGTTGATCGTACAGCGCTGGTCAGACATTCTCGTACACATACAGGTAACTATATAGGTTTCTTGAAATATCATGTTTAATATTTATTCTCACTTCACAACTTAAAATTATATAAAACTGTTGTAATTAAATTTTGTCTAGGCGAGAAACCTTATTATTGTGATGTGTGTAACAAAGATTTTGCAGCAGTCACAAATTTCAACAAACATAAAAAAGTAAAGTATAAAATAAGTATATTTTCTATCATTAACTAAGTAAAATTAAATTTATCAATAAAAGCAATAAGTGATGCTACAAAATTTGCTTTACTTTTTAAATAAGAACTATTAGAATTTTAATGACAAAATAATTTGTTTTAAAAAAATTTTTTAAACAGATTTAAATTTTGTAAATTTATATCTTTATACACTCAAAACACGCTTAAACATGTTTAAATTTTTTTTTAATTGTATGGTTATATTTTCTATGTTAAAATGTATTTTCTGTGAAACTTTGTGTACAATACATACAAATATATAATCATCTAAAAAAAAATATACAAAATATATATTTATATCATCAAAAATTTATTATAGAGACATATGAAAGATAAAGATTCTACGGTATGGGAGGTGACTACTAAATTCCAAAAAGGCAGTTCAGAAATTGATTATATAAACGCTACAATTATTAACCATAATGATTTGCAGCAATGTGATAGAACAGAGGATTTATTTTTAATTTCCAATCAAGTCAAGGTATGTCAGACTATCTTTTTTATCTAAAATAAGCTATTAATAAAATGTATGTTCTAGGATCTCAACACTGATATACCATCCAATAGTGTTAATAATTTGGATGATCTATTAAACGTCAACACATCCTTCACATCTTTAAACTCTATTAGCTTTAATGAATCTATTTTAGAGTTAGCTGAAAACATTGTACCTTAGAGCTTAATATGATTGTGTATTTCATATTTATATGAACTAAATCAACAATTTTTTGTTTTATGAGATTGAACAAATGTCACTAATTTGTAACATTGCCATCAGTTCTTACTGCCATTAATAAGACTGATGAACACAGATTGTATCAAATTTATAAAATGTATTCTATTTATTTATCTTCGATTAAAATTTTTAAGGTTTTATTTTTATATAAAACTATACTCATTCACTCATTTCATTAGTGCATCTAGTATCTACTATCAGTAAACATGAACATTTTTAAGTATATATTTTGTACACATGTTTCTATTATCTATTATTTTAATTGTGATATGAATGTAACAGGATAATTTAATTATTGTTTCAACTTGCTGTAAAATATATTTATCATTTTATTCAACAATGTGTATTGAAAAAATACCATGTTTAAGTTTTTACTATTTACCCAATTTATTGAATGTTTATCCAGTGATCTTTTTAACATAAAACACTCATTAATTCAAAAACTATTTATGCTTTGAAAATATTTGATTATATTGATTACTTTCTTTGCCTAGACTAAAATATTATTTTTTTTTAAAGCTAATAATATAATAAAATAGTGAAAAATCTAACTTTGATACATGTATTATTATATTATTTTGAAATCTGAGGTTTAATAGACATACACTATAAATTATAATTTATTATTATTAGAGCACCTATAAAGTTATTGATTTTCTATCCTACTTTTGATTTCTCACTTTTTTTAGTTCATTAAAAGCAGATCAATTAAATAATTTATTAAATTATTATCATTTAAATTTCTCAATAAACTATTGTAAACAAATAAACAATAAACATAAATTACCGCATTAAAAATGGATAAAAAAAATGTTTTACAGTCACCTTAATCACATATTCACGTTGCTGTGTCACATTATCAAAACAGCAACTATATAAAACACATACAGGCAATCTTAATAAAGCTTAGCACTTTTAATATTGATCATAATGTCAAATTAGTTAGGTAAGTAATATCACATTACACTTATGGCATAAAGTTACCAAACAGGTAAGTAGTTGTTCAAATACTCCATGTAACATAAGTACATACTACAGAAACTTACTAAAATGTATTCTATTTATTTCCATTCGATTACAATTTTTAAGGTTTTATTTTTATAATAAACTTTACTCATTCACTCATTTCATTAGTGCATCTAGTATCTACTATCAGTAAACATGAATATTTTCAAGTATATATTTTGTATAAGTGCCTACTTTTTATTTTTATTTGATGAATTTTTAAATACAATGTAAAAATGTTTTATTGTTTTATTAACAAAAAAGTAAGTAAAAAATCATTACACAATCATTGTAATTATAAAAAGTGTAAGCAACTTAACTGAAGAAAATTAGGTATATGAAAAAACTTATAAAAAAATATTTATTTGTAATTTATATGATAAAGGGGGTGGGTGGGTGTCTATATATTGTCTTACACCACTAAGTATAATACAATGATACATTCAAACCGCCTCTGGTTGCAGGAACTATAATTTTAGGGGTTAGTTACCTATTTTGTTTAGCTAGAAGTTTTTTGGAGGAAAGGAGGGAATTCTGTCGTGCACATGGACTTTCGTTTCTCATTAGTGTAGTTATTTTTTTTTAAGACCAATGATTAGTTGATTGAAATTTCCGGAGTTTTTTCTAAGTCTTTATGAACTTGACATAAGATAATAGCTAGGTGCCACGTTCAAACCAAGAACACATCTTAAAATAGGTACAATTGAATTTATCATTGATTTGATTAACTTTTAATAGGCACACGAGCTAGTACAGTAGTACGATGGCCATGACTACGAATCATGAGTATTGTTCTCATATGGATTTTTGACATTAATGTCGAATCATAATTTTCTAATTGCCTATATAATACGCCTTAAATTGATCAGTGGGAAATAGCCTAATTATTAATATCTGTAACAAAAATGGTAAATTAATTATAATAAATAAACAACCATTTGTTTACCAAACTGATAATATTTTAGAAAATTTGGACCATTTCTATTTTACAGGGCACCCATTTTTTTGAAATTTTTTTTGGAGGACTTTTTGGGTGAAAAAAACGTAAGTGAAATTAGAATTTGGTGCACAAAGTTATAAAAAAATTATCCATCACTTTAACTATAACCTCTTAAATTTAATATATTAAAACGTATTGGAAACTTTCAAGTGTTTTGAATTAATTTTAATAATGAATAGGAAAATAAAGCGATTAGTACCTACAATGGGTACACAGGTATATATCGCAAGAAGAAACAAATTAAATTCAAATGTGTACCTATTGTGAGTAGATAATGATAACGCAACAATGTCTAGTAGTACCCACCTATATATTACTTAATTATTATTTAGACATACCTAGTTCCTTCAAATTATTATTACTCTTTTTTCAAATGCAGTTAATGCCATCCGACATAATACAGGTACATTATAGTAACACATTATGAATAATATAACAATTAAATTATGGTACCGCTACTTCTTGTAGGTATATTATGTTTATTACGACAACATTAGGAAAGTACGCATAAACTATATTGTGGAGAGGTACCTATTTCCATAGACGGTAGGTAGGGTTCCGTAACAAGTATTATTCGTACGGACGAATAATAATTGTTGACAAAATGCAAATATATATACTAATGAAACAACCCACTAAAAATGTGTAATGTCGTGCATAACAATTAATAATACTTACTATATAATATAATAATATGAATTCATATACGCAATTTGGTTGGAAAAAATATATACATTTTATTTATAATTCTTTTTTTTTGTGATCAAAACTTTCCCGAGTGAGTGGTTATTTTACTTTAAGACCAACAATATAAACTCCCTAAAGTATCTAACATTTTTTTTTTTTTTTATTTACACAATAATATATACAATCTGTACAATTATGCACAATTAGCATATTTGATAAGGGTTACATATAATACATGAGTACATGAATAAGAAGCCACCCACTAATAGCACTTGACACAGTATCTAACATAAATAGGTATTATAAAATAATATAAGCCATACTGTTATACATATAACTGTTTTTTTTTCGATGTACCTATACTACCTACTTAAAGTTTTTTTTACTATTGTTTCATTTTAGCTTAAACAAAGATTTTTATTTTTGTGATTGTTGTAAGATTTCTTTTGAATGAATAAAATGTTTTTAATATGTATCAAATTATACACACAAGCAAATTCCCCGTACCCATAATGTATGTATACAATTACGTATAGGTTAGGTTAGGTTAGGTTAGGTACCTACACATATTATAATTGCCTCTAACTCTTAGTATTTTTAATTTTGTTTCATAGAATATTTATTATTTAAATAATGTGATGTGAGTGATGACACTTCTTTTATATGCATTGTGTGCTCACTGGTTGGTATATTTCTAGTGAGTAGTCACAACTATTAAGTTGAATAGAACAACTATGTTTAGAATTTCTAATGAATACATTTTGTTTCAATACTTATAAAGTCAGTACCTAGTCACTAAAAAAAATCGATGATTACTTTCATGGTTCTTCAATTTTATTGAAAAGTCGGAAAACGTGCAATATATCTCATTTAATACGCATTATATATTGTCCTTGATCAAAAATAACAATACAACTCGTATTAAATTATTGATAAAAGGTCAAATTATTTAATAACATTGTACTATCTATAATAATTACGATGGTTAATAATAATTGTCTAGTAGTTATTATTGTATATTCGTATGTAATTATCTTTTAAGATTTTTTCAATCAATAAAATTCCAATCAAACAACCACTTAATTGGTCATACCATAGTCAGATATTATATTGCACCTATACTATCTTTTTAATATGTAATATGATATATTTTATACTTCTGTTTTAAAATGATTAAAAATATTATATACTATTTATTCAAGGTTTTAGTAGTACTTAAATATTTATCATCTGTATAATATACTTCTGTACAGCACATCCAATTCATTACAGCTTAATCTTTAAACCAAAATTTAAAATCAATATTTAGAATGTCTACAGAATATATTATGTAATCGATTAAATCATGACAATTTATTATGATATATCGGCAGAAGATCCGTCAACCTAAGATTAAAACTACGGCTACAACAGGATATGCTATACTTTCATCCAAAGAAAACACCTCAGATTCAGACACGGATCAGGACATATAATTATCCAAAAATTGTAAAAACTATGTAATACAAATTGTAAATTTATGACATTGTAAAAATACTCGGTGTATTAAAACAATAAAATTAATAAATAAAAAAAATTATGATATATATATACCTCAATTATTCTTATTTCTGAATACGTCATATTTTATAAACTAAAATGTAAAAAGATACATACATTTTGATGACGAATTATAATATATAGTATATATTATATTATGCATATAATATTTCAAAAGTTATAGATTATTATATTTGAAAACATTAAAAATGTGATAAATAAACAGACAATTTTTTTAATTTTACAATTATATTTAATTTGATGAATTCAAGCAGCAATGTAAAAAGGATATTTTAATGGAGGGGAAGGGGGTAAACTTAATGACTGAAAATTAGGTTAAGTGTCAAATTTTTTTTCATTATGATTTTTTTTTTATTGTTTATTATCTATAAAATTGTACACCTAACACAACATATTATTTTATAGTAGGTATTATGAATAGTACCTATATGTGGCTATGTAGTTATTTTTTAAGGTATAGGTATAGATAGATATATAATATGAAACCTACATTATATCGATATATTATTTTTTAGACAATTTTGCGGGACTTATGTAATAAATAATTATGAAATTTAAACTAATAATTTATAAGCTAAAATGTGTAAAATACACATCATATGCTCAGATCCTAAGATTTCGAATATTTCGTCATCAATAGTTTTCTTAAAATAATAAAATCATATTCTCCTTCTTTTAGATTCTATTAGACGAGATACCTCAAGCCGGTAAATTACTGGAGCTTAGATTATTAATTTCATAACAATGTATTTATTACCTAATCATTGCTTTTTACTTTTTACTTTATTTCAGTCATTAGTGATTGCAATGTATATTATGATCTTAGATACCATCGCTGTGAGTTTCCTCAACCATAATATACACGATATAGTGGGCGAACACGCGGTTGCAGTTAAAAAATTAGAAATTCAAAATTCAAATAATAATTAGCTAGAAAAAAAAAAAACAGTGAAAGAGTGAAATAAATAAAATTTAAAAATAACAATTGCGTTTGCGTACCTAATGATTGCATCTGTAATGATTATTTAATCATTGGCATAAATTACGTAGTTTACATTCAATAATTAATGTATTTTTTTTCTTTAAAGAAAATTGCAGACGGAATGCTAATAAACGATAAATACACATACCCAGTGGCACCGATCTTTTGATAAGGGTACCATCATTATCAAATTATGATCATGTTAAAACTACAGATATATTAAAAATAACTCTTGAGGAATTTACCCCTGTTGGTACCCACGATGATGTTGGGGACACTTTACATACCTACCTGTTGTAAAATATTACAAGGTCGGGTCATAATATTCTCACACCACATTTTCTACGGAAAAAACAATAATTCTTATCGTCCGTGTGTGTAGTATCACATAGGTATCAGAAATACCGTAACATACACACACACAAAAATGAAGTAATTTTTTTTTCAATTAATTTTGTTGGGTTTAATTTCAATATATTATAGAATAGGTACCTATATTATTTTTCTTAGGGCCAAATGTAAACTCCTACACGAATAACCTTTTAAAATTTTTACCTGAAAATCAAAGATATTGTAATCTACTACATACCTAGACATTTTTATTCTAAACGTATGTGATTATTACTATTGTTTTATTATATTTTTCAAACAATTTTTAAATAACGATTAAATAATTATGACTAGGTATAGTCTTATTATCATCATTATTATTTTTTTCAAACATATTTTGTTTTAGGATTAAATGATTATGACTATTATTTTATTATATTTTAAAAATTTGTTTTAAACGTAAATTATCATGATTATTGTTTTATTAAAATTTTTATTATATTTTTCAAACCATTTTTATTTTAGGTGTTAATATATTGCTAGCCTGATATTTTTGTATGAGTTAACACTATCTTTTATAGGAGTTAACACTATATTTTGTAGGAGTTAACACTATCTTTTGTAGGAGTTAACACTATCTTTTGTTGGAGATTACACTACATTTGTAGGAGTTTACCATTCCCCTTTCTTAGTACCACCTACCATATTATGCGAAACTTTCCTCATAGTTTAGGGATCTCCAAGTCCTTCAAGACCACCCCTTATTTGTGCCTATACTGTATCTAGGTAATTATCATCGCATTGTAAGTAGTGACAAAAAAAACTTGACTAAAAATTATTGTAGAGTCTAGCATTATTTTCAATATTTCTTCTCTTAATCCATTCTGTGTTCAAAAATATGTACCACATAAAATATGCTACTAATAAGCCCATCGCAATGATGATACAGATTACGATCTTACTCTTCTTCGTAACAATGATTATACTTACGATTTGTCTTGTAAAATGTCCATTACCTGTTTGTGATTATTAATATTTCAAAACTATGTTTATGGGCAAATTGTGGTATTTTTATTGTAATGTTACCCCTGTATTATCTAATACAATCAGTTTTTCTCGAATAAAAACAAATGAACACATTACGTCCAATATTCGGCCATTCGGGTCACCGATCACCTATTCCCACTCGTATGAAGAGCACACAATATTATAAGTCAATTGTTTAGGTTACAAGTAATATAACGTTAAGGTAGGTAAACTTGCTATAGATAGGTCGTATAGGTACATATCGTTGATTTTACGCAGTCTCGTGAACAGTATTTATAATAGTAGACTGCATACTACATGCACGTATATGGTACATATTCACGTGTAAGGCACCCAAGTTGGATATACGTAAGTGGCGACGTTCAATAATTATGTTGTGGAAGTATATAATATTATGATGGATATAATATTTGGAAAGCGATATATGGTCTTTCATAAGTTCCCGGAGGCCACAGCACAGTCTTCTGGCCATATCAAACGTCCGCTGTAAAACGGCACTGGCTTCTCATATAATGTGTAACGTACATAAACACCATAGGTATACACAGGTATAGATAGGTAAATCATTATTAGATTTTATTGCGGAATGCGTGCGTCCTAAATTTCACCTGCAGTAACTCCCTCCGGGCTCGTAGCTTTCTTGTACATTATATAGGTATTTATAATATACCTATTTTTCTACTCGACAAAATACATAATACCTATAGTCGACACTCTGTATATTATTATGGTGGCGATCTTGGATTTTGCAATGTTAATGATAGATTAACGTTGGATTCCGTATATAGCACGTTGATAGAATGGGTTACGGTACCTGCGCCATTATATACCAACGAGCACCTACCTACCATATATATATTATATACGAAAAAAGTGAAATGATACTACTTGTGACCCGGATTGTTTGATGGATATAAATAAGTGTGGGATTTACGCAATTTGAAGCCAGAGGCCAGGGATAAATGAAAATATTATTATTATTCGTTATATCAGTTAATTCCTCTAGAAAATCGTTTGTTGTGTTATGAGGGAAGAATGATTAGTGTAATGCTTTCTTCTATACTGTATATTATGTATGCATAATATAATAAAAAGGCAGACGTTCCTAACGAGTTTGAACCTGTAACAATACCGTGGCCTTGTCCTACAATCCACACTGTAACACAATTTACTGCAAGAAAACACTATTTATTATTGATTTAATTTATCGTACTCTACTATAATAGAGGATATAGTATATATTTTTTGTTCCTATTACACAAACAAATATTTATAACAACCTATTATATTTAAACAAATGCAGAAAGTTCATAGGTACAAATCTTAAGTTATATTCGTTATTACTATTAATAATACCTATTCGGTGATTCAATGCTTAAGGTTCCACTGCTCTGAGCTAAGATCCATCCGGGTAGGAAAAAATTATCTATTGTATTTTAAATATACAATCATTGCAGATAAACATAAATTAATAGTGACACGATAAAAAGTTATTTATCAAATTATTGTTCATCAAAATTTTAAAATATCGAATAGGTAAGCACTTGAAAATTATCGAACATTGGTGATTTCATTAAATTGACATGAAAATTAAAATATAATTTCTGCACTTTTAAATGCCGAATTCACCTTCACCAGATTTTTCGGTCACTTTTGATTTTTACGATGATTTCTCGATAAGTGCTTAGAAAAAATTCCCGCAGCCGTTAAACATTTAGCTTTTAGTTTACAACTAAGATATAGCTAAGCAATTATAAAATTATAAAATTTAGAATAATATAATGAATCTAAACTGTTTCAACAACTGTTTTATGAATAATAATAACAATATATTTAGTTGTATTAATATTTACACCGTACGAGTATAGCATTGTACAGAGTATTATAGTTGTTTTTTTGTTTGTTGTTTGTAAATCATAATGTGTTTATTTTTAAGTTTTACGCAGGTATTCTGAGTAGATTTCTATTTATCTATATAATTATATTTGATCAAATTTTCCAATAGATTATATTTTAATTAAGTGTTCTAACAATATTTAATATATACTTATATATTTTCATAATTTGATAACATAATAATATATGATTCAGAACGCATAAGCTTATAAAACTATGTAGGCGTGTACCAATGTACCTATTATATATATTATTATGTAAATAGAAAAAACATATTTTTCAGGAACCTACGAGAGAAAAGATTGGATGACTGCACTTTGAGCTTTGATTAAACACATTAAATATATATAGGAATATTTATGTTAGGTGATAAACTAATAAGAGAATAACGATGAGTGCACAATATTATGCAGAAAATAAACGTCAACTTTAAACGTTGCAACGACCATAGGTATTATTAATTATTTGTATTTAGATACGTACCTATTATAGTACCTACCAATGCTTGTATAATAGTTCTATGCAACAATTAAAACATATTTTATTTTTACAACATTATAAATCTTATAGTAATTATAATCTATAACCACACGTCGCGACAAGAATGCGATTAAAAAAAATAATGATCTTACCAAATATTACTAATATAATATCATTAGAACTATTGCGCATGCAATTATTGACGTTACGGTGTGTGATCTGTTAGTTTTCTGCGTAGGTGTGTGTTGCTATCTTAACACTACCTAGATATATTTACATTAATATATTGTGCAAAGCATAACAATTTAACCACAGAAAAGTTAACGGTAGGTAACGTATTTTTCTCTGTTAGGAAATAGAAAACTATACATTATTATGATTCTTATTAGGAAGGTGTACCTATCCTAAACTGTGACAAATAGTCAATGATTTTTATCACGGGGCTCCTTGGTTGTAGCTTGTAATTATAATAACCACTTGAAACTGTACTGTATCCGCAAAATTTTGGGTTTGATGTTACATAACAAATATATAATTATGTTCTCGTTAACCCAATTGATAAATATTGTCGACAAATAGTTATGTGGCCACAGAATATAATATAAATATGTAAACTATTGATCGAGTAGATATTCGGATAACATTTAAAAAATAACAATCAGGAATCAGGATCATAAACGTTAAAACAGTGGCGCACACAGGATTTTTTTCGGGGGGGGGGGGGTCAAGGTAAAAATATAACACATTTTACAAATAACAAAATTATGCAAATCCTTTAAATATGTTGACTTAAATTTGATGCGTACCTACACTATTAGTTTAAAAGTAAATTATAATATGACATAAATATACATAATATACTTTTTAATTATTTTTTTTGATTGTAATTATAAATCTAAAACTTAACAATACATTTAATTAAAAAATTAAGAATTTACAAATTTAACTTCAATCTTTTATTTGATGATTTACACATCTCATTAATTACATCATTTGTATCAACTTCTATATCTCTATGAATATTTAAATAAAGCTAGACTATTAAGCCTATTTTGTCTTATTGTATTTCTTAAGTAGGTCTTAATGCGTCGTAGTGTTGAAAACGACCGTTCTCCAGTGGCTGTGGTTACTGGTAAAGTAATAAATATTTGCAGCAATTTTGAAATGATTGGGTATATTTGAGGATCACTCTGAAAGTACAGGTCTGTAACGGTTTTTTTTTGTTTGAATAATATCTGACTGGTGCTTAAAACTATTTTGCCATAATTGTAATTCAGAATTTCTCGAATATTCACTTACATATATCACCCAAATTATTTTCATATATTATATCTATATACATTTCTGAAAGTAATTTAAAACTTTCTTCGATATCATTGCTAATTTTAAAGTCAGAATTAGGAAATAAACAAGTAAAGTGGTTTAATCTTAATATATTCTTGTGTGATTCATGCAGTTGATCTATAAAATTAAGTACTTACAGTTCCATCAATTTTATTCTTCTTTGAGAAAAAAGGAAGAATTGATTCGTCACCGTCACGTTTGGCCATTAAAAAAAAAACAAATCACAACTACTCTCAAAATCACAACAAATAATTATAACCACCCCACAGGGAAAATTATAAAATTGAAAATATGCTAAAAACTCAAAAAGAAATCAAGTCAATAGTTATATTCTTATTACAACGGTTTCTTTTAACGGTTAAAACATTTTCAATAATTTTAATAGTTTTTTTTAATTGGACACCCATTGTGTATGATAAAGGTTAGAATCGATAAATGATCAGCACGAAGTAGCATACACAAAAATTTTGAATAAAATGATTTGAGAGACTCTGTCTTACAGAATTGTAAGTATAAAATCACATAATATCACTTTTCTGTAACAAGTAATGATTAATTATATTTTTTATAAATATAGGTATTTACAAATATTTGCGAGTCAATAATATATTGGCTAATAATAATAATAATAATAGTATTATTAAATTAAAATAGTTTTAACTATCATATTATATGAGATCAGGTGCTTTCGTTCCACATATAGAAATATCGTTTCAATGTGTAATAGTTATACTGAACACACGAGGACTTTGTCAATTTAATAGCGGTTGGCAATAATTAGGTATTTTCTAAACCGACTACATAACAGTCTATGAGATTTCAAATTTTATGCGTTAGTACTTAAATATGAATTCTCCAAAATCATAAAAACTATGTAAAATATATTACAGTACCTACCTACAGGTACTCATCTATTTGAGTCATATAATATATTTGTAGTGATGTCGCAAGGGAAAAAGGCACTTATTCGAGTTTCATACTTTAGGTTGATTTTGTAATCATTCATTAAATAAACTTCTGTGCAGATGTGAAAAAATAATTGGTGTTTAGGTAAGTATCTAAAACAGTATGATTCTTGTTAAAATTGAGGGCGGTTTGCGTTTGGGCGAGTTAACCGAGTTTCTTATAATGTGTTTGGGCGAGACAATATATTTTTTTTATTCCTGAATTTTGTGATCGGGATTATTATTTTTCGTATTTTGTTTATCATTTATCTTTAGATTGCACATAATTAGTGAGCGAAGGTTGTGGTTCGACGTAGTACTGAGGATTCAATATTATTAAACAAGTGATTGACGTGCAGTGCGGACGGTGCAGCGACACAATATTAAAGATAAAATTGTAATGATTATAAGATAAAACAAAAAACAAATATATTATTTCAATTTCAATTATATTTTAACTTCATTTATAAAAAATCTAAATCATTTCAATTTTTAATTTTACTCGCACACACATAAAATATAAACAATCCATTTTTAATCATACCCGTGGAATTCATGGACAGTCCCAAGTCTGTCAAAATAAGAGGTAAAATGGATTGATAAAATACAGTGTCCCAGGGTATTCAAAATGAATAATTAAAAAAATGGTCGCCCAAACGCATTATGCTAAATTGCCCAAACACATTGCAATTTTTTAAAATTCACCCAAACGCGTGACGCCCAAAATTGATGATCAATAACATTATTAATATGCTTTTTTTTTTTCATGGTATCGAGAACCAGGGAGGGGATTGCTGTTAGCATTGCTTCCCCCCTGGCTCCCATCGTTTATTGATTATTAATAGACCTATACATAACAATATAAAATTGTGTACGATAAATTGTAAGCGGGATGGTAAGTGAATAACATTTACCTGTAGAACCTCTTTTTTTATTGCAATTATATTTACTATAAATAGAGACAATAACATTAAATCTTACTTTAATGACATATGGAATATAAATTATAATATATTTGTACAGACAGAACAACACGTATATTACCTGCAGGTAATAGTATTATGGAATACACTATAGACTTATATATTATTACCTATGCATATCTATGGACTACGTTTAGTAGCTTTACTAACTGTTACAATTAAAACAACACTGAACTCTGTATAGTAATTTATTAATGAGTATCATGATACGAGTTGGTATATCGACAGATATGTTAAACCTGGACACGCGTGACGCAGGTGACTTACAAAGTTACAATCACTTAAAGTGTAAATAGCACACGGTCGTATCAATAATTATTATTTTTATCTTCCTTTAAGTTTCAGTTAAGAAGAAAGCGTCAACTCATTGACTTATAATTTGGCGATCAGCAAACAATCATTTGTTTGAAATCATGGTCGTGCAGATAAAATGTTGCAAGTGTTTAATGACTTAAATGAACCGGGAGCCGTTGAACAATTGACGATATTCCTAATGAATTAATTTTGATTGCTAAACAGTTTTAAACAACAACTATTAAGTAAGTATAAAAATAATATATAATCAGGGGCGTCATTTAAACTTTTTATTGTTGGTGCCAAAATTCTTACAGGCAATTTCAAATCATTACTAGGCCACAAAAATGTATTTTTCTTTTTTTTTTTTTTGGGGGGGGGGGGGGGGGTCAAGCGAGGAAAAAATCGTAGAATATTTGAATTATTGTTACTATTTTTGTCTAACTATTTGTAATTTTAATGTATTAATATTTATACTTATTTTGTGGTTACCTGCAGTGGTATTTATAATTAGTAAATAAATTTACAGGTATCTTAGTAATAAAATACCTAATCGAACCTAACCTATGCATTTTTTTCACGGCACTTAAAATATATAATATAGCTAGCTTAATAAAACCTGTAGTTTATTGTAGGTATATATGGGCACTCTTGTTCGCAATGGCACAAGTGTTATGAACAACAGTTATATAAAAAGGAGGTTGTCAAAAACAGTGAACTACTTATGTTTGCTGTCAATCTAAAACTTTTTAGGAAAATCAAAAACTTATTTGACTACTCTGCGCTCCAGAGTGATCTAACAACCTGGTCTCGAGGTTTAATAATATTGGACTTCAGTTTAATGTAAAAAAATGTCATTCCTTGTAATTTTTAAGGCACCGCTTCTTCATTACTATATACAAACTCCATCAACGGTTCTTGTGTAACCTCTGTGGGTAGTAAAAGAGACTTAAGTATTATTTTTAATTCTGATCTCAATCTTCTCTCCCACACTGAAATGATATGTTGCAAAGCTTTAAAAACGTTTGGGCTTGTAACGCGCAAATCAAAGGAGTCCAAGCTATCGTCTTCATTGAAAACTATATATACTGCTCATTGGTCCGTTCCCTATTAGTGACGCATCTGTCCTATGGGACCCTTATACGATAACTGACTTCTGTCTATTTACAACGCGTTCAGAGACGGTTCTTATCTTGTGCAGCTTTTGTATTAAAAATAAAGCATGCTCCCATGACTATTCCTTGGTAATGCAGGAACTCAGTCTCATATCACTGGTAGACTGGCGAGTTAATGCTAACGAGCTAACGTAGAGTTTTTGAAAAAACTAGCGGGTGGTCGTATTGATGCTCCTTCACTTATTTCGTTAATCAATTTCAAAGTTGCTTTTCGCACTTCTATACATCGTGTTCCTTTCGTAGTTCCTGCGCACACTACCTGCAATTATGGCAGAAATAATCCGTTAGATCGCATGATGCAGCTGGCCAATGAGAGCTGCACCACTTATCATTACTGATAAAATTATAATTAGGTGTTACTATATAATATATACTGTCATTATCATACTTATTACTTCTGGATTTATTATCTTGTATAACTTTATTTCATTATTTGTTTATTTGTATTAAATATTTTAAATTACATGTTATTGTAATGGCTCAGCTCGTTAATAAAATATAAATAAAATGCAGATAACACCAAGTTTTCCAGCTCCTGTAAGAAAACGAAAAACTTTTTTTGACGAAAATAGTAACTCTTATTTTAAATAGTATAATTTTATTTTATTCAATAACATATTATAGTATGATATTTTGAAATATAGATTATGCAGGTCCCGTGGGTTGAAAAATAGTATTGAGGCCCAACCTTTGATACGAGGGGCCTGTCTATAGAGAGCAGAATATATAATTGCTTATTTGTCACGATGTTGATATATGATACAACTCCAACCTTGGTTGAAATCCAGCAAATATTTTTATAAATTAGTAACCACCATACTATCATAGTAGTTAACTAATATTTAAATACTACATTTACTCAATGATGTAGGTACCTATACCGGCTATACTGTATACCGCAAAATAATTTCTTGTTCTACGGCTATTAAACAATACTCGGAATCGAATACTTAAGAATAGGTACCTATATTAGTTTGAATATAATGTTATCCATTATTATTTTGTACCTACACTATTGTAAAAATAAACAAATTGCATATCATCATAGTGATTTATCATACATTTTAGACACTTATAATATTAGGATATTAGGAGGAGCACGGTATAATATGAATATAATATGATGTACTAGAAGGTCATGCTGTAAGAATATACGATTTTTTATGTATAAAATATATTCTTAACAAAATATATGATTTTTTTAAGCACATATGTTTATATTTTTATAAGGATCCTAAAGACAAGATAATGCGTGTTGCCACTTCTTAAAATAAACAACGGTCTATTGTAGACTAATATTGTACTTAAATATCATAAATAAAGACCGTTAATTCTGAACAAAATATTAGACTCAATTAAATATTTTATTTACAATATATTTTTTATTATTATTTTAAATAATAGAACAAGTGATGGGTAATGGGCACTGGTCTAGTAACGTTCACGCCAGAAGAGGATAGTAATGTATTGTGATGACATTACATTTTTTCATCGCGAACAAAATCTAATTTCTATTCATTCCAAAACTGCGCATTAAGCTAGTATAATACGAAAGTTAAGCAGTGTAAAAAGTAATGTCTAAGTGAAATGTATAAACTACAATTGAAGTTAGTAAAGCTCCCTTAGCTACACCTCGAAGATGAATATTTGTGAATGGAGAATGTCAGAGGTTCCTCTCACTAGCTTTTTTTCAGACATCGGAATACGTAAACTCAATTTTTGTATTATCATTGAAAAACGAAGATAAATAATGAGTTCAAAAAGAAATACCTATAATGAACATGATAAATATTAACTTCGAAGTATTAACCCCGGTTATAGAGAGAATGTATCTCTATTCTCTATAAACAAACACAACATATTATTTTTAGAATCAACTGATATACGCTAAATTATTATAATTTTCATTTATACCGATTGTTAGATAGTTAATTAAAAAATGTGTTAAAAAGTTAACTAACGGGCTTCTAACATTGAAATTTTAAAAAAAATTAACATTTTAGCTGCATAATTGATGTTAAACTTTTGCTTATAACAACACACAGTTATGAAGATACAATATTCTTGTGGTGTCCGGCACGGATCTGTGCATTATTTAACGACCAGAAGCAAAAATATACATTATTATATCCTGTACATTATTATAATGGTAAAAACATTTGTTATTTAGTTTTATTTTTATTTCTTTTATCAGTTATTACTGTTCTAACAATGAAATGCACTTTACATCTTTACATGGTAGGTACACTGTACAGTAATAGTATATGAGGATAAGGTATAGTATAAGCAATTTTGAAATTAAATACCAATAGTTTTAAACGGAAAAAAGCGGGTAAGTCGTGGATGTCGCTCTGCTGTACAGTTGGTTACTGTAATGGATGTAATTAAATTTGAATCCAATGATATTATATCATTGTATACGATCAACGATTCTGAGCGGAGACGGTTTATCTGTCTAGGATATATTATAGATGATTAAAAATTTTAAAATCTTAGATTTAAAAAGGAAATTTTTTATGAATTTCTAGCTTAAAATAATTTGCGAATTTTCGTGATTTTATGAATTTTGTCAAAATTCAAACTTTGAATGTTTATAAAAAAAGTTGTGACTAATATGTATTTATTTTATTTTTCAACTGCTATTGTAACGATATGTTAGGAGCCTTGTAATCAATTTTCAAGCCTTTTTACCTAACAAATACATTTTTATCGATATTAATTTAAAAAAAACTAATAATGATCGAAAATTGCATATGCCTATAAATAATTAAGTTGAAATTTGTTGAAAATTTTATGATGGATCTATGATCATTTGTTTTAAAGTTATATCAAAAACCAAAATTGATTTTGTCGAAAACTGATTGTGCGTAAAATTTGCCGTTTTTCCCTTAATTTTTAGTTTGTTTATCCCGATTATTTACAAAAATATTGAAAATTTTTACTTTTGACCCCTCAAAGTACCAACTAGATCACTTTCTGATCGAACTAGGTACTGAAGACGAAAATCGAACTGCCCCAAAATGTGATGACTGACACAAAAAAAAATAAATATATATAAAAAAAAAACACAAAAAATCACTCCGTTCAGAATCTAAAAATTATGGAAAAAACAGAAAATTTTAAGCACAATCAGTTTTCGACAAAATCGATTTTGGTTTTTGATGTAACTTTACAACAAATGACTATAGATACATGAAATTTTCACCGAATGTTTATATAAGTATATTCTATCTACCATGAAATTTTCAACAAATTTCGACTTAAGTTGAACTTTTTATAGGCATATGCAATTTTCAATCATTATTAGTTTTTTTAAAATTAATATCGATAAAAAATTATTTGTTGGGTAAAAAAGCTTGACAATTTAATACAAGACTCCTAACATATTTCTACAATAGCAGTTGAAAAATAAAATAAATGAATACTCAAAACTTTTTTTTATAAACATTTAAAGTTCGTTTAAATCACGAAAATTCGCAAATTATTTTAAGCTAGAAATTCATAAAAAATTTCCTTTTTTAATCTGAGATTTGAAAATGTATTACAAGGTTCTTTATAAGTTTGTCAAAGTTTATCATACAAAAAATATCCACCAGAAAGTCAAATTAAGTTTTTATGAACGTTTGAAATTTAAATTTTTACAACATTGGATTTTCACTAGATATCGCATTTAGCGATTTTCTTATTTTGGTGTAACTCTAAAACAAATGACCGTAGATACTTGACATTTTGACTGAATGTTTATATAGGCATTTTATATATTTGATAAAATTTTCAAAATATTTTGATTAGTTTTGAGCTGTTTACTGACATTTTAATTTTTCAACTTTTTTAGTTTTTTTTCTATTAATGTCAATACAATTTTAGTGGTTGGGTCAAAATCTTCAAAATTTTATATAAGTTTCCAACTTATTGTTTCAATAGCGGTTGAAAAATATTAATAATACATAGCCACGATTATTTTTTATAAGCATTTAAAGTTCAAATTTTTACTAAATATGTGGAAATTAGGCAATGTTCATATTATCTTAGATAAAAATTCATAAAAATTTTTCTTTTTAAATCTAAGATTTAAAAGTTTAATTCAAGATTCCATTAGGTATAATAAGTATTAATAATAATAGTAATAATAATCCATAATATATTATATCCTAGACATATAAACCGTCTCCGCTCAGAACCGTTTTTCGTCTACAATGATATAATATCATTGGATTCAAATTTAATTCCATTCATTACAGCAACCCACTTGTAACCTACTGTACAGCAGAGCGACATCCACAACTAACCAGCTTTTTTATTATTATAATTTTAATACTTAAATTATTTAATTTATTATCTTTGTTTGAATTTAATCAAAACAAATCAATATTTTATCTTGAAAAAAAATTTGCACGTTTTTCACAACAACTTTATGAGATAACATTATTATTGAAATTAAGTTTTATATATAAACGTCTAGTCATCAAATAATAATTATTATTTATGATTTAATTAAAGTCCACAATATACATTTTTGTTGGTGCACGGTATTTAAATCTAATGTTGAACGTAATTTATATTAAATTATTACAATATAACTTAATCTTATATATAATATGCGTCTACTTCCTACAAAATTAACATACTGATTTATGATTTTCGGCGAATTAAAAATTTAAATTTATAATACTTTACCATGGTAATATATTATTGTTATCACCTTATCGGCCATCAATTATGCAGAGATACAGTTATACTTTAATAATATTATATTCATTTTATACGATTACTCTATTTTGGCATAATGATATATTATCCTTTAGAAATGGGTTTTCATGAATCATGATATTCAAATTGTCTATACATTTTAATAATATAGTTATAATTCAGAATGATTAGATACCTTTGAAGTTCAACTTCATAAGATATGTACCGTGCTATCTGCGGAAAAAATTTCATCATATATAAGTAATTTAATATTTTCCTCTATTTCCTGTTATTTGTTAATTTGAATTAAACTCGATAGGGAGCATCCAATTCAACAACAATGAAAAATATGAGTGTCGGACTTGTACGTAGTTACCTTACGCTTAAAAAAGTATCGAGCACATTCGCGAACAGTTGCTGAAGACAGACGTAGTTTGAGCAGGTGGTCAACGGCTATAGAACGAAAATTAAGCGGATGCCAGAGTTATAGAAAATACGTCTTTAGCGATAAAATATAATAATTTAATAATTACGTTGTGTGCACTGCGGACGAAGGAGAGAGAAAGTTAGTAAGTTACCATTAACTGCATGTCTGCGGTTTGATCATATTTTATTATAATATTGTGGACTGCTGTTGTTGTTGCTCCAGCCATGCTCAGCAGTGGCGTAATTAGGAATTTGGTTGAGGAAGGATTATATTATGTTTTTAG
This sequence comes from Diuraphis noxia, assembly GCF_037042655.1. Classification (NCBI taxonomy): domain Eukaryota; kingdom Metazoa; phylum Arthropoda; class Insecta; order Hemiptera; family Aphididae; genus Diuraphis; species Diuraphis noxia. The sequence goes on from NW_028301714.1 coordinate 71,890,893, forward strand.
CAAAATCTGTAAGCCTCATACAATAACCTACCCCATCAAATATAAATTGTTTTGCAGAAAAATGAAAGTTATTTGGGGGGGGGGGGTGAATCTATCCCCCTCATCGCCCCTTGATTATGCCCCTGATGCTCAGCAACAACCCAACTACATCGCATATAAGACAATGCTAATGCCACGATTTAAACGAAATTGCGCGGGAAAAGTAGTCAACGTATTATTATTATTATTATTAACACAGACCATTCGACCGTGGTTGCGAAGCTCAGCCTGTATGACGCACGCTCGTCGTCAGATACGGTCCCTGCGCACCCCGTTTCGGAAGGGTGCGCATGCGCGCCGGCCGTAGCCCTCAATAATGATAATAGTACGGCTCGGTGCGCATCTGCAGCGGAACTCGGCGGCATTTACTGCATGCGACACACGCTGTCGGCGTCGGTCCTAAAAAAGGGGAGTGGTGGGCGGCGGCGGCGGCGGAGGGCACGGAGTAATGATGATAATAATAATAATAATATACCGAACTCCACGCCGAACGCACTAGCTGCGCCACACTACTGTTCACCAGTAGTGACAGCGGTCGGTCGTCCGTCGTTAGTGTTTTGCGTTTTTTTCCCTTACAGAAATTATAGTTTTTCCGATATTTTATGGCTCCGCATGGCAGTTGAACGGAACCGTCGACAACGATCGAAATCCCGTCGTAATAATACTGATCATACAACATCAAAAACGTTGGTTCTCGCCCCGACGGGAATAAAATTAGTTTTTGAGTTATCGATTAAGTTTTTTGTTCTGTTCCCCAAACCCGTCTCGTGTGCGACAAAACGCCGCGCGAATTGTGCATAATATTGTACAGACCACGGACAAAGTATCGTGAATATGACGTATCTTTATCACGTCCGGACGTGATACACCTCAGTTGTCGTAATATTTTATCATCAAAACATTATAGTATAAGCACACACACACGCACACCCCACCCGATTGTCGGTTTTCTTGCACGACATAATAAGCTCGCGCCGCTTGGTAAGTGCATCGGAATAATATTATCCAATACGCGTGTCTCGCATACGGAGAAGCTATGGCGACCGACGTCAAATACAGGACCGATGACGCGTCCAACAACAACGTGACCGGAAAAAAAGCGCAATTATTCCTAAAAAAGGCCGAAGTCGACTTGTCGTTCGAAAATCTCACCTACACCGTAAATACGTTCAGCAAGTTCAAGAAAGGTTAGTGTCGGTTTTGCGCCACTATATCACATCTTATGTTCTAGTATTATTTTAATATATTGACGGAATTAGTAGGTATGAATAATAGGCAATATGCCAATAATATTATACTACCTATTATAGTATATTATTAAGGCACCTACCATTAAACAATAAAATCATGGTGTAATATGTACATAGGAAATCACCGGTTCTTCATGGTATAAGTTCCTAATACCCATATAGTAACTACTTACAATAATATGTCAATGTACTTGTTATATTATAATGCAACTGTGTGTATACAGTTAGGTACTGCGTTAGTTGTACAATTAAAAGTTGTGTAGTACCTACCTGCCTATAATTTATTGAATCAGTTTTATTTTAGCGTTATATTAGTCAATTATTTACACGAAAAAATGATAACGATGGCTTGTGCAGATAGTAGGGTTTAATAGTATCTCAAAATCAACTGATTTTCACACAAATGAACACATCATATTAATAGTATAATGTGTTTACTATTGTTATCATTGTTTTTAGATCCACTAGTGGAACGTGTGATAAAACGACGGTTATATAACCGAAAACTATATTTAAAAATCAATGTTCGGAGGAAGTGAAATATTTTTAACGAGACTTTCGAGAAATGTTGGTTGTAACGTGTCTTTAAATATAATGGTTATTAATATTGTTACATTGTTACAGGTCAAATATAACTATTAGGGCTAAGTAGGTACGTATAAAATATGTGCACTTAATTATGCATTTTATATTTGTATTGTATAGAATAGTTTTTTTTTTTTTTTTTTTGAGAACTATTTGGTAGAACCAACATTGAATATTAAATATAATGTTCTAAGAATATAGGAAAAAAACTATAAATTTCTATGGACGTAAGGAATTAATGAAGCAGAATTTAAAATTTAAATTCATTGTATTAAAAGTTAATTATAATAGTTATTAATAATGGTTATTAATTTCATTAGGTATCGAGTTAAGTATACAGAATTATACTTATAGCCTATAGGAGGTATATTACAGAACATATTATACATCTTGCTTATATACTAAATAGTAAATAAGGAGGTAATACACATACGGCCATACGGGTGTACAATAAATTAGTTCTCAGACTTTTAGTAAGAAATAAAATAAAATAATACACAATATTATATTGTATTTATAATATGATATGTAAACTGTGGATCATATTTAATAGGAAAAAATTATTTTTATAAAAAAAAATTTAAAAATGATTGTCAAGGTAAAATACGGGGTCAAGTTTATAGGAATAATATAAATAGTAATATAGGTAGGTACAGTTAAAAAAAAAGGTCAAACTCTGATTATTTGTAGTTATGGCCTATGGGCTGAGGAGCTGATAAAAAAAGCACTTTGTTATAATGTATCAAATACATTATTACAAAGCTAGTAAGGATACATAAGCTACGTGATGGTCACTTACTACGCTTTGTTATCATCCTAGAGTAAGATAGTAGGTAGCGTAATATTATTATTTGTTAGGCGCTTAAAATTATATCGTTTCAAAAAACGATTCTGAATGAAACTTGTCGGCTTATAACGTCCATAAATTAAAGAACGTTTATAACTTTTAAGCTGCTCGTTCAAAATGTGTAGAATATAGTAACGCAATTATTTTTTTATTATTTCAAGAAAAACAGTCCGCAGCAACTGTGGCCATTAGACGAATTAACAATATAATATGATATGTATAATACTGTGATATTGTATTCAAATGTTAACTATAGGATATTAACTAGGCCAGGTACTCTATCGTCCAGTATGATCGATATAATTATAAATAATCTGATTTAGAAAAATAAAAAATAAATTCAATCCACCACATATAGTATACATTTTATTTTTAGTAAAAATATATTACATCCTATTCCTAAACAATTATTATTATTATTTATAACGTTTTTGTTGTTTTTCGTTTGATATATTTATATAGAGTTCCGCTCATTATCATTTTTTGGAATGCATTCGAGGATTTATCATTATAGTTTTCCATTATGAATACCCACACAAATTTAATATTTTCGAATAATTTAATCTACTAAATACACATTGGGATACATATTTGCAAATAGGAATAGTATTTGGTTTAAAAGTTTAATTTGATTAGCCATTAAAAAAATTATGACACCTATATATCTAACGGATAACCTTTAAAAGTATACGTAGTGTAATTTCCACGATGTTTATGGGCTCAAAAAAAATTATTTTTTTAATTTTATCAAACATTAAATAAATATAATAAATAATGCGTTATAATTCTCAATGGTTTAGGAAGTGTACTAGTTGCTTAATAAATATTTATATACTAATACATTTAATTCGATGTTCTTTGTCAATACAATAATTTATAAATTCCAAGGTTAAATTATTATTCTATAATTTTGATATTTTTAAATTTCTATATTTCTTTGTAGTTATATGGATTATCTGTGATTCATCACTTTAAATAAAGTCTATGACTAGCTTATAATTTATAGGTATAATCTAAACAAGTTTTAGCAAAATCTTTAGTTTTAACCTTTGTAGTCTTGTAAGTAATTTTTGGAGTAATTTTTGTAAACTTTAAACGGTTTTTATCAGTTTAAATCATAATATTTCTACGGTTATTGATTTTTTTGATTTAATACTAATAAATAATAATATTTTACTCTTATAAATTACAATATACATACGAAAATTTATTGATTATACTCATGAGGTTAGTATTATATATTATATTATATTGTACTTATATTTTGTCATAACTTCCATAAGTTATAATAAAATAAACAATATAATATGAATAATCATTATTTTAAATATTTCCGTAACCAAGGTTGTAGAGGTCAAGTTTTATTGATAGCTCATTAATGAAATAAGTACCAACTACCTATACATACGAGTTAGGAAATATATCAACTTCATAATTACCTTATATTATTCATATCAGAAAATTAACAGTAGGTATTATGCATTTGTGATAGTTTGAAAGCTGTAGTATTTTTAAAATTCGATTATTTCTAATAACTTTGCTTTCAAAATTCAATCATACGACAAATAAACCACTTTCCTATACCGACGTGAATCGAAATAATTAAACTAGCATAGTATTGAATATATTGTAGCCTAAAGATACATTATCATATAACAACTATAATCTGTATCCTGTCCTAGATTTATATTATTATTTTAACATTTAAATATTTAATTTGCACAATGTAACTGTATTCTGTATTCCGACATTAGTTATCTCTTATAAACTGTTTAGCTTTAAAATAAAAATATAAAATATCACGATTGAGCTAGAATAAAAATGATGATTTTTATAATATAAAATAATAATCAAATAACGTACTCTTAAATAATTACTTAAGTTATTAGTTTCGTATACTATTTTAGTAAAACACAATTATTTGAAAAGATTTAGATTGTAGAATGAAGGACTTAAAGCATTTACAAGATATTTATGGTATGCCGTTTATATTTAATTTGATTATTTTAATTTTTAGTTAAGTATTTATTAAAGATATTTTGTATCTTTTGTAACTATTAATACTTATAGGGACAAGTTTACATGCCTTCTCAGCTCATCCATATTGAGCTTTGTGATTAGAAAATGTTTTCATAATACCAGGAGTCTAACTTTTGTTATATATTTTGCATGTTTGACTATTTTTTATGTATTATATTCAAATTTTAATATTCACATAAACATACGTTTTAATGAATATTTTATTTATATATATGTATATATAAGGTAAAAAAATGATATGCCTGAATAGATATTTGATTTATATTAATTTGTGGCCTACATTATATACTATCGATATATCTTCACACATTCCAAACCTATATTGTATATAATTAATTTACTGATAAAGTGATGATGATTTCACCAATTGGTGTCAGCTTGTCAATGTTATAGATATTTTAAATCTTAATGATTTATGGTTATTGTTGTTGGTTTTAGTTTTCCCTAACTTATGTTAGGATTTTTAATAACATGAATTATTAATTTTACTAATAAAAATGTAATGTGATAATTTTTTTTCCTGTGCATCAAATAAAGTTCTTTCTTATATCAATCATGATCTGATTTACAAAATGTCGAAAACTTACTTCTGTATATTACTTCTGTCAGGAAACCTTTAAATAATAATAAAAAAAAAACTAGTAAAAATATTTTTCTTATTGATACCGACGTTATCATATCTTCTTCTTTTCCTTCGCCTTCTCTCCCAACCATTTGGGGTCGGCCACCCTGGTCCTCAATTTCCTATCCGACGTTATCATATGGTAATTAAAATATTTCGGTTTTTAATGTATATTTTATAATTGATGTAGTGATTATGCAAATTTAGAGATTTCTTTAGGGCATGTCAACTTATCTTATAAATAAATATATATAAATGTAAGTCTTTGCACTGTGCACTGAAAAAATCGTAGGAAATAATAATAAAAGGTACTACATACGAATTAATATGAGAAACTTTGTATTAGATTTTCTTGCATTTTGACCTAACAAAATTTTTTTATCTACATGCATATATAAAAAAAAAACAATCTTTAAATGTCCATGGTTAATTCAAAATATATCAGTACCTACCATGTTTAGAAGACATTATATCAACATTTGGTGAAATTTCAAGTATCTATGGTTATTTGTTTCCGAAAAAAAAAAAACAAAAATTCTCTTTTTATCCTATTTTTATTTTTATTTTTGGAACTTTTTACTTTTGACTTCTCAAAGTATCAACTAGATTCACTTTCCTATCAGAAAATATAGTTGAAAACCTACGCATATGCTTACTGCGCAAAAATATGATGACAAACATAAAAATAAAAATTGCATCATTGAAAAATCAATACACTCATTGTCGCTCTGCTTAAAATCTTATGCTGGATGATAAGTAATTTTAATGTAACCATTTTAATGATTAAATTACACGAAGGTGACAGGTGAAGTTGGTGGTGGGTGTAAGGATATATATTGTCATCAGCTGTCGTTATTTATATTTTATGAAGACGCGATGACTGCGTTGTCTGCATTTTATATATATTATTAATAGATATTTTTTGTATGTAATTTTATAACTTGATAGAACTATGAATTATTATTGGTATTCCACATTTTTTTTTTATTACTAATATCTAACCTAACGTAATTAGTTACACTTTATTAGATTACATTTTAGATAATATTATAATATTATACTGTTCAATGTACATGAATGTTTTAGTGCAGTAATAAAACTTGTTGGGGAAAAGTGTTAACTGCCACTCTACTCTTTTAATCTAAACTTGAAATTCTAATTATAGCAAACTATTATTAAATATCTGATTGAATAATATTATATACTATTTACCGAGTACCTGTTAATATATTTTTCAGACTATGGATTTAGTAATAAATTTTAAAACGTAGAATATGTACAATAATAATATTTTCTAAAAAATATATAGGATTTGTTTAAAGCTTTGTTCAGTGATTCATATTATTAAACTCGAGTACAGAATTTGAAAGACACTTTATAATATAATATTAACTTACTCATGGTATGTGTTTATCAATTATTATTTATTATTTTAGATCAAAATAGTGTTATACGTTCAAATAATATTTTATCATTATAAAGACTTAATTGTGTCGTTGAACTCTAGTGAACCTGATCGATATAACACACACACACATATATATATATATCTAATGAGTAATAACATACAACATTAAAATGTGCCAAAGTTCTAAAGTCTAAAGGTTTAAACAGTTTACGGGACGATTTTTATGAGCCTCTGTGACGATTGCAGTCACTTGTTGCAATTAAATTTCTTTACTTTTTTTTTTTTGAAATTGTTTTTTGAGTATAAAAATCATTTTATCTGATATTGTATTGTTTTAAAAATCAGTTAAACAACATTGAATTAAATTTTAAAATAATGAATTAATATATGCAATAGGCATTGTATAAATAAAGATGAGATAAAAAATATAATAAAAAATCTAAAAGATAAAACAGCATCTGGCTTTGATAAAATATCAGTTAAAATAATAAAAAAAATTGAAAATCATGTTGCAGAGCCACTACTGTTCATACTCAATTTATGTATAAAGCATGGCTACTTCCCGAACAAATTTAAAACAGCTATAGTTAAACCATTGTATAAATCAGGAAGTAAAGATAACATGTCTAATTACAGACCAATATCTATATGCTTTGCAATTTCTCTAAGATTCTTGAAAAAATAGTAAAGTCTAGACTAATCTCTTACTTAGAAAAATATAAACTTTTATCCCAATTTCAGTTTGGCTTTCGACCGGGCAGGAGTACCATATATGCTTTATATTCAACAATACAATTTATTTATGAAAAATTAGAAAATAGTGAAAAAGTTATAGCAATATTTTTGGACTTGGCTAAAGCTTTCGATACCGTAGACCATGGTGAATTAATTAATATTTTGCCAGGTTTTGGAATAAATGAGGAAAGTCTAAACTGGTTCTCTAGCTATCTGGAGAATAGAACACAGTTAGTTTCAGTAAATAACGAATTAAGTAATAAAAAGAAAATTGATTGTGGTGTCCCACAGGGCAGTGTTTTAGGACCAATTTTATTTATCTTATATATTAATACTATTTGCGACTTAAATACAGGTGGATTAGTGGTTACCTATGCTGATGACACTTGCCTTCTTTTTTCCGGAAAGTCTTGGGAAACAGTAAAGGAGAAAACTACAATAGGTTTAAATAGAATATTCCAAGAGCTAAACAGTAAAAAAACTAACCTTAAACATTAAAAAAAACCAATTTTATTGCTTTCTCTATCAATAACACCTTAATTCCCATAAATAATATTCTTATACATACATGTGGTAATATTAACTCTAATACTTGCAAATGTCAAGAAATAATAAGGGTAACTTGTACAAAGTATTTGGGTGTTATTATAGATTCTATTTTGAGATGGAATATACATGTTGAAAATACAGTAATGCGCTTGAGATCTGTAATTTTCAAACTCTATAAATTGAACAAAATTCTACCTATGGAAGTCATGCGTACTGTATATGAGGCACTCTATAAGTCTATTATTCAATATGGTTTAATAATCTGGGGAGGATGTACGGATAATGCAATAAGACCTCTAATAGTACAACAGAACTCAGCGGTTAGAATATGTTTAGATAAAAAAGAGAGACAAGGCTCATCAAAACTTTAAGAGTGTTGCCAGTTAAAGTGCTGTATAAGTTTTTTGCAATTGTTAATATCTCTAAACAGTGTATACATAAATCTGAAAACAAAAGAGAATTCAGGGCATATGATGTTGGTATTAAGTACACAAATAAACAATTCAGCCAAAGATTTATTGATTACTTAGGTCCAGTTATGTATAACTCTTTACCTTTAAATATTAAAAAAAATATTTTTGATAATTGTAATCCAAAATGTTATAATATTAAATTAATTAAAACAATTGTTAAAAATTGGTTATTAAGTGAATTTGTATAAATGCAAACTTTATTATAATATGTTATGTGTAAACTTATTTTTAGTGATATAATATGTCAACATGTACAATTAATTTATTATTCACTAGTCATTGTATACTGTAACTCATTTAATCCGCCACAAGCTTTGTTTATTGGGTTAATTAATCAAGCTGTAATTTTTCATATAAATTATCATAATATGAAATGTAAAATTTGATAAATTAATAAAAAAAATTAAAAAAAATTTAAAAAAAAATTTCTCAATATATACATACATATATATATTATATGTGGGTACTTACATAATTGTAACAACAAGTTACGTCCTGTTATACACACTTTTAATTACTTATTACTTCTAATTTAATATCTCATAGTATCACAATTCTCAGTATCCGTGGGTTGGTTTAAATTATTTTAGATCATTATGATTTCGAAATTATCATTTTGTTGTTCAGTAGATTTTGAATGTCAACAATTTATTTAAAGAGTTCAAATCAGTAGTTTAAATTATAATTAATTTAATTTATACTCAGCACGATTTATAAGCACGATTTTTTTTTATAAAATATTTTTTTTTTAAATGTTATTTTCAATTTATTTTGTATTTGACATGATAATTGAATATAAGTATATAATTATGCATATAGATACGTGTTATTTGAACTTTTAAATTCTTTGTTGATTTCCAAATCGTATTTAAATATTTCAAGTGCCTATATACTACAATACGTTAATAATAAAAGATGATGTTTAAATATTGTATTATTCATTTTCGTGTTTTTCTGTATGTAAATATTTTTAAATTTATCACGAGCATATTTTACTTACTCTTTAGTCTTTTTAATGTATAGTTATCAATTTTCAAGGTTAGGACTTGGCTTATGTTTTTTAAAATTAAAATATTCATATAATGGTTTGAGAGTATAATATCTATTTCAAATGTCAAACAAGTGATTTTGGTAACTGAAGTCTTTGGGGTATAGTATAACGTTTTTCATGTACTTCACGTTTTGTACGTATAAAAATCGAATGGCGGCGTGAATCGTTTTAACAAAATTATATTACGTCAATGTTTGAGATCAAAACAAATATCAGTTAATGATTAGGTAAAGTAAATTTGGATTTTGTCAGAAAATGTTTAGTACTTACATACACACTAAAATGAATCATACAAGTAATACTCGAATTCTAATGTGTCACTGTTAAGACGTCGATTGAGTGATGATGTGTTTCTTCGTCATCTCTCTGCACCTATGTATGCACACGAATCGCCGTGCGTATTACATAACACAATTGGATCATCTGTCTTTGTGGATATCATTTGCATGAGCATAATTTTTTGATTTTTGTTTGTTGGGCCATCTGTCATTTACAACTATATAACTTGTCACTTGTACTACATCCATCATTTAAGTCAATAAGGAACTAAAGTATTAAGTCTAATCCACATGCCATAGACGTCGAATAAAAAGTATGAAAGCTTTTTTTCTATTCAATAAACATTTTAATATCAAAGTATTAGTTCCACCTAAGAATCCATAGTACCTACAGACATTTTTTATTCATAAAAGATGTATTTTTTTAAATATACATATATAGTTATATTTACATTTTACGAGCATGTTGTGAATAATATTTTTTTCTTAATAACTGTAAAAGATTATAATTTTGATTTAGCTAAAAAGTTAATAGGTAAATTAAATCTTTAAAAATAATGATTATAATTAAACATCATTGAAATTGAAATTACACAAGTCATTTTAATGTTCGTACAGTATATTTTTTTATAATGACTATTATATTATGGCTATATATTATAACAATTTTTCAAATAGCTAGTGATGGAAATAGAGTTATTTTTCTGGGTGTAAAAGATTTTCTTTACTTTTTGTGACTAATGCGCGATTTATATTTGTTATAATTATAGTCTATATTTTTTAACTAAATAATAGTTAATATATATGTTAACAATCGTGATTTTTGAATTGTGTACCAAAACTAAAATTAGGGTAACTATATGATAACGTATACTAGTATCTCTGTGTTTGGCCACACTCTAGAATAATTGTATATTAAAATATTATAATATTCACAGAACAACGGATAAAAGTGATACGTGACGGTTTTCGATAAATAGTGAAAAAAATTTCAATATTATATATATATTATATATACACCTACCGAAATACGCCCATACGTAAACACCAATAGCTTACGTCTGAGTTATAAGAGGAAGTGGTATACTCTCCTTCCTGTTCTGGCGATTAATCGTCCTTGATAATAACACCGTACAATAATATTGTATTAGTTGTGATATTAGTTTTTATCATTGTTAGGATATAAATCATATTTGTGTGATTCAAAATAATAACTCTACGTATCACCACCTACGCCGGCGCCGATGACACGTACGATATTTTGATATGGTCGGCGCGTATCGCGCAGATGCGTGTGTGACGTCTATACGGAACGGACAATGCACATGATATATATTACCATGAAGCGCGACATACACTATGGTAATAATTTTGGTAGACGTAGTTTTCATTGTCACTTCTGGTTTTTGTTTGTGATTTTTTTTTTGATCCCATCATTCCACGTGACGCATGCGATTTAAAAAATCGGTTCCCATTTGTCGTATTGTTATTGCCATCCTTTAAAAAAATTTTCTTATAAAAAAAAATTAATTTTACCTATTGTAGTAGATGTGGTCTTCCGAAAATACTGAAATACGATTATATTTCCGAACTTATAGAACGAATACTAAACATGTTCCAATGAGTATAACATCTTTCAATTAGTGCTTTTGACCTTGAAATTATAATAACCTCTGTAACACACCTTATGTAATAATTAAGTCATTATACATATCAATAGAAAACGTTTTACGGCCAACATACATTTTTAGAAAAACAATACATTCTAATATGAAAAGAAAACTAAAAAAAACTTTTATGCTGTAATAAATTAAGTATATACATTTATGAATCACTGTTTATTCATTTTATTAATTATTTTATTTTAAAGAAAATAAAAAATTAAGTATTGATACATGTATTTTACTTTATAACTACCTATTTGAGAATTACTTAGTATCAAACTATATCAAGTTATATTCTAAATAAAATTAATTTGGCACCATCAAGTACCTAAAAAAAAAAGTTTTAAAGTTTTAGAATGGTAAACGATTAGACAATAAGAAATACTAAGATTCCAATACTGTTTTTTTCATATATTAAACTAGAATATTCCTGGATTTGGAGAATAAACTACACCTCCCCATTTTAGATTAACGTTATTGACTAAATATTTGACTTATTTAGTTAATTATAATTTATTTTTATGTTGTTAATTAGTAACTATTTAGTTCTTAGTAAATTATTTAGCTTAGGGAAATCAGTTGCGTGTTTAGAGGGTGGGTCCGGTGGGCATGTGCCCACCCACATTTTTATATAATTAGTACTTATATAGAATAGAAATACTAAAACTTATAAATTGATCAAATTTTAGTATAAGGAGGGGGTAAAACCATTCTGAACTTAATTTGTGTGGCCCATCCACAAAAAAAGTTCAGGACACGCCATTGGGGGAAATGATTCTATTAGAATACTAATTACGCATTCAGTCGAAATATATGGATCATAATGCCTATGACCTACGTATATGGTTAAAAATATGGAATACATGATAATGTTTGCAAATAGTACATTCCATAATATGACTTTTAAAATAGATATGCATTTAAAATTAATTAAACGTCATAACCAAGTAATTAGCAATATTTTATACAAATTGAAATTATGAAATTAATTATTAATTATTAATTAATTAATGTGGCAAACTGGAGTCTCGGTAACCTTGAACCGGTTTGCTTTCTGTAATGTCAATGGCCGACTAACAATAATAATCGAAAGTCTGTATAATAATGAGGTATTATGTAATAATACTATACATATAATACAAGAGATAAATCTCAGACTTCCGAGTTTTATTGGATTTAAAACAATATTTTATTTTGTATCTATATACATATATGTTATACTGTTGAAACTTGTTGGTTGATAAGCATATAAATTATAATCAATAAAGACATATTGGCTGTCGTCTAACCCCTTCTTATTGGCTATTAATAATTGTTGTTCGTAAATAGTGTTGTAGATGATGTGGTATTAAGCCAACTAATTCAAATCCCTGGAGCTTCATGCCAAAAATAATTCTAAAATTATCTTGAGTAACATATTATGTTAGAAAACGTATTTAAATGTTTCTAAACAATTAAACTACCTACCTACATATAACTTTCTGGTAAATTATTATATCGTGTACCTATCTCATTATTTATATTATGGTTTTACGTTTTGAATTGTTCTATTTCAATTATTTAATGTCTTAACTAGATTTTTAATTCAAACAATTCTATTTTCATGTAGATAGTATATCATATAAATAAATAATAATGATGATTGAGGTATATTACGAGTATATTAGTATAGAAATATAGAATAAAATATCTGTTTTTTTATGACAGATGCTTTCATAAGAATATATTACCTAAAAGTAATAACAATAATTAAATAATAATAAACGATTTAATATTTTATGAAAAGTTATGTATATGTTTAAACGTATCACAGGGTTACTAGAAATCATTAATATTTTGAAATCTATATTATATTTCTATTGTGTACCATACCTAGCATTAACATCATTGGATTTTTTTGAACAGAGTGACTAAAGTTTATGAATTTTGAAAAGTGATAATAGTTATAGTTTAATTAATTAAATTAAAACATTTAAACACTCTAATAGCATACTAACAGGTTTGAAGAATTAACTGATATATAACATTTAAAAATATTATAAATTATAATATTGATAAAATAGCAAGTTATTATTAATAACCTTTCTACTTCTCAAATTTATTATTCCCGCATTTTCAATTCAATAAACTTTTATCTCTGTTCCTGCTTCTATCATTTACTAAGTTTATATAATGGCGTTAAATCGGTTATTAATTCATAAACTACGTAGTATTATCGTTTTAACTTTTAAAATGGTTTACATTTTTTAAACCGTTTTAACGCCATCACATACACGTAGTAATTGCTTCTTAAATACACGAAAGAAAAGTATTATAAAGATGTTCGTAAATAACACTTATACTTAATCGGCCATTTATCAAAATTATATAATTTTACGAAATTAATGGTAAAGGTTAGAATTAGAAGAAAATTTTATATATTTTCCAATTATTGGCACTGTGTTAAAGAGATTAAGTTCTATGAATACTTTAATGATATTATAGCCTATAGGTAATAGGAATGTTATATGTATTGCATTGCTAAATAATATCAATAAAATACATTTTTAATTTTTATATCTTAAGTAAATTATGAGAATTGTATATTGAAGATTCCCAATAAAATGTATATTGATTAAAATGTAATTATATAACTTATTCCTATAAATATTATTCATAAATGATTTTACTACCATAATGTATTAGACATCGTTTTATAAAATTTATTTATTATCTAACCTAACCAATTCACTTTTAGATTTTGAGAGTACCTACCTATCTAAGCTATGCGTAATGATAATATTGGTTATACAATTTTTTTATTCAGTGAACATTCAATTTTTACATAGAAGAACTCTATGTCTCCATTATGTTTATATATAATGTGTACAATATGGTCAATATGTATTTAATGCGATTATAGTTGCTTTCAAATCGAGTATGATGATACTTTCATCTTTGTACAGTCAACCAAGAATAGTGTAAAGTGAATGATATGATTTAAACAATTACTGAAAAACGAAAGTAGACTTAAAATTCTTACAAAATACGTATTTTACTATTTATAATTGCAACTTCATAAATTTGACGTGAGTAGTAACTATTAAGTACTTACATTATGTGATTGAATATTAAAAATATTTTATTTGGTTCAGAATTATAAATTGTAATGAGTCGTTTAGACCTAAATTTGCAAAATTTATTTTTGATAATGAAACTTATAATATTTTTTTTCATATTATTAAATATATTAACATTTTTATAAAATTGGTTGCGAACGATAATATATAGGTATCTGCAGGGTAGTGGGTATACGATGTTTTAGAATTTCAGATGGTTTCCAATATCATTATGTTGACATGTTGTAATTGTATTATGGGAATTGTTTCTTGATTATTACCAAAACTATATTATGAAATGTATATTTTAGCATAATTGGTTTAAACTAAAAAATTGTATTATTTATAATAAAAAATACAATTAATTAAAATCTAATCGCTAATTTTAGTACGTCGCTGTCGTAACGAGACTATATGGTATTTGATATAATTCCATGATACTAGTGTTTGCTGCTTTTTCTTATTCGTATAATATATAGACATAATAAAGGATATAATGTACCTAATCTATAATATATGCACAAACATGTTAATTGAATATATAAAATGTTATCGTACTCATACATACAATTTTTATAGTTTAATATGTATTATATTCTGATTCTATTTTTCCAAAGCCGTTTCCGTAAATAAACTATTGGTGATAAACGTTATTGTAATGGTTTTATTTGCTATGGATATAACTTATCAAATTACTTCGAAATCTCTAAACATTATGTATTTGTGTTTATATTATTTTTTAAATATATTCTAACTTAATACGCAGTACGCTCTGTAAAAATATTTCATATGTCTGTGTAAGTTGTACTGTGTGTTTACTTTATTTTAATAAAGAGAGTTATAATATGCGGTACTCGATAAAAATTTAATGTTTTGTTGAAACAATAAAAAAAATCTTAATAATATCATAGTATTATTGATAATATTATTATAAATTCTCAGTGTGCTGCTTATCATATTTGGTGACGTGCGATGGTGATCATAATATTTAAAAATCCTAAGCCCATATAGGTAGTTATAGATTTTTTTCCTTTCGTTTAATATAAAATATTACACACCAAGACCTAGACTAGGTCACCTAGTTGTATGGTTACTGGTGAAGAAGACACGCTATTATACTGTAAACTATTAACCGTAAACAATATTATTATCCTACTGGAGTTTTACTATTCAATTAGGATATTATTTATTTCATTGTATAATGTTTATTTACGAATCCTAGTTGCTGGTAGCAGAATAATCTCGGGATAAGCGTTACCGCCGTCTACGGCCTTCGATCCGAACAATATAATAATATACACATAAGGAGGAGGCATACAGTAAAACATAATGCGGGCAAGTTGAGTGTCACGGCCATCGAATGACCCAAATTATTTTCATGTACGATCTGCGATAATTGATTGGATGTTTTATGTTATATCATAATATGATATAATATTATTGTCCATTGAAGAAAACGAAAAAAATATCTTGTTTATTAAATGCCATGTTATGTAGATGCGCCGATGAAGAGTAAAATTCGTAAAATTGTACGGAAATACTTAAAAAATAAAAAATATAACATGCCTCTATTTCACTCGTGTACCTATCATGTTTTATTATTTTTTCATTCACTTGTAATATATACATATTTATTATTTAATACCATTGATTATTAATGATACAACTTCATCGTGACAAAAATATTTCAATATAACCGTGTAAAAAAATTTTCCAATTATACTTATCGGAGCAGAAAAAAAAATTTAATAATAATCAGAGATATGTGATGTGTATCGTCGCCTGTGGTTGTAGCCTTGAAATGTGCAATGTAAATAAAAGAAAACCTGCGAGTAGAATACAATTTTTAGTCAAAACTATCTATCTGATTTGACAGTGAAACAACCATACATAATATAAAATGAAATAACAAGTGATTTCCGCCTTGAAATTCGTTTCCGTCACAACGGATCGTCAATCCAACAAGGTAGTCGTTACGTTACGTTCTTCGGTGACATTGATGTTCTACAAATCAAAAACAACCTTTGACTACTCTAGAAAAAAAATTACGGTGGACGTGTTGATTGTTTTTTTTTTTTTTAATTAAGCTTTAGGCCCGGGTGGGTGATGAATCAAGATAATGGGTGGTATCAGATAAATTATTAGTTGTACCAGTGGTACTTGGTTGAGCTCGGCTTTTTTTGTCAGACAGTTTTTTCACAATACGATTGAACACAAAATAAATACCTACATTATGACCACGTAAAACATTATAGAATTGTATGCCTACTCTATGTGTTTCACGAATCACTCGTATCATTATGGTCTATTTTATAATCAATGCTCGTGCCTCATATCAAATATTTTCGTGTCAAACGAATATTGTTGATCTCCGATTTTTATCCAACTAGAAAAGTATTGGCGTATTGCTTAATATACCTAGCTACTCATAATAAGATAATATGTTTTAAAATTGGTTCGAAAAAAATGTACGAAATAAAAACTGATTAAATTAGAACTTTAAATTTAATTTGTAATTTAAAATACGAAATAGAAAATAAATATAATCGTAATAGTATTCTACAATTAAAACAAGTCGCAGTTTTCCAATAGAACTCGAATTCAATGATATTTAATTATTTTTTTAAATATATTGGATTTTATTAAATGTTGTATAAAATAATTATAATCATATACCTACACTTATTTATTTGTCATCAAATGATCAAACTATATGCTTCAACTTTCGACAATATTTATAGACTATAATATATTATATTATTGAAGTGTATGTTGAGTCATATTAGGCTTGTTAAATACAAAAGTTTCTCAAACCGTTATCTGTTATCTGATGTCTATTTAAATCCTTATACTTAATTTCTCTAAATATTATATTATTGTGTTTATGTAATCGACAGCGTCGAGTGAAGTGTACCTAACACCGTAAAATATTGACTATAATACTGCACGTGTGTTACGTTTGCAGTTTGCATACAGACATATTATTTGTTATAATTAACCTAATTTACAAATGATCTATGGGTATTTAAATAATTATAATGATTTACTTAAGTTAGGTACCAAAATAGGTATAATTAAAGTGTCATGGTCGGTAAATATTTGTTTTTCGTTTTTAGTAAAAAAAGAGATTTTGCACGGCATCAACGGCTGTTTCCGGTCTGGAGAACTAACAGCCATCATGGGGCCGTCAGGTTGCGGCAAGAGCACATTACTGAACGTTCTCGCCGGATACTCGTGAGTGCATTAAAACAATAATATTTTAATAAGTGTCGTGTACCGTGGTATGTAACCAAGAATTATGAATACATTAAAATCGACTATTAATAAATGCTAGCTCACGGGCTATTGTTTTCTTTGAGTAAAAAATCTAAGTAGGAAATGTAATTTTTGTAAAACAAGACAACCGAGTATTTTGGTTGTCACTTAACGTTGTATCCATGCGACCTTAAGGTGACAAAAATTTATGTTCTAGATACCCATGGATATATAGGGCATTTTGACCATATGATTTGGTTTAGTTATTAAAATTATCACCAACGCTTAGACACATATTATACAATAAGATAGATATACATTTACTTCTCGTAATTCTAATCAATTGTTTAAAATGTGTCAGTGTCGTTAAATAAAAAAATATGATTTCTCGCATTTGTATTTGTTTAAACAATTTATCTACTTAAAGTAAAAATAATATTTCTTAAAAAACGTTATCTTTATAAGCTATTTATTAACCCTGTCTAAACTTACTAACCGTTTAAATAATCCGACTTAAATACATTTTTAAATAACTAAAAAAAAAGTTCCAACCAATCACAAATGCACTACTTATTTATGTTCAAAATCAAATCTTAAATGCATACTTACAAATAAAAGAAATTGCAAAAACAGTTAAAACATTTTACACTAGCTATCATAATTATTTAAATGCCCACCCACAGATCCTAGCAAAAACTTATTTCAATAAATTCTTATCCCCAAGAAGTTAAAAAGAAACTGATATCGTATCTTATTCCTACATTATTATTTGCATCTAAAAAACGAGTGTCGTCAGTAATAACTTCTCCAAATCAAGTTGTTTTTCAGTGTTGGATCATTTTTAGTATCATATACACTCATTATACAAAATTTGTATAGATTATATAAATCAAATAAATAGATATAATCAAATAGCAATTTCTCACTAACTTTTATTATTTAATTACAATCATGACAATAATTGTCAGTTGATCATATTGTTATTGTTAAAACAAATACAAATAAAAATGCAATAATTGTATAGTTTTTTAAATCTCATAGAATAACAATATAGTAATTTAGCACCTGTACAAACAAATTTGTGTACTGTTTACTCCAGTTTAAATAATTATTTGATTGGTTAGTTATAAATGTAAACATGAACCAAGATAGTTTGATGTGTACCTTTACATAATTTTTAACATTTTAAGAACAAATTCAATTATGTTATAAGAATTAATTATTAAATGATTTGTATTTTGATGAATTAATATGATTTCGAATAAAAGTATCAATAAACAATAGCCATTTTATTGTGTTTTGTTCAAGATCTGCATGATAAACATGCAAGTAAACACTAAGGCACGTGAATAGTAAGCCACGTGTAATATTTTATGTATACATTTTTCAAATCAACAATTAGTTAATCACCTTATCATAAATTAATAAATTATACTTATGTATTTTGGACTCAGTTATTTTATTTCTACAAGACAAGTATATGTAACTACTTATACAAGTTACAAATAATTTAAAAAATGCTCAAATACGTTTGTTAATCATTTTAATTTTTACTTGAAATACTTTTAGAATAACCCTCGTTAACTCATTGTTTTAGTAGTATGCACCTTTAAAGATGGTAGAACATCCAAAACATATACAGTTCATGTTGGAAAAATTGACGTGGATGAAGAATATATTTAATAACTAGATAAACTAATTAGATCCCTATAATTAATATTCTATATAATAAATGACTTTAAAGTGAATTTTTACAATATTTACCTATTCAATTTTAAATGGAAAAAATATGATTTTTAAATGCTTATTTTATTTTGTCTGAAAGAAATAATACCCATAGGCAGGTGTACTCAATGTCTCAATTTATTTATTAAGTAAGTACCTAGGTAGTTAAATACATATTATAAAGAACCAATTTAACGTATTTTTATTAATCGTTACAAAAAGATGTGCATACTTTACTTATATGATAATATCAATAATTGGAACTACATGTGATTTCCGTGAACGACAGCGTGGCCAATTAAAATCACACGTCTCGGAGGCAACGCACACTGCATTTTTTAAGTAGTTCGGACAACATCTGCACTTAAATTGCCAGTTACAAAGAGGAACAACTTAATATTTCCGCAATATTTTATTGGTGAATTATTCAATGATACAATATGATAATAATCACATAACACGTATTGTTACATACCTATAATGTATATTAAATATTAACTATAATTTAATTGTAAATTTCAATTGAACGGGGGGCTAGGTCATATTATTAAAGAAGCCCCTCACAATACTTTTATGCTCAATGAGTATTATTATTTTAAAACTTGTAATATGTTGGACAATTTTTTATTTAAATATTTAAAAATAATCAAATTAAATTTTATTTTTGACTATTTTTGATGACCAAAATTTTAATCCTTAATCGGACCCGTCTCATCCCAGAAACAAAATAAATATTTATTCTATTAATAAGTATTTAATTTTCTGTTATAGAAAAACTGTGTTTGAATTTGTTATGTATTATTGTTTTTTAGACAAGAAATAACATTTTAAGGAGCCTGATCGTGTGTATTTATTAAGGGGCAATATTTAAGTAATATCAATTTTATCTGCCACCACCTATTGAATATTTTGTGTTAGTTGTCTCAATGATGATTAGTGTGAGTGTGTGAACGCGATTGTATGTGGGTACCAGGCTATCTACCCATACGCTGCACGCTCGCATGTGTCAACGGCACCGCCAACCAAAAATGAAAACATAATTTTTTACTAAAAACAAACTTTACAGAAAAACTCTCACCCATAGTAGAGTGGTCTAATTTGGATAATTTTTTACAGGGTGCATTGAATTTCGTTTATAAATTTCGTTTCTTAAAACAAATTTGATAACAATAACAAAAGCTTGTGAAAATTTATAGTATTTAAAATCGTATATTTTATGGTTTAGAAATACGATTTTGAATATAATATAATATTGGATGACTCGATTTAAACGTACTTTGCAGGATAAGTGGAAGTTCGGGCCAAGTGTATTTGAACGACTCGTTGCGAGATGAAAAACAAATGGCGAACATCAGCTGTTACATACAACAGGACGATTACGTGCGCGACCTGTTGACCGTCAGGGAATCGATGACGGTGGCAGCCCACCTCAAGTTACCGACAACCGTGTCGGCGACATCAAAGGCCGGCCAAGTGGAGGACCTGCTGGATGCGTTGGGTCTGTCCATCCACGGAGACACCATTACCAAACGGCTCTCCGGAGGCCAGAAAAAGAGACTGTCAATCGCTTTAGAACTTATAACCAATCCGTCGATATTATTCCTAGACGAGCCAACCACGTGAGTAACACACATTTTACGATACACATCATGAAGTATTAGGTGAAAATATTATGTAATTTAGTAAATAATCTTTCGTTTCTCACATTATGTATATTAGGTGTATGATTATTTTAATTAGATAAATGTGAATAAAAAATTTTTTTTTAAAATATAGAATGGAAATTAATAATTATAGACACTTACAATAAATTTACATTAGGTACCTATTATAATATACTTATAAATTATAGTTACATTAAATGCTTTACTAATTATTAATATAGGTATTCTAAGAGTTGATGTTTTTTTTTAAATCATAATATTTTAATCACATTTTTTTTTATTGATTTAAAGTTTAATTTTAAACAAACCGTTATAACATGGTCAGTAATAATATTTGTCAGCTATTTTGTTACACATTGTGTGAACAATTTGGGAGTACTGTGCAATCCCAAATTTGTGTATGTTTTTCTTATTTATGATATAGTTATAAGTTATAAGTTTATAACTTATAAGTATTGAATTATTGTGTACTATTATCAACTAATATACTTCGGTATAATATGTTTCCCATTGTACGAAACATTTTTAAATGAATTTATGAAAAAAAAATTTTCACCAATTGTCAGTTTGTTCATTCATTTAAGAAGACATTTTAATTAACAATTATTTGATTTCGATTCAATTTTTCAAATCACTAATACATATGTACAATAAATCCATTATGCATATGTAATATAGTAATATGACTATATAAATACACATATCTATGATCGTCAATGGATTTAAAAAAAACACTTTTCACAGATCAGTTATGACGTGACTTTTTGAAGGTCACACTTTCCTAACGTTACATTCGTTTAGCTGGTATATGTGTTGTCTTTAGTGTTTGATAAATGATTACAGTAAAAATACACACAAAAGAAGTATGAAACCCGAATAAATATTCTCTTAAGAAGAATAAAACTCCAAGAATACGTACAGGTTATTATAAAATGATCGTTTAGAACCTATTACGTAACCTTACGTATACTTTTTGTTGATTTATTATTATTTATTACGGTACAAAACCGTTGGACCAGTTTTGTTGTTTAACACGGAACAATGCCTTCATCGTATATTATTATCATTATTTTCTTTGTAATTACTCTGATTCATTCATTATGACGTCATCCAGAACGTTAGTGGAGATCTCAAAACAGTTCCTAATATGTTTTTATCTTATGACATTGAGACTTTCCAATTGGCTACATTTCATCAATAAATCGACAGATATTTTTTTCATTTGTGTCATCAACACCTTGATGAAAATCGATATATTAATATATTTAAATTGTGATTGGTCCAACGAGGTACCTATATAATTATGGTCATGTATATTTTAGAACTTTGAGTTCTATTTAAAACAAAATCGTTCTATTTGTTTCCATTGTATAACTTATTACTATACACAACATATTTGTTGATACAAATATATTTGTAGTACGACTATTAACGCGTTATTGGTATATTGTCCATAATTAAACAGTGAATGCAATTATGTTTACACGTAAATCAACTTATTATATTATTTATTTGTTGCATAAAAATATACATAACTTTTATGAGTTAAATTAAAATCCCATGCATATAACATTATATTATACTACAGATATTATAAATGAAATTTATATTATAATGAGACGATAACTTAATTTTCACAGTGGTTTAGACAGCCAATCTTGCAGCCAGTTCGTAACCCTGATGGCTGACCTAGCTCACAACCAAAGTCGTACCATGGTGTGCACACTGCACCAGCCCAGTGCTTTACTGTTCGAAAAGTTCGACCAAATTTATGCATTGAGTACAGGCCAGTGCATCTACCAAGGACCTCCCAACTTAGTTATTCCTTACTTTGCCGAACGAACCATCGTATGTCCACCTTACCACAATCCTGCAGACTTCTGTAAGTATATAAAATTATTTAGGTTTAAGTAGTTAAGTTTTTTTCGCAGGATTTCTCAAAAAAATTATGTTTATTATACAAATTTAAAATTAAATATATGATTTTGAAATTGTTATTCAATTATTCAGTTATGCAATATAAGAAATAATATTTTACAAAAAGTATTATATTTTAACTTATTAGCCTTTATATTTTTTAAACATCCATGTTTACAATTTTTATCGAATGAAATCCATGATATTGTAAAAGATAACTATAATTTCTACCTTGAATTATTTCGGAATGTATAAGTTCAAATAGTTATCACTTGTATCTAGAGTTTATGCATCTATCTG
The DNA here is from genome assembly GCF_037042655.1 of Diuraphis noxia. Classification (NCBI taxonomy): domain Eukaryota; kingdom Metazoa; phylum Arthropoda; class Insecta; order Hemiptera; family Aphididae; genus Diuraphis; species Diuraphis noxia. Next base: position 71,914,393 of record NW_028301714.1, read on the forward strand.
TAAATAAAACGTTAAAGTTAAAATACTAATTAAATAATATTGCATTTTATTTATTATGAGATAAAAACTTAGTGAAATGTTGTTAGGACTTATTTTATCATTTGAGTAATTGATTATTTTGTACTTAAAATTAATCGTATTTTTATTTTTTGTTTATTAATATTAGTAATCGAAGTAGCAATAGGCGAATATGGTACTGATGTACTGGCCAAACTGGCTGATACAACAAAAACCATATACATTAAGAAACACAATAACTGTCATTTAATTTCCGGTGACCAAGAATTACAACTAGAAAATGGTGCGTTTACTTTATATTTATTGTAATGAAGAATTATGATGATGTTAATTTATGTGAAAATGTATTTGGTATTCAGGCACATGTTTGAAAAACAATAATATTGTTGTCAAGAAACAGCCACTCAAAAGCAAGATTTTAAACAAACCTCCATATTATTTACAAGCTTATCATTTATATTTGCGAAATGTAATCATGTACAAACGTAACAAAGTGAGTAAAATATGTATCCAATTGTCAACGAACTGCAATGCACGATTAAATTTGGTAAAACAAATATGTACAATATTTATGAAATTAGGCTGTGCATAATCATAGCAAAAAAATATAATGTTAATCGAAGTAATTTGAGGAAAAAAAATACCTGCAGGAAGTTGACACCATAATATACTTACCTACTGATAGCGTGCGTATTGTACCCTTAAACTTGGCCAACAAGCATATTTGGTGCTTATTGGACATCACTTACCGAATTGTAGACATGTGGTGCACTGGTGCTAAACATTTCTAACAAAACCTAACAAGTTTATAAGAGTTTTTTGATATCATTTTCCGTTACCTACTTCGAAGCTATGGTCTGGTACAATATGTAAAATTGGTCCCAGAAATTCATAACTCGGATAGTTAAGTTTAACAGGTTATATAACCTTTTAAAAATTATATGATTATTGTTAAATGTATTTGGTGGAAGTCTGGCATCAGTCATCAGTGTGGTGTCAACTTCACGTATTATAATAGACTAAGACTTTGAAGTTCCGGAAAAATTTTCCATCCACTTTATAGTTGTGTTGACACGCATGGTTTAAAAATTTCAGTCAAACCTTATGTTGCGGATCTTCGCACACTTCGTCATTGCCATTATTTTTGGATACCTATATCGTGGCGTGGGCAACGATGCATCGGTGATGATCAGCAATATGGTGTTTGTGTACGGCACCAATTTGTTTTTGGTTTACACTGGTCAGATGGCCGTTATCGTGTCTTGTGAGTATTATCTTAATAATTATATCTGCATTCTTTGTTTTGAATATTTATAAATTACTATTTTTTCGTTTTTCCAGTTCCATTAGAGTACAAGGTGTTGAAGCGGGAACACTTCAACAGTTGGTTCAAACTTTTTCCGTACATGATATCCATACTACTGGTTGAAATACCATTTCAGGTGAGGTTACTAAATACAGCGAGTTATGCTTAATGGATTTAATCAATCGATTGAATCCACAAATCATGATTTGTTCAGTATCATTAATTTTCGCATGTTATCATATATATATATACAGGGTGATTTTTTTTATCATGAACCCCTCATTATTTCAAAAAGTATCAATGTTTTTGAAAATAATTTTTTACAAAGTTTCATGTTGTTATAAAAACAATGTTTTTATGAAAAAATTATATTTTTTAATATTTTTTATCCTTATAATTTTTTAAGTTTTTTACTTTTTTGAATGACAACCTAGAATTTTAATTTCATATTCCAAAGCAGAATATTTTTCTAAGTATTTTGATACGTAAAAATCGAATTTTGGACGAGTAGTTTATGAGATAAGTATTTAAAGTTTAGACAAGCGGAGTAGTGGACAAACATTTTGCAGGGTAACCCCGTACCACACCACTCCGCCAATCTAAACTTTAAATACTTATAACTCATAAACTACTCGTCCAAAATTCAACTTTTACGTATCAAAATACTTAGAAAAATATTCTGCTTTGGAATATGAAATTAAAACTCTAGGTTGCCATTCAAAAAAGTAAAAAACTTAAAAAATTATAAAGATAAAAAGTATTAAAAAATATAATTTTTTCATAAAAACATTGTTTTTTTAACAACATGAAACTTTGTAAAAAAATATTTTCAAAAACATTGATACTTTTTGAAATAATGAGTGGTTCATGATAAAAAAATCGCCCTGTATATATACATTACTATTGAAACAATTTATATTATTAAAAAAAAACTATCAATATTGAAGTGGTAGACTGTACTTGGCTGTAACGTAATTTATTTCCACAATAGTCTTAAATTTGGATTGAGTTTTTATTTTTTGATCCCAATTAGTGAGTTGTTTATAAAGCAGTTTTTACATTAGGTGGAACTCAAAGTACAATTTTTTTTATTCAATAGGTGGTTGCTTTTTTGAAAATCAATTAAAAAAAAAACGCGTGCTGTATGATAATTCTAGTTCTAATATTAATTATTATTGTTTTATCGTAGATACTTTGTTGCCTCGTCTACATCGTGCCTTCGTATATCATGACCAGCCAACCATTGGAATTGATGCGATTCAGTTATTTCACTCTATTTCTGGTTGTAACTTCCCTGACGTCACAGAGTACTGGATTCTTGTGCGGCGCTACTCTGCCAGTCAAAGTAAGTTTGTTACTTATTCTAATAATTATATTATAATAATATAATTATAATAATGTCAATCCTTTTTAATTACCTGAGGGATATTTAATCACACATTATGTATTATATTATGCCTATAAAAAATATTCCTATCTTAGTGTAAATTAAATATTATCAAAATGCTTTAACACGGTATAAATACTTATATATTAATATATATATATATATATATATATATATATATAAATTAATCAATAAATTACGAACGTATTGATATAGAATTCATATCTCAAAATGATAATAATGTCTAAAATTTAATTGTTATTCAAATATTTTTTTTTTCTTTCTGAATTTAATGTTTTTCGATTGTACATTTGTACCACGTCATGGTACTTAACGTAATTTATCCAAAATCATAATGTGAAACCATTAAATACGCGGCTATATTTAAATAATATATAATCGGAAATATATCTATATATACAAATGTAAGGTCATGATGCCTAATGAATTTACGTTTCAGGTGTCTGTATTCGTCGGACCGGTGTTTATGGTGCTCTTGTCCGTGTTTGGTTTCGCAATACGATTTACGGACATACCCGCCATCTATGTGTGGCTTCACTATTTCAGTTTTGTACGAGGATCGTTCCAGAGTCTCGTGTACACGCTGTACGGCTTCAGCAGGGGCGTCTTGCCGTGCTCCGACGAGATGTACTGTCACTACAAGAACCCCATAAAGTTTCTCACCGAAATGGAATTCGCCCAGGTGAACATCTATCCCGAATTTTTCTACATATGTTTCTTTTTCCTGTGCACTTACGTGTTGACTACAACGGTCATATGGTACAGGCTGAACAAGCGGTAGATAATATTATGACATAAAAACCAACGATTAGATTGATGTGCCTTAAACCGCAGATAATCATTACACCTATATGTGTATATATTATTTTAAATTACTTGGTAAAACGTTTTATTTGATATGTGTTATGTGTATATAGTGTACGATGATGATTAATATATTAATGTTTTTATTATAATATGTATAATAATAATACATATTTTATAAATTACAGATATGTGTATACTGTATAGTATAATATTACATAATAGGCTTCTATTGATATAATTATTATTGTTATGTACAATACAAAGATAAATTATTGTGATAACTGATAATACTTGAGGTTTATATTGTTTACCCTTGGTATGTTTGTTACAATGACGTTGCTCTGTATTATAAGTACCTATATATATATAGAGTAACACTCATCTCGTAATTAAGTTCCTAGACAATTGTTTTATTTTGTTTTCTTATAAGAAAATGTTTTATTTAGGAACGTACTTATGGCATTTTTTTTTTCGTTTGTCACAAATACGTTAAGTCTTTAAATACCGTTTGATGATATACTTGTTATAATTGTAATGTTTTTTTTTTTTACTCGCCGTCTATTTTTATAATACACACTATTATTAAGTTTTATGTCAAAGCGTTTGTTGATGTTTCTACTCGTATACATATACGTATATTAATATTATGTCCTTCGAGTAAAATGTGACTAGCCGATGGACTCGATAGTATGATCATTATTCATTATGCATGATTATTTGCAGTGAACCAGCGCAACTTTATTTACCTATATATTTTATCCTACTTCAGTATTTGTTGAGATAATCGATTTCAAAGACTTAACACAATGCTAAATATAATATTACAATAATATGTATTTTGCAATCAAATTTTATAACTTGGACACCACATTTACTCTTAAGGCTACCTGGCTACACATTGTAATTTATAAAACATACACAAATATTCATCATGACGTGCATATTTGATAATTTTCTCGATACCTAACATAACTTTTATCATACCTAAAAAAATCAATCTTTATACTCAAAACAAAGATATTTTTTAGTTATCATACATCAATGTTCTTCCCGATGATATGACAATATCAGCTGTCGAGATGATTTTAATACATCATTATTATAATAATAATATCTCAACATTCTCAACGTATGTCGAGTTCTCGCCATAGACACCGCACTCAAACGTAAAGAGGTTTGTAGTGGGTCACGTGTATAATTTAGCAGGTGCGCGTCTTACAATATTATTATTTCGCAAAAAAAAAACACTTGACAACAAAAAAACCTTCGGTTTTGACCGTTTTCGAAACGTCCAGGTTACGTGTATAATATGATTGACGGGCTGCAATTTTATTTTCAAGTTGTTTTATTATTTTTATGGAGAAACTAAAGCCACGCTAATCACGCGCATACGTTGCAGAGACGGTGTTCTGTTTATTTTTTTATTTTTATAATCTGGTTCAATACAATGAAAATACATCCTTATGCGGCTGCACTTATTTCAAAGGATTTAATGCAATTTATTTTATAGAAATATTAATTCATTTGTCTTACAAAAATAAAAATCAGTTTAAAACTAAATTCAAAAATATTGTATTAATATCTATCGAATTACATTATATTCGAAATGAATGGACATTTTAAAAAGTATATTATGTTTATTGCATGAAACAAAACAATGTATAAAACTATTTACATATTACAAGATATACAACACAGAAAGTACCTCATGGCTTATTGTATTGTAAACTATATAAAATAATTGAAACATAACTGCAACGTTATCTCATTGTCATAACACATAACTAAGTCATAATTTATAAATTCTAAAACATAACTTATAATATCTTAACACATTTTAAAACTAATACATGTTTTATGTTTATTATTATTAGGATTATAAAATTTTGACGAAAATAATTCACATATTTTTATTTTTTTCATCATATTTAAATGTTTATCTGAAAAACGAAACTACTTTTGTTCTTTTCTAAATTTAATATATTTTATAACTCGCATGGGAAATGAGCATTTTATTATTATGTACTATAACACATAAATAACGACAACAATTTTTACGGGGTATTGTATAGGCAATTTAAATGATCACTTTAGATGGTTGTATAATATTATTTAATATCTCATAGTAGTTCAACTATAGTTCCAATGGTAATATGGTGATCTGTTAGGTTTTAGTGGTGTTTACGAAACGCCAAAGAATCATATTATGTATACTTTGTAGTAATTCATATTTTTATGTGTTATTATAATTTAAAATCATTAAAAAAAAGTTAAGAAATCTGGTAAGCCGAGGCCCAAAAACGAAACCGTAATTTTTTTAAGTGAATATTTTATAGGCGACCGCGAACCGTTGAACGCAGATAGTTAAACCCAAACTCTCGCCTATTGTATAGTCTTATATATACGTACTTATATTTTATATAATAATTATTTATATTTAGTATGTTTCTTGTTTACCTTGGTATTATTTTTGCACTGGTGGTGCAGCGTATATGCAAGTGCGGCTTTACGGTCTGGTGCTTGTTATAGAACACATTTTTTTTTTTCATGTATGTTACTATTAGTAAATCTTTTTGAATCAGCGGCAGAGTGGCGCACCGGGATCACGGGAAAATTCCCGGTGGTGGCCTGGCAGCTAAATGGCCCGTAAAGTATAGATAGGAAAAATAACGTGAACAAAATGTAGAGTAATGAGAGAATATATATTTGATTTTACTTATCTATATCAAACATGACGACGAAATCGAATTTAATTGATTATTTCTCTTAATATTTTTTAAAATCTGATAAGTGACAACCATTCGATACCAATTCGCTATGAAAGAAATTAGCTTAAGTGAAACCATATACCAAGCATTTTCAATATTTCGGATGATGACAAAAATAGTGATAAATAATAAAATTGGAATGCACCGCCTGCAAGCAATGCGTCTGCGCACGCCTATGGACTCCTGCAGTGACGTATTTAGAGGGAGTTTGGGGGTGTTCACTCTCCAACCCCCCTCCCCCCCCAAGATTAATTTCCATATATACGCCAATGGACTCCGGTAGTTTGCAGTAACAGGCACATGTAAATTGCAGGTGTACGGCAACTACCGTATTTGTACTATTACAACGTTTGCATTTTATAATAGATCGATTAAACCATTTCCACCGTTTCCATTCTCGTATACACTTCTGGCGTGCGTACTGGCACGCACGTGTTTATTTATTAACACTATACCATGACTATGATATGGTACTGAAAAAACAAGCACTATAAATTAATAGTGAACATAAAATTATTTAAAACGATTGGTCAGAAATCCAAAAGTGGTTGCTTACCATATTTCTGAATGTATAGCTGTAATCGAAGCGTTTTATTCTCATCATCGCAGCAGTATTTGCGTGAATTATTTAACGTTTTCCACTGCCTTAGAGACATAGGTCATAGACCATAGGGCGACGAGATAGTATGTTTTACGACAATAGTTATTTAACAATAGTTTCAGTTCTAACTTTTAAACATTGTTACACGATTAGTTAGTCAAACACCATATGGCGTTGTTTACATTTGACGTCCGCATCGAATAGTTGGGCTTCGAGTATTACAGCAGACACACGCTTGAAGTTGGTCGAAAGAAATCGGTTTTGTTTTCGATACGTTCTATAGTTTTGCGGGACTGCAGTTTTCATAGCATTTTGACACCGTCCGGTGATCAGAATTATTTAATAGCAGAGACGAGAAATATGAATTACCGTCGCCATCATATTCAAACATAATTACCTATCTAAGCTTATCCAGCGTCTAATACATTTTATTAGGTACGTCTTACAATACTCATTGTTTGGGCTCATTCTACACTTTATGTTCGATATATACTTCTTATTTCAATCGCCTGCCATATGGATTATAGATATATTGTGTATTCGAGATCGAGACTATAGAAAATTTGTTTAGAACACTTGGAAACGTAGAAAATCACTTTACGGGTAAGATATAAATTGTATTATATATACTTACAAAACAATACAGTTGGACACCTGAATCAATATTCGTTATTATTAATATGCCAAAGCATTAACAGCATATTGTATTTAGATAACCAAATACCAATAGTCAGAAACGATGAAACAAAAATAATAAATGATTTTAAGATTATAAAATTTAGGATCCACATAAATAAATAGAGTTTGTGTATCGCACTTGACTACTCTTAATTATATAATAGGTCGCGTAGATAATTACATTTAACAGCGCTTCTGAGTTTAATACTATGATAAGTTTTGACTATGATTATAGTTATTAGTTTGTATTAGGTAGTTGTTTATTAATAGATTATTATTATTAATATACCAAAAGATATTGTTTAAAAGTAAAAATGTTGTGTTTTGAATTTTATTTTATTTTTTTATTAAGGAAAAACAAGCCTCGATGACGAAACCATTGGCTTGTTTTACACAGGTACTTAAACTAAATTGTACAATTTAATATTTACAAGAATAATAGTATGTTTTGGATGGCTTCTTTTCGTGAGATGTGCAGGCGTGTAGTGTTTATGCCCAAGTGATTTATTTTGAATTTGATGTCTTTCTCATCACCTAGATATGTTTATGCCGTTACATCAATGATATTTTGATTCTAGCATCAAATAAAGCCAACATATATAAGTAGCAAACAATATGCATCAACGACAAACCAGATAAAAGGCGTGGAACCATCTGTAACGCTACGTGTTTTTATTATAAGGAGTCTTATCGTTGAGTTAAATTTTTGAAAAGCTGATATATGTACCTTTAAGCGTCAGAAAATAATTATCACTGTAGTAATTATCACATTATATATATATCATATTTTAATTTGATTAAGAAAGATTAGTTGAAACTTTGCACTGTTTAGTGGTGAATGGTGATTGGTCGGGAAAGAGTTCAAAATATAAAAAGACGATATTGTATGCCGTGCAAATGAACAGTGCCGGTAACTGAAACTACAATAGTAACAACGGAAGAATTGTGAATTTGAAATTGTTTACAGACGTACAATATGTAGTCTTAATTTACTTAATCTTTTTTTGTAGCTTTTTATTTTAAATCTAGCTCAACAATTACAATAATTTACTTAATTAATAATTAGTAAATAATACAAAAATATATTTTATGAAACAAATATGATAAATACTGATAATAGGATACTTATACCTTGTTATTTCAATTAAATTGGATAGTATTTAGGATTTCAGAGTGTGTCAAAACTATAATTCAATATTTTACATGTTTTGTCTTATTGCTTGTCTATGTGGACAACGTATACAGTTACGTAAGTATTGTTAGAACAGTGTAGAAAAAAATAAATATAATATGTATTAATCATTTTTAATTATTTAAAAATCATATGGATAAAAATAATTACTATGTTATATACCAAGTTTAAAAAATATGATAGGTATAATTGTTTTAAATCATTGTCAATAGTTAAGTCATCAAACATTTTAATAAAAATGAAATGTATGAAAAAAGCTTTAGGATATAGATAAAATATGTTCACGGATCTCGATATGTCGTTCAATATGGATTTATCCGACCTGCATTTACTTTTCTAAAGAAATAACTCCTCGATTAATAGGTAATGAATCCAAATTTAAAAAAAAAAATTAAGTACAAATCAAAGTCACTTGCCCATATTGTCTCTATTAACTTCTTTATAAACTCATTTGGTAGAAATAAGTATAACGATGATAAAATTGTTTATGATCACTGATCAGTAAAACGTTCTTTCAATATTGATCAATACAATTTTCGAAAAGTATAATATTTTGTAGCATTGTAGCACTGCGGAAATATTTTTCAGAACAATCCGTAATAATATTTACACGAATTTGTTGACAAATAATATTATTATTCTTGGAATTTTTTATTTTTTCTTAAAAAAAAATATGGTGAAATAAATAAATAATTATCATATATACCTAGGTATGTCACGATTTAAGATATACAGGTTGCGCATCGGCATATGATAAGGTGAGAACCAAATTGAGTTCATTGTGGTGCTGGAAATTACAGTAAGCGCTCCATGTGAGAGAAAAGTTAACTACCGTATCGCTGCCGGTTGCCTGCTGAATTTTAAATTTTCTATTTTCAGTTTTGTGTCATAAATAATGATTACAAAAGAATTATTCTTTTTACTAATTTAATTTTAAAATTTTATATTATTTTCCAAACATTTAAGATTTTATTGAAGTCTGCTTTCAAGCTGTACAAGTATAACAGTAATAATATATTATAAATTATAATGTAAGTTATATAGATTTTATTATTTTATTATAATTATCAAGCTATATATTTATTTATGAACTAATTAATTTATACACTTTTTACATTTAGGTACTAGCTACTTATTACCTTTTTAATCATGATTTAACTAATTTTGACAACTTTTTTTTAGTTCGGCACTGTTTTTTATTTGCTTGATTTATACAAAATAACAAAGTTTTGTTTGAGATTGCGACTAAGTAGTAGTAGTAGTAAGTACTTAAAGTATATTTATATGTATGTATCTTAAATCGTGGAATAGAATCTATAATAATTCCAATATTCCATACCTATTACCCTACCAATATGGCCATATGGCATATACCAATATACCATAAATTCAAATTATTAAATATTTAGTGTGATAAACTGATAATTAGTTCGAGATTTAAATTGTGATAGTAGAGGGCGCTAGCGTCGTTTTCTACAGCTGTGAGTCAATCTCATCTTCATACTTTTAAACATTTCGGTATAGGTCGATGGGCAACCTGTATATCTTAAATCGTGGTATAAGTACACACACGATTACGCAACTAACGACCGTTTATTCACGTGGAACACACTTCTCACACATGACAATAATATGATTAGGAAGCGAGCAATAAAGATCGATTATCATTGTAAATGCAACATTGGTAAGTACCTCTACCCGTATTTCGTTGAAAGATAAATACTAATTTGGAAAATTAAAGTTACATATTATTTTAGTGAATAAAATAAATAACTATAATACAATTCTGATAGTATTATTACAATTTTATCGTATATTAGCAGGCTTAAATTATTTTTAAGTTTACGCAGGCAGTCCAAAAAAATTTTGTCGTTTCTATCGCTGATCAAATTCGCAATTTGCTGAACATCAAATTTGGATTTCATTCGTTATTACTGTGCCGTATTGATAGGAGTAGGTTAATTCGAATATTGTGCGGCGAATTCCCAAATAATTTTGATTTAATTCGGTTCCACAGAAAAATTATATTTTATTAGGTACTGTAGGACGAAGACACTGAATTGAATACCAATATGGAACATATATATGGCGTTTTTGGTCTGAAAATGGTCTCATCGCCTTAGTAGGCTGCTATTTTGAGTTTTTGACAGTCTTGTCGTGGAATAAAGAATTGAACATAACTAAGATATCACTTTTAGTCAAAAGCATGATTTAAGTTGATATATACCTGTTAGCAATAATGTATTATATCTTAAATCGTGGTTGAAAGATTAACCGTGGATACCACTTTATAGCATATCACTAATTTTAGGTGTAAGGTTAGCTAATGAAATAGTTTTAACGATTAAAAATCAAAGAATAGAACATTGATGTACTGAAAATGGTTTCCTCTGTAGGTGGACACTTTTCGTATTTAACTCTTTGAACAATACGCGTTCTGTGTACTTATTCAGTTCAGTGACTGTACGTTACATAATATACTATATTCTCGGGTATACACAGCTAATATAGAAAATAGCAATATTGCGTAAGTAATAAATAAGTTGGGGAAACAACTCACTCTGCAAGGTTGTGATCAGTGTTAATCTAAACCATCATATTTTAAGGAGATAATTTTAAAAAGCATTTTTTTAAATTTGATGGAATCCAACGATAGGATGACAAATGTCGATGTAGAATACAATTAAATAAGTAGTCTGGCAGGAATATCGTGTTATTATGGCATAGGTACCCTAACATATTTTGTTACGAAATTTTTGCGATACAAGTGTCAAGTTAATCTTTTCCGATCAAAACCGAAAATCATTTAATCGATTATTACTCGGACTCCGGCCCCAACTCATTAAACAACGTTATAGACAGGTCAACCGCTTACTTGATCGCCTGAAATTTGGTGAAAACGCTGCGCAGAAGTCTCCGGGCGGGATCGTTACAAACATATTATAATAATAAATCGTCAATAATATAATTACTGTAATTATTTTTACCGTTTGGACACTGAACACTCACGTATTTTATATTATTATAATATTGACATATCATTGATTATTCACGTACTACTACTTATAATTATTAATTTAGGCGTCATCCACGTCAAAGGTCTCGACGCGTGGAGCGTGGTGTGCTGTGTTGCTATTATTATATACAGTACACGCTGTGTAACAATATAATAATAATAATAATAATAATAATAATAATAATAATAATGATAATAATAATAACACATCGATATAAATGTGCGATAACATTACTGCAGTACAGTAACATAATAATAGCAAAATACGCGATCGACAACCAACTCCACATAGTAATATTATTATTTATTATACAGCCGAGTGGCGCGACGGTGGACGGTCGATCATCGCGTTGGCGTTTTTCTTTTCTTTTCTTTTTTCAACCGAAAAGTTCGTTTTAACGTATTCCCCGCTGGCCGGGCTGGCGACTTGCACGCTGTCGCAGAAAACTTGCGCACGCCGACCGAACACATTATAAAAACATCACAATAATAATAATATTATACAACTCGCGTGTTTTCGGTGGAAATCGATTTTTTTCGTCATTCTTGTAGTTGTCGTTCCGTTCTCGTTTATATATTATATAATTAATATAATTACGCGTGCACCAACCTGCCTGCCTGCCAGCTCGTCCGCAAAGCGCCCATTTTAATATAATATTATTATATAATTAACCTACATGTTCGGACTCCGCAGGGCAGACTCGTGATATTGTACACAGGAGGCACACATCGTTTATTGCAGCCATCGGTGGTACTTCCGGAGCGTCGTGTTTCTGAAATAACAACAACAACAATAATAATAATAATATCGTCGTCCGTCATACAAGTGTAAGGTTCGCGAGCTCATCTGCTCCAGACCGCGTGGCGCCGGTCTGATGTTGTAGCGATTCTATTAGATTTCGATTTTTTCATTGTCTCCACGTGAATCTCACCAGCCGAAATGGACGACGACGACGCCAAATGTCGCTGGTCCAATAACAACAACGAAGACGTGCGGCTACAGACCACGACCGGGCTGGCGCTGCAATCGTTTCCGAAAAAGCCCAAAGTCCACTTATCGTTCGAAAGTCTCACCTACACCGTGAACACTTACAGAAAGTTGAAAAAAGGTATAATATTGTATTGTATACATACTAATATTATACTACATAGTATGTAATACATACATACCTAGAGGTGGCTAGATAGTATAGGTAGGTATGCAGTTACCAGGTCTCATATTAAAATAATGTTTTCCAAAAATATAAAGGCTAGCTATACTTGCACAAAATACAGAGGTAAAAATAATAAAAATTTTTAATTAACTTTTTCACTAAAATAATCACATTAGTATTTACTAGATAGGAAATAATGGTAATTTTAAATTATGAGCGATCCGCTGAATGTATTGATTTTATAATGTTGTGTTTTGTGTGTGTGTGTGTACACGATAAGTTGTCAAAATAATGCTTCGATTTTCAACTTCAGTAGCTTTTCAGGTCGGAAAGTGCATCTGTTTGGTGCAATTGGGAGGTAAAATTTAAAAATCCCTAGTAGTTTTGAAAAGCACCAGGAAAACAAAAAAAAAACAATTAAGGAAAACGGGAGTATACACAAAATAATTTTTTTGAGAAAATCAAATTTTGATATTGGTGTAACTCTAAAACAAATTACCACAGAAATGATACACATGATTACACATGCAATTTCCACTGAATGTTTACAATGCCATTTTATATACTTGATAAAATTTACAAAATATTTCAACAATTGTTAAGTTATTTATAAACATTTGAAATTTTTAGTTTTTTTAATTTTGTATTCTATAAATATCAATAAAATAGAATTCATTGGGTCAAAAAACTTGAAAATGTAATACAAGGTTCCCCATAAGTTTATATAATAGCAATTGGAAAATATTTAAAATACATAGGTTCCTATATTTTTTTTTGAAATAATAGCAATTTAATTTATATAGTATAAAACTATAAAATGTCCTAGACAGACAAACCGTCTCCGCTTAGAATTGTTTTTCGTATACTATAGTATTAATTGAATATATATTTAATACCATCCATTACAGTAACCCACTTGTAACCTACTGTACAGCAGAACGACTTCCACTTACCCGCTTTTTTTTGTTTAACTAACAACTATGTTTTTTCAGTTTATGAGTAATATCATTATCGATTGCTTGCAACAAACTTTGAAAATTTAACATCAGGTTTTTATATTTTTTCACAAAAAAATTAAAAACCTCAAATTAGTCAAAAAAATTTTTTAGAAGCATTCATAGCTCAAATTTTTATGAAATTCATCAAAATCACGACCATTTTAGGAAAACGTTATTAGTCTTCATATAAAATTCATAAAATATTTAATTAATATAATTTATTTGAGGTTTTAAAAATTAGGTACAAGATTTCTCATAACTCATAACTCTTAACTTTATTTACTGGAAATAAAAAAAATAAAGACTTGTATGTGTGCAAGCATGCGCGTGTTAAGTGAGACTTCTTCCGTATTTTTAATGATATATAGATTTTCTGAAAATAAACACACTCTCTCAGCAAAGTCTTGCATGACCTGATAGGATTACCGGTGTGTGGATTATCTGATAGGTTCAAGTTCATGATATAAAAATATTATTTGTTTGACTATTTTAATTTATTCTTTTTGTTTTATTTACTATCATTTCATATTTTCATCATAGATTATAGATTTTACACATATTTTTTCTGTTAAGTTTTAAGTTCAAATTAAATAATCTTTATTGGAACTATTTGATGGTGCATACCAGCAAATGTATTAAAAATATAATAATAAAATATATTATTTTAATCATTATCATACACGTGATTATTAAATACCTAAGTATAAATGCAACTAACTAGGTATATTAAAACGGTTCCATCTCACTATTACACACTAATTATTAAATATCTAAATAGATAGGTAGATAGGTTACGTAATAATAATAATAATAATAATTATTATAATGATAATAATAATAATCAGATTTACGTATATAATTTATATTTTATTTATTTGTCATTGTCATGGAATTTTCGTGTTGTGAACATAATTTCGTTACAAATTTTCGGCGTTATACCCTCTGCAGTGAATATTTTATGAGTTGTTCAAGTTGAAATTTTGATGAAATATGAAATCCATTAAATAATTACAATAGTAAAATTTATTAATATAGTAAAATATACATTTTTAGATCACATAATATTATATTTCTATTAACCTTTTAGTCAATAGACAACCGACTTACCGTAAAAGGTGAATGAGTTCGTTGCATAAATAGGCGATAACATAAAATGTATTTAATGCTATTAAATGTTTTTTAAATGTCATTGTCTATACAAAACATTATAGCAAGCCTACTATAATATTTTAAAACGTTTAATTCCCATGAAAAATGTTTTTAACTATACAACAAAAAATCTAAAAACGTTGTCTTTCGTAAATATGTCTAATTTCTTGCAAATTAAAAAAGTATTTACAGTGATTAGTATTTGAATTACAACCATATAAAAAACATGACATGCCTACAAAAAATATGTTTGTATATATTCTATATTTTTAGGTTTTGATAAAACGCGACATAATACACTAATAGCTTCGGGTTCGCTCAGATTCTAAAAACTTAAATATTTGAAAATCTTCAAATCATTCCCAGTTTCATCAATTTCACAATACTCTTCATCCCCCTCAAAGTTAAACACACACACATTTAAATGTACTTGTTTAAACAGTAAACGTAAAATTATAAACGCATTACATAACATTTCAATTTGTATAATAATTATCTCATAAGGTAGGTGTATTACCTAATGAATTGTCTATGATTTTTGAAGTCTTCCATAAATTCAAATGTAGCTAAGGGAAGATAAATTATACATGATTATAAATAGCTAAGGAATTCTCCTATAATCCACAATAGATGATAATAAGGTAATTCATTTTAATTAATAACTTATTAAAATCACAAAAGGAACCAATGACCAGTTTTAAAGTTTGAACAATTTGTTTTCAATTTTCATGTCCATTTTAAATTTTTTAAATAAAAAAAATTCCATATGAATAACAAGTTGTAAAAAATGAAATAGGTACTTCAATATTACCTCTGTCCACGCAATTACTAAATAAGGTATTATAAAACATATGTTTTATTATGTTTATGCATTATTTTCTTATCTGCCATTGTTTTTATAAAAGTACATAAAATGTATATATGTATGTATATATATAATATTTTGTAATTATTTGTTTCAATCATTTACACTTATTTGAGAGAATAATTTAATTGTTATAACTTATAACGCTTATCACTATTTAGTCGTAATAATGTCTTGTATAGGAGATAAGTACCTATATGTGTATGTTAACTTTCTATTTATTCAAAAATGTAAACAATATATTGTTATTAACTAATTTATAATTTGCATAAACTAACAATATATTTATGATTATTCCAATTAATAATATATATATATTTTTCTTTTTCGAATATTTAATATAAAAAACCTATCGTTACTTATTACCAAATACCTATTTATACTTTAATAACTAATCTAATACACTATGTATTTAATTTAAAATAAATTTCTATTAGAAATAATTTTGATTTTTCTATGAATTCAAAAATATTAGAATAAGTGCGCATGTATTTGTTGTTAAACATGGTGAGCCTGATGCTTGAACACTTTGAACCTATATTAATGATCATATTATACTGTAGAGTAGAAACAGGAATTGACTTTTTTTGATATTAATGGAAACGATTGTTTCATTTTTTATATTTTGGCGTACATCGTATAATATGCGTCATTTTTCGAATAGTACTTAATTAACAATATAATATAGTTATAATATATTATATAATATAATAATTATATCATAATTGTCCCAGACATTGATATCATCATGATGGAGTACTAATATAATATAATAATATAAATATAATGTGTATAACTATATATTTGTAGCAAATTTCCCTTATTTTAATATAATACATTGACTTGTTAAAAAACAATGTTTAATATGGTCTCTAATAACGAAGGTATATTATGTAATGTGCAATGTGCATGAATACTTTATCAGATTGTAGCTGGAGTGATGAATATTATACTTCCTATACGTATATATATACACACACGCACGTTGATGGTCACTCGCAAGCTGCAGTGTTGTGTGCATACTTAATAATAATAACAATAATAATATATAATCATTTTTATCGTCGAACAACATATTTTATCATCTATTTAAACAACAATATTGATTTAATGATGGCAATTACCCAAGTGTCTAACCATTGGTAATTGTTTTGTTTTTTAAGTAAAAAAGGAGATTTTGCACGGTATCGGTGGCAGTTTCCGGTCCGGACAACTAACGGCCATCATGGGACCGTCGGGATGTGGTAAGAGCACATTACTCAACGTCCTCGCCGGATACTCGTGAGTATACATTCAGTAATAAAGTTTAAATAAACGTAGTAATGTACTTTGGTGTGTAATAGAATACAATAGAATACGTATTCAAATTTAATGTTTTTGAATAATTTAGCTGCTTTTAATGACATTTTAAAAATCAAAATTTTATAACGGAGTCATCGCTGGAATTTTTAATTTACTTCTTGTAATTGTTGTGAATCCAACCGATGAATCTGATAACGCGTTATGACTGAAAACTTGAAAATTGACTTGTTGTGTGTACTTTTGTGATCAAGCTACATTTTAAGATATTTAATTTAATTTTCGAAAAACCAACATTTAGATTTTAGTAAATTTTAAAGGTTCAAACAAAATGTATTGGAGTTAAGGAACAAATTGTTAAAATGATGGCGCCTCGATCAATCTGAAGTAGACGTATTAAAAAATTCAAATTAGTTTTCAGTAGTCGTATCGTGTTATCAGGTCCATCGGTATGATTTACAAAAAAATTATAATTTGGTTGTAATAATACAGTGTCCGTTTGCAATGCTATTAAAAACTGATTATTCAAAAATATTAAATTTGATCATACTCTTAGATTGCCAATTTTATAGTTAGAAAAAACTTTTTACACAAAATCGTTTATAAAAGAATAGGAACTCTACTTGAATCCGTTCTAGAAAAAAAATTGGAGTTATTACCATTAAAAACAAAAATAAGTTGTGCTTGCACGTATCAATAGAGTTATAAATCTTAAATTCACCTGAAAATATATTGAAAGTGTTGATACACCCTATCACATCCCGAAAACTTCATACTTCATTTCAATCCAAGGTCATTCAAATGAAATATTTAATACTTACCTTATATCGTGAACACACTGTATGGCGAGTGATTTTGTACTTGAATGTATGTTAGTTACCTATATATTAAGTAACTTATTCTAACGAATACCTAGGTCTTTTGCTCTTGATATTTCATTGTCATGATTTCGAAACACTATACAGTGAATATGTCAGTGTTTGGCTGACCTGATTTTCGTTGCAGGATAAGTGGAAGTTCGGGCCAAGTGTATTTGAACGACTCGTTGCGAGATGAAAAACAAATGGCGAACATCAGCTGTTACATACAACAGGACGATTACGTGCGCGACCTGTTGACCGTCAGGGAATCGATGACTGTGGCAGCCCACCTCAAGTTACCGACAACCGTGTCGGCGATATCGAAAGCCAACCAAGTGGAGGACCTGCTGAACGCATTAGGTCTGTCTTTCCACGGAGACACCGTTACCAAACATCTCTCCGGGGGCCAGAAAAAGAGACTGTCCATCGCTTTAGAACTCATTACAAACCCGTCGATATTATTTCTGGACGAGCCCACCTCGTGAGTACCGGATAAATATATATAATATTATTCGGATGATGGTATAAATCTTAATAATTTACTAAAATCCAATAAGACACCCTCTTGAGGTAACTAAATATCACTTTTGATATGTGCCAAAGTGAAGAAATTCGTTCGGTTGTACTGTTGAAACAAATATAACGAACCGACTTAGGCGTTTTTGATCGTTTTATTTTGGATAAGTACACATTACAAAACACATTTATTATTTGTTCAACATTTTTGAGCTCATTAAAGTTGTTTGAAAACTAAAAAGTTATTAAGTTATATGATATTTTCTCCTAAATCCCTATTACGTGATCAGAATACGTGACTTAAATTTCTTTTCATTTACATTATAGAATGTGTTTTTATAAAATGTTCCTAATATAGAGAACCACACTTGCTTGTCTTGTCCCTGTTTTACAAACATACAATAAAACAAAATGTAATAAAAATAAGAATAACCATATTTGTGTTTATTTAGTGTCATTATTATAGTGAATTTATCTATTTTCAGGTTAGTCATCACTCATCAGTATTTAAAATATTTCAATTTTAAAATCATTATGCCTAGTTTAGAAATTAATAAACTATATACAAATAATGTTTTTACCCTTTATAGTTTGATAACTCACTCAATGCTAAATTACATTCATCACAAAATAGGTTTTTCTAAATTCGAATTTGTTATGACGTATGAAACGTTCAAAAGACCCATGGGTGTAGACATTTTCTTAACATTTAACATAAACATATCCAAAAATATAATTTATCAATAAACGTATTTAATTTTTCGATCATAATATCTTTCTATTACTGAATGGTTTCTTCGATCAAGTAAATCAAATCCTCTTGTTTATCTCTCCGCCCATTTTATATATTATAAAACATATTTTATACAAATTGTACTCATTAAAAATATGTATGACAACATTTTATTGTCATAAAAACAACAAAAATAATAATAATAAATATGATGTGATAATATATATATATATTAAATATAAATATTTTACCGTATAGTGGATTGGACAGTCAATCTTGTAGCCAATTCGTATCACTGATGGCTGACCTAGCTCACCACCAAAATCGTACCATGGTGTGCACACTACACCAGCCTAGTGCTTTACTGTTCGAAAAGTTTGACCAAGTTTATGCGTTAAGCTCGGGCCGGTGCATCTACCAAGGACCACCCAACTTAGTTATTCCTTACTTTGCCGAACGGTTAGTCGTATGTCCACCTTACCATAATCCAGCTGATTTTTGTGAGTACGAGTATAATATTACGTTATATAATACAATTATGGTTTTATTAATTTTTTGCTGTATCAATTATGACGATGATAATCGTGTATGACTAAAAATTGGTAGATATTGAGAAAAAAGTTATTAATTAAACAACCTTCAACTACCAATCTCATGAGAACAATTAATGTCAATAATACACGTCTTATCAAATATATTTAACTATTTAGTTTCAAAGTTTAAATAATAAATTATGTAATAGTCAACCAATCATTTTAATTCATGACATTTTGTGAAAAAAAAAATGTAAAATGGCAATTATTCCTATCACAATTTTCAAATTTATGTTAAACAAAACTATTGAGGATATATATTATTATACTATATTATATTTTTTCCCTTAGTGATCGAAGTGGCCATAGGTGAATATGTTACTGATGACGTACTCGTTGAATTGTTCGATACAACAAAAATCACGAACACAAATGGCCGCAACAAGTGTCATACAATTTCTGACGAAGACCACGAACAAATAGAATTAGAAATTGGTGTGTTTCCTTTTCAATTTAATATAACACATTCAATTTAATTATATAACTATAATAGGTACGATGATATTAATAAAGAGCAATGCAAATCTATTCGTTTTGTAGACACGTGCCAGGAAGACAACAATACCAATGACGAACGATTATCGTATAAAATAGAACTTTCAAATAAGCCTAGGTTTTATGTACAGATCTATCATTTATATATGCGAAACATAACCATGTACAAACGCAACAAAGTGAGTAAACAATAATATTTTAATAACGTTGTCGGTATAAGAATATGATAAATATTGTATTTTTAATGTGCAATGAAATAAGACATTAATATTATTAAGTGGATATTATCGGGTTTTGATAAAACAACAATGACTCACGAGTCGTTGACCATTATAGTAGACTAATATTAAGTGCCTATATGTAAATTCGGTAAAAAGTTGCGTGTATAAGGACAGCACATTTCTCATTGTTGTCATTTCGCGGACGATGTACGGTGTGCTTACTACTTATTATATGATTTATAAAATATATAAATTTAGTCGTAGGCATGAATCATCCCATATTTGAAACAAGATCTATGTGAGTCTGATATAGTTCGGTTTGTCGTATTTATTTAACGATGCTGAGACTCTGAAGTTGCCCATGAGGCACAAGATCGATTAGAATAATTTCTATATATTATTTAGATATTATATTAGATCTAACTTACTTTATAGCCAAAATAACAAAGTGTTCATTCTAGAAAGAAATTTTCTGTATATAAAAAAAAAATCAAAACTTCATGACAATTTTTAAATTATCTATAGACATAAAAAAATACAAACTTTCATTAGTTTTTTTAAAAATTATAATTGGTAAAAAAAAATTTTGCTCGGTCAGAAAACTTGAACATTTTATACAAGGTTCTTTATAAGTTTTCCATAAAATCCATGATAATTTTTAATGAGCGTTTAAAATTACGTAAATTTACAAAATCATTCAGAAATTTACATATTTTAGAAATTCATAAAAATGTTTTATGTACATCTAAGATTTGAAATTTGTATACAAGTTTCCCTATAAGTTTTTCAATAGTTAAAAAAATTGTATGAAAAGTACAATAGATTTTTTATAGGCCTTTGAAGTTAGACATTGGATATTCACCTATTAACTAACAAATATTTATGCAAAGATTTTCATATTTTGTTATAATTCAAAAACTATTAAACGTAAGGACCTGGTAGTCTGTAATTTTCATCAAATTCCGTGTATGATAATACTTTCAAAATATGTTGACTCTTTTTGAGTTACTGTAGCAGACATTTTAAATTTAAATTTTTTTAGTTTTTTGTCCTAATGTCAATCATTTGGTCAAAAAGCTTGAAATTTTATGACAAGATTTTTCATAAGTAGTTATAAAAGATTTTTTTTTTAAATAATTATTTAAAACTTACATTTTCACAAAATCTTGACAATGTTTTATTTTTTAGTAAAAAAATTAAAAATGTTCAAATTTAAAGCCCATTATAAAAGATCCACCTCGAAACGGCCATTCTCGAGTCTTGACCTTCAGTGTTCACGATAAAAATTTGATAACCTTGATTGGAAAACTTTTCAGACTTACCTGCTGTTGCGGATCGTCATCCATTTAGCCGTAGCCCTCATAATTAGTTATATGTACCGTGGATCAGGCAACGATGCGGCTCGAGTGTTCATCAACATGAAATTCGTATACGCCTCTAATTTGTTTTTGGTCTACACCGGTTTGATGTCCGTCATCGTTTCTTGTAAGCATATAATAACATAATGATTAGGGCCCGGAACTTGATCCACATGCATATTTTTTTCTAATGTCCACATTCAATTCTCGTCTATACAGAAATTTCATTTTTGAAGTATACAATTTTTATTTTTTATTTTTTGCATTTTTAAGGAATTTTATGCTTTACGTTAATTTTTTAGTATTTTTGGTGCATTTTATTCATTTTCGCACTTTACTTTTACATATAATAGCATTTTTCTTGTTGAAAATTACCCAATTGGCATGCATGCAGTTTCCATTAGCTTGTCGATTATCAACATTCATTGTCTTTTTTTTATGTCATGAAAACAAGAAATTCGACAAAAAAATAAATTTTAGTAAAAGTAATATTTTTTAATATGTATAGTTTTATTTAATTAAATAAAAATAATTTTAATAATTTTTGTATCGAAACAATATTTATCATTTTTTACAGTAATATAAACATTTAAAATTTTTTTTTGTGTGTCATTTTTAGATATTTTTACGTCATTTTATGCATTTTTATGTATTTTTAGATCATCAAGTTCCGGGCCCAAATAATGATATTACACGATACAATTATTATTATTCAATATTGTCGCGTATTAAATTACATTAAACTCTTGCAAACTTGTATAATATTATACTAAAATATATCACTATGTATACTTATTAATTATATATTCTTTTTAAACGCACCGACGTCATTGGGTGCGATGTCCAGTCCCATTAGAGTTTATGGTCGTGAAGAGGGAACACTTCAACAGTTGGTACACGCTTTTCCCGTACATCGTATCCATATTGATGGTCGAAATACCGCTACAGGTGAGGAGGTTACCAAACAATACATTACCAAACATCTCCATCTCCCCTCAACGATCGTATTCGAGAAACTCCATTCCGATCGTCGCAGACGCTCACCAGTTAAATTGGATTATTATTTTGTTTTTATTTTTCGTCGCAGATATTGTGTTGTATCGTCTACATCGTACCGGCGTATGCAATCACTAGCCAACCGTTTGAACTTATGCGATTTGGTTACTTCGCCGTTTTCCTGATTGCCACTTCCATGACGTCACAGAGTGCAGGATTCTTGTGCGGTGCAACCATGCCGTTGAAGGTCTGTTTCCATACCACCGTAGTTCTATGATACTCTGCGATCGAACATTGGTCGTTCATTACCTTATATGCTTGATTGCCATGTAGTTTGAAACATTTAAATCTATAACAGAGCATTGAAGCTTATTTTGTCTTGCGTGTGAAACATGTGAATGTCCATACCTTTATAGACTTTTATTGTTTAAATAAATTAAATGTCAGCACGGTGTCTACAAAGGATGGCAAAGCATGCCCATACCGATTTTTCAATATTTAATTCAATACTAAAATTCAAGTTCTGATTTTTAGCATTATTAAACACATATAACACCTAAAGAACATATCTTAAGATTTGAAATATTCTTTTGTACAACTCAAGGAGTGTATTGTGATAATACAAACTTATATTTTTCAAAGAGAAGCCTTTCTTTTTCCTGCAAATTATTTAGCTGATGATTTTCTTGAAAACGTTGATGCATATAAATCGAAGTAGTAATTGAGTAGTTACTGCAGCGATATTAAAATGTTTATATACTTACGATAATAATCCTTAAAAAATATGGTTTTACAAAAATATAAGCTATAATATTATGTTAATTAACTTAATATAACTTGTAATATTTTGTATTTATTATACTTGGATCAATTTCTAAATTATTTTTATTGGTAAATCAGTAATAAATAGTAATTACCAACATTTTCAAATTGTCAAAGCCTCCACATCCACTTAACCCATTGGCCACTACCATACACATTCTATTATTCTAGTACATAAAGTTATATAACTAAAAACTATTCTCTTAAATTTTGATTGTACATACATTTATAAACCTTAAAAAATATCTGATGAGTAATTAAAAGTGAATAGTTCCTAAAAGAAAAACAGAAGTTTGTATTGGCACAGTATCATCTTTAAGTGGCACAATAGATCTCAAGTATGGTATTTAAGTGTATTTAAAAATTCTAAAAATCAGAAACCATATTATAACACATATATACACTATATAATTACAAATCAAACATGAAGTGACGCGAATAAATACATCGGAAAATAATTAATTTGGTTATGTAGGTATTTAAAATTAATTTCAGATTTCTGTGTTCGTTGGACCAGTATTTGTGGTGTTACTCTCCGTGTTTGGATTTGCCATAAGGTTTCCGGATGTACCTTCCATGTACGTGTGGCTCCACCATTTCAGTTTCATCAGAGCATCGTTTCAGAGTATCATGTACTCACTGTACGGCCTTGACAGGGGCATTTTACCGTGTTCTGACGAGATGTATTGCCACTACAAGAATCCAGTTAAGTTTCTCAACGAAATGGATTTCGCCCGAGTTAACATTTATCCCGAATTTGTCTACATATGCTTTTTTTGCCTGTGTACTTACATGCTGACATCAACTGTCATATGGTACAGACTGAACAAACGTTAGATTTCACTCAAAACCACCAAACCGAGAATCGTCGGATTATCCGTCACAAAAGTGGTTTTTTCTGAAATGTATCATCATATATTATATTAGGTATTATATATTGTATTTATTTATATGTGATGTCACTTTTTAATGCAATTATTTTATTATGTCACAAAAATATAAATTATTTGAACACATTTAACTAGGCATCTATGTATGTATCTTAATTTGAAGATCATGTCATTAATTTATTTACAAAACCGAAAACCCTTTCAAGAGGATGCTAGTCATGTGTTTGTTGTCTTCGCCTTAAAAACGTACGACTTAAATAACAAATTTTCGTTCACTAGTTTCAATAGTATGCTATTAGATTCAATATAATTATGAATTAACCTTTTATCAAACTTTTAGTTAAGAATATTATCTGTGCTTATAAACAATAGTGATTTTTTTCGATATTTTAATTTTCTAGCAAGGTTAAAAGCTTAGCTTAGATTAAAATCATTTTTGATTTGTGATATTTCACTTACCCATCATATTTTATTTGAAAATTAAAAAATTGAAAAAATTGTCAACGCTTAAGCCTAGATAATGTTCTGACCTAAAGGTTTAATAATAATTTAATTCACTATAACATGAAAACTAACAGTAGACTATTGAAACTAGTGGATGGAAATGTCCCATGTCATATGTGTACAATAAGACGAAGACAACAAATGTATGGGTAGCGTCCTTTTAAAAACTATTCTGGCTAAAAATCCATTGTTAATAAAGTACACAACTTAAAAAAACAGAAAACTAATTTACGTCCCTTATTTTAACAGTCCAACAAGACACTCTAAAGATATAAAAATAATACCAGTACCGCAGATGAAGTTACGTTTTTTTTTATAAAATAAGTCACGATAATCTAACCCAGTGGTTCCGTGGTTCAGTTTCTCCACGGTGCACTTTTTTGGACTAAATATAGCCGTGGCGCCTTGCTGTGAAATGTGAACACCATAAGTGTTCAGAACAAAAAAAACTCATTAATAACGAATTTTCGAAAAAAAAAATTTTTTATTATGAGCCGAAGACCGCGGTGCCTTTAGAATGTGCCCGCGGTACACAGTTTTGGAACCCCTGATCTAACCTACCTACTCAATTTTTTATTAAAAACAATCATCCCTTTCCACTCGGTGAAATCCTTTGAAAAGCTATTAGTACTACAACTCCACTGGTGTCGAGATATTCTCCTGATTACTAAAAAAATATTGTATAAATAAAGTTAATACAATAAAACACTAAATAATTGGTAATATGTAGTATCACCAATGGGTGGCTTCTGCCATCAAAAGCTTAATTTGTATATTTTTTTACACTTTTCATTGCAATGTTCGCCAACTGTTGCTGCTCCACTATAGGTTAATATTCATAATAATGTAATCGTTTTCCTAAAAACCTGTGTTTTATATTGTTTTAATATTATTATTAAAAGTGTTCAGAACGAGTATAAAATTAATTAAGTACATTTTTCTATCCCACCAAACTACATGACGTTCTATTTTACAATACACAATTTATAAATTGTTATGACGTGGTGTTATTGACAATTTTTTTGCACGCCACCTTTTTTTCTGTATACATAACGTCATATTATATCATATTATTATTCTGTAGTGTTTTATTGTTACAAAGCGTTTTAAATAATTCAAGGGTGTCCCAATTGAAGTAAAAAATTGATTAAGTTGAACAATTTCATGATCGTAATATTCAGAACACTGTTGAGGTACTATAGTTAAGGGTGCTACTCACTTGTAGAGCCAGTGGCGCCGAACCCTATGTTAAGGTCAGGCCATGACCCGACATATTTTGAAAATGAAAGATAGGGCCGCCTCATATTGACCATTTTCCTCTCCACGGAATGCAATTTTTTCCGATATTAAGATGTTGGGCCTCTTGAAATATTTTTCACCCTACTAGATTTTTAGGACTTCGGCGCCATCGCCACTGTGTAGAGCTCTCCTCAAAGGACAACACCAAATAGTTATGTGTGCGAATGAAAATAAGCCATATATAAATTATTCGTGTGACTATTTATTTTAGAATACATAGGTAGTATCCCAAGTGTTCTGGTCGCGTGCTGTATCAGAACGTAAAATTAAATTGTACTAAGTCTCCTGAATGTATTAAAAACACGATAGAAATTTCGTTATACTCGCATTTATAACATCTTGTGTACATCCACAATATATTTTTCAAAAATAATAATAATGTAAATAATTTAATTTTAACAATATACATAATATTAATTACATTAAAAATAATAAATTATAACACAATTAAGAATAAGTAAAATCAATTTAACATGTGACTAAAATATTTGGTTCCTTGAAACTTAACACAAAAATATAGAAAGTTTATTTTTAGTGCTAATCACAAATTAATATAATATTGCTAAGATTAACTGTTAATCATAACTTAAAGTGTCAATAAATGGAATTTCTTCAGAGTCTGTACTCCGTGACTTAACTTTGTTATTAGTGTAAAGACTAAAGAGGATATAACTTCAGAGGTCTTCTTTCAATTCATACGGTATGTCGAAAGGAGCAACACTTTTGGTGCGCAAATAGTAATCACCTCTTGCCCTGAAAACAGTAGAAATCTCTCTTATGTTGTGTTAAACGCATTATTGTTAGCGTAAAATGTACAATGTTGTAAGACGGAGAAAACAAAAAACATTCAATGTTTATGATAAAAATTGATTAAACCTACCAAATTATTAAAAGAAAAAATACTTATAGTAGATATAATAAAACATGTATTATAAATACTAAAAAATATTTATAAAAATTGACGAACAGTCTCCGCTTACAATTGTTTATAATCGAATAAAAAACAATGCATTTGGTTATGGATTTTGATTATAAATTGCGAGATTCGTTTAATCTGTCTTAAGTATTTTCCATTTGCATAAAAAATTAATTCAGAATTAATAAAATTAATCATCTCAATTGTGTTTGTAACATATTCACATATTTTAACTGGAAGAAACGTAGAACAATACGAGCATCGAACCAAGGTGAAATTGGATGAATTAGATAGTATGATATACGTATATAAATATTTAATCTATGTTACGCCTAGATTATGAAGTAATTATTTAAAAATCCACACTTTCAGATTTCAAAACTATTTATATTTACCACTTAAAACAGTTGGTTACCCAATCCGTAAAAAGCTTTAATGAGAATCAGTGCGGAATCGATCGGTTGAGATGTGTGGCAGATGAGTGACAAAAAAACATTGATTTACAAATTCTGAAACTGAAATACCAATTAAAACAAACTTTTTGAAAATTATTGACACCGGTCCGGGATCTATCGGATGACGTGGTGGGGGGGGGGGGCTACATGATGTTGCCTCTCCCCAAATTTTGAAATAACTTCCTTAGCTTACATTAAAAAGGAATTGAAAATTCCAAAAATACATTTGTAAATTATTGACATGTTTGTAAAGGTTTGAAATTTATCAGATAAAAATGAGAAGCCAACTTTACTAATATGAGATTCTAAATAGCTTACGGATTGAACCAACTTTTTAAAGAAATCTTAGAGGATGGATTTTTGAACAACTACTTCATAATCTAGGCCTAGCAATCTAGCATACATTATATATGTAATATGTATATTACATTATTCTTATAATTTGACTTCACCTGGATTCTATCCTTATATCGATCTATATTTTTTATAGTATCATACAAACACGATTGAAATTATTGATTTTTAATGATTTTATTCGACGCAAAAAACTGGAGGCAAATCCAACAAATGCTTCAAAGCCGACGCGTGACATGATTCTAATATCGTTAAGATTGGTTTCCATCTTAATGTGTTTAAATAAAAAAAAAAAAAAAAAAATAATAAGCTATAAATACCAAACCTAGTCTCAGTATAATCTATTGATATCAATTATATTAGTTATATTGAAAAAAGGTTTTTGAGTCTATTGATCAATTAATCTCGCATATGCCAACGTCTATTTTTACGTTTATACACATTATTAAACTGTAATAACTATATTATAAAGACATAATAGATTCTAAGCTATCTAAAAAATGAAATAAATTATATTAAACGCCTTGTGATTTCTACTAACTTGGCCGAAGCGTTGTGTCCCATCGGCGTTTTATCGTCGTCGTCGCAATTTCGCTCCACGTAATCATTCCAGGTACTGCACTTATACCCCATCATCGAACCAGGGTTGTACACAGAGTCTTCGTAAAGGATATACGCCCTCGAGTGGCTGCATCCAACTGCATTAGAAAGACAATATTAATTGTCAGTGAGTGAAGACGGGATGTGGTATAATATTTTGATTTTTGGTATTATTATATTCCGTCATACGCATTGGGTATAGGTAGGTACGTCACAAGTTTTATATTCTTAAGGTCCTGTGGTATTTTCTAAACCGACACCTATGTATGGAAATGACTGTTTGAGAATCGACCGAAGACTATGCCAATACAATTTTAAATCGTCTTCTGGTATAACTACCGCGATCAGTGTTGTACAAAGATAACCAAAAAACTATCTCGATAAGATAAATACATAAAACTTAAAGTACTTAACTAGATAATGGATAAAAGATAACCGAATTCATCTAGATAAAAACAGATAATTTAAAATGGCTATTGAACGATTGAGAACATTTTACCTTTTTGGCCGAACGATTGAGAACACTTAAAAATAACAAAGAACTTACCGCTGACCCCAAAAAAGGATACGATTGAGAACGAATTTACGTGCAACGTTACCATATCATTTATTATTTATCATTTAACAAATATTGTTGAAGAAAATCATATGTAATATAAATATGTTTAAAAATGAAAAAAATGTAGAATTATAGGAATATGTATTATATATATGAATATTAATAAATTTTTCCTTTTTTTACCCTGTTCCATTGTTGCTATTTTTAACCGTCTATAATACGAATACTTCGTTGACGTTTATGCGACGACTAAAACGCCTAAAGTCATTCTGTCGTATATCTGGTATAAAAGTTACAAATAACATACAGTTAATTCGATAATCATCCGATATAAATATTAAAAATCAACTGTATTAATCGTTCAGTCAAAAAGTTATAACGTTTTTAATCGTTCGATAGTCGATTATCGTGCTTAAATTATTGTTCGATTAAATTTGGCAACGTTGAAAATAAAATAAAAATATCGAGCGTTCTCAATCGTATTTTACCGTTTAAAATAACTTCACAATTTGAAGCTTCATACCTAATTATAAAATTAAAATTTTGTTGTAAATAAAATAATATTAGATTAGGCATAATATATCATTATGATCTATTTCCTTTGAAATTATTTTCTTTTATTTACTAATTTTGAAACAGAAAATAAGTAAGTACAATCTCCTTTTTGTTTAGTATACCCAATCATAATTTTTAACATTATATTATATAACTTTTTTTTTAAGATATTGAGTTTTTAACCAGTTTTAAATACTTTACATAAAAATTCAAAATGATAGCTAAACAATTATCAAATTAAATTTACAATTTAAATAATTATTAACATTGAAAATAATATATAGTTATTTGTTTATTACTTGGTGTCTATGTGTAGTTATACAATTAATAATTATTATAGTTTTAACTAAATGTATTATTATATTAAATTATTCTACAACTATTATACAAACATACACCTATATTTAATATGATGCAATAAATTATTTGATGTCAGATACGAAATATAGTTATAACTTATCTATATAATATTTAAATCTACTCTTGCGATGAACAATGAACTACGAACAAAATCTTGAGCGTACCAACAACCAAGTTATATACAGAGTAAGTAAAGTAACAATGAATTATACATAAATATGAGCCACGGCCGTAGAACGACGACGTCGCGGTCGACTATTGTGCGACCATTATTTCGCAAGGCTGCATATAGGTACATATAGGTACTATGAGACCTCGTCCTGAGGGTTTTACAAATAGAACTTGAAAGTTGAATCGAATAGAAAAAAAAGGTATAACAAACTTAAAAAATAAAAATCCTCATAAAAAAAAATATATATATATGTATAAATAATTTAGATAATTTATGTGCTATATTTATAGGCAAACAGGTTGGTACTCACCGAGTCCAAATAACCTATCGAGGTTTATACCATCGTAGCAGCCCGGTTGAGGTACGCTGCCGCCATTCGGGAAGAAATCCGCGTGCCCCGCCGAGTTATAAATGCCAGTTGATCCACCGGAAGTGTGTATGATGTCCACGAACAGAGCGTCCGCTTTTTTCAGCCCTTTTTTCTGCAGCTTTGCAACCTCAAAGCCCGGTCCGGCTGGATCGAGACCTAAGGCGAGACGTTATTTTCTAAATGCTCATTCGAACATCGATGATCAGCTATAATAACATATCAATTCCTGCTCGTTGCTCACCCGTTATCCGGCCGATTTTTCTCGATTTCATCAGTGACCCACACACACCGGCGATGTGGGCACCGAGACTGTGCCCGATCAAGTGTATGTCCTCCGGTTCGATGACGTCAAGGTTCACGATGTTGTCCAACACCCTGGCCAGTTTGGCACCTATTTTTGACGTCATCAACACCGGTAGCAAATAATTCCGGAATGCCGCTATGCCACCCCAGTCCACGGTTATCACGTTATATCCGCCGACTTTTAAGTAAGCTGTTTGATAAATGTCAAAATATACCTAAATGTATTATATTCACATTGCGTCAGCCACCGGGCCGACTGAATTCCTACTTAATAAGTACATAAATTTGGCACCACACAAGAAGAATAAATTTATGTTTGTAATGACGTGTATATATAGCGTGTACGACAACAAATCGATTGGTAATAATTTTGTCTTTTTGTCGAGAAACATTTCTACATAAAAAATTGGTGTAACGCTGGCAGCGTTACGTTACACTTTCAGCAGCTGAACGTCACAATATTTCCGAAATCGACTTTCCCATAAAAACGAATTGAAGAAATACATTTATATCGGTAGGTACAACCTATTACCATGCCAATTTTGTGTTTTTAGCGCAAGGTAGGTTTTTTAGCGCTCAGTACTCACTATAACAACACGTCTTAAATTAATGAGACATACAATAAATATTTTATCATGATCTTTAGATATTTAGTTGACCAACATTATATATTCGAACTCATTTGATTCGTTACTTAACATTATTTGCATTCAAAAAATTTTATAAAATAAAATATAAAGATTTTATTTCTAATTACATTCAGAATAATTGAAGTAAAATTGTAAGAAATTTTCTAACCGACCGAAAGACTTTAAAAAAATATAATACATCTTACCGGTTTTGATACAAGACACGCTATCCTCGTGTATAATGGAGTCGAGCCATCCATGTATGATCACTTTTAAAGGCAAATTCGGAATCCAGTGTTCTAATATTTCGTACTCGTGATTGGATTTTATTTTTATTGATTTATGGTTACCAATTATCCTAAAATCAATGGCCATGATTAATCTTAACTTCTATATCGATACAAACACTTTTCTCATATTATAATTATTTTATTATTGTAATGATTATTATTTGTATAGTAATATTGTATTAAAAATACGTATTTCAAACCAATCTATATTAATTATCCGCAGCGTCGATTTAATTTTATAATATTATACCTAATACATTCCTACCTATGTTGAATATTATCATCAGTCTAAACTAAAAATTATCTTAAATTGTATTTAAAATAAATAAATCTCAACACAATTACTTAATGTATTTTTTGTATACAGATTGTAAATAATTTCTATCAAAAACAAAAATTCTATTTTTATTTCATTTGAAATTAGTAAACTACCCATATAAGTGTTTACAAATACACCGTGCAAACTATGTTTGATTTCGTTGAGGAGTACCTACGTGAATTTTGAAGATTTTATTGGTCAGCTGTTATGACGGATCAAGAAAACCCAATCTATAATAATTGGAGATTCGAACTTCCAATTCGTGATGTTACACTTAAATGTTGATCCTCATCGAGGAATGACGCGCGGGTTGATTGTTGAAACTGCACCGATACGTTTTGATATGGTAAGTATATTGAAATTAGTACTTAATCAGTACCTATTTAGTATTATATTAAAATTTTAAGTCATCCTATCACTGTATTCTAACGTAAATCTATAATTGCATTTTGCCATAATTAAAAATAATGACAATAATAGATTTGACATAGGTCACCAAGAAGTCAACGAAATTGATAAAATAGTTATTATTTTTGAATCTCAGTGTTGTCGAACGCTGAAGTTAGTCAGTTATGGTAAAATAAATATAATCAATTTACGGATTATAAACCATTAAGCACGAAGCGTTTGATTTGCCCTCAGAGTAGATTATGTGGTTATGCATTAGATATATTATCTTAATCCATCGTTTTCAAAATTAATATCATCGTTACTACAGTGTTACACACCCATCACGGCCCACTCAACTCCTGAATTAGCTTCAATATTTTTATTTGTATCGTGCCGACATGATATGGTATTATTATTGTTTATGCTGTTGTATGTACCATAACATTACAAGTCATTGCAAATCATTGCAAATCATAGAAAACAGCATTTTAACGAGTACTTAACATCAAAAATGTATAATATATGATTAAAAAACATGTACAGTGGCACCGAAGTATATTTTACCTTGCACAATTTTACTCGTATAAAGATCATTATATCTCACTTTTTGACGCATAACTATCAACTGACACGTAATAATAAGCATCAACATAATTAAGTTAGTTGTTTCTATATCTGATGCATAGGTATATAATTATATATATATATTTTATCTGCCTTGTGAGTTTTACCCGTTCAATATTGAACCGGCTGAATTTCTGTTCGGCGCCACCGCTTAGTGTTTATCAGTGGTTCTTAAGCTGTCGACATTTGTTGACCCTCGCCCCGGGGGTCCATGACACTCGTGTCGGAAGTTCGCGGCGCCATCAGTGACTCCGACCAAAGGCAATCGGTGTTATGATTGTGATTTATCGTAATAAATGTAATGATAAAAAGTTAATCGGAAGAAAATTAGGAAGGCGTCCCGTGATTTTAAGACGTTTTCATCGAGGGTACGCGTACATCAAAAGTTTAAGAACCACTGGCTTATACTAATGCTAATATTATTATTGTTAACATTATTACGTCGGGGTATTACATACGAATTCCAATATCTGATGTCCACGTTTTTATCGTTGATGGACAACGTTTGTAAGTATTTCACATTAAACCCATCCCATCTGACGACCGCTTTTTGAACGAAACGCAAAGTGCTCTTCACTAAACATGCTAGAGTGGACAAACACACATAGAATACTTGAAAAATTTTTAAATCGGATTCACAGATACGACGTGTCATGTCGCGAGAGTGCGTATAGTAAGTATATGGTTAGGTTAGGTTAGCCTATTGGTTGATAACCAATATGGTTTAGAAGTTGATCTGTGATGGCTAATCCCTATGGACCATTGCATAGGTACTCGGTTGTGCGAGTTTGCAACACATGATACCAAAAAAAAAGCAATGTCTAATCACAATACGATATGATCGGCACGACACGGCATAGCTGTGAATTAACCATATACATAAGTATATAAACAATGTTTATATTTGTCTATGGAATTAACACACTGGAATTTATGCTGGTAATATACAGTTAATATAAATATTATGAGTACAGTGTATTATACGCGGTTTAACTATAGTATTATTTTTGTATTATTATTCAGGTACCTATTTCTGATACACTTTGGGTATATTAACCGATGAATAAAAAAAAAAAAGTGCTAAAAACAATAAGCAATCACAGTTAAATATTCATATCCTTGATTTCGAAAAAAAAAACAACTAATAATTCTTAATTTTTTTGAGTATATTATATTATTATCTTTTAAAAAGGCATAATATGTTAATTTATTTGATAGGTCTGGAAAAATCTAAAATGCCACATCTAAAGTAGGCGCCATATTACTATAGGCCGCAACTTATATCTTTTGCTAAACAACTATGATACTCTTTTGCCAAATACGACTCGTATAATAAAGAATATGTGTGACAGGAATTATATTATAACTTATGAAAATAAACGTAATTAAGCGGAAAATGACTGGCGACCGATGTTCTGTTCGATTACAATATAAATTATCATATGCGGTCTGGTAAAAACTTTTATCTCTCCAGTCAAAAAACTGAAATTACGTCACCACGTATAATAACATTTATCATTCATTGTATACAACTCTAAAACCAAAACGGCAAAATCTAATCGATATGACGACAATATTATGCGTAGTGATCATCACCATAGGCGCAATTTCAATAAAAAAAAACTAAGGGTGCTTATGCTATACATTTTGTCATTTTAGTTTTTTTTTTTTGAAAGAAGAAGTTTTTGATACATAAGCACGATCATTATTTGAGGGTGCTAATTTTAAAATTGGGGGTGCTAATATCCCCTAAGCCCCCCTATTTGTGCCTATGATCATCACGACGTTCTGATACCTATACGATTATTATAGGCACTAGGCCATCGTTGTCTACGTATAAGCATAATATTAAATATAATTTAAATACGATGCGAATAACTATATTATATTTTTCTGTCCGACCCGTTTTACGCTGATTTACCGTTGTTCTGTTGGATCACGAGCACGAGGATTGTCGTGGTGATGTTGAGCAGCATTGTTCAACGAGGCGATAGCAACAAGTGTGATCGAAAATCGGATACGATACTAAAACATACACCATCTAAAAAATAATATTTGTGTCTGAGCGCACGAAACCGACGGCTCTAGCACGAATGCCCGATGTACGTGAACGGTTTTGTCGTAGTCGTTTCGAACATATCATTATTATTGTTTCCGGCGTTAATATCGTTTTTTACGAAAAAAAAAAAAAATATTATTATTATTAATAACAATCCGTAGCCCGCTGGCGTAGTACAACGACAGCGATTACCTATATTATAGGTATAACATATACGGTTCGGCGGTCTGTATATGGTGTGTTAGTGTTGCAGCAGTCGTATCATTGTGTGTCGTCACTTAACCCGACAGAACGCAATATTATAATGGGCGAAAACACATTCGAACGACACATATTACTATTATTGCATTATTATTATAATTTTTTATTATTTCAACGCATTACGGCGGGATCGGTGTAGGCACTGCTCGTTCGGATTTTACATTTGCGTGACGTCTGCAGCAGTGTGCGCGAGCAACGTGAATATTGTAATAATATAATATTTCACACATTACCGCAACGCACAGTACGATAACGATTGATTATAACAAGACAATAATTATCATTCCGTGGCGTTTGCCGAACTCGATAATATGATATTATATTATTATGTAGAACACCGCCGACGCCGCGCCGCGTGGCATAACATTCGGGAGGAACGAATATATTCGGTTAATTTTCTTTTTCTGGTACGCCACGTCCGTTTATCTCAACAACAATTATTATGATGACCGATAATATTAAACCAATATCATATTAGACGTGTTGTCGACGACGAAACGTAATTAAGTAGGTATTGGTCCATTGGTCGCATTACTCGTATTGATGAAAATATATTGTAATAACTAATAAGCAATAACGAACTGCAAAAACATGAAACGCTCGACAGCCCGAGCCCTATATCGTCACTGCCGCTGCAGTGGCCGACTGTCTAGAAAATTATATTATATTATAAGTTTATCGACAGAAAATTATTATATTATTATTTATTGCTATAATTAAAGCAATAATAATGTATAAATACATACATACATTTTATGGTCCGAGATAGCAGTTAGGTACTGCTGTATAACGTGCGTTCGTCATCCAAATCGTTTAGGCAATCAGCAATCAACTGGGCAATGAATGTAGTTCGGTACAGTCGATATGCTTTACGCGATGCGGTAATAATTATTTCTCAATCAAACGGCGATGCGATACTATAACAGCGATTATCATTTATTAAATTTTAAAAGACGCGTTTAATGTATAGGATGGTTCATCGAGCATGCCTACCCTCATTGTTTCATTTAACAACGACTTTGTTCAAATTTTGTATCTTTAATTTTCTAGTATACTAAATAGTAAATATATCTAACCATATATTATTAAAATTGTTGATGTATTTTGTTCTACTTAAGGATTGTCCTGAGGTGATAGAAATTTCTGTTTTCAATATGATTATTCACTTTTTCATTGTAAATTATTCGATACATATTAATTTCAAGATGTTAAGAGTACAAGATGTTTCTCATAACTCACTTAAAAATTGAATTATCGTACAAAACCAACGTACAAACACAAATAATATACTTACCATACACTTTCATAATAGGTCGATTCATTGTAATTTTTAAACTAAATGAGCTACAAGTGTTCTGCTGAGCGTAAATTTGCTATATTACACACTGGTAAGACGGAGACAACAAATACCACTGTTACGTATTCTTAATGTTGGTTCCTAATTCACAATTCGAACGAGTAGTTTTTCATTCGTTCTATAATCGCGTGGCGGCCAATACACAACCCGTCGGGTAACTTACGTCACTTGTCGGTAACCCTGTAGAAGGGGGAGAGTGTACTGTATTTTTAGGTCGGTTCAAATAAATAAAAGTTGGATAAATAGTCGGCGGTGGTGCGAGGTACCCCGACGCAAACGAAAACCACAAAGTTTTGAGGAATAAAAAATTGTTTTAATATTTACAAACTGTATTGTAGATAGGTATCTAGTTAATTATAATTTCACTGCAATATTACCGAATTGTGCACAAACGTTCTCTAAATATTTAATACATTTATAAAATTGAATAAAACAATATGTCATTGAATACGATTAGTAAGCAGTAGTGTGTACATAATCGATTGGATAATCTATTAAATTTTATTGGATCATTATAAATTACCTAATCAGTTTTTTTTAGTATAGCCAGGCATAAATTAAAATGCTTTTCATAAAAGTAAGAGTAAATCAATAATCACTGTTCGTATTACGTTTATTTGCCTTCCATACGCTATAGGTAATATAAACGAATAATAATAATTTAATCGCATTACAATTTTAAAAATAATAATAGAACTTGCTCCGCAGTATAGCAGGTGTTCAACGTGTGTCTCGTCATAATTAAGTACAAGACGCGTATACGTCACTGTATAACGAATGTATTCAATTTCAATTCTATGATAAATCATGGTAAACGATGAAAAACGATTCGGAATATAGGATGCTCGTAAATTTCATTATCTAAAGATATGTTTTAGTATTAAATCCAAAAGGTCAAGAAATATCATGCATGTGGATGTACGCTGTTTTTTTTTAAATAACTGTATGAGAAAATCCTGTGATCTCCTTGTAATTTACCTTTTCGATCATTTTTTATTCACTGTTATTTGTTTTTGAATTACAGAAAAACAAAACCGATTTTGACAATAATTGGTTTCGCAACATTCCCGGTTTTTATTGTATTTTTTTTTTTTGTTTTTCCTAAATACATTTTGAAACGTTCGAAAATGTATTCTCTCAAAGCACAAATCTAAGGCCAATTTACATCCAAAACCCTTTCTGAAAGTTTAAAATTGGTCCATTTTTAAAATCCTCCTCTCAAAAAATCTTCCTATTAACTATATCATATAAATTATTCAGAGTTAGCCTTATTATATCAGCTATATAAATCTAAAATCTTCAATAAATCCTTTACACAATTATTGTCTCATTTTTAGAATAGATACTGATATAAGAATATAGAATCATTATAGTGGACTTTTACCTCCCCAAAACGTGGCGTCAGACACAAAAATAATAATAATAAAAAAACACACATCATTGTAAAATCAATATATTCATCACTACGTTCAGAATCTGAAAATTGGAATTTCCAAGTACTATTAGACTCTAATACCTAACTGTCGAAACTTGTTTTTGACTATCAAAGTAGGTATACTTTGATATACTTTGGTATGCTATCATCACTGCCTCTCAATGATAACTATTTTATAATAATAAATGTGTTATAAATAGCATATAAATTATTTGTCTAGAGTATTTGTTATCTATTATGTATGTTATTTGTCAATGTTTTTATTTTTTTTATCATTAACACATAGTTTCTCTTTGAAAGGTTTAGTAAATATTATTTTAAAATGTAACTGTCTTAATATGAAAGTCATATAGTATAAATTACATTAAATTTTGAATATAGGTACGAATTATCGTATAATACTATAGTATTATACCTATATCATCAAATATCTTATGATGAGTAATGTATAACCAACATATTATTAAATATTTTTTAAGAATTTTATATTTAGGACTAGGTAATAATTTGGAAGGATCATAAAAACCGAAAAAATTGTTTATAAGAAGGGGAATTAAATTCCCACTTCCAATTTTCCAAGTAAACATAAAACATTCTCCAAATTTATAAGGCCTTCTTAAATATAGTTTTTTATTAATTTGGGTCTCTGTGAACGTCTCGATCACGCTGTTCTGAAATATTTAATATAAATTAATCTCGTACATTTATGCAATGTAAACTAACTGCATAGTACATAGGTCCATTTTTACTATTCGTTATTGATAACCATCATTACTTATTCATTATTATTCACCTATACAATCTGTTGATGAATAACTATGTATTAATAACGAAAAAAAATTTATTTATCGCATGTATCTTTACAAGTAATTATTATAATATGACATTATCTTTTGAAGTTCGAACGCATCCATAGGTTAGGGTTATGAGTGATATCATATGAATATATAGGTAGTGCATATTTTTTATACTATATACTACGTAGTCATATTTATCAGCTTAATCAATTCCAAAAGGACTCGATTTTTCGGTCTTCATGTAGAATTCACCCCGATCACTAGAAAATAGCAACAACAATTAGTCCTTAAACCTATTATTGACACAATATGCCTTGTTACAATGTATTTATATTGAAATATAAAAAATATGGAAAACTGGGCATCATAGGTACTTGTGTAAATAATTAAAAAAGTTGCATACTATACATACTTGTTTATGAAACAATAAAGGTAGGTACCTATTTGTAATAATTTAATATCATTTTATAAAAGTTGTGATCAAAATATTAAAAAAGTTAAAATTTATCTATAAAAAATTTAAAACAGAGCCTACCATTATTTTCAATACAAGTACGTATATAGTGTAACCAATGATGGTATCAAACACATTATAATTAGTTATTCAACTAATTATAATATGTTTGATAAAATTTATAATTTAAGATAAATATTATACTATAATATAATACTTAGGTATAGATTTCAAATTTGTACAATATTCATTAAAAATCGATTTAGGTACATTAAATTAACAATTAAAATTAAATTGTTGGCAATAATTATATTGACCATTATAAATTAGAATTCCGACAGCTTATATCCTTTTTGGATATGACAAATTCACCATTATTTTTCCTGTTCAAAAACCATGAACGTTGAACGGCAAGAACCATGTCACCTTATAATAAATTCACCTGGTTATTGTGTCATGTCCCATTAGAATTTTGGTGTTGTTTTCACACTTATTCGACTTAAAGTCCAACCACGAATCACATTGTGTCGCGACGAAAGATTTTCTATAGTACAATGAGTCAGCATAGAGAATGTACGCTCTCGAATGACTGCCAGAAACTGTAATCAATTTAATAATAGTATCATTATTGAAAAATGTAGTGTAAATGTTCTTTTCTATACAATTAATTTGTCAACATTTAAATTATCGTGATACATAGGTTATAGGTACATTAATTTGAATATGTATACATTTCCATGACTTTGAGGTGTGAAATGTATTCGTCTGCATTTATTTTTAGTATAAGTATAAGTACTACTTTATTAGGTACATAACAGTCACCATACATTAGACAAAAATTTTAAATTGTATATTGCTATAATTTCTATTAGATTTGATGTATGATATATATATTGAAAATATCAGATATGAAACATTTATTAATTATTACAAAAATTAGTTTAAATATTTTATTTCAAACTCATAGTTGAACAACTGGGCAATATTAACTTAGTATACGATTTATTAATTTTTGACAAAACAATATCATTATAATTATTGTTTTTCGACGATACACATGATTAGATCATCTAATTTTTCGTTGATAACGTGCTCGCAATAATTAAGCGTTTTGATTTGACAGCTGGTAGCTGATAGGTATTTACTTGCATCCACCGCCCTGAAGAGATTATATCCGGGTTGTGGCGCTACTCCACCATTTGGATAGAAATCTACGTGGCCCAATCTATCCATACAGCCAAGAGTCCCTGCGGCTGTGTGTATCACGTCCACAAACTCGGCATCGTCTTTGTCCAAGCGTTCTTTCTGGATAGGAATACACTCAAACCCTGGGGAAGCTGGATCTAGACCTATTGAACCACAGTGGTATAAAATATATATTATACACTACGCTCACCTGAACTGTAAATTTGAACTTTATTCAGTGATTACGCACATGATGCGTTATGATATAAATATATATTTAAAAAAAATATGTATATTAAGTACCCCATATTTTATAATAATGATTTATAAGTTTATACAATGAACACTGCCAGTCTAATATATAGGTATAATTAATTAAAATTCACCGGTCTTACAATAGATATTTGACAAATAAAATAATCGTTATCAAAACTGATTAATGACAATCATTGACACAATCAAACGCTGTATAATCGAATATTCGAATTATTAACGACAGACAATTCCCATCACTAGTACCTACGTACAGTCGAATGTTCATTAACACATTATAAAATACTTTAAATGTACATTAACGGCTCTTTTATACTTTATTTACACAAAATATTCATTTTTAATCAATGCAGCGGGTTTTTGTACAACCCTTGAAAGTCATAATTTTTTTTTTAAATCTTATTAATAAATCTTAATCAATATTTACATTGAGTGTATTGTTAGGATCAAACAATTATGATGGTTACAATAATAAATTACTCGAACGTTATTTTATGCATTATGGTATCGTCTAATCTGCTGGGGAACCGCAAGTTCACGAGAGTAGCAGCTATAAAATTACATAGTTAATTCCTACACATATGAAATGTATACATTTTTACACGAATGTAAAAATAAGATATGTATAAATTCTTACACGATAAAAAAATGTAACGCGTAATTTTTAAGCTTCTATGCCAATCGTACGCTAATTTTACACTGTTAAATCGATTGTTTATCTTTGGTTATTATTGGAATATAAAACGTTAATACTGCAGCGAAATTGGCTGAATTATAATAAAATGTATGAGATGCACATATTATATTATTATGATTTTTTGATTTTTTTAAGAAAAGTATCTTGATAACTTACGGTAATCAATTTTTTTACGATATAGGATTTTACACATATCTTCCACTTTGTCTACTGTGTAAGGACTAATACTTACAAAATATTATCTCATATCTTCTGCCTTTTAGGAACCATCATATTATGTATATTTTTTACTTGCTAGGAACTTATTACATTCACCTAATCTGCTCACCGGTGATCCTGCCGATTTTTCCTGACTTAAAATTAGAACCACACGATCCCATGACGTGGGCACCGAGACTGTGACCAATTAAATGTATGTCCGACGCTTTTGTCCCCGTGTGTGTGATCATATTGTCCAAAAATTCGGCGATCACTTTACCAACAGATACGGTCAGGATAGCCGGTTTGTAGTAAATGATATTTTCTGCGATATGGCTCCAATCCACCGAAATCACGTTGTACCCTCCAATATCGACATAAGCTATAAATATTATGCAAACATATTGTCAACAGCTATTACTATCGCATAGTTTAGAATATTGTAATTTATAGGTAAGCTCCCAGTATAGCGTAGGCAGGATTACATGAGTAAATCATTTTAATAATAATAAATAATTTAAATAATTCCGTTAACAGTTTTTGTATGATTGGTTGTAACAAATTATAAATTAATAATTTAATTTATATCTATTATTAAAAGTTACCAACATTTTATCGACTCTGTGTATTAAAATGGTTGTAAATCAGATCTTTTTTATAAAATAAAAAAATTTCAGGGTGGGTCAGAACCCTAGAACCCTACCCCTGCGAACACCACTGAATACTACCCCACACATAGCACTATATACAGATTATATAACATTTTTGTACAAACTGCAGTGTTTATAGCAAAGGAAACATATTTTTGTATTAGTTTACTTCTTTGTACACCTGATCAACTCATAATTAATTCAATATTTAAATATGGTTCATAATTTATATCGTGATTCTTAGAATATAATGCCAAATTGTGCGTGTGGGCTTGCCTGAAGCGGATTTAATACCGTGATTTTCTGCCTATGTCGAACACATGCACGGCAGCCGTGTTCTTTGCCAATATTGATATGGTGAAAAGGAAAATATAGAAAATTCTGAAAACATATTTGAATTTTTTGTTAAGTCTGCTTGAAATAGATATTCCCACATTTTTTGTTGTTTTGATTTTAACTTCTCCAAAAATTGAAGTATTCCAATTTTTTAAATATCTATAGCCTTGTTTAAAAAAACAGTTTTTGGAATACTCAGGATACTATCAAAACGTGAGGAAATCAATCTCAAGAGTCTTGACAACAAGTTCAAATTTGTTTATAGAATTCTTATCATTTCTTAGATCGATCGGTATGTTTGGCAAAGAACACGTTTAAAATCCTATATCACGTTTGTGTTAGACAAAGACAGAAATCGCGGTGTCGAATCCCCTTATTGGCATTCAACGTACCGGTCTTAATGATAAACACTCCAGTGAAATTATTGTCTGACGCAAGCCATCCGTGAGTAATAACTTTTAAGGGGTAATCATCAATCCAATAATCGAGTACACTTGATTCGTTACCAAATTTGATTTCTATTGATTTATTATTTCCAAGAATACTGTTTTAGATACATAAAAAGTCTATTATCAAAACATTGTAAAAAAATAAAATAAAAAATATAAAACATTGATTATAAATATATATTTTTTTTAATTGTACATATAAGGCAAAAAAGTCCATTGGGCTTAAGGAAAAATAATTATGTAATTACATATTAATTGTGTAGTTACTAAATCTAAGTGTTAATTATATTTTTGTTTGGAGGTTGGCAACTGTAATGAACAGGATGATATTTGGTATTGATTGAGTGTGATTGCTTAGTGTTTCTGGTAGTGATTTAGTACGGTTATGTCTTGTTCGGATATTGTAGTAAAATGTTTGGCATTCTGTGAGGATGTGGATGATGGTGACTTGGACACCGCATGATTGAAACATCATTTCTTTCTTGGCCATAAGGAAGCTGTAAAAAATTTGAGTGTTGCCGATTCTGAGTCTAGTTGTTATGACATCGAATTTTAATATTGTTTGCATTATGCACATTGCGATTACAATTGGACAACCGAATTTGAGGGCAATTAAAAACTTTTACATTTAATATTTGGAATTATCACTGTGAAATTATATTATGCTGTGATTAGTATGTGATAACAGATGAAAGCAAACCCATCACAGAATTTTGTGGTGCCCAACTCCAATGTAATACCTTGGCTGTGTGACTGTATAGGAAAGTCAGCCATCTATAATAGTTTCACATTTTACCTGAGATTTAAGGCATATATGCGTTGATTAACCGTAACAAATATTATGACGATACTTAATTTTCGATTTTGAACATTTCAAAAAAACTAGTTGAAAAACTAGACGTTATTTTATAGTGTGAGAGGATGACATTTGAGTCCTACAATTTTTAATATTAGGTAATTTTATTTATTGTGGTTACCATAAGCTGTTGGCTGTTTAAATGATCAAATCGTGTGTGTATAATAATTATAATGTGTATATATAAATACATTATATATAAATATAATGCGTATAATATAACTGTAGAACTGATATTGTATTATAATACTGATCATGTTTTATAATATAAAATTTTTATAACTTCTCCGTAAAACGTCAAGCAATAAAAATCACCTAGTCGAATTTGTAAAAATTTAATTTTTAGGGGTCTCCGAAAATGGAAAAAATTTGCACATAGTCTAAGGGGAAAAAAAGTTTGGGAACTTCTGTTTTATGTTTTCAAATTCAATAAATGTCGTCTAGACTAAATATAGTTAAAGGGTTTTCGAATG
Organism: Diuraphis noxia; assembly: GCF_037042655.1. Classification (NCBI taxonomy): domain Eukaryota; kingdom Metazoa; phylum Arthropoda; class Insecta; order Hemiptera; family Aphididae; genus Diuraphis; species Diuraphis noxia. The sequence goes on from NW_028301714.1 coordinate 71,959,315, forward strand.
TTATATTGCGTACCTACATAATATAACAATTATTAACAATATAATGAAAAATAACACTAGTGTGTCGTTCAATTTTTTTACATATCTTTTAAGGTTATATTGCATATCATGTACCTAATGGATAATAATGTAACAATTTATGTATGCAAACCTAGAAGCTATAGTTCTAATAGAAGACAATTCAAAACTAACAAAATAATAAATTTATAAAATATGAATTAACAACGTGTTGTAAGTTGTAATTTTCTCGTGAAAAAGGGCCCACCACCTATATACTGCAGATAGTAGATTTTTAAATTTGTTTAATTTTGATATCATTATATTATTGTGTACCTAGTTTTTTTTTTCGTTTTGACATTATAAACGTGATATAACGTGTTAAAATTAAACACAACTACACCTAAGTGCATGTATACGTACGAGTTACAATAGAGGAAATCCAATTTTGATCCATTGATAAATAATGTTTCATTCTCTTCTCGAGAACTGTCATTCAGATCATTCGAAGTGTCGTCATTTTTTTGTTTGAATATTAGAAACTGAGCTAGAATGTGATAAATGATAATAATATTAAATGTCATAAAATATTTTTTTTAAATAAGGTGTTTTCTTTTGATAAAAGAAAAAATCACAAACGATTTCTTCGATCTATAATCATATATTGCATTAAACAAGTCTCATATTTATGTATAATAGTTATCTATATGTCATCATATTATCGTAACGATCAAATCGTGATCGAAATCCGTAATACATTCTTACGGTTATCACGATACTGTCTATCGACACAATATTATGTGTCAGATGTGAAATCGAATACGAGTGTGTTCTAATAGGTCATATTAGGTATTAATTATTATACAGACCGTAATGGATCAACTGAAACACAAACAGCAGGACTGTTGCAGCGGATACGTTCATATTAGTATCATCAAAAAGAAAATGTTCGACACCGAATACTGTGAATATAATACTACATCTATACTTAAATAATTTGTGCAATATAACGGAGTCACGGCACCGTTGTATAACTGACAAGCGCGATTGTTATTTACATATGATTAACTATTTAAATTAGATTTACCCACAAACATTTGCTAATCTTTTGATTATGTTATTATTATTCGTTCGGTTTTTTTTTTTTCAGAAGGACTTAGGACAATTTACTCTGCTTGATCATGTGTGTACTACATTTCTGTTTGCATATGTCCGGATCGACTCGTTATACTTATTGCAATCAACCTGCACTCGACGACCGTAATTGTGAAAACAGACCAACCAAACAAATTTAACAACGTCCTATTCTTGGAATACTTATAACGATCAATTACGAAACCTATAAAGTATAAATACACTCAACGTATTTAGCAAGTGGTGTGTGTTTGTTTTAGTCATTGCAGATTTTCGTGTTTATAATTTATTGAATGTACTTTACACATTATTATTGTGTACCTAAACAAATGTATACCTATTATAAAATATACGTTAAACGCATACTAAACCGTCGTCGTCATTCGTCGTGTACCTATTGTGAAATTATATATTTTTTTCTAATAACGATCATTTCATACAACGATTTAAAAAAGTTTGTAAAAAATCATCCACCCGACTCATTACCAATTCAAAACATACATTTTAATATTGTACTATATTGCAATCGAGATATTATGTAGGTAATATAAGTAGTATGTTTTGGTCGGTTCTATGTACCCCACAAATCCCATAAATCCCAGCCTATAGAGCTATGCTTTCGCGACCATGATCGGCCGTGCCCCCTCCAATCCGATCCATGCCTATCAGTTACGTGCCCTGCCCCTACCCTCCCATCCATACCTATAAGTTACATACCCCCCCCCCGGTTCTTATCTATTCATATATGCCTATGCCTATGCCTATTACATACCATATCATACCCTGCCCTCAATGTCTATCACATACATCTCCAACCTTGTCTCTCCCCATCCCATCGATACATTTCCTGAAAGTATAAAAATATAATATGTTCTAATACCTACTTCCTTTTCTCTACATCGTGATCCATTCCATCGATTGAATTAGATAACTTTCCATCATTAAGCTGCTAGCTGACATCATAGTGGTGTTGTAATATTATAAAAAATGTTTGATTCGGTAATAGAAATATATATTATATATTTTGGTTACTAAAATATTGATATTATACATATCTATGTATCTGATTATTAAATAGTGTTATATAAAAGATGGAACGATATTAATTATTTGTGTACTGAGGTATATGATTAGAGACGTACTGACTGATTATTGATAATTGTAGGACTAGGTACAGGATTATTGATTTCTAATATATTTAGGTAATGGTAATATTTTAAACCATGAATTGGTAAAATATTACCTAGTCATTTACCATGTTAAAAGATTAATCCATTTAATATTTTCAAATATTTTGGGGTACTTTCAAATTGTTAAAATAATAGTTAATAATTAGGTCTAGTATACCTATAATGTTCTATGTATATTGTATATTGTAACAATTTTTTAACGATGTGAGAACTTCACTTTTTGGTTAGTACAATAATTTGAAAGTGTCTGGTTGAGTAAATTTATAGGTACATTTATAACATCCTGTTCATTTGAAGTATTTAATTGTTTATTGTTATCATTATTTGAAGAATTATTGCTATCTGAAGAAATATAAGAACAATCCTGATTTTCGACCACTACACGCCTTCTTTTACTTCTGTTTGATAGTTTATGGAATTTAGAAAAAGGTCTGGGTATCCTAAAAACAAGATAATTCCCGACACAATAATTGAATATTGAAAAAATTTAAAAAAAGAATCAAATTTAAAATGCAATAATAGATATAGGTGGCCAATATTTTAAATTACTTTTAAACACAAATGCAATTAATTAATCAAACAGAAAGCTTATTTACAACCTATGCTTTGATTTTTTAAATATTTAGCAAAACTATAGACACCAAAGTTAAAAATGAACATATTATACTAAAAAATTCAATTTTTAACAAATTAGGTATACCACAAATTAAATAATTAAGAGGATATTTGCGTAGTATTTGTTATCCCTCTCTCTTTGACCCACACGCAACATAAAAAAGTTTATGTTCACAACAATGATTAGAACCATATTAATTTCTCAAACTAAAGTGGAATGACCTGTTATAAAAATTAAAGGTAACATTATTATAAGACATAAATTATTATATCTAGGCATCTCGTAAGCGTTTTATTATATTTTAATTTTAAGGTAAGTTATGTTTTTTTTAAGATGTACAAACATTTACTTAATTATTTAAAAATAACAATTGATAACTAAAAATAATAATATTGGTTAGAATGAAAAAAATTTAAAAAAATTTTTTAAATATTAAACTAGATTTATAAAATATAATAAATAGTAATAATAGTTTATTGTTAGGTAATAAATATGTATAACGTTATTACCTGTAGTCATATTTAGCAAACCTTTTCAAGTTTGTTAGACAATATAGCCAACGATTATAACATTATTAAGTAGCAGTTTGAACGGCGTAATATGAACAGCACTAAAAAAAACATAAACGAAACGTGAAATACGACTTCGGAAATACAATTTACAAACCACGATGGCGATGCACACTGTAGTACACTAGTACTGTACATTAAATTTGAGACTTGTGTATTTTTTGACAGAAAGAAATATAGAATGGGTATAATGACTTTTTGGTTAATTAGGCGGATTATACCACGGTTACAGCTAACACAATTCAATATTATTATTATTATTAGGTGATGGTTGTAGTAAATAGCACGGACTAAGATTTGAGGGTCACAAGCAAGAGGCCACGACGACAGCAGTCACCAGGAGGCAGGAACGAGAGGTTACAGTGCGCGAATGGCAGAGCCTGTGGAACCTCACTACGAAGGCGGCGTGGACGAGGAGATTGATTCTCCGAGTGCCGTTTATAAATAAATAACCATACAATATAATATAGCTGGACAGAGGCAGACCAATCTCCCGCTCACTTGTCCTCAAAAGACAATAACAACAAATTAACAATCATGAAGGGCTATATCCCTTCTATATTGCCCTTCGGGCCACAGTAAAATACACTTAATTAAGTTGTAGCGCCGCGCTGAGGTTCTCCCCTCCTTATACGTTCTGCATCCTCCTTCTGTAGCATGACTCTGGTTGCATATCTGGACGCCACTTTCCAGCATTCGGGAGCGGCTAGCATCTTTCCGATCACGGATTCTGGATCAAATTCACAGATAACGCGTACCACCTCGGCTCGCTCCTCTTCCCAACTCGTGCATAGGAACAATTGTGCGCTCAGCGTCATCCGTCTCATCTCCACAGTGATGGCATACTGTTGTCGATTCCTTGCCAATTCTCTGTAGGAATGTTCCGAAGCACCCATCATGACCACTGAGCAACTGTGTCAGATGGAAAGTCATGAAACCGGATAATATAATCTAACCTAACCTTGAACCAACCACTAAAATTGTATCGATATTTATGGAAAAAAAAAAACCAAAAAAGTTTGTAACGTGGTCGGGGATGATCCGTTAAATATAAGATATTTAGGAAGAAGTTATAGTTCTTTTGAATATATTTTATTATTTATATTACGGAACAGGAAAGGCTTAATATATATTCAGCATAATATTTATGTTATGTATATGATATTGATATATATTATATAGTATAATATAGGTTTCTATTGTTCATATCATGTTAATACAATATATGTATGTAACAATCGTTACATTACCCCCTTCCTTTTTTTAAACATTTTCAATATGACATATTGCCATCCTAAACAATATTCACTGTAATTCGTTTTTTTTATTATTTAAATACTACCTTCCTTTTTTTATGGTTTAATTGATTGAAATTTTACTAGAGTTTATTATTTTCCACCACTATGAAATATTGACTAATATTTAACTTAGGTGATACGTGTAATACATCTTACATCATACACTGAACTTATACAAATAAATATATATGTCCAGTTATTAATATTTTTTTGCTTTGTTTGGCCTCACAAATGCGATCATACGTATGTTATATGTTTATTATTAAGAGAGTCCCATATTTTTTGTTCTATTCATTATTTTTTGACAATAGTGTATGTATGTATCTATAATGATTAGCTAAATCTACATAATATTTTTTGATTGTCAATCACGTGTTTTTTGTTAATTGTTTTTGTTTCTGTAAAATTTCAACCAGTTTAAAGCCTTTTTAAAATTTTTAAAGTTAAAGTGTTTTTTATTTAATGACATCGTATCTATTTTTGTTTATCTTTTTTTACCATATATATCTATATACGTATATACATATATCCTACCATACATTTACAGTATATTTATATTATCATCCGACATCTGTATTCTGACTTATTTTTCTGTATCTCAGTTCCGTTGTCTGATTAGAAACGTCACCGATCCCTCATCTAGTGTTGAATCAGGTTGGCAAGTTGTTCGTTGTTCGCCCCGCGGGTTGGTGTGCTGTTATGACTTCATCAGTGTAGTGATATAGACTGAGTATGAACTTGATGACTTGACTGATAGTGGCCGCCGTATGTTTGGGTTTGGTGCTTATGATTCGTGGAAATGGTCATAAATTGGTACTGTCGTGGGTGGTTGCCTCAGCTTATAAATTTCCTCACTATTTTTTTTTTTATCTTTTATAGGGGGGGGGGGACTTAAATTATCTCTATGCTAAAAAAATAATACATATATGATTAATAATTGATATCATTACACTATTCTATCTCGACACCTTATCCTTTTGTTTTTAATAAATTCTTGATTTGTTTCCCCTGTATAACATAAGTTTTTTTATGGTTAATAATGGGTAATTATATAACTTAGTATAAAATCGCATATACATATTCCATACTGATGAATAATATTGTTTGAAATAGTATAATTATTTTCATTTTGTTTCTCTATTTCTGTCACTACATAATATAATGTATTGGTAGATTCTTTAAGATCTTTGAGATTTGAGATTTTTAATTTTTGTAAGTTATAAGATATCTTTGATGATTGGATTATTTTGATTTTATTTGTTAACTGTTCTAAATTTACAAGGTTAAAATCTGGATAATAATCTGTAAACACTGTTCCGTTCGTTTCTTTTAGTGGTGTTAGTATTGTGGATGATGTGTATACTGTGCAGTCTTTAGGTATTTTTAAAATACCTGTGCCGTGTAAAGTATAAAACGTTGTTGATGTTGTAAATACCATGGTGGTTACAATTTTATTCGTTGTCCAGAAAATAACAAAATTATTACGTAGTAATTTTTCAAAATGGGCGTTATTGAAGTAACCATGTCGTACTTCGCCGTTTTCTGGTGACTTTATTAAAGTATCTGAATTGAAAAGCTGAATCTCACATATTGGGTATGTTTTGAAATATACAACATTTGTTAGTAAAAAATATTTTGTTTGACCTAGAGTATTACAATTAGCATAGTCGTTCTCTGTTAAAGAAATGAATTTATGTTTGTCTAGTGAGACTGCTAAGTATGGGTTATGTGGTTGAATAAATACAAATTGTGATGTAATTATTTCTAACGGCATCGTAATAGGGACGCACCGTAATAAGATGTCCCTCAGTCAGGCCCAAAGATGGACCGCTATTCGAGTAGCGAGGTGTCATAGGACCGTGTCCGACATGGATGCCCAGGTCCTAGCTAGGATGCCCTCTGCGCACCTTCTGGCAGTTGAGCGGAGCAGAATTGAGGGTCGCAAGCAAGAGGCCACAACGACAGCAGTCATCAGGAGGCAGGAACGAGAGGTTACAGTGCGCGAATGGCAGAGCCTGTGGAACCTCACTACGAAGGCGGCGTGGACGAGGAGATTGATTCCGGATAACCTAACCTAACCTAACCTTGACCCAACCACTAAAATTGTATCGATATTTATGAAAAAAAAAAAAACCAAAAAAGTTTGTAACGTGGTCGGGGATGACCCGTAAAATATAAGATATTCAGGAAGAAGTTATAGTTCTTTTGAATATATTTTCACCGTAGCATGAATGGTATTAGGATCTTAATATTACAAATAAATAACGATTGGTCTAAATTATTATTAATACAAACAAATTTATTATTACTTACGGTTTACGAACAAAGTTACCAAAAATGTGGGATTGTACGGAGTTCAGGTGCGGGTGATGATAATCGCGGATAACTGACTTTCTCCTAAATATTCATATTTGGCCTATTTGGCCGTAGCCTTACAATAATATTTATATTACGAACAGGAAGGGCTTAATATAAATTCAGCATAATATTTATGTTATGTATATGATATACATATGTCATATATACATATATATATAGTATATAGGTTTCTATTGTACATATCATGTTAATATAATATATGTATGAAACAATCGTTACAAGTTGAAAAATTAAAATGTCAGTAAACATCTCTAACCTAATCAAAAAAAAAAAAATTGAAAATCTTATCAAATATAGAAAATGCCTATATAAACATTCAGTGAATATTTCAAGTACCTATCTGCGGTCATTTGTTTTAGAGTTACACTAAAATAAGAAAATCGCTAAATGAGAAATCTAGTGAAAATCCAATGTAATAAAAATTTAAACTTCAAACGCTCATAAAAAACTTAATTTGACTTTCTGGTGGATATTTTTATAATAAACTATAATAAACTTTGACAAACTTATAAAAAACCTTGTATTAAATTTTCAAATCTTAGATTTAAAAATGAATTTTTTTATGAATTTCTAGCTTAAAATTATTTGCGAATTTTCGTGATTTTTATGTGATTTATCAAAAGTCAAACTTTGAATACTTATAAAAAGAAGTTGTGACTATGTATTTCTTTAATTTTTCAACTGCTATTGTAAAAATATGTTAGAAGCCTTGTATTAAATTTTCAAGTTTTACTACCCAATGAATACATTTTTATCGATATTAATTTAAATAAAACTAATAATGATCGAAACTTGCATACGCCTATAAATAGTTCAACTTAAGTCGAAATTTTGTACTGTGGATAGAATATACTAATATAAACATTCGGTGAAAATTTAATGTATCTATAGTCATTTGTTGTAAAGTTACATCAAAAACCAAAATTGATTTTGTCGAAAACTGATTGTGCGTTAAAATTCCCGTTTTTTCCTTAATTTTTAGTTTGTTTTTCCCGATTGTTTAGAAATGTATTGAGAATTATTTACTTTTGACTCCCCAAAGTACCAACTAGTTTCACTTTCTAATCGAACACGGTACTGAAGTCGAAAATGGAAGCACACTTACTGCCCCAAAACGTGATGACAGACACAAAAATAAAAATAAAATTATAATAATAAAAAACACACATCATGATAGAATCAATACATTCATCACTCCGTTTAGAACCTAAAAATTGGAATTTCCAAGGACTATTAAACTCTAATACCTAACTGTCGAAGCTTGTTGTTAACTATCAAAGTATACTTTGATATACTTTGGTACACTATCATCACTGTCTCTCAATGATAACTATTTTATATTAATAAATGTGTTATAAATAGCATATAAATTATTTGTCTAGAGTATTTGCTGTCTATTATATATGTTATTTGTTAATGTTTTTTTTTTTTTATCATTAATACATAGATAGGTAACTGTCTTATTATGAAAATCATATAGTATAAATTACATTAAACTTTGAATATAGGTACGAATTATCGTATAATACTATAGTATTATACCTATATCATCAAATATCTTATGATGAGTAATGTATAACCAACATATTATTAAATATTTTTTAAGAATTTTATATTTAGGACTAGGTAATAATTTGGAAGGATCATAAAAACCGAAAAAATTGTTTATAAGAAGGGGAATTAAATTCCCACTTCCAATTTTCCAAGTAAACATAAAACATTCTCCAAATTTATAAGGCCTTCTTAAATATAGTTTTTTATTAGTTTGGGTCTCTGTGAACGTCTCGATCACGCTGTTCTGAAATATTTAATATAAATTAATCTCGTACATTTATGCAATGTAAACTAACTGAATAGTACATAGGTCCATTTTTACTATTCGTTATTGATAACCATCATTACTTATTCATTATTATTCACCTATACATTCTATTGATGAATAACTATGTATAAATAACGAAAAAAAAATTTATTTATCGCATGTATCTTTACAAGTAATTATTATAATATGACATTATCTTTTGAAGTTCGAACGCATCCATAGGTTAGGGTTATGAGTGATATCATATGAATATATAGGTAGTGCATATTTTTTATACTATCTATATACTACGTAGTCATATTTATCAGCTTAATAAATTCCAAAAGGACTCGATTTTTCGGTCTTCAAGTAGAATTTACCCCGAGCGCTAGAAAATAGCAACAACAATTAGTCCTTAAACCTATTATTGACACAATATGCCTTGTTACAATGTATTTATATTGAAATATAAAAAATATGGAAAACTGGGCATCATAGGTACTTGTGTAAATAATTAAAAAAGTTGCATACTATACATACTTGTTTATGAAACAATAAAGGTAGGTACCTATTTGTAATAATTTATTATCGTTTGATAAAAGTTGTGATCAAAATACTAAAATAGTTAAAATTTATCTATGAAAAATTTAAAACAGAGCCTACCATTATTTTCAATACAAGTACGTATATAGTGTAACCAATGATGGTATCAAACACAGTATAATTAGTTATTCAACTAATTATAATATGTTTGATAAAATTTATAATTTAAGATAAATATTATACTATAATATAATACTTAGGTATAGATTTCAAATTTGTACAATATTCATTAAAAATTGATTTAGGTACATTAGATTAACAATTAAAATTAAATTGTTGGCAATAATTATATTGACCATTATAAATTAGAATTCCGACAGCTTATGTCCTTTTTGGATATGACAAATTCACCATTATTTTTCCTGTTCAAAAACCAAACGTCGAACGGCAAGAACCATGTCACCTTATAATAAATTCACCTGGTTATTGTGTCATGTCCCATTAGAATTTTAGTGTTGTTTTCACACTTATTCGAATTAAAGTCCGACCAAGAATCACATTGTGTCGCGACGAAAGAATTTCTATAGTACAATGAGTCAGCATAGAGAAAGTACGATCTCGAATGACTGCCAGAAACTGTAATCAATTTAATAATAGTATCATTATTGAAAAATGTAGTGTAAATGTTCTTTTCTATACAATTAATTTGTCAATATTTAAATTATCGTGATACATAGGTTATAGGTACATTAATTTGAATATGTATACATTTCCATGACTTTGAGGTGTGAAATGTATTCGTCTGCATTTATTTTTAGTATAAGTAGGTACTACTTAAATAGGTACATAACAGTTACCATACATTAGACAAAAATCTTAAATTGTATATATATTTGTATGATATCTATATTGAAAATATCAGATATGACACATTTATTAATTATTACAAAAATTAGTTTAAATATTTTATTTCAAACTCATAGTTGAACAACTGGGCAATATTAACTTAGTATACGATTTATTAATTTTTGACAAAACAATATCATTATAGTTATTGTTTTTCGACGATACACATGAATAGACAAACTAATTTTTCGTTGATAACGTGCTCGCAATAATTAAGCGCTTTGATTTGACAGCTGGTAGCTGATAGGTACTTACATGACTCAGCTAACTTTAAAAGTTTATATCCGGGTTGTGGTGCTACTCCACCATTTGGATAGAAATCTACGTGGCCCATTCTCTCCATATAGCCAAGAATCCCTAAGGCTGTGTGTATCACGTCCACAAACTCGGCATCGTCTATATTCAAGCGTTCTTTCTGGATAGGAATACACTCAAACCCTATGGAAGCTGGATCTAGACCTATTGAACAACAGTGGTATAAAATATATATTATACACTACGCTCACCTGAACTGTAAATTTGAACTTTATTCAGTGATTACGCACATGATGCGTTATGATATAAATATATATTTAAAAAAAATATGTATATTAAGTACTCCATATTTTATAATAATGATTTATAAGTTTATACAATGAACACTGCCAGTCTAATATATAGGTATAATTAATTAAAATTCACCGGTCTTACAATAGATATTTGACAAATAAAATAATCGTTATCAAAACTGATTAATGACAATCATTGACACAATCATACGCTGTATAATCAAAAATAAATCTCTCGTTTTTCGAATAAAAACCTCATTTAACATTATTTTATTTTGAATTATATTTTATCTATATAGTTTTGATGAAATAAAATACACTATATACATGTAGTAGTAATTAATAATTAAACGTTGATCAATATTTACTTTGAGTGAATTGTTAGGATCAAACATTTATGATGGTTACAATAATAAATTACTCGAACGTTATTTTATGTATTATAGTATCGTCTAATCTACTGAGGAACCGCAAGTTAACGAGAGTAGCAGGTATAAAATTACATAGTTAATTCCTACACATATGAAATCTATACATTTCTACACAAATGTAAAAATGAGATACGTATAAGTTCTTACACGATAAAAAAATGTAACGCGTAATTTTTAAGCTTCTATGCCAATCGTACGCTAATTTTACACTGTTAAATCGATTGTTTATCTTTGGTTATTATTGGAATATAAAACGTTAATACTGCAGCGAAATTGGCTGAATTATAATAAAATGTATGAGATGCACATATTATATTATTATGATTTTTTTATTTTTTTTAAGAAAAGTATCTTGATAACTTACGGTAATCAATTTTTTTACGATATAGGATTTTACACATATCTTCCACTTTTTCTACTGTGTAAGGACTAATACTTACAAAATATTATCTCATATCTTCTGCCTTTTAGGAACAAAAATATTATGTATTTTTTTTAATTGCTAGTAACTTATTACATTCATCCAGTCTGCTCACCAGTGATCCTGCCGATTTTTCCTGACTTAAAATAGGAACTACACGACCCCATGACGTGGGCACCGAGACTGTGACCAATTAAATGTATGTCCGACGCTTTTGTCCCCGTGTGTGTGATCATATTGTCCAAAAATTCGGCGATCGCTTTACCGATAGATAGGGTCAGGATAGCCTGTTTGATGTAATTTTTATTTCCTGCGATTCTGTTCCATTGCACCGAAATCACGTTGTACCCTCCAGTATCGATATAAGCTATAAATATAATGCAAACATATAGTCAACAGCTATTATTATCGCATAGTTTAGAATATTGTAATTTATAGGTAAGCTCCCAGTATAGCGTAGGCAGGATTTACATGAGGAAGTCATTTTAATAATAATAAATAATTTAAATAATTCCGTTAAAAGTTTTTTATGATTGGTTGTAACAAATTATAAATTAATTATTTAATTTATATCTATTATTAAAAGTTACCAACTATTTATTGACTCTGTGTATTAAAATGGTTGTAAATCAGATTTTTTTATAAAATGTAAAAATTCCAGGGTGGGTCAGAACCCTAGAACCCTGCCCCTGCGAACGCCACTGTAATACTACCTTACACATAGCACTACAGATTATATAACATTTTTTGTACAAACTGCAGTGTTTATAGCAAAGGAAACATATTTTTGTATTAGTTTACTTCGTTGTACACCTGATAACTCATAATTAATTCAATATTTAAATATGGTTCATCATTTATACCGTAATAATAATAAGAATAAGAATTATTCTTAGAATATTATGCCAAATTGTGCGTTTGGGCTTGCCTGAAGCGGATTTAATACCGTGATTTTCTACCTATGTCGAACACATGCACGGCAGCCGTGTTATTTGCCAATATTGATATGGTGAAAAGGAAAATATAGAAAATTCTGAAAACAGATTTGAAAGTTCGCTTGAAATAGATATTCCCACATTTTTTTGTTTTGATTTTAATTTCTCCAAAAATTGAAGCATTCCAATTTTTTTAAATATCTATAGTCTTGTTTAAAAAAACAGTTTTGGGAATACTGAGGATAATATCAAAAACGTGAAGAAATCAATCTCAAGAAGTCTTGACAACATGTTCAAATTTTTTTTAGAATTTTTATCATTTCTTAGATCGATCGGTATGTTTGGCAAAGAACACGTTTAAAATCCTATATCACGTGTGTGTTAGACAAAGACAGAAATCGCGGTATCGAATCCCCTTATTGGCATACAACGTACCGGTCTTAATGATAAACACTCCAGTGAAATTATTGCGTGACCCGCGATACCATCCGTGGGTAATAACTTTTAAAGGTAAATCATCAATCCAATGATCGAGTACACTTGATTCGTTACCAAATTTGATTTCTATTGATTTATTATTTCCAAGAATACTGTTTTAGATACATAAAAAGTCTATTATCAAAACATTGTAAAAAAAAAAATTAAAAATAAAACATTGAAAATAAATAATATTTTTATTTTAAATTCTGAGCGGAGTGATTTTACCATGATGTGGGTATATTTATTATTATTTTTTTTTGTGTCTGTCATTACGTTTTGGGGCAGTAAAAGTGCTTCGATTTTTGACTTTAGTACCTCGTTCGATCAGAAAGTGAATATAGTCGGTACTTCGTGGGTCAAAAGTAAAAAATTTTCAATATTTTTCTAAGTAACCGGGATAAACAAACTAAAATTAAGGAAAAAACTGGAAATTTAACGCACAATCAGTTTTCGACAAAATCGATTTTAGGTTTGGTGTAACTTTAAAAAAAAGTAATCTACTGTACAGCAGAGCGACATCCACTTTCCTGCTTTTTATCGTTGTCGTGTTAAAACTTTTTTGAAAGACACAATAGATTTTGGATTATCGGTGGAGCGATGAATGTATTGAGTTTACAATGATGTTCCTATGTCTTTTTTGTGTGCGTATGTAGGTCCACAATTATAAAAGAAAAGTCTTCGATGTTCACATTTGGGTGTGGTTTCTTGTACCCAGTGCCAGCCCAAGATACGGGTGAACCCTCGACAAAAAAGTCCATTGGGCTTAAGGCAAAAGGATTATGTAATTGCATATTAATCGAGTAGTTACTAAATCTAAGTGTTATTCTTAGGCGTTATCCTCGATAAGAAACTTAATTGGTGGCCTCATCTATCGGCTAAACTCCGGCAAACATACCAACGACTAGAGGTTCTCTTTCCAATTTTAAATAGGAAATCAACTATTTAAAAAAAATGTTCACTTATTATATATAAGCAAGTTCTGAGACCTTTACTTTTATACGAAAGTCCTATATGGGACAGTTGTGCTAAAAGCCACTCAAATAAAATTCAAATTTATCAAAACAAAATACTCCGCATAATAACAGATGCTCCCTAGTTTGTACGCAACAAAGGTTTGCATAATGACTTGAAAATCCCTACTATCAATGAGCACATAAACCATATAGCAAACAGATTATTTCACTCACTTACGAACTCAAATGGTGCTGTTCACTATAACTTACACGAAATCCCTCCAATAATACGTCGTCTCAAGAGAGGAAAACCCCACGACCGCAGAAAATGACATCTACCACTAATTACCGCAATATCGAATGCATCATGCCAGAAAATTACTAGCTTAAACCTACTACTTAATATTTAATATTTAATTATTATATCGCAATTATGTATGAAAGAAAAATTGTTAAAAAAAAACTGTAAAAATTGTTTATATCAGTAGGTTTTGATAGCTATTCTAGCTAGGAATGTCTTAATTAAAATAATAAAAAAGTGTTAATTATATTTTTGTTTAGAGGTTGGCGACTGTAATGAACTGGATGATATTTGGTATTGATTGAGTGTGATGCTTAGTTGATTAGCCGTAACAAATATTATAATGATACTTAATTTTCGATTTTGAACATTTCCAACAAACTTAGTTGAAAAACTAGACGTTATTTTATAGTGTGAGAGGATGACATTTGAGTCCTACAATTTTTAATATTAGGTAATTTTATTTATTGTGGTTACCATAAGCTGTTGGCTGTTTAAATGATCAAATCGTGTGTGTATAATAATTATAATGTGTATATATAAATACATTATATATAATGCGTATAATATAACTGTAGAACTGATATTGTATTATAATACTGATCATGTTTTATAATATAAAATTTTTATAACTTCTCCGTAAAACGTCAAGCTATAAAAATCACCTAGTCGAATTTGTAAAAATTTAATTTTAGGGGTCTACGAAAATGGAAAAAATTGGCACATAGTCTAAGGGGAAAAAAGTTTGGGAACTTCTGTTTTATATTTTCAAATTCAATAAATGTCGTCTAGACTAAATATAGTTAAAGGTTTTTCGAATGTTATATTGCGTACCTACATAATATAACAATTATTAACAATATAATGAAAAATAACACTAGTGTGTCGTTCAATTTTTTTACATATCTTTTAAGGTTATATTGCATATCATGTACCTAATGAATAATAATGTAACAATTTATGTATGCAAACCTAGAAGCTATAGTTCTAATAGAAGACAATTCAAAACTAACAAAATAATAAATTTATAAAATATAAATTAACAACATGTTGTAAGTTGTAATTTTCTCGTGAAAAAGTGCCCACCTATATACTGCAGATAGTAGATTTTTAAATTTGTTTAATTTTGATATCATTATATTATTGAATACCTAGTTTTTTTTTCGTTTTGACATTATAAACGTGATATAACGTGTTAAAATTAAACACAACTACACCTAAGTGCATGTATACGTACGAGTTACAATAGAGGAAATCCAATTCTGATCCAACGTCATATAATGTATCGTTCTCTTCTCGAGAAGTGTCATTGTGATTATTCGAAGTGTCATCATTATTTTGTTTGAACTGAGCTAGAATGTGATAAATGATAATAATATATATGTCATAAAATATTTTTAAAAATAAGGTATTTTCTGTTGATGAAAAAAAAAATCACAAACGATTTCTTCGATCTATAAATCTATAATCATATATTGCATTAAACAAGTCTCATATTTATATATAATAGTTATCTATATATTGTCATCATATTATAATAACGATCAGATCGTGATCGACAGTCGTAAATTTGTAATACATTCTTACGGTTATCACAATACTGTCTACCGGCACAATATTATGTGCCAAACGTGCAATCGAATACGAGTGTGATCTAATAGGGTCATATTAGGTATTAATTATCATACAGACCGTATTGGATCAACAGAAACACAAACAACAGGACTGTTGCAGCGGATACGTTCATATTATTATCATCAAAACGAAAATGTCCGACACCGAATACTGTGAATATAATACTAAATCTATACTTAAATAATTTGTGCAATATAACGGAGTCACGGCACCGGTTGTATAGCTGACAAGCGCGATTGTTATATTTACATAGGTATGTGCGGGCCGGGAGCGAGCAGCAATGTTACGCGTGCCCGTCACCGTATAATATATTTCGTACGCTAATATAGGTACTCACACACCGACCGACTTGTGTAAATTTGTGAATGTGTGTTATAGCTCAACTAGAGTTGGTTGGGTTCGCCGCGGAAATACTAGTGAGCTATGTGGTGTGGTGGTGTGTTAGATGTGTGAGTGTGTGAGTGTGTTTACAGATAGTTAATAACAAAATGGTAACACGTTTCAGGTGGATAATTAGTTGCTGTATTATAATACACTATATCAACAATAATAAATTTACAAAAAAAATGTATAAAAATCACAGCAACACAATAGTATAGTTGAAAATATAACATAATGAATAGCAGCCCTAGTGACTGAAACGAATATAATATAAATTAATGCGTCGCCCTTATGGCTAATCAGAATATAACAATTTAACTACGGCCCTTTTGACCAAACCGAATAAAATATATACATCATTAGGTAGATGTTAGAGCTGTAAGCTTGCATAGAAAAATTTTAGTATTTAAAACAAAATACAATTAACAAATACTTGTGGCCCTTTTGGCTCGACAAATTAAATCGTATAAGTGAATAATAAATACTAAAAATAATAAAAACTCACAATTTTTGGAGCGCAGACTGGCGGCCAAGCCGGTCCTGAGCTAAAATAATATAACATAATACACAGCAATGATAACGATAATATTATAGTAATATTTGGCCTTTGTGGCTTACAATAGTAAAATAATATAAATATAAAATGCCTTTAGTATAATTAGCACCAAGAAAAAACAATAGTTATAGTGTAAGGCCCTTCTGGCGTGAAAATTATATAAAAAAAAAAAACAATGATGGTAAACAACCTTTGAATAAAAACTTAAAATAATATTATTAAGTACGCGATGATATGGTGTCGGAACAACGTACGGACGTACGGTACGAGACATGACGGCGGCCGTGATAAATCTTCGTGCATAGAGTGGCGAGCCGTCGCCCGTCAGGGATCGGTTTTACTTATTATATAACTCAACTACTCAACACAATTAAATACAATTATAATGAAAATTAACACAATATTATAATTTAAATATAAACAAATAATATGTTGTGTGCGACGTGCGTGGATGTGTGTGTCATAATATATGGCGCATTCGAATTGCGTCCGCGATTTTGTCACGACACACATCCGAGTTGCGTCCGTGGGTTTCTCGTCACATATACGAGTTGCGTCCACAGGTTGTTCAGCGACTGAGAATAATGTTAGGTGATAACAGATAAACTCATAGATGGTATAGATATCTCAACTATCGATACCTTATCTGTCCGCTTGGTATGGTATTCTACCCAGGCGGTAATGCGGTATTTACATAATATATATATATATATATATAACCTATAGTTCAGTGGCATCGCCAGGAATTTCATCTTGGGGGGGGGGGGGACTTATTGGGGTTTTTGAAAATTTGGTAGGGCCAAAAAAAGTCGCAATCCGTGGTCTTTCTTCCAATTTTAATATAAATAAGGGTAGAGGGCTTACACTCTATATATTGTAAGATTGTGTTGCATAATACTAAGTTTTCACATAATTATTGGTTTTCATTTTAATCGATTATAAATATCATACCTATATAGGTTTATTATTTACACACTTAAACATCAGATATCATTTTCAACAAATTTACATTGGAAATGTGTACTTTATTATAATATAATGCACAAATTACATTTGTTTATGAGTTAATACATTTAAATTTAAATTTAAAAAAATACACAATGTTTATTTGCCTTAGCTCGTACGGTCTTATAATAATAATAATAATAATTTATAACTACAATTATTCGATTTAATTACAAAATTTTGTAAATATTGTGAGGACCATTATCATAATTATTCATATTTTATTCGGTCAAAAAAAAAAATGTTGCCATATAGTCATAGAGAAGTATAGAATTTCAATTTTATAATCTGTTCTTTTAATGAAAATTTTTTTTCTCTTCTGGTTGGGTGGTCAAGGCGGGCCAAGACCAATTTAAGGGGGGGGCGTGATCCGCCTAGCCACCCCCCCCTGCCGCCACCACTCTATAGTTGACCGTGAACTAAGCGATGCGGGACGCAAGTCCATAGAAATGTTGCGAGATTTTACTGTATAATAAAGGACAACAAAATACTCATTAATAACGAATTTTCGAAAAAAAGAATTCTATACATTTTTAATACTATTTATCATGAGCCGTATAGACCGCGGTGTCCATAGAATGTGTTCACCGTGCACCAAGTGCATCACGGTGCACAATTTGGGAACCGCTGAACTCAATTCTGCAATTCTGCCGACTCGCGAGAACTGATATTCACGCGCTTTGCACAAGACGTAGTAATGGCTATTGGCTGCAGACTGCAGTTGCCAGTTGTAACCTTGTAACGTTGTAAGGCTTTCAAGACGCACGTGGTCAGCAGCACGATTTAAGATATATCTTAAATCGTGGTCAGCAGCAAGCTGGTGGTGGTGGTCTACTACGACTGCGTGGTGCCACTTCCCCTTTCCGGATGATTATCCGTGATGTGGCAACACTGAGGCATCACCGTGGCCCGCGACCGTTGTACTATTTTGATTGTTTGTTTTTATAAATTACGAATTACTATTTTGGCATTGCGGATAAAATTAGACCGGACGGCAGTCGGCGAAACCGTTTAGGGTCTCGTTGGTCAGTGCCTCAGTGGTCACAGTCCATCCGGTCCACCCGACGCGCGACCTGTCCTATCCAGTCGACATCGCTTTTGTTGTTGTTATTATTATTATTATCTGTTTGATGTCGTTTTCTTCATTTACCTGTTATTCTTATTCTCATCGTAATATTATTAATTTTGTACAATTACTACAATTTGTTTTTATTTTTGGACTCCGTTTAATGTCTTTTCGTCAACCGGTTCTCGCAATCGATTGCCCTCCGATCACGACGTAGTCTCGTACAGTGTACACCCATCGATATTCGCTATTTTGCGAAGCTACGAAGATAGTGTATTAGACATTAGTGTGCTGTGTAGTCATTCGACATTCGTCGCCGCGTGTTAGTGTGCCAACGATTTGTCGGTTAGGCCAAAGTCCTTACCGATTTACTTGTTTTTTTGGCCGTTCGTCTCCTCGATTTTATAAGACGTTTTTTGCGAACGATCGCGTACACCCAAACCACTAAGTAAGTAACCTAATCCACACAATGTATTACAGACGCGGTCCTGATCGATGTAGGTTGTAAGGCTCTCGGTCTTTACTGGATGATATATTATCTGATAATGTTCTAATATAATATGCAGTGAAACCTCCCTTGGACACTTTCAAATAACATACACTTACCCACAATTTCACTCTTTGCACAAACTTAACCCTCTGAATAGCGTATACAATTTCAGCAACCAATTGTGTCCGTTATATATAGTTTTCACTGTAAATTATACATTATATGAACAAGTTTACCTATGATAATACTTATTTTATTTAACCAGATACTGCTACAACATATTATTTAAGTACTCTGGTATCTATTTAGCTATTTAGGTAAGCTAATAAATTTTTTGACATGGAGTTGACGCTCAAAGTCGTCCTATCTAAATGTTGAATGGCTACCAAGGTACATTGTTTAAGCTTAGAACTGAATCAACTAATTTATTAATTTGTATTCCTTTTATCTAGGTTCAATCATCAATGTCTTCAAAAAAACCATTTGCTGTCAAAGACAAGGTCTTTGTAAAACGACGAGGATATCCTGCTTGGCCTGCCTTAATAATTGGTATTAAAGCTAACCCTGAATCGGAACTAGTTTATACTGTATATTTTTATGGAACTGGTAACTACGGAGAATGTAAACCAGAATTACTATGTCTTTACGAAGAAAACAAGTATAAGCTAGGTAAGCCCCGAAGAAAACAAAAGAAATTAAAACAATTGGTTGAAGCTCTCATACAAATAGAAAATGATTCCAAAAGTGATTTTATCTCTGACAAAAATGTTGGAGTATTTGTGCCACCAATTTCAACAACAAACGTTAATCAAGAATTATCTTTAGAAGATAAATCCAAAAATTTGGATAAAATCAAAAATCAAAGTGAATTAAATCCCACAAGTGAAAAAAATGAGGAAGTAAAGTCATTTAATGACCCAAGTGTATCCAAAGGTATAAGAGTTGTTTCTTTAAGAAAAAGGATATCCAATTCTACAGATTTAAAAAGAAAACTAACTGATGCCACACACGAAGAAGTACTGAAGAAGCTAAAAACATCAAAAAGTTTCAACCCTATAGATGTTCAACCTATAGTATTGTTAGAACCATTAAAGAGTGCTTATTTAGAAAAAAAATTGAGTGAAAAACAGGTTAGTTACATTATATTTATTTTTAAGATGAACTAGATAGGAAAAGACAGCGTTGTTAAATATAATTTTAAAAATTATCTTAATAATTATTCAATAGGATATTATACATATTATCGGGCATATTATATAAATATTTGGGTAGATTTATTTTTGTTGCATATCTAATTAGATAATTGTATTTTCATTTCTAGACATAAGGTCTATATACTTACCATAGAAGTGTGCATTGAATAAACCCTTCACGAACCAAGCAACATTTTTTTGGATATTGGTACCTACCTATCTAAATTATAAACTCTTATATTTTGTAGAAATATCAAATTGCTTATAATATAATATGTGTTATTTTATTTTTATTTTCATATCATCGGGCTACCTTTATTTTTATAATAGATGTAAAATAATGTAATGGCAGCGCTTAAGTAAAATGTTCAAAACTAGTAATTATAATGGCTAGTGGGAACCATTATCGGCCCATTGGCCGTTGTGGCCAAAATTAATTTTTTGTTCTCCTGTTTCAAGCTCTCAGTCTAGCCTAATACTAGGTACATGATAGGTATTTCCGAGGGCACTTCTATACTTAAATAATGATTATTAGTTTTCTGTTATGAATTATAAGGTTAATTATTTGTCATAGGTATCTGTTAAGTTTCTTTTTATAATCAGTTCTTTAAAATTTCAAAAATAGTTTCATTTTGTGCTATTTACGGTGGCAAGTTCTGTGTTTTTTTATAATGGATGCTATTTTGACAATAATGCTTCTGAGGTTGTAATTATGAACAACTTCTGAGTAAAAATAAATTTAATCCATTCTGTATTAGTACAGTCTACAATTAATACATTTAGTTATATCTTTTAACTGATATTTAAGTAATTTAGAATAATAAAAATAGTCCAATGGTAGGTGCTTCAGCTAAGCATTTCTGACATTCTGATAACATTGTTAGGTGTTTGTGAATGATACCCTTGTTGATCATAATTCATAATGATTATTAAATTATCATAAATATGATTATCTATTAATTAATTTATGTTAAAATAGGGTGAGGAACAAATCTCTCAAAATAATCAGGCAATTATGGATTACAAACTAATTAAGTCCAAGTTATTTTTGTAGGTACATAAGTAACAAGAATATGAAACCATTTTGTTTCATCTGGTAAAGGATTAATATATCTTTAATGAAACCAAATACCTAAATATTATCTACCTACGCCTAATCATGTATTCATTAAAATCATTCAAGTGGTAATATTTAATTATGAATTTTAACATAAAAGCTGTAATGAATATGTACTTAAATTTACATCAGATGCATTCAAATTTTAGAAAAAGAGTAGAACAAAGTATTTATTTTAATAAAACATATTTCTTAAGAAATTTCTCTGAAAATGTGCATTGTTAGTACTTACCTATTTCAATTTGACTTATAATTAATGACCACTAGTGTTTATCTATATAGTGTATTATTGTATATAAAAGAAACATTTTAAATATCTAAAAATAAACTTGCATACAACCTCAAATATTTATGCCTACCTACAATATTGAGTAAAATATCCAAGACAATATCTAAATATCTAATCAAAAAAAAATTTAAAACCATTACCTACTAACTTAAAATTAATGTAAGAATAATAGTTTACATCGCAAAAACAAGTCATAATATTTTTTATTTAACTTTGGGAGTATTTTATTAATAATTATTAATTAAATGTATACAGAAATTAATACGGAGATACTATTTCATACCAAAGTGTTGTATAAATACACAACCGTATTGTTTTTTTTGACAATAATTAGTACCATAAGTACATTTTAAAAATTGATAGTAATACATCAATATATTTATTCTATAGGTATCAAATACATATTATGATGACATTATTTACTTTAACACAATTCTTTTTTTTGTACCTACATTCTACATAGTTTAAAAACTTTCATGTTACTCAGATAAGTACCTACCTTCCGCTACCTACAGTTTTTTTAACAACATTAAATGTTATATACTATAATAATACCATATATTTTATTATACATACATTTATGTATAAATATATATATATATATTATATTATATTATATATATATATTATTTATTATAATATTTACTTTTCTATAGAAATTTGGTTATTTAACAACATGCCTACTTTATAATACTCTATAATTTATCCTTCACACTATCAACATCTAACACAAAAATAACTTTTCTTAAGATAATGAAACAAATTGTTTATATCTACATTTTAGATTCTAAGGGGAGCAATGAATGTATTTTATTTATTGATTTATCTAGGTAGGTACTTCATATACATTTTTTTCAACTATAATATTTATAACATATTAACTAATTTATTTACTTTATTCTCAAATTCATTGGTTTGATTATCTATGTAATTTTCTGAATGCTTACCATCTAAAACTTGGTCGTTTTTTAATACTATATCATATTATTATATTTGCATTGAAAAAGTAGAGGTCATAACATTAGTATAGGTACTTTGGATAATATTAAACTTAAGCATTATTTTTTTATTTTTTTTATTTAAGGGTATAGTATTATTCGGAGTATTATTTTAGTACCTGTGTATGTTTTAGTTGTAATTTGAAAATATTAATTTAATAATAACTGTTAATATATTATAATTTACAGAAATTTAAAACTGCTGATAAAAATGTTGCTGCTGCCAATGAACAAATTATTGAAACACTTAATAATAATACTACTAAATCTGTACTTGAAACCAGTGACACCACATTAGATAACTGTGCAATTGCAGAACCAATAAAAATGAATGATAGTATTCAGTCAGATATAGGACGTATATCACGCTTTGGTCGTAAAATCAAGTTAAACAGACTGTCTGACCATGATATTGTCACCAAAGTTCCAAAAAAATTGAAGTTTAAGAAAGCAGATTCCAAAAGTTTGAAAACTCTTAATCCTGACAATAATGAAACTGCTGATTTTTCAAAACAAAATGTCAAAACCAGAGGTAAAACATTGATTTTTTTGTGTATTGTGTATGTATAACAATTTGCTTATGTTAACTAAAAGTACCACCTAAGCTAGAATATAATATCTACCTTTATAGAAATTAATTTTCCTATGGGTAAAAAATGGATTTTCTTTTCCTCAACATTAAAATTATAAATTATGTACCATTACTTCTTAGATCTTAGTGTACTAAAAATTCTCCAAAATGAGGAAATATAACATTGGTGTTGTCAATCATGGTTTGCCCGTTCTCTAATATATAACTCCCAAAATCACACTAATTTTTGAAATCACACACTGCATTACTACTTTTGGAGAGTGATGAGTTCTCTTGTGAAATTGCTTTGGGTCATTTTCCACCCAGTACCTGAAAATTTACTTCATTACCATTCCACTGAGATGAAAGCGAGCTTCTTCACTATTGAAAAAAGTTTAACTTCCGTGGACCAAACAAAAGTACTAATATTCAAAACTACACTGTTTTTTTATGCACCCTTTAATCTTGATTTATTATTTATAACACAATATAGCATTATTTTGCATTGATGAACTTATACAGTAAAATTAAAAATACTAAGACTAATATTATCTTTTTTTTATTGTCATTCAGGTAAAATATGTTGTCTGCACTTTTTCATCATAAAAAAATGCTTTATTTTTTATTTTCATAATTTCAGATCCAAGTACAAAAGCAATGAAGAATTTGAAAAGTAATGTAATATCTATACCCGTATCAATACCATGTTCGCTTGATAGCGTATCTAAAGAAATAAGTGTACAAAACAGCAATTGTCACCGGAGAAATCCACCAAATAATCTTATCAAAAATGTCATGGGTTCTCTACCAAATGTAGAAGTTGAGTGGAAAAAAATGGAATCAAGTAAAGCACATCAAGTTAATTTACTACTGACAGAAGTAAATTTGCTTGATTGTGTTTATAAATTAAGTTCAGCTTTATCAATTAACTATAGCAAATTAAGTTATGAAATGGCATTGAAGTCATTGGAACAGATCAGTGAATTACAATTTAATGCTCTTATGTTAATAAAACATAGATGTATTGTTGATAAAATTACAAAAGTAACAAAGTATGTAGGTGATGTAAATAACTGGTCCTTAAGCAAACAAGAAACTATTGAACATTTTGATAAAGCAAACCAAATTCGATGCAAGGCTCAAAAAGTATTACATAAATGTATATCATTATTCACTGTACTTGATGGACAAACATTCGAAGAGGTATACAACCATGAAGTTAATGTGTTTATGGAAAAGACTCAACATTTGACCAATGATCAGATTTATGGTTGTACTACAGATAAATTGTACAAATAATTTCTTCTGCAAACATGTTCAAGTTGTAACAATAATTTGCTATTTTTTTAGTTATCTATAAATATTTATTATATACAATTTTGCATCCAATATTAGTTTTTAATTGTAACTACCTACAATAGTTGTAAAATTCAAGTTACATCTTGTTTAAAACCAAAAAAAAAAAAAAAAAATGTATACCATGGTAATTTTTTAGTACAGGATTGAGAATATTATAAATTTTATTGTTTTTTATTTTTGGAAAACGATTTAATATTATATGTTGTATCGATTTTGTTATTTTTAAATTAATTTAATTTTGCATATTGCAATACAATTCTATTCAGACAAAAAACAATATTTTAAATGTATTGTTATTAATCACATAGTATCAATATTTTGAACATGTGATGAAAAATACTATTTACATTTTAAATAGTTATGGGACAATTAAGTATTTTGTACTATAAGGTTGTTTTTTTTTTTTCAGTTTTCAGCTTAAATAATAATTATGTTGTTTAAAAGTATTCATATAATAAAAATAATTTATCTCATTATAACTTAAAAATGACTTAAATGAATTATAATAAATATTTATATTGTATTTGTTTAAGACAGTGACATAATATTGTGTATCATTATACTAGTAAAATATATGTTTAAGATTAGCACATTGTATAAATAAATGAAGTGTGGCGTATCGCGTATAGCAATATACAGATTAAATATTGTTACAATATAATGTAAGACTTTTTTATATTTTATTTAATATTTACCTAATTATTTATTTAAGCAATTTTAGCATGATTAAATTGAATAGGCTCATAGTATTATCATACCAATTTGTTTGGATTCAACATGTACATCAGATAGTTCAATTGAACTGCCTTAAAAATAGGTTGGGTTACTAGGTAAAATATTAACAAGAAGTTCATAAAATAATTTATGTATAATAATTTAAGCCCATTACACAGAAATCTGATGGGGCCAATCAAGATATTTGATCTGTCAGTTTTAATCTTATTTGACGCCTCTGGATTAAACGATAACAATTTCAAGAAACACTTGGATTTAGGCGTTTTAGCAATGGTTCTTAAGTTCCAAATTATCAAAATTTTATGTACTATTTTGGTACAAGTTTTTTTCAAAGTAAAATACAGGGTATCCCACAAAGATTTACCAGTTGCGATATCTCCTGAGGAGGTAATATTTATATCATAAATCTTTTTTATTAGACTCGCATAGACAAGGGATACATATGTATTTTATTTTTTAATTAGAAATTCTTAGGTAAAAAAGTTAAAAAAAATTACTGTTTAATGTTGAAAAAATAAAGATCCCTATTTTATAGAGTTTATTTTGTTGAAAATGTTGACCTTTCAACATTTTATTTTCATTTAGTTTATGATTTTAATTCATTTTTTTTTAGTTTATTGGTAAAACGGCAAAAACTGGTAGAGAGTGGATCCCTATTATTGATGACGCCGTTATAAGAGACCCCGAAGATCCGGATCCGGAATTCCGGACTAGGAATAATATTATTATAACCGTCGAAAAATGTTACACGGGCCGGAAAGTGTCGAAAACGTCAATGGAAAATAAGGGGGGAGGTCGACCCTACACGTTTACTGACCATACACGAAGTGGCTAGTTTGCGCCGTTTGCGGTTGGTGTGCGCTCGATCATCGTCGACGACGCACGAGACCCTCTGGCGACCGGCTGCAGTACGATCGCGCGGGCAACGATTTCGCCCCGACGGCCGACGGAGATTGCGACTCGGCGGCGCCGATTGACGCAGAAGACAAAGGGATGGGACGACAACGCCAGCGCGAAAATTACCGACTGTCAAGGATCAACGCGCACGCGGCTCGCTCTGCAGTCCGCTGGTTCACACCGTTTCGTCCCGCGGCCGGTAATCCCACGTCGGCCGGTTCGCTTATCCACGTGCAGCGGTCACCGCAAATTCCGTCTCGATACTCGTCCGCCCATCATGTGACCAGTTGTGTAAACGTCATCGACAAACGTTGTGACTTTGTGAGGGCGACCGGTCGTATAGCCTTACAATATAATATGCAAATCCGCTCCCAATCGCCATCCAGTATCCATCCGCCCTCCTTGGTTATGGGTCGCTTGTACGGTGAATTTTTTTTATGTTTTTCCTGTATTTACTACGATATTTTGCAAATTTATATAGGTAATGTTCTAAATTTTTTGACCTCCCATGGTCCCATCCTTTATGAAATTATAAAAAATATAAGTATGAATTGAAATTTAAAAAAAAATGTTTTGTTATTAATTACACAATGCCAAAATATTATAATTAGGTATGTATTTACAAATTAAATATGATGATTTGGATTTAAGTCCAAGGCCTCGCAAATTATATAGCGCCGGCACTATCGCAGCTAGACTTGTTATTACTACCTACTGCATAGTACGATATAATGTTATTTAGATAGGTCATTAGCACGAATCACATTGAAGACTCATTTATAACATGATATCGGTTCCACATTAAAAATAAGAGCCGGTGGAGTTTGCTACGAGCCCTCTCTAAGCTCCGAGCCCCGGAACTGCAGCACCAGCTCCTCTTCTCACGTCGTGCCTGTAGGACACCAACCCATTCATTAATATTTCTTGCGAATCACGAGATTCAAATATAAATATAAATTTCTTTCGAGTCGAAACTGATACTAGATATTACAATTAAAAATTGAATACATTTTAAACTCCAAAACAATTAGAAAATTTAATTGGTCTTTAAGAATTTTGTTAAACTTCTAAATTAAAATGACTAGTAGACATTTCATTTATAATTAAAACTGTTCCGTAATTTTAATACCTAGGTATATATTATGTAATATGTTTATAAAATAATTGACTGACTAAATAAATAGTTGAATATATGCCTATTAGATACGTATTAGATCTAATATTATAAATTCTACCCATAACAATTATTTTAAGAATTAAATTCAAAAATATTAAATACTCCATTGTAAAACAAATAGTCAGGTATTACAACGGCTTCATTCTTCATTCAAAACCTAAACTAAATTAAACTTTGTTTTTGAACAATATTACGGATGCCGTTTGATTTTCATTCATCAAAATAAACAATAAAATAGATAAATACCCGTTGATCAAGAAGTTGTGAAGGGTTTGTTTATAAAAAAAGTAAGTTTTCTATATTATAATATATTTTTATTTAATATTTCCTTGGACCGACGGCTTGGAATTTCATAAAAAAAAAAAAATGAATAATGGACTCAAAAAAGAAACTAATTAAGAGGCTTAATGGCACGATGGGTATTATGAAATTGACTCGTTAAGGAGGGAAAATGTTGCATAAAAAAACACACACACACAGCAAACGGAAACTGTAATTTTGGTTAGATGACGGAAATTATTTTAAGGAAGGGTGGCTTGTAATTAAAAAAGATTTACGACTGCAGAAATATTCATCTCTTTGGTTGCCCTTCTTTCGACATACATTTCAACCCTTTAACTAAACATAATATGATAATATTATATGCAGAATAATAATTAAATGATTACCTATACAAAGATTTCGGTGTACCAAGAATCTAATGTACACCGTTTGCCTACGGTTTGTTTTTATTCTTGTTCTCATTATTATAGAATTATAAATAAATACAATTAAATATTTTACCACAAAAGTCAACAGATTAACATCGTCGTAAGTTTTATGGTAGATAGGTACCTACTCTTATCGCGTATGTAGGTACCTACTGTTTCCATCTTCATGCCGTCCGGCATAACGAATGATGGAAAGAAGAGAAGTTGGCGCCACGGACTAAGATATTAAAGTATAATATACGTATCTCAGTCCATGGTAGGCACTTAACTATCCAACTATTCTACCTGGTAGATAGATTAGGTAATATAGACCTGGTTTTAGATGTCACCGTTCTGTGTTGATTGTATTAATTGTTGAGTTTCAAATTTATGTTATAAATACATATTGTTTATGTTAAATAGGTAGATATTATTCAAATTGGTATCAATTTATCTTAATCTGCAAAGGTATTGAATAAGAAGGTCGCCGTTACCTATTCAATTTATATTTTTTGATGTGACATTTTGTTGTTGTTTTTTTAAATAATCATTTTGAGAAACAAGATCTAAAATTTCAGATCAACATAAATATATATAAATATAAAATGGTACCCATTTACAATTTCAAAATGTTAAAATGTAAGTAAGTAGGAACCTACTTTTAGTTAATTATTGGTACCTATATAATTATTTGTATGTTCCTTCTTATATTGTTGGTGAATGCATTGGCGGACTTGGAACAGAATATTAAGTGGTGGAGGGGCTATCCTACGCAATACTTTTAATAATATTATTGAAAAATTAATTTTATTATTACCTATTTTGTTTTAATTATAAATTACTGGTGTGTGGGTCAAAGGGAATAAGCTGATTTTTATGGATGAAAATACTTAAAACAAATATTTTATAGATAATTTTACGCCAGGTTGACTGGCGACACTGATATTTGGCTATCTAATTATTTGATAGACCTGTTTACCACTTTTATGGTTGTATCCTAAACATTAATAATAATATTATGCGTCCTATCCATCCATATTGTGTTTAATTAGTTGAGAACAATAAATTACGATCTTAACTTCGAGGTTGAACCGTGATCCGAATATTAACTGGTAACACAGGAGATTCAACATCAGTAATTGAGAAAAGGTCAGTATTTAAAGTTTACGCAGACTTAAGTGACAATATACATTAGTTTATATGAGTAGGATTTACTGTTGAATCTGAGACAGGTTTCTTTTTTTGACTCATGGACATGGTGTTAGTCATTCACGAATGGTTGTAATATAGTTGTTAACATTTCAGGATACAAGTAAAACAAATATATTTAATGACATTTCAGTCAATCAATGTACCAATGAAAATAATTTTTTTTATGTGTCATAATCTGGATATAATGCATTTTATGAATTCAATTAGGTATAACAACATAATATGGCAAAAAATTGTAAAATGAAACAAAAATGGTTATTAAATTAGGTAAATTAAAATGTCAAGTTTAACTTACGAATTAGGTATATACCTATACCTACGTAGCTATATTTATGAATATTTGTATATTTATAAATTACGAGTATACCAACCCCTAAAAATGTTGTAGTTATGAAAACTTTTTTTTACATATCTACCTATACATTTTAACTTTTAATTCGTTATTTATATTGTTTATGATTTGTACCACTCCCTCAGCCTCTTTATTTTTTTTTGTACGTTCTTGCCACTCTATTATTTATTAGTGAACTTATGTTTTCCAGGCTTTGTGATGTGTACATTAAGCCAAGCACATATTTCTATTTCTTGGTCGTAGGAAATAATTGTATATATTTTGAAAACGAAAGAAAATAATAAAAATAATATTTTATTATAATTCTTTTTGTGGGTGTAACAGAAGATCTAAAGGGATGGGGTTAGTCGTAGTCATTAGCAATGACTCATTATACTCTGCAGGATTTAAAATGTCTATTGATATAATTAATTAAAACAAATTGAAATATTGTTAAAATGATTAAGTATTTAACTCAGAATTTCATTTTTTTTTCGGTGGAGAGTTATTTTTTTAATCGTGTTGGCTTACTCTCATATATAATATGTAGGTAGCTAATACAGACTTCAGAGTAGAGTTTTTCACTTTATAATATATTATTATTATTACGTTCATTTAACGATTTCCAATCAACTCGGTTTAACAGAAGCTGTTACATATTAATATGGCGGCATTATATTAATGCCTATAGGTAGATGATAGAAACCTACTCTAACTACATGATAATTTAATATTATTGTTATACCCATATAACATGTGTGCTGTGATTTTATGGTTATAATTTTAATTTTGACTATCCGTAGATTGGATTGTAAAAGATTGATGGATAACGTAATATAACCGGTTAATGTATAGACTGTATAGCAGTATATTTACATGGGTTTATTATTGCACGGACTCGCTGTTTATTTTACGACCACGATCGAAACAAGCGTCCGGATATACGTACTTTTTACGACTGTTTTACTATATTATAATATCCCATATTTCAAATTATATATCGCATACCAATAATTGTACCTATATACCCCAGAGACACAAGTCATTGCAGGTATAGGTATATTCAAATTTCTGCGCCACCGTAATGATAAGTTTCTATACCTTCGTCTATTCAAATATTTCATATAAAATATAAAAAAATATATCAATTTCTGATACCATAAATTAATTTTCTGATTTATGTACATTTAAAATAAATTATAATTAAGACTTGAGTTTGAAATGTTTGAATGCCTTAAAATATTTTAAAAAATGTGCAAAAATAATCTAAAAATCGTAAAACATGCATTTTGAAATTACTGCAAATGATTTTCGATATTGTCTGTCGTATTGCACTTTGTTGCTTTCCCCTATAATTATTGTAGTAAGCTTCAATATGTCATAATAATAATGAGGTTTTAAGCGATAATAATTTAGAAAAACAATACCTATAAGTAACTAAGAAACACATTTAAAATCTAAATACATTGATATACGTTTATTTTTCACTCAAATAGACAATTCTAATTCCAACAATACTTCCTAAAATTTAACTCCAAACTTTGTATTCTGATTAAACACTTTAATTGTTCACAATATGTATGAGAAATCCATCGAGGCATATTTATATATGTAATTGTATTTAATTGATTAAATATTTAAGTTAGAATGTGAAAATGTATTTAACACAAACTGTCTACTGACGCCAATTACTATGAAGTAAATAAGCATTGGAAATTAGGTGAAATTGGCGGGCAATAAATTTTTTCTTTGCAGTTCCTATTGTTCTCTATTAAAATCGGTGGTAATGGGCGTTAGTTACATTTTTTTTTTTTGTATTTGGTAATTTTTAAAAATTTAAAAATTATTGTAGTGGTTTCCGCATCGGGTCCGAGTCTAAGGTGATGGATAAGTCGAGGCTGCTGATTTGGTCTGTGTAGGGGAGTATTCTGTGATTATGTGGTTTTGTTCAAGAGTTAAGTTTAACATTAATTGCACCTGTGTTTCTCTTATTTTGTCAATATTAAGGTTTTGTTTACATATATTATGTCTTTTGTTCTTTGACAAATTATCACACTTTATTTGTTTTTAAGAAACATTTATTTTGACTGTTTTCAAATCTCAAAGCTTCGTGTCCTTAATATTCGAGATGTAGTGGTGAAATAAGTAGGTAGTATATGTTTATAGTTTCGCGGATCGTTGGACGACACGTCACGATAGCCCGCAATACATCACGGAATAACTGACAGCTACAAGTCCTCGTTTTGTGACGCATTTTTTCCTCTTTGTTTTACACAAACCATTATTTTTATTAAAATTCGCAGTATGACATCATGCTCCATTAAGTCCCGCTGTATGTATGTTATCGCACAATCGATCAAAGCAAATTTTCTAATGTATTGTCCAAGTACCTATGTATAAATATATAAATATTAAATATATATATATATTTATTTATTTATAAAGTGTATTATCGATCATATTAATCAAATTAGCATATTTAACTAAGTAGATATAAATTATATTTAAATCAATTGACATTTTTAAAATATTCTGTCACATATTTTATTTTATATAAATATATTAAATTGCTTATATTTTTCGTTTTATTTATTAATATATTAAAACGTTAACAGAGCAATAAACATTATCATGATCGGTTCTATAATTGTCTGTTTAAAAAATATGTAATTTTCTTCAACTTCATATTTAGGTGTACTTATAAGTACATCACTTGTCCGTTGTCGTTCATTCAATCATCCATTATAATATCTGTAAAATTAAAACGTTGTGTTTTCAGAGTTAGATAGATAATTAAAACTAGTTAGTTATTGAATTTTAGTCGGGTGTTATTTGAAATTGAAATAAGTTATAATTTGTATCTATATGATTTATATTTGATGTGCCTATCCGATATTTTAATCAATATAAAAGGACCAGGGTTACTTCTATAATATTACAAAGGTACAAAAACCTTATAGGCATGTTATCTTATTAATGCCAGTGTCTGTGATACTCTAGGTGTCAGGGATTATGGGATCCACTATAAGGTACCTTAATATACCATTGTTAATCTGACATCAATTATAAATATAATTGTATGATACTTCTGACCCCCAAAAGAGATCTAATAAATAATGTATTGTTTTGTTGAAATTGAATGAATCAAAAAACAAACGTTCACTTTTACTATTTATTTTATTTACTATATATTTGAATATTTTAAACCATAACATCGATTATTATTATTATTATCATATCTTAGGTGTAGGTTAGTTTTGTTAATATGAACAAAAAAATTTTAAATTCAATGTTATATATTAAATATAATACCTACGTTCTACATATATTGTAAAATTATTTAAATTATATACCATATTTATTATTATATAATTGTATTTTACTAAAAATGTAACACTAGTGGCCTGTGTTGTCGAAGAGGAAATTTAGTTATGTAAATTTCAATATCAATAAAAAAAAAAAATTTTAATATAGACTATTAAAATATGTCGTATGTGGAAACGCGTTGATCATTATAGGTAAAGTTAAAGTGTAAAAATACTAATGCATCTCACATTAAAAATTGAGCCATTTAAAATAACCGCAACAATCTAGTCGATTAATATAAATATAATTAATATAGTAATAATTATGATATGAATACATATATACAGTAAAACCTTTCTATAATGGAATCGCTTGGGACCAAATATTTTTCCGTTATAAAGAGTTTTCCGTCGCAGAAGGGTAGAAATTGCATTTATTATTTGCACCGGGACTATTGACATTTTCCGTTATAAGAAGGACTCTGTTAATAGAGGGTCCGTTATAGACAGGTCTTACTATATGTATATTCCTTAACAGAACATTATAATATTCTAATTCCAGTATGTGGCAAAAAACTACATCACAGACACGAAGATATTAATTATTTTTCGACCGTCATTCTCACGTATTCTATTTAGGCGTTAAACCGTGTTATTATTCCCGGTGAATATTTCATAAACATACAATAATAATTCGTAAAAAAATTCACGGAATGGTAAATACAAGCACACGGTTGTAGTTAATACTTATAATAATATATTACAATATCATTATAATATTAAGCATATTATACAAACAGTAAATCGTCTCTATCGGATAATTCACTCGACATTAGTATAGGATTCCGCCCCCCACATTAGTGCATATTATTATTATTATTATACCCGGCAACATCATCAGCGAGTCTCCGATCTGGTTGTATTATATAGCTGCTCGTTTGTTATTCACGAATGTTGTGCTGCAGCCCGGCGGAGAGGGCGGGAAATAACAATGCGATAAAACTTTAAAAAGCGGCGGGTGGATTGCGCGCGGGAAACTCGACGTCGGTTAAAAAAATGTGTCGTCGGGGTGCACAATACGTATATTGTGTAATAATAATATATAGGTAATTATATTATTCTGTGATAGTTTGGTACATACGAAAATATAATAATACTTAGATATGTATTTTCGATGGGCCGCCTACGCTATAGCATCTATATTCTATATAATATATATGGTATATAATATATTATAATATTTTTTTAATATTGTATACACAAGTCTCAGTGTGATATATACTATGTATATACTTAATGATAATATGTGTGTTATATTTATATGTTGTACATTATATAAGCTATGTATACGCGATGATATTATATATTACTATAATGTGTGTGTACATCAAGAACACGCTTTCGTATAGTGCGCGGTTGAATGAATACCAAACGCGTCTTTTGTGTTTCCAAAGTCTTTGGTGCGCATATATGGGGTTTTTTCGATAAGCCTTCGCGAACGGTGGTTAACACTCATCAGGAAATGGCAAATCGTAACAAAAGACAATGCCTTGCGCTCATCAGGCGATTACAAGGGACGCTAATGAGGTTATATTGTGCAGACAGACATTTATCCGTCGAGTCTTGCTCTTTCTCCCCGTACCACTACCATCGCCATCGCCTCCACAACCACCGTCTCCACCACCTGTGCCGCTCCTTAACACGACGTGCGTGCGCTCGCGTTTCTACCCCGTCCGCTCTGCGCGCGATCGTTCTGTAGCCGGTTGGCATCTGTTCGGGCTTGGTTGGCTGCAGGATGGATATTGTTGGTGCCCATGATGCTAGTCTTGTTCGTTTCGCTGCAGAGAGAGAGAGAGAGGGAGAGCTTAAAGGTATCGTCGCTGTTTTCGAATAATACAAAAGACCCCGTGCCGAGTGGATACCTATGTATGTATTGTACGCTTTCGGTTTGCTGCCCCCCCCCCTCGCGGCTTGCTTCGTCACGTCCTCGATCTCCGTAGTCGGGGTAGGTGTGTGTAGGACGAGTGAGACAAAGCTCTAAGAACGTTTCCGTTGCC
Source organism: Diuraphis noxia (assembly GCF_037042655.1). Lineage (NCBI taxonomy): Eukaryota > Metazoa > Arthropoda > Insecta > Hemiptera > Aphididae > Diuraphis > Diuraphis noxia. Next base: position 71,994,880 of record NW_028301714.1, read on the forward strand.
GTTGCGCCACTCACATTAAATACACACCACCCCTCAGCTATCCACCTGTAGTGGGATATAAGGTTTTCTGTTCACCGACGACCCTGCGCAACCACCACCCACAACACCACCATCGCAACACGACCATCGCGGGCCGTACCCCCATCGTCCACCTAGCACACAGCCCGAATGCATGCAGTTCGTTTATAAATTCAGTTCTAGACATAAAACGACTTTTGAATATTGTATTGTACCTATGTATTGTATTATTATAATAAATCACGCCCGACCATTAGGACCGACGAAATGACTTCGGATGCTTCTATCTTTTATAGTCTATTGTCGTTTAAGACGAGCATTGAAGAACAATTTGAGCTTTCTTGGAAAACTTTATACATAGGTAAGTAGTTTTCTCGTCTAAATTTGAGATTTTAACTACTTATTCGTGTAAATATTATCTGCTTCACATAATAATTTATCTACTTTTAAAGTATATTTTCAAAATGTTGTCGTATATCATGCCACATATATACGACAACATTTTGAAAATATACTTTAAAAGTAGATAAATTATTATGTGAAGCAGATAATATTTACACGAATAAGTAGTTAAAATCTCAAATTTAGACGAGAAAACTACTTACCTATGTATAAAGTCTTATGTACTAAAAAGGTTAGTGGAACAGAATTTTTCTTAAGTGTTTAGTTTTTGTTTGAAATATTCAAAATGTTTATCAAAATAAATCGACGCGCTGCTCCGTTGTAACTACACTATGTTCGTAACAAAAATATCACTTATTAGCATTTTAAATAAACAAAAATTACTTATTTCTACATAAAACAAACATCAAAAATAAAATGTTTGCGTTGATAATGAATTTTGTTATGCGAGTGACTTTTACACGAGTAAGATAATATAGGCGATTATTCTGAGCTCGTCCCAATAATGTAATGTCACGTGGTTATTCCTAGATACATCCTTAATTAATACTTTTATTTAAATTTAATTTTGACATAATCGTTTTTAGTAATTCTGACTACCATGGTTTAGCTTTAATAATAATTTTAAGATCATTTTTTTCTTTGTGATGTGTGATTTTTTAATAATTATATAATAACACATCCATTACAGTGACTCTTAGTGAAGAGCAATTAAATATCCATTGCCCGAGTTTTTTTAAAATTAAAAAATTAAAATATAAAATAAACTCGAATTCATCATTTTATTAATAGCTATAATATTAGTTCGTTCTTTAATCCATACAAGCGGTTGGATAAACAAAAAAACTATTTATTTTAAATATTTAATATTGATTTAATATATTTTCATACTCACTCATCGCAAAGTTTATTTTTATGAGCTTTTCCATTATACTAATTATTTTATCCACCCACTGTTCAATAATTAATATCTCTTCAAATGATTAATTTATGACAACTGTATAAGAATAAAATATTTTCAGCGTTCTTTTAACCTAATTGTAAAAACAATTTAACAATTTGCTTAAAATTAAAATTATGTAATAAATAATAATAAATATGTTTAAATAGTTAACAGATACATATTGTTCTATATATCTAAAATAAAAACTGTTCATTAATTATTTATTGACTTATCGACGAGCATCTATGATTAAAATATACATTTACAATTTTAATTTGAAACTCCTAGCAAATAATTTTTATATGATGTCATCTTTTTCGTAATACACTTTTTAGAACTAAAAGTTTTCTCAAAGTTACTCATAACTTGTTCATAGATTGGAAATTTGACCTAGTATACTTTAAAGTTTACATAAACCATTTTAAGTTTCAACAAATCCTCATTTTTATAATTAAAGAGTTTATCTTATAATTTCAATGAGTATTGTCAAGAATAAGTCTATATATCATATTACCTCAACTTAATCACTAGTTGTATTACATAAATGCTTGAAATGTTGAATACAAATTGTATGGATTAAAAATTTCAGCTCATACATTGTATAAGCTATTACTAATTACCTACATATCATTTTGGACAGTAATAATACATTACTTTAAGAACTCGTACTTATTAATGATATATATTATATACATTACATACATTTATTTATAATTAATGAATTTCAATAAAACATATCTGCTTGATGCATGTGCATGTGTGCATTGCATTTTCTGTGTTCATCGTTAAATCCTTGTAAACAGAAAATAAGAAAATAATTGATATTATTTTTAATATGACAATAGGTATTATAAAATTATGATTTTTGTACTAAAATAGAAGATATTCATGATGTAGATCATAAATAATTATGTAAGTAGATTAAAACCAAATGAAACTTTAATTAATTTTTTATAAAATACGTTTACGAACTTTATAATTTATATGTTCGAAAGTCAAACATGTGATTATTGAGTAAAATTAATCAGACTGCAGTTGTTGCAATATGTGCATTTAGTAGTTATACAGTTTATCAAAAGTGCAGTTTTTGGTCATCATATTTATCCTTTGCACACGTGGCACCCGTTCATAACAGCCGTGTTTTGACTGTGTATTGTATATAGTCCCTACTATTTGTTTAATGCTATATGAATAAATCATAACGAAAATCACATCAGTTAAAAAATAAAAATAATCACAAAGCTACAAACTGCAGTATCGGAATAAAAATAATTAATATACAATATAATATTTAATTTGAATATTGATTTTCTGTAGTTTTTTTTAAATATATCGCGTGGTATATCACGCTATAATATATCACGTTGACCAGTGCTTAAACCGTCAGCAGTCGAACAAGCCCGGACGGCGGTAAAAATGTTAAAAAGCGATCGAAGAGAATATAGCGAAGATGAGTTAGTTGTTTATCCGGGTGAGGGGGGGGGGTGGTCTGGTCTCGGATAAGTGGTATAAGTGGTTAAAAGCTTCATTGTGACTGTTTCATCGGTATTGGTATGCAAATAATACACACATACACATATATCGATATGTATGTATATATAAAACTGTTTGTTTACTAGTCTTTTGTTTCAAAGCGATTTATGCGCTGACCGAGAGCATTATATATATATATACAATATATAACTATATATATATATATATATAAACTCTAGGTATTTCGGTATTTGGGCTGGTTTAGGTACCACATCAAACCTTACAGCGGCGTCGTTGAGTCGATATTTGGATAAATATGTATATACATAGGTATATAATATATGCATGTATATTATTATAAATCGTTGTCATTGGGCTGCGTTATGGGTCTCTAATTATTATTATTTGATACGATGTGTATGTATGTGTTATAAAATGTTTGCACTGTAAATACACGTACGTAATGGACCACATTGCGTAGATACCCACGGTCCGTGAATTGCGAAAAACGAAAATATTATTAAAACCATCTCTCTCACTCACTCTCTCTCTCTCTCTCTTCCTATTTTTATCTCTCGAACCAGCCACTTTTTCACCCGAGCAAATACCATATATATATATAAATATATACTCAACACACACAAATATCAAATAGTTATAAATTTGTGTGTGTGTACGCAACAGTTATCAAAATGTTGATACTATTTACCCAGCGTGTATTGGTTTCCGCGGTTGATGACCTACAGGATTTTTGGAGCGAGCACGGTACGAATAAATTACTAAACAAAAATAAAATTTAGTTTATGTATATAAAATATCAAATAAAATAGACATATAGTAGGTTTATATAAAGATATAAACGTTTTTAATGTAACGAATAAACAATATTATACTTGAAAATCGTTAAAAAAATACTCTGAAAAAGAACGTTTATATTTTACAAATATTAATAATAATGCATTCGAGTGTATATCATAATAATATAATATCATCCTCATACAAGTGGCTTATCGAATAGCCAATAAAATTACAGTTTTTGAATCTCCTATATTATGCCAGTCGCAACCCCTTCCCTACCTATTAGTTGATTTAACATTTTTGGAATTGACTACTTATTATATTCAATATAATATCTAATATTCCATTTTTTTTTGTGTGTGTTGGAACCACGGCGCTACAGGGGGATACTTCACCTGGTTGTGTCGTCCTTCCCCCTGTATCTGTATCATATATTTACATGACAAATACAACAGATTACAGCAATTATACTTAACTAAGGCGGTAGCCTTTACATGCACTGTAGGGTTCTACCCCTCCAACTTTCGCCGTTGGCGCACAATATATTTTGCTTAACTAATGTGTCTTTGCGATGCTCTTTGCAATGCCCTTTCTTCTTCCTCCTTCGTGGAGAGCACTTTGGTTATGTACTGCTTAACAAGGGTCCAGTTTTCCCGGCTCTCCAACATTTTTGAGACGACGGTGTCTGGCTCCAGATCCGCTCCAAGTGTCACACATACCTCACTCTTTGTCTGCCACCACCTGTCGCAGACGAATAACGTGTGTTCGGCATCGTCTTCCTTTGCTCCGCAGACCACACATTCCGGGCTTTGGCGCTTCTTGAATCTCTCCAGGTATTTACCGAAGCACCCATGACCAGTAAGCATCTGCGTCAGATGGAAATCGCAATCCCCGAACCTCCTCTCGATCCAAGGTTTGACATTTGGTATAAGTCTGGACGTCCATTTTCCCTTCTTGGAGTCCATCCATTCCTTCTGCCATTTGTCTATTGTGATTGCACATTCAACTGCTTCTTCAAAAATTCTTCCCTGCCTCTTGTTCGTAAATCTTTTTTGATTCTCCAATGCTGGGGATCATTGTCCAATGGCGGGGATCATTCCGCTAACTACCAGAGCTGCTGCGGTAGACACCGTTCTATATGCCATAATGCATCTCAGTGTAATTTTCCGCTGAGGACTTTCCAATCCTTCGACATTGTTAGCATACACCAATGCCCCTGCCCAGATTGGCGCAGATATAATATCTATATTCCATTTAGGACAACAATAAATATTTTATATTATTTAAAATTTTATTCGCATATTATTTGATGACAATAATTTATTATGACTATAACTATTTTCAATCAAATAATTTTAGTAGAGGCAAAATTTAAACTTTAAAGTATATATACTTAAAATAATAATTAGTCAATTTTGATAAATTGAAGCAAAACTCAAATAATAGATAGTTTTCTAACACAGATATTTATTATTTATTTTTTATTTAGAATAAAGCCATAAAGGCTTCAACAGCTTGAGGTTATTAGCTTACAATTGTAACAAATGAGAACAGGAATAAAATATTTAAAAATATTTATAGTTTATGGTGTAAATTAGTATAATACAATAATTTGTAGATTGCTTCAATGTTATCTTCGTTGAAAGCAAGATGGAGGGATCATGAGTTCTCGAAGATTGTCCGTGCTTCGGTGTATTTTGGGAATTTCGTAACAATGTGGTCAATCGATAGATTCACGTTACATGTGTAGCATATTGGAATACAATAATATTCGTCATGTTATAAAACTAAATTAAACATGTCCACAGTTTTTGACCAATTGACGCTAAATTTTGCTTAGGTATGCATAATTTAGAATTTCAGACGGGTCGTCAGTATATTACATTTTATAAAAGTCACGGCTAACAGCTATATTATATAATATAAAAAGTGATAGAGTATTGTTAAGGTTTACAGAGTTAAAAATGAATTAATGCTAACTTAATATTAATATTATAATATATATAAAAAAAAACAAATAAATAAATTCATATATACATATATAAATTAATGTATAACCTCAATTTATAAGTGTCATCACTGGGTGGCTGCTTTTATCAATCTTATTTATGTATTTTATTTATCTCGGCTAATACTATTATTGCACCCATGAGTTACAGATTGTGTATATAACAATAAAGGGGAAAAAATGAATTGACCAATTTTGATGATTCAAGGAAGGCTTGGATAGTTATAAATTAAACCAGTTATTGCAGGTTGGCTATCCGGTATAAAATAATAATTATAATATAAATTTATAAAATAAAATAATATTATAACAACTGAATATTCGTTTATTTCTGTTTATAAATAATGATTTACGAGAGAAAAAAATTATTTATCACCATTCACCGCTGGTAGATTGTTCATTTCAGTTTCATTTATTCCCCAAGCAGCTCTGAATGATACAGCTAGCATATTATACAACATTTTATATACGTATGTACTTGGTAGACCTAATCATTTATTAAATTAAGTAGGAAAACCTATGTATAAATTGGTAAAAATTATGACGATAGAAAAATACTTATATAAGTGTAAATACAACCATGAAAAAAATAATATGACGTTCTTGTTTGAAGCTTGTACGAAAGACCATGCTACCAATAATGCACTGAGATTGCCTATACAACACGCCGGCCAACAAAAAAATGTCACTAAAAAAATTTAAAAATATACCTACAACATTATTGTTCAACCGGAAACTTATTCGAATTAGTTTTAATGAACTAATTTGTTTTCTTATTTAAAACTATTAAATATTATAATAAAAATAAAGAAAGGAATAGATCGAAGATTATTTAAAAAATATTTGAATTTTTAACGAACAATTAATTAAAACTTCAAATTTCCAATTTTCAAGTTAATAATCCTTCAAGAGGGTTATCTCCAAAGTCAGTATTGGTCAATCATGAGTCATGATTAACATTTTTATAGGTACACAATCTTAAAATGTCAAATCTTTTTGGTTGTAGTATACATAGATAGTACATCCTGAATACTTGAAGGTTTCATTTAAAAAATAAATATACCAAAACTAATCGCTTTATTTTCTAAAATGAATTAAACCCTTTCATAAGATTTTCCAAAAATTATTAATAGTATAATAACTAGATTGTCTAAGAGGATTTTAAAACTTTATAATCGTTATCATTGAAGTATTTTTTATTTTTTTTTTTATAAAAGAAAAAGTTATTAAGTAAGAGAGTATTTTAATTATTTTAGCGATCTTTTTCCGTAAAGTCAAGGAATGCAATATGGAATAATATCCTATAATTAAACTGTCAAAGTTTTATGAAAAAAAAAGCTTGTAATAGTTAAGCTCTTTGCACTGTTTTAGACCTTATTTATCAATCAAATACTTAAAACTATAAAATCCTAACATAACTAATCCGTGTAACGGTGGATTACAATAACTACGATTATTAATACTTATTAAATAGACTTAAAAAATAAATATATATTTAAGTAGGTTAAAAATATTTATTTGTCTTATAGATGCGAAAACGTGTGGTAATTACAATATAATATTTAATTAATCAGTTTTCAGTAGTGTGGTTTTTTATTTTCTAATACGAATTAATGTGGAATGCTTTTCATGGTGAATAAACTTGGTCGATTTACATGATAAGAAGGAAAACTTTGACTAGTACACCCAAAAGTCCAATTTTTGTTTACCAAGGGAGAAATCTCTGAATTTGAAAGAGCAGTTGGTTATTTTTAAAGCACAGATGGTTTCATTTAAAAGTTGTGCGTGATATTTTAAAATTAGTATAGTTTTATAAATTTGTTTAGCTGAAAATTACATAAAAAATAGAGGAATGTTGTTTTTGTTGATCTAAATACATATTAGACAAATTTATACATATTTAATTTGAAATTAATTCATAAGCTGCGTCCACACCTAACAAACAATTAGAAAAACGTTTGTCGAACGTTCGCCGAACACCAAAAATATCTAGCAAACGTTTGACGAATGTTTTTCGAACGTTTGTTTGAGGTAGACGTGTTTCCAAAAAAATTTGTTTGTCAATAACCCAAACAAAAATGTTCGCTCACTAAGCGAACATTTTGAATGTATGTTTGTAAATTATATAAATAATATAATATTAATTTAAATAATAATAATAATAATTTATATTATTTAATTATTTAATTAAATGTTTATTAATGTAATTTAATAATTTTAAATTCTGAACGGATACAAACGTGAGGTGATGTGTCAATACGTGATAGACTATTTAAACAATATACTATTTTTAAATTATTATTTTGTGATATTCCAGACTATAGCGAGATAATGCGGTAATATCGCGCGTTTATATATAAATATTCTGTTATATACATATATGTAGTATTGTTTATTGAACTAATATTAATTTTAATTAATTTAATTATCAAGAAAACCAGTATTCAGTTTGCACGTGACCCAGTACACCACACATGGATAGTGGTATCTTTTATTCTTTCTATTTTTTTATTCAGTGTTAATATACCGACTTCCGAGTCACAAAATGAATGAAAAGTGGTCTAAAGAGAAAATAATCGATTTAATTCAATTATATGAGAATGCCAGTTGCTTATGGAACACAAAATCTCCCGATTATAAAAATAAGATAAGACGTACTGATGCATTTATTGATATTGCTAACAAACTTAACGCTGAGGAACAAAAGGTAAGAAAAAAAATTGAATCTCTTCTAACTCAGTATCGCAGAGAAAAAAAGGCTTTGATTTTAAAACCTGGTATGTCTAGGCCGATGATATAAAAACACCTTGGTATGCATATAAATATTTCTACTTTTTATCTAATAAAAATACACCAAGAATTACGCGATCTAATACCAGTGAAGATGGTGAAAGTAATTTATTGGATTCTGATTTACTTAAATCAGAATCGGGCAATGAGGATACTATCAGTGAACTTAATTCTGTTGAAATTGAAAATCATTCTAAAAATGTTGAGCAAAGTGTAGCAAATTTAGATAAAAAAAAAGAAACTTTTTTTATCGCCCAAACGCCCAAAAATGCCAAAAATAAATAATGAAGATGATGATCAAACGAAAGAAGCATATGCAATTATGAAATCTTGTTATTCAAAAATACAAGAGGACCAACAAAGGGATGAGTTTAAAGTGCATGGGGAATCAGTTGAATTTAGATTAAGGAAAATTAAAAACACAATATCTGTGTGTTTACTTAAAAATCAGATAGACAACCTATTATTTAAAACCGAAATGGACCAATATACACACGATGCTTCGGTACCTCAGCCATTAGAACAGAATTTACCATCACCACAACCACCTTCTACTCCTTCTACTTCTACAAAACAGGCGAGAGAATCTCCACAATTACAAAACTTCAATATGCAAGATTATGTACAATTTTATTAAAGTATGTTATATTTAATATTTTTGAGAAGTAATATTCATTTGTTATTCATTTTCCTACTTTATATATTATTATATTTGTATAGAATGATGTAAGTTATAATTTTTTTTTAACATATATAAATTCACGCGCAAGTTGCCGACTTATTTAACTTTAATTTATTTATTTAATATGAATAGGAAAATTAATTTAATAAAGTGATACTTGAACAATTACAAACAATATGTTATTTACTAAAACTACATTATATATACATATAATTTTTATAATTAAACGTATTCATCTTGCCAAGGAATACTTCCATGTTCACTTGTAAAATACGTCGTAAGTTCGTCTCTTATAGCTTTTGGGTTTCCTCCTGACTTGCGTCCAATACGTGAAAGAGGTAAACATGATGTATTTTCTGAATGTGTTCTCCATGTCCCTGGTATAATTTCTTCTCCTGATTCATTTTCGACATCAAGACTTCCTTGTGGAGTTTAAGAGTTTTTAGAGGTTTTACTAGCCCGAAGAAAATTGTGTAAGTAAACGCATGCAAGGGTAACTGACGTTGCATTATCTGGACTTAGTAACATGGGTTTTCTAAGTACTCTAAATATAGAACTCATAATGCCAAAATCATTTTCGGATACTCTACGTGCTCTGCTTAATCGATGATTAAAAATTCTTTCTTTACTTCCTTTCATTTGGTGTCCTGGATATGGTTTTAGTATATTCTCACTGAGTGAAAATGCATCATCAGCCATTATAATGTATGGTATAGAAATATCTCTACCAGGTAAACATTTAGGCTGAGGTAGATTTAGAGATTTGTTTACCAAACTTTTCCATAAGTCAGTGTTTTTGAACACACTCCCATCGGAAATACGTCCCCGACAGCCAACATTTACGTATGTGAACGAGTAGTTCGCGTCAACAAGTGCCATTAATACTATACTGAAGTGGCCTTTATAATTAAAAAACTCAGTTCCGGTCTTAAACAGAGCTTGCAATAAAATATGTTTTCCGTCAAGGGCGCCTATGCAGTGAGGAAAGTTCCATTTATCTTCGAAATCAAAAGCAACTTTCAGCCAACTGTTTGTATCTGATGGTGTCTAAAAAAAAATCAAGTAGAATAAAATTTAGTATATTATATATTATATTATACAGTCAGCTGAGATATTCAGTGGTACCTCTTAACGTGAACACACTGTAGGCATATACCTATAATATATTATATATATAGTAAAAAAGTGTATTTTATTACCATTATAGAAGTGTGAAGGCCAGTTATTAATGCTTCGCATACTTCAGGTACAATCTGTGATATTGACTGCTTTGATATTTTGAACGTATACATTAGAGAATGATATGAATCACCACTTGATAAAAATCGTAAAGTTATTGCTAAACGCACTGCCACAGAAATATTTTCACGAAAATTAGTGTTTTCTTTTGTGACTTTTGGGCCAATTAAATTAATTAAAAATTCGAAATCAATACTTGACATTCTGGTAAAATTACTAAATAAATCACTTTCATGTAAATCTAAAATGAAATTCTCACCACTGTAAGTCTTTCTTCTCTGAAAAAGTTGTCTTTCCCACCACCTTCTTTTTTTATTATTATTTTTATTTTTTTGATATTTATTACGCATTATAACAAACGCAGCAGCGCCAATGCAGCATGCGACTTGTTCTATATCTGATATGGTCGCGACTGTTGGCAAACATATAGCGAACATCAAATTATAAACAAACGTTTGTTGTCATTAATAAAATGTTTGACAAACGTTCGACAAATGTTTTTCAAACGTTCGACATATGTTTGACAAACAATGTTTCCCCAAACGTTTGTTAGGAGTGGACGCAGCTATATATTTAATAATTAGGTAACTGTAATTGTTTACATAGGGATAATCTATGCATAGGCACGATTTAGTATTTATAGTTTCTTAATTATTCGGTTTTCCATATATCCGAATATTGTCATAATACATTATACTATTATGATGTTTAATGTACATATCAAATTAATTTTAAATGCGATAAGATTATTTAGATTTACTTAACCAAAGTATTATGATTTAGTAAACTAAGTTTTTTGGTTAAAAATATTCATGTTTTTCACAAGTAATTAGAGCATCTCCTGATTTCGGATGCTACGACTTAACTGATAGTTATATGTGTAAGATTAGGTGATGTGAAACAGCTGGGTGAGAAAATCATTTAATTTGTTCGACGTTCACGCCACAGTCGTTATAATGTGCGACGCGTTTGATGAATATTTTAAATTTTAGATGATTGTTACAACGTAGGTATAATGTAATTCAATGGCAGTACAGATTTTATTGATGTAAGAACTGCAGTGTACGTAATTCTATTGTAATATTATGAGTAGTAGAATATTAATATTTATAAGAGTTAAACTTGTCTGAACAACACGTTTTGGCATGCACGTGTATTTAAAAAACTTACTATGAGTCATAATTATATATATTTGTCGTTTAAAAATAATATGTTGATTGTGTTTGCAGGCCGTTCTGATCGTTCTGATCTACTGCCATATAATATTATGGAATGACACGCATAACCGAAAAAAATTCGAAGAATGTTAAAAAATAGTAAATAATCAAAAAGCAAATGGGTTTTTCCTAGAATTGTAGGCCTTGTCTTAGGTCGCAACCGCCGTGTAACCATCTACCTAATCGCGAGGAGGTGGTTGATCGGCGCGAGGGCGTGTTTACGTGTAGGCGGCGCTCGCGCCCGCCGTCGTCGTCACATGGCTACCGCGGCACGTTGCACATAACCGCCCGCAGTGACGCCCGGCCGTCGTGATTGTGCACTAGTCGGCAATGCGCTCCGCTGATCGAATCTTTAACCCGTCACGTGGTCCAAGTCGCGCGGATATCACACCATGGACGTTTCAAGGTATGGTGCCCGTTCGAATATTATATTATTATGCTTTATAATCCGTGCGAATTGATAAAATTACATAATATAATAAAAAAAAAAAACTCCTATAGTCATACAATGTAACGTGTTATAGTGTCGAATTCGAGTAATAATAATAATAATAATAATAATGATAATAATATTAAGGATATAACATAATATTATTGTATAAAATATTTATCAGCATTTAGCAGAGATATGTGATTTCCTCGTACCATGGGTTAGTAGGTACATCACCGATGACGGTAGAACGACAGGCGAATTAAATTGCAACGTTAATACATTTTTTCACGATCTCCGATAATAATAAATAACAACTTTTAAGTGGACGCTACACCTGCATATGTTGTCTTCGTCTTACAAACGTGTAACGTAGCAAATTTTATGCTCATCAGATCACGTTTAGCTCCATTAGTTTAATATTTACAGTAAATTGACCTGTTACAAAAATTAAAGGTAACATTATTATTGAGGACATCTCGTAGGCTTTTTATTATATTTTAATTTTAAAGTGAGTTATGAGTATTTTAAGATATACAAACAATTTACAATTTTAAAATACACATAACTCACTTTAAAATTAAAATATAATAAAAAGCCTACGAGATGCCCTCAATAATAATGTTACCTTTAATTTATGAAAGAGGTCAATTAACTCTAAATTTTAAACTAATGGAGCTAAACGTGATTTGCTATGTTACGCACTTGAAAGACGGAGACAACATATTATGCGGGTGTAGCGTCCTCTTAAGGATGTCGATCGATAGATATTTATTTTTACAGTAGTGTGTGTATCCCACATCAAGTCTATGTATAACGAGTACTTTCAAACATAAGACGTGAAATGTATTGTAATGTGAAAATTTTTTTTTGTCAAGTAAAATTAGGTTATATGTTTTGTATGATTTTGATGTTTGTATCCAAGATGAGTTTCAATTATCACTTCATCGATATGTGTTCAGATTTGGAGGTCCCTGAAGTTGGCCGCACAATTTCAAAATGTTCGCAGGTTGTAAACACATAAGCATATGAATAATGCACCATTGAGGTTTTAAATATTTAATAACATTCAATATATTAGATATTAAGAGATCAAGAAAGTATGTAGGTATAGTACAATATCGAATGAAATTTTGATAATTATTTTAAAATACAGTAATTCAATAGACAATAATAAAACAATAAAACATTTTATAGAATCTCATCATTTTTTTATTGTTTCTTATTTTTAATAAATTATTTTATTATGATTATTGTGATTGGAGATGTAATAAATGTGAGCGGTAATCACCATTAATCAGTATTCCAGAAAAATTTTTATCTTGGGTTCCGTTAATAATGAAGAATGAAAAATATTAAAATGAGCGTTGGTTGGTTAAATAATAACAAAAATTTCTCATTATTTTTAGATTATTAATTATTTCGAGACGTTGTAGAAATACCTAATATTATACAAAACATTGCCAATATTTGTTATGGTAAAACTGACAATGGTGTTATATTGCACATGTTTGTGTAAAATCTAAGTTAATTACGGAATTCCCTAGCTCCATTGATAAATATTTACAGGTGGTTTGTTTGAACAATGTTTCTTATAAAATAAATTAAATACAATTTAAATGTTTTAACAGCAACACAAACAACTAATTGTTTTGTGTTTTCAGATAAATAACAAAACATTTTTTTTTACATGCATAAATATGTATGAATACTCGTATATATATATATATATCCAACTAATAAAACATTGTAGATTTTAAATAAAAGAATGAAAAAATACATTTTTAAATAATTTTAATAAGCTTGATTCAATAATTTATTATTATGTACCTTTGTTACTTAAATAACAGTTTGGTAATATTTATGGTAAAAATATCTCAGTTACAATAGAGGAAAAAACGGTAAATTATGATTTATTCGACGTTCCGAGTATACTCCAGTAATACGTTTTGCCTTCCAGGTTAATAACGAAATTCTGAAAATGTTGCACCTACAGTATCTCTGTTGAATGATATCTTGATACAGGTTATACTTAACATAACCTAATCTTGTGTTAAAAAAAGGTACCTACACAGTTTTTTTTTTTTAATGGTAAATATTTTTAAGATTTTTTATAGAATAATAATTATATATAATATTTATGTTATATTCTTTAAATTCGGGCATGACCACATGTATTTTAACTATTATAATTTATTTATAATTATGTCTTTTTATTTAAAATATAAGTACCTACTTAAAATAAATGTTATACATTTAAATACAGATTATGTGAAATAAGCTCTAATGTATATTGAAGAACCTTTTTGTTTGTTTAGATTAATTTTCATTTTGATGGTTTTGTATATGATCAAGTTTCATTTAATAAACTATAACTGTAAATAAATAAATGCATTTTTTTATATTAGACCTATTGTAGGGCAATAGTCATAGTTCTATCAGGATTTATTGAAGGTATTTTCGGAATTTACAATTAAGTTTTATTAACTTAAATAATTTTGTTATAAAACAATTGAATGAAATCAATTATACTCTGGCTTAGTGTTCGGATTTTTTTTTTAAATTTCAAATTGAATCATAGATGCTCTTATACAGCTCTTTTAGTAGACGATAATCGATATTATTATATTTGTTGAGATTTTTTAAATTTAATGTTCGAACCGACAAATCGGACAGACAATCATTCAACTGGGACAAATAACAATTATAATTTGTTATTCGGGTAGGAGACCCCATCTGGTCTAACGGCAATAAGCGATTTTTCTTACCGAATTATTCTCGTCATTTTTCGGAGCGTCCGAAGAAAACAATGTTGAAATGTCATCATTCTTCCGATGTTGCGGTGTCAACGGACAAACTCAATTTAATCCGTCGACAACCATCTTTGTAGTAATTCCCTGCCTCGAGTTAAACTTGTGTTTCCCCGTGTCTCTTTTGTGTGTCCGAGTTTTCACGTCACCATTGGAAACCACAAAAATGTGTAAACTAATAATAACAATAAAAGTGGAAAAAAAAACATATCCACTTAGGCTTCTCATCATTGACGTTGGTAACGCGTCTTTTTTTCTTCTCTTTTTGCCTTTTGTCATTTTGGGCAGCTTGACAATAGAACGGCTTATCTCGCTGGTGAAAATATTACACAGCACCGGTGATAAGAAGGCTGAGGTTGTATACAATGTCGGTGGCATAACGAGATGTATTCTTGGTTTAGCGCTCTTTTATATACCTAACAGATTCAAAAGCACTGGGGTGTAAAAAATATTAACACATTTTGGTTGGGCGATTAAATTTTGAAAATAACACTCAGTGATACAAATGTACATAGTTTAAAAAAAAATAAACTTGAGTATATAGTTTAAGATATATAAAACTAGAAAAAACTAATGAATCAACATTTTTAAATAAACTATCATGTTTCCCTATTACACTATAAAAAACAACAAATCTTCGGTGCGTTTATTCATAATTTAAATGGTCGCAGGTATATCATTTCAAATTAGTTCGTTATATTTATTGATTTTCTAATTTAATTCGTATATTGTATATTATATTATTTATGATATAAAATAGTAATATAAATATTATTTTTGACTTAAACGAATATATTTTAAGTGTACAATTATTGCAACCTAAAGTATATATGTCATACGTGTTAAATTTAGGATAGTATATACATAGCTTAAAAGTAATGGTGTGTGAATTTTTTTTCAAAAATATGCCGATTCTATCTGAATATATCTTATTATATTATTACGTATATATTTAATATTTCCATGATTGTGGCCATTGATCATATTTTACCGTTTACTGAATGTTAAAATCAGACTATTGTGATTCATCTTTATTATTATGTAGTATTTTCAATGCAGATAATAATAAAAAAAAGACACATGCGTATTATGTCCACTGGTTCTCTATATTATGCTTATATTAGTAAACGAAATACGAATATAAATCGTATACTTATTGATGTTATTGTTATAAAGATGAGTCTCGATAGCTCAAATTTAAACTGTGTGGGTGGGGAGTGGGAGTATAAATTTAAACATATTGTGATCATTTTAGAGACAAAAAAATAGTTTAAGTTATTTGAGAGACTCGAAGGTACTTTTTAATTAGAAAAAAAACACTGTCATATGATTTTTTTTTAATATTATTAATTGTTTGTGGCATCAACTGCGTGGTTATTAGCCGGCGTTATTGCGTTACATATTAAATTTACATTAATTTTTTACATACTTGCTTAATTTCTACTTATTACCTATGTTTAAAGATTTACATTTTAATCTATGTTAGAATATTCAAATCAGTTGACGCAGTTCTGTTAAGTTGACGAAATTGAGGAGTTTTTTACTTGTCTCGATAGTGGGTGCATATGATTATTAAAACACACGATATATTTTTATGTCTAATGTATATCGTGTATGAATGTAAGATTGAATCACTTTATTATGAATTGAAGTCTTATATTCTCACACTGTGTTTGACTAACACCAATTTCTTTTCATCTTTGTGATTACATTATTATTTGGTCAATTGGATAGGTTCTTATGGCCGAGCCTTTAAACTATTAATATATTGATAAAAACTATTATTTCAATCATTTTATTGTATAATTTACTAGTAATTTATCACGTACATTAGGACAATATATTCAATAAGGTTGTATTAGGTATTTATTGATTTTGTAACTCAGTATACTGATTACAATAAAAAACAAACATATTGTATTTTTATTTATTACCTTAATTTGAGATATTCGTGCCATTTTATAAAAAAATATAACTAACTTTGGTTTATTTATATATTTTTTAAATTAAAGAAAGAGTTTTGTTTAAGAACTATGCTATACAAAATTAGATTTTCATTATGCTACCTGAGCTGATTCAATTTTAACTAAGATATTTTAAGATATTTTATTATATTTTGGTAGTACAATATTATACTTATAAGTGTGAGTAAATATTATTAAAATAAATCTTGTAAGTTATCATTCATTTTTCAAAGAATATTTTCATAAAATTCGTACACGTATTTTGTGTTTATATTTTTTTTTTAAATATTTATAAAAAAAACCATTTTATTCAACAATTAACTTAACAAATTGTAATATTGCATGCACAATATAAGTAGAAATACTTATATTATTATTATGTCGATATTTATTGGACATGTTTTTCATTTTTGATAAAGAATTATAGCTTTGATGTAGATTAGTTGATAGTACAGCTTTGAGCAAGATATGTTTATGTTATACTCTATAGGAAAATCCCTACTATGTAATACCACCGGTAACACTATGTTACGAGGCGTTTGGGACTATGAAAAAATTTATATAATATTTTCTGGAGCTTTTGTTGGAAATGTGTTCGTCAACAACTCCCCTTGAGAGAAGATTTATAATTTCGGGTATCAGATGGTTTGGTTCGTTGTAATTCATTATACTAAGACTTATAGTTTAATTCACAATATTTTAACGAGTAAGATGTTTTAACGATAGTGATATGTTAATCATTTTTCAAAGTAGTTCAAACATACATATTTATATAGATATAGCAAAAAATTCAGAATTGGTTTGCTCAGTAAAGTAAATATTAAAAATATAAGTTTCGATTATATTAAAGATTCGTAAGTTTAACAGAATATAATAATATTAATAATTTCGTTTAGTTGAATATTAGTGAAAATTTTTTCTGAATATTTATAATAAATGTAGTGCAATCAAAACATTTAAAAAAAATAATACATTTCAAGTAATAAATATAAAATAATATTTGATAGATAGACCTTATTTGGGTTATTTTTTAAAGAGATTACGGCACTAACGTCTCTTTATATGTCGAAATGGGTTATTTTGTAATATTATTGTTGAGAGATTTTAAACTAATGTGTTTTTGCGAGATTTTAATTTTATACAGTAGTCAATCGATAATTCGAAATTCAGGACACCGAGTTTCAAATTCGATTTATTGAGGTTTTCTATTTACCGAGTGTTCAAATAATTCTGTGAAACAAAATTAATTCGAATTAAAGAGAGGTGAACAATTGTATGTTATTTTCATCTGCTTCAACTGGCGCGATCACTTTTTTTTTTGCGGCGATCGACAAACACTTATACTTTACGGAACCCATGGCCATATTCCGACTGAATACGTTTATTAGATTTCAACAACTG
Source organism: Diuraphis noxia (assembly GCF_037042655.1). Classification (NCBI taxonomy): domain Eukaryota; kingdom Metazoa; phylum Arthropoda; class Insecta; order Hemiptera; family Aphididae; genus Diuraphis; species Diuraphis noxia. Next base: position 72,013,055 of record NW_028301714.1, read on the forward strand.
TTTACCCATTGCAGAGGTTTATTTTAGCAAAATGGTACGATTAAACTCTAGATTAGGTAGGTTAAGTACGCGATAATATATTTTAATCATCGTATAGTTATTAGTTTTATTACGAGTACATCAAATAGATTGTATATAATCTTTAAACATATGAACATATTATATAATCGCGTATAAAGAAATTCGAATTGTAGTGTGTCCCACCGACAGACATTTCGAATTATCGATGGGTCCGGAATACATGTATTTTCTTCTAATTATAGAGGTTTTGCTCAGGTGAGTGGGTACTAAGCTTTTAGTTCAATTTATGGAGTTTTTGAATTATCGAGTGACTACTGTATAAACTTGTATTAATTGTATACGTATTTTGATCCATATTTAAATTCAGAAATAATGTATTCAACGTCTCGACAGTTTACTGTTAAGTATTTATGTTCAATTTTCAATACATAATTTAAAACTATAAATACCTAATACTTCAGTTTATGTTATTAGCTTTCTTTTTCTATAATAAAAAATATTAATGTTGTACATACCTAAAACCAAAATTAATTTTAAATCCATATCATAGTTATATTAAGAAAAATTAATTTAATGTTATAATAAAGTCAATGTGATTAAAAACTGCATATTATGGACAAAAATAAATTTGTTAATTTATAATTTTTTTTTTTTAAAGTAACCAATTGTTTAACTTAGTTAAAAGTTACCTAACTTTAACTTCTTGACTTGATAATGCTCAGTTTAACAAATAAATAGTATATTATTTATTGTTTATCACTATATACGTATATTTATTTATTATGAAAGGAGTGTAAGCCACTCGCCATTTTAGAATTGTAAGATAAACATATATCAACAATCACTTGAAATAGGTAGTTGTGTTGTGTGTAGACTATTGTCTTTATAAAATACTTACAATATGCTTTATAGATATAGTGATACAAATATAAATAATTATGTATATTTTTCCGAGGGTATCATTAATAAAAAAAAAAAAAAATTATGTATATTTAAATTTTAATAGAAGTTATTTTCTTCATCGTGTGTGTATACTTAAATAGTGATTTTAATATTTAAATAACTAATTCATATTTTATACAACTATATTAGTTTATAGCTTACAACATGATTTTGAATACGAGCTTAGACTTTCCAATAAAATAATAATTGATTAACTTATGTAATTTTATGTTATTTTTATTTGTCAATTTCTTTTTCTTGGACAATTGTACTCAAGCACAATAATATCTGAAGAGATAAATATTATAAGGACAATGAGTAAGTTCTTGTTTTAAAGATTCATTGAATTTAATGAATATAGATATTCAGAATAAAAGTTTTGATTTGTGAACATAATATCAACGTATACTAAAAACTTTGTATTTCTCGACAGATTCGTGATCAATAATCTAAAAACAATGAATATTATTAGGTCTTTGTATACATATTATAACAATCAATTTGGTTATGGTTACTTTATAGTAACATTAAATATAACTAAAATTACAAAATAATAATACGCAACAAGACAATTTTTTAATTGTGCAAATATTATCAGTTTTATTATATAAATTGTTCTATACTATTATTGAACAAAAATCTAGAACATTATGTATATACCTATGCACATTTCTACTCCGAAAATTTGCATATATTTGTGTTTTCATTAACTAATTAGCTTAATGCATAGCTTTAAGTTATTATTACATTATATCCTATACACTACACATTTTAATACATATTAATATATTATGAACTATAAATTCATTAAATTCGTGCATTGTTATAATTATTTATTAGATTTATTATATTTTTAATGAATGATAATATTAGGAATATTGTGTGTTTATAAAATCCATTGGTATTTATTGATATAGCTATAATAAAATTGTAACTAATAACTAATATGCAATACGTAATTAATTTTTGTAATACAAGCCTTAAAGCTAATTAATGCTATTAAATATAATTCTATGCTTACAACGGTGACTTTGTGTGTTGCTTTTAGATTTCCTTCTTCGAATTGAGTTAATAATTGACGGAAAAAAAAATCTCACTGTTATATTTGTATTAGACGATTTTGGTTTGAAGTAACGAGTTGTTGTCCGGTATTTTCCGATACGTTCGGTAATTGGCCGACTTTAGATATAGCCTATACGGAGAAAATGTAAAAAATAGAAACAAGTCAATTTTTGTCATTTTAAGGTGGTAAAAGCAAACGAAAAACCCTTAACCTGTCTTTTTATGTTTTTTTTTTGTATAATAATTGTATATAACTACTTCGTTTGTTGAAATAATAATACCATTGCTTAATGATATTTCTATACTAACTTTATACCACTGTAACACATCATCTGAAATTCAGTTTATTTTACTAATAATTTTCAATTTTGTTTTGTTAATAGTTTTTTTTTCATATCTCTTCAACATAAACCTTTGACTTTTTGTTACTTCTTCAAACAGTCATATTCACAACAATTCAAATTTTCCAATGAAACCATCACTAGGTATATAACAATAACATAGAATGATTCATTAAATATAATAATGTATATTTATAAAAATCGTTTTTTGAATAGATATTTAAGTTATTTCATTTAATTTACACAATATTAAGGTTTCGATTTAAAATGGTTGTTTTTATAGAAGTTTATGAAAGAAGTATTTAAGAACTAATATTCGAATTTCCTATTATATAATAATTACGATCAAAACTTCAAATAATTAAAATATTTACACGTTATACATTATTATAATATTGTATCACTATATTTTTTGGACAAATTTGAATTATGTTTCGTACATTCTATCTACTACCTATATCTATATATTTTTATAAGTTTGAAGTATTTATATGATTTCCACTGTTTAAATCTCAATATGAACTTAACGGACATTTTGTCAAACTTAGTCTATAGCTTAGTCAAGATTATCGTTTACCTCAAAAAGGGATTTACTGTGGATCATGGCTAAACTATATTTTGAACTCTGTTGTAGAATAATAAAAAACTTAAAAACACGACTAAGGAGGTAGCATAGTTTCATAAAAAGTTTTCAACAGATTATCGGCGTAATGCGTGAGGTATTTGGTTTTAAAGTTGCAAAGTTGTTTTTTTTTATACATCTATAGTAATTTCCTAATTTGCCTTAAACCAAAGACGGGTTTTATGTTTCAAAAATTGTATCATTAAAGAGGGTGACTGTGTTTTATGGTCTGTCTTATCAGCCTGGTGGTCAGCTAATTATTAGGCGTTGGCTGTGAAAATAGAAATACGAGTAAGATTACAGAGCTGAACATAGATTCTAAATATACGTAAGATAATAATTACAGGATGAAATTGTACTCTCCTTTATTGAGACAAATCTTTTTGTACAATATAGTTTCCCAACTGATTTTCAAAAAGTAAAATGAAATATTGTAGAAGTTGTTTTACACGAAGATGAAATATTTTGTTATAATGTTAAATAAAAATCAATTGGTAACTTTAGTAATATTAATCTTTAAGGTAATTAGAGAAGAATTAAATTTATATTTTAATTACGTTTATTACTTTAAATTTCAACGTACCTAATTATGGTTTTGATTTTATTATTTAAAAAAAAATGTTCGTTAATGTTTTCATTGGATTTCTTTTCAAATTCTGGGATCATAATAATATTAAAATGAATGCATTTTACTAATTTAAGTAATCATAAATAGTAATAAAGTGACGTCTGTCAAACGTTTTTAAGGCGACGGTAGATGTTGGTTAATTGTTATAATATCAACAGTCAACTTGCATACTTATATCAAATTACGAGACAACTTGTCAAAATTGCATTTAGAATGTCCACGAATATTTTATAAATTATTTTTAACTTTATGTTTCTGCTAATGGGATGCATATCTCATTTGTCTAAAAACAATGTTATAATACCATTGTTATTGATTTATGTTATTTAATATTAAAGCACTATGGTTGAAATATAAATATATGTCGTGCCTTTTGACAAATTAAGTCACCGAAAACAACTAAAATAATCCCTCTTTACTAGATAACGATAATATTTATACTATTTTACATAACTAAGTACAATATTTACATTTATCTAAATTTATAAAATACAATACAATATTTTTATTTTTTTTGTTTTGAACTTTTTACGACCTTAATGTGGTTTAAATGTTATTGAAAAGATATTTACAATATCAATATTTTCCATACGATTTCTTTATTTTATTTTTAGACATTTTATTATTTCATTGTTTGATCAATCTTTCGCCCAGGTCGGTATGTAGTTTTTCTTCTTTGTTCGTATTGAAGGTGTATAATATTATTGTTGTTGAGTATTACAATTTAAAATCACCCACTCACAGCTCTAACATAGGTATTGTGTTGCATTTAAAATATCTATTTGGTTTGTAATTGTATATCATTATCGTTTTTATGTGCTGTAAATGATATGGTTTTTTGTACAGAGTCCCTTTGATTTAATTTCTAATTTTAATCTGACATTCGTTGTTCCTGTGATATTTTCCTATAGTTGGTCTATTTACATCTGGAATTGTTAAAAAAAGATTGAGTTATAAGTTGGAATACAATTCATATAAATGCTATACTTACATATTTAAAATAAGAATACACAATATAAATTGGTTTATTATAATTATATTAATAATAATACAATGAAATGCATAAAGAAAGTTTTAGTTTGTATTAAAGATGTATTTAAAAGAAAAAAATGTTTTTTATTCAAATATTGAAATTAATAAATATCCTATTCAACTGCTGAGTCGTAGCCCCCCCCCCCCCCCAAAAAAAAAAAAAAAAAAAAAAACAAAATAATAATCTATTAAACTTTGGTTTTCAATACGCATATCAATGGAAGTTAATGAATGTAAATCAGAATGTCTAATATTTTTTTTAAATGAAACAGTAAATCAATAAATTACTTCCTAAGTTTTAAAATCTTATTTTTTTTTAATTAGAATTTTGTATTTTACATACGATACTCAATAGATAAATATAATAAATATAGACGCGGTGACTCAATATAAGAGAGTTTTTAGTATAACACTACTTCAATGTGTATAGAATAAAGAAATCCTCTATGAATATTAATAAATAAGGACCAAATGGTAATAACTTTTTCGATATCGTGTGTGTGTAGTACCTACTTAGTATAGCTTTATAAATATATGGTTTTTGGTCTGTCCTGTAATCGTAGGTTACCAAACATTAATGGTTTTTTTGCGTTTTAAAACTTGTCAATCACTTAATGTGCTAACCTAGCCAACAAAGATTGTTTTATAATTTCATAGTTTAAAGTGTATATTCAGAAAATATTGATTTGTTTGGAAAAATAAGTTTCGGGTTCTATTTTCGTTAAATAAAAATGGTATTTATAAAGATAAAAAAAGAATTTATTAGGTATCAATGTCCTATATATCATGTTAGAATAATACTCCTTATAAGATATTTAGTTTAAATACACCTTTGAAATAAGAAGTTACTTTACTTTTGGTTTTGGGTCCATTTCAGTATTTTACATTTTTAATGTAAAATAATATCATTCGTTCCTAAAGTCTAATCTTCTAGAGGAAAAAAAGGCGAGTTACAAAAATAAAAGGTTTTTGAATACTTAATATTATGTGGTTACTTTTGACTTTAAACAAGATAGTCCCGTATTACTTATATGGTATTTTAATTTTTTATGTACAGTATTTTCTCAAAAATGTTATATCTTTAATTTTTATCATTATCTAAAATAACAGTTACTGTAAAATATTAAAAACTTAAATTATAATTGTAATTATGGAATAATGGAAAATACAGTATTTAGGAGAACCGTGTTCTATATGAGAGACATGTTATGTTTATTATGTTTTTTTAAAATTTATGGTTGTTACAATATTTATAATTCATAAAATTCGAAACCAAAATAATTATATTATAATAATATATTAATAACAATAATAATATTATGTGGAACGTAGTTTACTATAATAAATAATATGTAGTGTTTTCCCAAGCATGTCTCCCCCTTTTCTGCAATAGTGCAGGTATTAAAAGTCTGACTTGTTACTTAAATGTTATGTATTTAAAGACCATTTTATAAAATACTTGATTTTTTTTACTGCTCATAGAGTGTCTCGTGGTGAAACCACTTTTTTTCAAATGATAACCTCTGTCCACTTTTGTTGTAAATTATTAAGTGGATCATTTTTTTTTTTTTTTTAATTTGTTTGTTCCTAATTCTTAAGTTCAACGAGTAGTTTTTTAGATGTTAATACATATCTACTATTTACTAGGGTTAGTGCCCATCTAAAGGGTTTTACAAAAATATAAAATAGATGTAATATTGCTTTTGTATTTATTAACTTGGACCATTTTTACAAATTATAAAATATATTGATGGTTTAATATTAATTAATTAAATTGTTAGGACACCTAAATAGCTTAATTATTCTAAACCTATTATCCTTAACCACGAGTTCAAATTTTGACTTCTAGACCATATTTTCAGAAAAATGAGCTGCTTTATAATTTACGGTAGAAAGGAGGGAGGTTGTTATTACATGTTTGTAAAATTTAATTAGTTTCACCTCAAGACAATCCTATATTTGTGTATAGTACCTACAAAAAGTATCAACGATTGTAAAATATGGTATGAACGTATAAGTATATTTAAAAATTCCAAAAATTAGATTTTGAATACATTGGGCAGGTACTATAATAGTGGATTATTGGAGAAGAGGGAGCTCGTTCGTTTGGTGAATCACCATTAAATTGTTCGGAATCTACTCGTATGATATGTGTAGCACGCCTAATATATTATAACCTCGCGGATGCGACCGACGAGAAGAAAAGCCCCCCGACGGCAGTGAATTTTCTTCTTTTTATTGGCCCGCGACGGACGCGAGTTTTCCCCCGTGCCCTTGCGGTCTTTACACATTACAGTTCTCTGCGTTCCCGCGGCGTTTCCCCGCGTCCAATTACCGTTCGTAAATATATCATTCGGACATCGACTTCGGTTTGGTAAATAAATCCACCGACGACGCTGCACATCCAATGTCGCGCGCGTGATGTGTGGCGGCGGCGTGTCTTTGGCGCGGGTGGGACGAGTCCCGCGGGTGTGAGCACTTGATATACGCTTCCAATTTGCGGGTCTCCCCGTGAAATTCACCGCCGCTTGCTTGGCGCCGTGACGTGCGTGAAAAAAAAAAGGCGAACAGCATCGTCAATATACCGAGAGGCGCAGAGGCCGCAGTCACAAGTTGATATATTGTCGCCGAACAGCGTTCAATTAACAAGTACATATATGACTCTGTTTATTCCAGCAGGTTTTCTTGTTTCTTGTCAAACACAACGTCTTATTATAATATATTATAGGCAGGTGCCTATGCCCGGCGTCGTGCACTGTCTGGATAAAAATATTTATCGTTTTAACTGCGCAGTGGATAATAATATTATATATAGATACTATGGTTAATAATATACAAAGTATCAGCTATTTATTAATCTATTCGAATGAAATAATGGTTATGCAAAACTTATCAATTAATCAATATTATTGTCTAAGTATTTTTTTTTTCTGTGACAGATCATATTTTTGTATCAACATTTTTTGTGTGGAAGGCTGTTAATCATTTAAGCTTTTACCATTTATTTGGTTTTAATTTCAAATTTCTGAACACAGTAAAAGTCTGGAAATTTAACATTCAAAATCCTTAAAAATCTTTACCACTCACTATAATATAGTATATTGTCAAATTTATCCCTCACGATCGAAACCTCTGTAACCATTTAATATGAATTTATTCTTTTCAGATCTTTAAAATCAAAAATATCCATTGACTGGTTGTGTTTAGCCACCTTGGCGAGACCCATATCGGCGAGGTTAGGGCAAGGTTGGATGTTTACGGCTCAAATTTTGGTATTATAGACTTTGACGTTCAGATTTTTACAGTCCAGATTTCTGCTGTCCATGTTTTAAGTCCAGATTTTAACATTCACGATTTTTACGAACTTCCTCTTTTAGCTATTTATGACATATTTATCACGCATGTTTTCTTCATCTAGGTAGTTATTTTGTAGTATATTGTTTATTCTTAGATTCTTTGATTTTTAGACGCATTTAAAACACACTTACTTATGAGTGTGAATATTTACTAATATAAGTAATATATACTTAAATATTTATAGAAAAAATGTCATTTTACAAATGCTGGTTTCGAATTATCTGTTCTTAGAAAAAATCAAATCATTTAATTTATTATATAGATACTATTTCATACTAAAATTTAAATAAATTATTTGTGATCTTATCTAATATTTTTTTAGTACACATCGTACAACAATTATAGCTAACTTGCGGCCATCTTGTGTCGGTCAGGAATTTTCCAGCCGTAGTTAGTGCAGATTAACGGACGCTTGCAGGAAAACGACGAGGAGACTTTACTATTTATTATTTATATATATAAATACATATTGTATAAAATATAATTTAACGAAGACCTCACTATGAAAACGATTCGAATGAAATTCTGTTACTCGACGACCGCGAGACACTAAAATATTATATAGGTATAAATTAATAGTACATTTGAGATCGGCCTGAGAATTCACAAGAAATCGATCTGCCTCTAATTAAAAATTATTTTAATTCATACATAACTGGTTTAAAAAACAGAAAAAATTCATAAGCCCGACAGTCTGCAATCGATGTTGATAAATCTACACTACAGTGTGTATTCATCACAATAGTATATTGTTGAATATAAATGACGTTATAGTATTCATTGAGGTTATCATAACAACAAATTTGCATTTCTTTCTGGACTTCATTAAATAATCGTATTGGACGGATATCATCTTATTCAACGACTTCATAAAGACCAACGATAACTCTATTTTAAAGGAAAAACTTCACGACAATGGTGTTTGCCATCCTTTTTGCAAAGGAAAAAGTTGCTTAACTTTGTTAAATGAAAAAAAACGATAACAACTTAATAATATAGTTGGATTGAGGCTGGCGAGGAATATCACATAGCTTCAGTAGAATACTTTAAGCTCGCGAAAAATCCTGTCAAAGAAAAACTCTGTTCACATTTTTAAACTTTTTGTGTGAACTATTAATGTATATATTTATTAATATATTTCTTTATTATTACTTATCATTAGTTTTGGCGGTGCTGTGTGCAATATTTATTACGTCCTAAAGTCTGAAAAAAATTTAATCAGGGCGCGCCCAGAGTTTAATTTGGTTATAAAGATATAAGTTTTTGATTCCGAGTTTTTGTTTTCCCCACCATGCTCACCTATTCTGTTTTATCCCTTGGTTTTTTTTTTTTTTGGCAACCGAACTGAATTTTTTCGCAGCCATTGGATTCGTCTACGGGTTATTACGTGGCCACAGACACTGGGCGATAATAAATAATATTTCACGGCCAAAACAAACGGGAAGGCCCCAAAACACAATACCCTCTTCTACAATGATAATAATTTTGTCTCAGCCAAATAATTCATATTTATTTTATAGTAATAAATAGCATGAGAAACTTAAAAGTTGTTCACGTCTGCTTTTTTCAAAGTAATATTTAAATTTTAAATACCTATATTATTATTCTAAGAAAACATTGTACCCAAGGAACCGAAGTGCCATTATTAATTAATTAATTGATTTTAAATTAATCATTATTATTATTTTATAGTTCGTGGTGAATAGTTATAGTTAATAGCTATATAATAATAGCTATATCAGATTAATAAATCTTCGAAGAATTTTTTTTTATTATTCAAGTTTTCTTACTAAATATATTTTGCCTAATGTAAGTACGTTATAAATCAGCAATAAAAATTCGATATTTTGTGTGTTTTATACAATGTATGTGTTGTAAACAATATGTAGTGTAAAAAAATCTTGGATTTTAGATATTATTTATGACCACTTATGTAAGGACCAACCTTTTATACGCAGTAATAATTTTTATTTTTTCATTAATTTGACATTAAAAAATGATTGAAAAATACCAATTTATTTTTAATTATTTACTAATGCAATTAAATAATCCTAACCTTGTTTAATGATCTAACCTAGTTGTATTATATGTACCAATGTGTTTAGTGTATTGATTATTATTTTTTTTTTTAAATTTTGTTCTGATATTAAATTCTTAGAAAAAATTATATTACAGTACATTATACTTATATACTATGCAGAATCAAATACCTATAATATTAGTAGTAAAATAACAAATATTAAACCATTAGATTATTAACATGGTAAGAGTTTTTAATTTTGCTGTGAAAAAGATAGTGATCTAGTGTTTAGCTCGATGAAGATAGCGGAATTTAATTATAGGTTTCGGTTGTGATTAAAATGTATGATAAAGTATTGAGTTTGATATTTTTCATTTACCTTGTACTTTAATATTTTTGTTTTATAATGTTGTTAAATTTGATGGGTTTTTAATAAATACAGTTTACTGAGTTATAATAATGTAATTAATTACCTAATCAATGCACTAAATTTTTCAAAATATGTATAGTTACGTATTATTAATATAAAATAATCGTTACTGGCGAAATGAAAACATATATTCAGGATGAGATTGATCGTAGTTATTCTTATATAGTAAGTAACCTGGAAATCTCAAAAATAAGTAACATACGCTGTTTTTTCTGCGTGTATATATTTCAATTGGTAGGAAAAATTACCAAAATTGGATGTAATATTTTGTTAGAAAAATATTACATCCAATTTTGTTGTAACTAATGATTAATTATTTGTAGGGGAAAAAATTTTGTTCGATAATCACATATTCTGGAACTTCTACTTTTTTTTTTTATCAGCTTTTTATTATAAATCTAGCTCAACAATTACAATGGAACTTCTTCTTATATCATGTATTATGCGCAAATAAATAATAAATACACAATGTCTATTCAATCTTTTGTAAAACCAAGTATGTATCTGGTTTATCCTACTACAATTACTGACTATGGAAAAGATGTTCCTTTGATGTTTAAACATAGTTATAATTTTTCATACGCAAGTCACGTATACTTGACATGCTTTCTTTTTTTTTTTAACTGTTTTTGTATCTTTTTTAAATTTGGATAGGACATTAGCGTAATTCAAAATTATAATAATCTCGTTATTGGAAATACATTAATTTCGTGATTATTTTTACTATGTAGACAACTAATAATTCAATAGGAATAACTATCATTATTTATTAGATTTGTTTAAATAACATTTTTAAGAGAAATATTTAATGTATTTTATGGATTTTAGATCGCTGTTCCTTACCTCTGAAAACATTTGATTAACTTATTATTATGAATTCCATAATTATTAATAACATACTATGCAAATTAATGGTACATGTATTTAGAATTAGATATAAATAAACAATAATGAATAGCATGTTTGTAATAATTTAATTTCTTGTAAATTTTATATAGTATTTAATAATACAATTATTGCAGTATAATTATGTCATAATTCATTATCATACGATAGTGCTGATAACGGCGATGTGACTTTTCACTCATCGTTATTGTCGTAAGTTATGTTTTTTTTTAGCGTTCGTAAACTCATTGATGATAGTTTTTTTATGTCCTTTACCTTACCGACTATTATGTATCCCTACATAATATAGGTATACACTTTTTATTGTGATTTGTACTCAGCGCATACTCAGCGCATTTGACATTTTCCACGGGTATCTTTTATTTCGCATTAGAATATTTGCTATAAGGTCATCTACTCTCGAACATTGAATTGAAATCGATTTAATACGTTTTTCAATTTTTAGACGAGTTCAGCAACGTGTTTTTACTCCCTCCTCTCTCTTTTTTCACGATGAATTTCTTTTCGTACATGCATCTTTGAAGACTAGTGAATATGTAAAGTCGATTTTTTTGAAATGTCACAATTACGGTATTCTGATCACGAATTTGAAATCGACGTAGCCACCAATACGTGTTTTCGATTTTCAGAAAAAAATACGTATTTTTCTTTCGTTACTTGTATATAAAATATAAATAAAAAAATTAGGTCTGTAAAATGGTATACAAATAAAATAAAATTAGTCTAATCAATTCGAAACTGAAATATTTCAAACTCATTTAGGTTTATATAGAATCTTTAAATAATGGCGTGTTATTATTATTTATTATTGGAATTTGATAAAGTTGTGTTCCTTTGTATTTTTATATTTATTGAATACATCGCTATAATTGCGACCATTATAGCTAATTGGCTGATAAAAGAAAAAAAGTTTTATTTTATTGAAATATCAAGACTAAACTTTATTTATTTAATATATAAATATTTAAAAAAAAAACGATATTATCATTGCTAATAGGCACACAAAAATAAAGTTTTAAAATTGAAGAACATGTTATAAAATATCATGTTATGAATATTTATATTTAATTCGTTATAATATATTCCAAAATAAATAAAAATTTTACGATGTGTTCATTTTTTAATTTTCCAATCTATAATATACTAAAACGGTATATATGGTATCTAGCAATATTTATATGTTGCATATTAATTCGTACGTTTTGGAAATCAATAACTTTTGTTGGATATTTTTGTCACTTTTAGTTGTATTTTAACATTATACTTCTTAACTCTAGTCCACATAATTTATTGGTAACCAATTTTTATCTGTGTAGAGATTTTAACACCTTGAAGGCGAAAAGCATACCTTAAGTATTAATTTGAGTACTTAATGTTATAAATTATTATAAACTTATAGCCTATAATGTGTTTTAACAATTTATTATGACTAAAAAATAAATAAATGGTAAACAACTATATTTGAATTTTTGAGAATAAATTTCATTTATAATTTTCATATCAACTTTTTTGAATTACAGATATTGGATAAGGTCTGTATGTTTAACAAGTTCAGTTATAAAAGTGATTGGTGTATAATTATAAATATGTAATTGTATTATCAATTATTGGTACAAATTTAATTAAAATAAACTTACCATATTTTTGCGGATACTGATGTGTGTTAGATTTAATGATCTGATATACTAATTTATTAATCCCCGATAATATAAATTATACTGATTAAAAGAGAAAGGAAATCGGATATTGTCGATTAATACAGAAACGGTATGAAAAACAGACTTGTTGAAAATAACTGGATAATTAAAATCGAATTAAGCATATCGTTAAGATAATATAATATTATGTACAGGTCTCGGTGAATTCAAAAGTTTAAAAGTTTTACTAATGAGACCGAATATTATTGCAAAATGTAGCTTTAAACACTTCTTAATTCTATTTTATTTCTGATATTTTGACAATTTATATACTCGTGGTATATTATTTTACGGTTTATTTTTATATTATCATAACAAGTTTGAATTCTTATACATAGAGTATTATTAATTTTTTATAGATTGATTTGTGTCTTTAATTTCTAATTTTAATTGAACAATAATAAACGAATAATTTCTAAAGGTAAAGGTACCTATTTACTATAGGAATAAAAGTAGAATATTTTTAGTGATAAAGTCAATATTTTAAAATAAAATAAATAAAATGATTGTTGAAGAAAATATTTATTTTGAGAATGATGTTTGAATTAATTACCATCGACCTATAAAATTAGCACCGGCGTAACTATATTATGGTTAGGGGAGGGGATTAGCCTCTCAATGTGTTAAATATTACACGCATTAAATAAACAGTATTATATCATAATTTTGACCAGTATTTCTGGGGAATAATATTTATAATACTGAACAAAGTTACATATTTTATCTCTTAGGATCTAGATGTAATATTTTAATATAACAGAATTAAAAGTACTAACTTATAACTGTTATATGTATATATCCACGAAACTTATGCTTGCAAACATTTTGTTAATATATTTATTGTGTTAATTATTTAGAGATAATTATTGATTAAACGTCCAAACTAAAAAATTGAAATAATTTTAGAAACATTTATAAAATAAAATTACCAACACATATGCAGTTTAAATAGTTTTTATATGAAAAAGCGTACAGGCAATACATATCATACTAAACATGCTAGTTATATACAAATGCAAATAAGTAAAATATAAATTATTATCGGTTATCTATACATAAATATTAAAAATTTTAATCGTTGTATGACACTAAAGTATTATCTATTAACACGCACTCTCGTCATGAACAGCGACGAAAATAAAATAACCACTTCAGTAGAAAATATATTTTCCTAACTTAACCTATGTAGGTATATTACGATACATTATGATATTGAAACATAATATTCTAGGCAATATATTGTATATATTAATATAATAATATATACCTATGAATATAATTCTGGATGCTTAATTATATAAAGTCATTATCTAAAAAATAAAATAACATTCATTGTAATATATTTTTATTTATTTTTTATTGATCTTAAGCCCGGCGACTAAGGCCATTAGATATTGTCGGGGTTATGAACTGTGGTAGGGGTAAGGTTTTGGTACGGTATGTTGTTTTTACGGTTGTTACGGTAGGTAGCAAACACGTGTATGTGTGGCAAGGTTTTTAACTACTATACGAACCCGGGTGGTCACCCATCCGGGAGCTATTAGCTGTGACCGTTGCTTACTCCCCATCGCATTCCACGATTGGTAGCAGCCAACGCGCCACGCCAAGCGACAGCATTATAATATTATATCATACAAATATGTCTTAATATGGTAATGGAATAAAACGGGATTTTTAGATTTTGGAAAATCAACGACTACTTAACTGAAAACCAATTTAATATTATAATATACGTAACACTGTACTTTAATTATCATAAATGAAAAAATAACATAATACAATTATTTAAGGTCATTTATTATTGTAATGATGTAATTTATAAATTCAAATTCATAATAATTTAATTACTTCAAGAAACAGACATGAATATAATCTAATAGGATTTATTTTACCAGTTCCTATTGTTAACTTTCTTTCATAGATTTGTTCTTATTACAGGATGATTTACGCGATTCATACAATCTAACAATAATCACATTTGGAGGTCATATTCTAAAAACAAAAAAATGTTTTGGATCTCAGTTGTTCTTTTGTTCGCATTAAACGGTAAGTCGTTATTTATTAATAAGTCGTTATTTAGTATTCATCCATATTTACATTAATCGTTGAATCAAATATTTTTTTTATTGATCCTAAGCCCGGAAAATATTACCATTAGCTGTTTGCAGAGGGGTAGGGACAGTTGGTTTGAAACACGTATCTTACGTGTAGCAAAGATTTTATTGCTAAATTTCTTTCCGGGTGGTCACCGATCTGGAAGCTATCAACGCCGACCGGATCGTAGGTACATTCTGAAAGTGTACTCAACAGAGTGTAAACACCAAGATCAAACGAATCAAAATTTGTAATATTTTAAATAATACATATTATTATGAGGGTAAAAAATAATTTCATCTTGAGAATTTATGAAACAAATATAGCTTATAGCATATACTTTTAAGGTGTAGTGTTTATGGTATCATCGGAGGTGTTAAAAAATGAATGATGAGCTTACCTAATCATTAATATTTTAATCAAGATGTAAAGATTTTACTTAACACTAAATATTTTAATTTATTTACATCAATCTGAAATATTAAAAAATGTTCTATAATATTTTTTTTAAATATGCATTAAATATCCACTGATGTTATACCATTATACATTGAATAGAAATGTAACGACAAATTGAGATTATTGACAACAATACAAAAATCCCACTTTTATTTTTGAATTAATAAACAAAGGAGTTATATCAACAAATATTAATTTTAGTTCGTTGTTATAGGCACTTATTAGGATACTAGAATAAAGAATATTGAGACTTGATCATTTATTTTTTGAACCATTGATTGTTTTATATAAATTTTATTTAATAAGCTTAAAAAAATATTTGTAGGTATTTTTATATTAATATACATATACACATTTATTTTTTATTAGCTTTTAGTATAACTATTACAGCTTAACAGTTATATTATATACATTGTAGTTAAACTATTAATACAATATTAAATCATAATAATATTGAATATACAGAAAAAGAGAAAAAAATCAAAGAATATAATAATAAGATATATGGATTAGTGGTATTTTTATTTTGTCTTATCATTACATGTTTATTACTATTTATTAATACCTCCAATATAAATTAAAATACTCAGTTATTCCAAAAACTATAACATTTTATTCATTTCATATTATGTTAACAAAAATTATTAGTTTTCACTTTAGGTATGATGTTTTTTTCAGTAGCTATACACACATAGTGTACATTATGTAATGTAGGTAACATATTACATTACATAAGTAAACTGACAAATGTTTGGTTATGTTTATTTTCCTCGAGTCAAAGCTTAAATGTTTGACTTTTGTCTTCTTTATAAAAGTTGTAACAATTTCCAAACAATATCATTAATTTAAATTAATATCAAAATTGTTTTTGAGCATCGGTTGTCACTGTGATAAATTATTCATAACGAAAACCATTAAAATAAGTTATGGTCTCATACAAGACTCGAAGGTTTAATATACAGTTTTTTAATATGATAATCTTAGTTCAAGTTCGAAATAATAAATATTTTACCTAAGTGCAGCTATTTTCAAAAATATAATATACTGTACACAACTCGTGTTAAATCGTTAAACAACTATTAGACAAATATTTAAAATTATGACGACTAAAAAATTCTCAAATATAAAATAATAACAAAATACAAACCTAAATATTGTTAAGACTTATTCTTAATGTAATCAATTATACTTTTTGGATTTATTTGTTATATTGCTTTTTTGGTTATGTTTTATTGATTCAGGTTACTATACTAAATTTTTCAGCGCTATATTTAAGCCATTTAGATTGCAGTGTAAACCTCAGGGTTACGTGTTACAATTATAGTATATTTTTATATATTTAAGTAAAAACTTTTATAGAGTAATTTTGATTCGTTAGACTCCAATAGCAAACAAAAATAATGTGATGAAATAACATGTTTTAATGGTATATGGGCTGACTTATATAATTTGTCGAGGGGGTAGTAAAATTCAGCCAAGCTTATGCGCGTTATGAAGATAATAAAATGTTCGGCAATCGTTAAACCGCCGTAAAGTCGTTAAAGTTGTTTGAACGAGTGTTTTGGAGATAGTAAATCCTCTTTTAAAAATCATTTGATGAATTGTGACCGACTTCAGTTTGAATACTAACTTAACTTTTGGGTTGAAAATGATCCAATAACAGCAATAAAATATGACTAATTTTTTGAGAAATTCTATGTATAATGTATATTATATATATATTAGATTTAAGTTGTTCGGGAGTTCTTATTAACAGGATACGGAGTCGTGGATGAAAGGTAATATGAGTGTGAAATTTGGAAATAACGAAGAGCATCCTTATTGGAAAAATATGATATTTCCGTATGTTTAAAGTAAACTATTCAAGCTAACAGAAAGTGTCATCAATGGGTGGCTCCTTTTAACAACATTTCATGACCTGTTAACTTTTAGCATATAATCCTATTGTGTCTAGATATAATTTATGATACAGATTGTTTATTTCTTGTAAAAAAAAAAATAAAAATAAAAATTTCCGTATGTAATGTTAGAGTTGACCATAACTTAGCATTGTTTTTATTTTCTTGAATTCGATTGGATATATGATCGACAATGTCCTTTTTTCAAGTATTTTTTTCGTTTAATATCTACTTAGTATTTTAAAGTCATTTGTTATAGTTTCCAGAAGATGACAGTAAAATATTAATTAGTCCCATCGTTGAACTACCTTTGATGTAGTCGGTTCATTAAATGATCTATTGATAACAGAGCGTCAGTTCAAAAGTAGGTGAATAAAATCAAAACACCGATACGCAGGAGTGTTCCTATCTAAGCGCAACCAGGTCATTAAGTACGTTTTCTAAAAGTTGATCATATGTTTGTAACCGATTTGAGATAAAAAAAAAAAAAAAGTGAAAGAACCAAATACATTCAATCGAGATGATTTTGAACGCATTGTTATGTCACTCTTCCCCGTCCGAGGTTGTAGAGAGGAAGGGGGCGTATCGATTCAAAAAATAACTCAATGCGTTGTTGCTGCTGTTTTTATGTAGGTATTAATAATGCAATGTGATATATCTTTATATTATTATTATTTAATGTAAAACGTCTGTATATAGTGTCGTACATGCCGATTACTCGAACGTACACAAATAAACGAACAAATTAATTATAAGCACTTTTATTGAACACTTTGACGTCCAGTGGCGATCGAGTCACACGATCACCACCTGGCTCTGACACTGGTGGTCAGTGGTAATCGAGTCACACGACTACCGCCAACTGACCTCTTTTCTGTCTTCACATATTCCTTAAATATAAGTTTTACAATCGAAACACTATCGCGTAAAATCGATATTGAGTTTAACCTAGTTACATTATACTTACTGACTAAGCTTAAAATTATACTAATTGTTATTGTACTACGCCATTACTTAATTGTTTTAGTATTTTACCAGTTGGCAGTTACATACGATTGTTTACTTAACGACTTAACCTAGTTAATAGTTCTAATTGTAATATTTCTTATATATTATGCATGATACAACAATAGGTAACGTCATATGATAACTTGAGTCGCGAGCAATCGTACATTAGTGTGGATCTCACACAGACGGAAAGCGCACAAACGAATGTTCCAATGAGATAACGCGTCTCTCGAGGAAAAATCTCGTACAGTGTTAGGTTATCGTTAAGTAATAAAAAAAAAAATCGTCTGCAACCCAGTTATTAGTGGCCTTCACACAGCCGTTTGATAATCAGCTGCTCTTAATATTACGATAGCCGTTGACCGTTGAGGGAAGGGGATGAGTGTTTTTTTTATTTAAAAAAAAAAAAAAAAATAAAACTATTGTTTTGTGCCACACATAATATTGTAGGCGAAAGTCAGCGCCGGTGTTGATACACTCTGCAGTGGCGGTGACGATCGTCGTGAACAATAAGTCGTTTGGCGTCGAAGAATATCTCGCTCTCTTCATTCATCGTCTTGTTTTTTTTTTCTCAAGCGTGTATAATATTTTCATACCAATCGGTCGGCCCACGAGTATATGATTAAATACGCATTTAACATAATAATATGTACATGTGTGTGTGTGCAATGTACATAATGTTACTCGTCACACATGATCGCTTTCTCAGTTTCGTCCGTGACGTTCGTCTGTATATAGTACGGCACGCATAACGAGATTAAAGCGATTTTCCGTGGAAATCCGTCGGAAAGTTTCGAAAAGCCGATTTCTCTTTTCTCCTCCCCCTCCCCCTCACACACACACACACACACACACACACACACACACACACACACACACACACACACACACACACACACACACACACACACACACACACACACACACACACACACACACACACACACACACACACACATGCACGTCATGCACTACGGACGTTTCTATAATTTACCCCAAACGAGGGTGCGCATGCGTGTTTGAACGATTTCGTTGTTGTGCAGTGTACTTGTGTAACCATTAAAAACGTTTCGAGTAATATTTTCGGAACGGCATGGCTGCGCCGGGGGAGGAGGGGGTGGCAATTAAAACCCGTCGCTCGGCGTCTTTTCGGTAAAAAGAAGAGAGATATTACTGACAGATGTGGTCGTATAGTAGGTATAGCACACTAGACGGCGAGGGTCGGTTGGCGGTGGTGTTGGCGAAATATTACCCGCCACCGTCGAACCCGAATGAGGAGAAAACGTTGACGACGAAGTGTGACGCGTAAAGATATCTCGAACGACGAAGGGGTGGGAGTGAGACGGACGGACGGAGAATTATGGGGACCGCTGTGGCAATTAAATTATTAGGATTGAGAGATGACGCGATGGCGAGGCGGTGGAGGCCACTTAACGTGGCAACGGTCTCGAGTTTTATTATTAATTTCCAACCATCGCTGGCGGCGCCGCAACAGATGTTGGAACGCCGTGCAGCGGACGAGAGTCGGAGAGACGCCGCCGCCGCTCGTTTTGTTTTTTTTTTTTGGTTTCACGGTAAAGATATGAATGGATGGGGTTGGAGAAGGCGTCGACGACGACGATGACGAGGAAGACGCGATATTCGCGAGGCCTATAGAAAAAAAACCCGTTAAAATCCTTCCAAACGACCGTTTGATTTCGTTTTAATTATTAAACCACGCTGCCGCAGAAAATATACGTGAATACATGTTACGGGCACGAATTTTATCGTTTCGGCGGTGAAGATTGCTGTGTTATGCTGTGATAATACGCCTTATCATACCTACCGTATATATATATATATATATATATGTGCAACTGTTTAAGTGTCGTCGTTCGTAAAACGACGTTAAAGTTTAACCTCGTTTATACCGTCTAAATCGTTTTACAAGATGTCGTCGGTGTTAAGTGTAAAATAGGTATTATAACCAAAATATTATTTAAGCCGTTGAAAATAAACAGGTTAGGTTAGGTTAGGTATGTAATTTTTTTTCACCCTCGGCGACATACCAGTAGCCTACTGGGTTACAATTTTTTTACATTATTTATATCAACAAATTTATTATTTATACAGTTTTTATATTTTATTTTGCAGTTTTTCCGCTGTGATAGGCTTGAAAGTTGTGGTATAATATTATTATTTACTAAACAAATCACGCAAATAATAACACATTTTGAGGAATCTAGGGAAAACATTCGTATTTACAATAATTTAATTCTGTATTAACTGTGGTCTTTGCAAAGTGATAGCTTTTTTATATTTCATAGACAGTTTTAGATAAATAGTAAAAAAAGTTATTTATCTTGCTTTTAATTGCACGGTACTATTAGGTACTACCTAATAGGTAGAAATATTTTTCTTCAAAAACGTTTTATTATAATATTTTACTTAAACGGTCGGTGTAGACAATATAATAAAATTAGTCTAAATGATTTGAAAAAGTAATCGTGTATACAAAAATATTTAATAGTCTCATTTTCAAGATCCCACAGATAAATATTAAAAGAATTACACATGCATATATAACTAAAATAATTATTCTTTGATTTAATATCTATTTCCGTTCAAATATTAACGATTTAAAATGCATAAAAATAATTGTGTTTGTATATATATTTTAAAATTTTTGGTTCCAGTTATTTAAGAAAACTTAAATTACATTGTTGAAAGCGATAAAAATAGAATATTTTGTACATTTAAAATTACAAAATGTTTTGTAGTTTTTATGAATTTTTTTCAAAACTTAGGCTTAAAACGCTTATAACAAAATTATAGGTACTATATATAATAACATATAATAATAAATAATATGTTAATCTAGGTATACATATAACAATAATTTATGAAGGAAATTATATTACATTTTTGCAAAAATTAATAACATTTTTATAGAAATTCAATCTACCTGTTTAATATTGTATGCATTATAAATAAAAAATAGCCAAACTAATTAAGCCTATTACCCATTCACAAACAAAATATATCATTAAAATGAATCGACTTCAGTTATGTCCTTTTGGCTTTTGATTTTAATACCTGTACTATTATTTTATATAAATTTGGTATATTGTTTTCTATACTATAATATCATAACTGATAAATATATATAATATAATTAATTTAATTACGAATTTCAGTATGCAACTTCAGGTGAATTAGATGGGTATTTTGTATCATATTTTACGGTCAACTATTCAATTTATTTTTTAAATTTGTTAGTGTTTATACATTTTTATTTATATAATTCTTTTTTTTTTTATTGTTATTTCAGTATTAACGACGATTATGTATTTAAAGGACAATAATTTTATTTTTCTAGATAAATGTATACCACTATACGCTGCAGTCTATTACCCATATTTTTTAACGATTATAATATTATTACATATAATACAACCAATGCTTTTTTAAAACTAAATAGCTCGTTTATAATTACATTGACGTTGAGCTGATTTACAAAGATGTTGAATGATATTATGTATTATATATTATATATAAATATCTCATGTAGTATACATTAAATTTTGTTTTGCTCAAAAACATTTGATTCATTTTTGATATTATACTTAAAAACTGTCGAAATTTTCTCGCTTATTAATATAATACTTGCATGAGTACCTGTTTGAATGATTAACATTTGTTTTAAAACTTAAATAATTTGAATAAGATCGAGCGTTTGTCTGACTGTGTTTATTTTATTAGAATTCATGTTCTACATTGCTTTTGCAGTTTACATTTCGAACCCTCGGAAAACGAAATTATTATTTATTAAGATGTAATCGTTTTAAACGAAATAGGTAAGTCTTTATACCTATACAGGCTGTAATTTACTCTAAACCTTTTTCTATGTATTTATTTATTCATTTTATCGAGTATTTGTTACAAAATCGATTTGATTCATATAATATATAGATACATTAGAAATAGGTGTTCAATAATACATACAACGGATTCTCTAAAAGTATATAGCTGGTATCTAGCTACTTTATTCAATATTTGACTAGCTTTTATTCATATTTGTCAGGCTTATGTGTGAATGGTTATTATGTTCGCGTTATAGTTTATGTGGTCGTCTTGAATGATAAAAAAACAAAAAATCAATTATTATGCCATTTGATCGTATTGTAATGAACGTTTAGTCGAGCACTACGAGACATTGTTAATTTTTCTTTTCTCAGGTCTTCATCGCTTCAGTGTATAACTATATAATATGTAGAACAACACACTAGACTGCGTAATGCGTTATATTATAAGCGAGTTACACGGTGAAATCACGTGCTCCACACCACATGGATAATTCAATCTCTCAACTCCCAAACGACCTTTCTCACTGTGTTATTTTATTTTTCATCTTAAAAAGTATCTCCGTAATTTTCTTTCCTATTTTTTATTTTTGTTTTTTGTTTTTCATTTCTGTCTCAGTTTCTGTGCGCCACTTTTTTCAGTGTACGCGTCGACGTTCGACGGGAAAAAATTCATATGGAATCCGTCCGTCCGTGATAACTTTTTGGATCGACTTATATGAGAGGAGCAAAAGTTTTTAGCAATATTGTAATGTGTTAAAATGAAAAAAAAAATCGTGGATTAAACTTGGTAGTATTTGTGTCGTATAAAACTAGGTGGCTGACACTATACATAAAGTTTCTTAAGAATGGGACCTTGATCCTTAATACTCCTCGGGCCGATCAGTTATTATATATTATTTTGTATTATGTTTTTTATTTATTAACTATACATACGAAAAACACCATTTATCTATTTCCGTTAAACCATTTGATTCACAAAAAAAAAAAGTTAAAAATGTAAACGAAGATTAATAATGGTTGTAATGTGACATGGCTGTTAAAAAAACTGTTCCATGTTGTTTTCCTCAGTATTCTGTCATCCATCCACAGAGTAAATAAACATGGGTATTCGGAAACGTTAGAAATTGATATGTTAAGGGACTTGGGGAGAGGACACAGTTGACAACGAGATAAGACGCTCGATAACACTAAAGGATGTTTTTAACCAATGGATACAATCTCTGCAACTTTTAACCGTTTGTTATACCACCGAGCGACGGGTGTTGGTGGCGTAATATTTTTTTGTTTTTATTCGACCTCTTTCCTATAGAGAAGGTAGGACGTTTCGTTTATACAGACAAATATAAATATAACACTACCTACCGAAAGCCAATCGTATGATTCTTCAACTTCTTCGTCTAAATTTTGATGAACGGTTTGTGAGTTAGAACTCATTTCAAACTCATTCGTTGTATGTAAGAATAGTATTCCCTATCGATGTTTTTAGTCGTATTAATGGGTATTTATTACATCGATGTGGTAACCTATTTTATTTCTTTGGTTTGTATAAGTCAATCCTCATAAGACGAAATTCTCGAAATGCGAGTTGATTTGTTAAAATAATAAAACATGAATTTTGTATTTATAATAATAACCTTTATATTTTTAAGATTATTTATTTGTTTTAAAAATTATAGGAAAAAAATAATATTTGTATTGAAAAGTAATACGATATAACACTTAATTAAAATGCTATATTTAATTTGACATTGATTTTTTTTAATGGAAGTCAATGATTTTGTTTTAAGTAATGTTATATTATCTTACTCAAAAATAAATCTCATTCATAAAGCGTGTAATGTTACATATATTATTAATGTATTAAATTTTGATTAAAATCATTTTTGTGTAAAATCATGTAAATAGAATCAAATAAACAATATCTATATTATAATTTATGTTTTTGGGTACCCAAAAACCCATATATCTTATTTGGCTATTTTAATTATTACATTTTTTTATATTTTATTATTAACTTACTATTAGTAGTAAATTTATTCTAAAATCCCTTTGACACAACACATTCAAATTTAACAACTTCAAACGGAGTTTAAATTAAAAATACTGTCCTAATCACTGAGTCTATATTTTTTCTAAGGAATTCATTATATGCAATCAATGACGTTAGACTATCGTGGATTATTTAATCTTTGTATTTTTTTCTTTTGAAGTTTTAAAATAGAAAACAGAAAATAAAATATATTAATGAAACTTTTACGAAAAAAACAAAAACGTATTTTGTTTTTCTTCAGATGGCGTACAATATCGTTTTATTCCATATACTTATTAAAGTTGCTTAGCTTAACAGTTTTCAAATTCGAAATTTATTTTCAAAAAAGGCTATTGGCAGATGGTAAATAAAACATTTTTAATGTATTATAAAAAATGTAATATGCGACTTTGATTCATAAACATTTAACGGACTACATAAAAGGGGTAGATAGTAAAATTACTGCTACTTCAAGTTTGATTTTATTTATTCAGATAATATTTATCCGTTAACTAAATATTCAAATAGTTTAAAATTATTAAATAATTAACTATCAATAGTTTAAACTGTCGTGTTTATAGTTCTCAAGTATATAAATCATAAAAAAAAATAATAAATGGTTTAACAGTATAGTTTCATGGAATCACTCTATAATCGCTAAATTAACTCTGATTTTCGGAATTTCTAAACGCATTGAATGGCCATATTTTTAAATCGTATTGAGATAATAAATGTCCTGTTACAGCAATTTATATTTTTTTATTTATGAATATCATTCAAAAATGCTAGTAAATTGTTATTTGGATAACTTTTTTTTAAATATTGATTTATATCTAAATTGGAATTTGAAATATCAGTTTTGAGATTATTTAAATATGTGCAATAGGTAGATGAAAATTCTTAAGCATAGATTTACATAAATTAATGTAATATTTAGTTTTGTAGGTAATTCTTATACTCAGAATATGTTTTCAAATTACATACTGTACATGACACTTGAACGATATGGAAATTAAATTTCTAGTTATTCAAGAATATTAGGATTCTAATGTATTGTATTCTTAAAAATTGAGTTTAATTACTATCAAACTTAAATTTATTGGATTAAATGACGAAATGATTTCCTGTAATATCACATTTTAAGTGGCGATAATCTATAAAAAATTAATCTAGTTATATAATGTATTTTAGGTTATAATATTATAATATTTAGTTTATAAACCATAAAATAATTAATTTTGTATAAATTAATTAGTTTTATTTTAAAATCATGGATGATCTCTACTAATTAATATTGGTTTTCTTGTTTAATTTCCACCAACTTAATAATGCGTATCATTTCTCTAGGAAACGAAAGTTGTTTGTCTTATAACTAATTTGTTTCCAGGGTTCTATTATTTGCATAACCCACGTACACGTATTTAATGAACCGTTGAACTATTATTTGGTAGATAGATTATAAATACTAAATACACTCATGAATAACATACCAAATATTTAAGAATTAAAGATACGTTTTAACCTTATATTTCAAAAGTTTATTGTTTTGTAGATACATTGTTATTGTTTATTTATTAATGTTGTTTATAATTACTTACACATTTTTTTTTAAATATATAATATGAATAACCTTTTATAGAGTATATTTCTATATTATTCAAATAATTTCAAAAGTTCATAAAATGCATTTATATTGGATTTCAAAAGTGTGTCATGTATTGTTAGATAGAATCATATTTAAAAAAATATAAAGTTTTCTTAATCGTGAAACAACATCTTCGCTTTAAATTTATTCAAAATAGTTTCAGAATATACAATAATATGATTTCACGCCGGGTGGTAACAAATAGATCAATAAAAAAAAAAAAAATAATAATATGATTACCTATTCCCTAAACCTTAAGGCCCATCGAAGTTGACTAACAGCTTATTAATTTTCTTTTAAACGGATCTCTGGATATCATCAGAGTTCAGATATTCTCGAAAAACTCTTTTGTATCTCTTACTTTAACATGTTAACAATACTTTTTCTCCCGGTCAATGAGCTTAAAAATATTAATTATTAAGATTTCTATAAGTTTTATCTGTCACCATTCATAAACACCATAGAAATAAAGTAGAATTATAAACATTTTTTTTTTTTTTTTTTAGTGTCTGAAGCTATAAATGTTGATAAAATTTCGTTAAAATCTCGAAAATACTCAAATGATTTCCTATATTTAAAATCGTAAGGTTGTATTAATGGTCCAACACACGTTTTAACCGGTCTGGCAGAACGATAAGCAGCCCACTTGTCTTTTATTATGATACCATAATCGTTGAAGGTGATTCACCTACTTTTGTATCACTAAGTTATCTGCTAGCACCTATTTGAGTAAAATGTAATTTAGTATTATTATAATAGACAAATGGGTTAATATTGCAACTGCGCAGTATGAACAGTTGCTATTCGTACACTATTACCACGCATAACCTTATTCTGTCAATAGAACAATCTATAGGTATAAGTATCTACGAGGTTATTGTCAAGTATCTGCAGATGTTTACATTTCGGATACGTCCATCGATATATCCAACTATCGTATAGAACTCATTTTAGACCTTTCACTTTAATAAATAATTTTATCACTTTACATTTTACGATGTTTTGATTTTACAATGATGATGCGTGCAGCTAAAAAAATTTATTTTTGTGGGTCTGCCATCACTTTTTGGGGCAAATTTCGCATTATTACCAATGTATTTGTTATTTAACGTCATCGGTGTATATTTTTGACATGAATATCCAAATAATGTCATAACTTTATTGTATTCGTAATTATAATACTGTAACTATACATTATATAATTAATGCCAATATAATCATATTATAACTAATAACTTATGGTTTGTGATTTTTTTTTTTTTGGTAATCCTATCTGTATAAAAATTCACAAGTAATATTATGTTTGTTCGTTTATAGATACCGGTTATAATATATTATGTTATTTAGTTACAACTCGTCTGGATAATATTTTTAATTAATGTTAATTTATAAACTAATTAGATTTTTCGGTTAACTGGTAATTGGTTTGGTAAGTTAACCAAAACTCGTGTGAAAATTATAATGAAGCTCTAGGAAAAACTTTGCAGAAACCGTTCACTATCTGTTATGGGATCCTGTAGGGTTAACTCGGGTGTTTTTGTTGTTGCTCATATTGTTGTTTATGTTCATTAATTAAAATGTATATCCTCTCCTTCACTTTGTAAAGTGATGTCAGTTTTTTTTTTGTTTTTTACATACAACAAACATCTATGTGTATACATAATAAATAATGATTTTTCAGTGAAGTCTGCATGTTTATGGCGTGTATGTCAACTTTAGTGTGTCCGTAAATGGTCGATAATAATCAATTCATCTATAGTATTATTATAGTTACTGTAATTTAATGCAGCACAGGTTTTTCACGTTTTTACGATATTCACAATGCAAATCAAATGCATAAGTGTTCATATACATTTTTTTGTCAGTCGGTTATTGTAGCCATTTTTTTGACTTCAGAATAAAATATGAAATAAAAATTCTGAAAATAAATGTTATCGACGAATAATTCATAATATATTATATATCACCAACTTGGGTATAAGACAAACATTCAAAGATTTTTCGATGAAATTTCAATCATTCACTTAATTGTATTGCAACATAATTTGAAATTATTTGCGTTATTAAACTGAATCTGTTTTATTAATTTATAAATAATATTATTACATATTAATAAATGCATGTATATTATGTAAAACTGTACGATTTGGGATCTAAAGGTATCCGATATTTTTCTTATTTTCATAACAAAAATTGGGAGTGACATGGTCACATGGACGCACCTACCTTTGTACAATTAATAACTACACGGTTGGTTATCGGTTATAATATTCAATATTTATGTTAGTTTATATGCTACTAATATTGCATTCAAATGACGTATAATTTGTATAGTTTAAGTCCATGTAATACGTATTATAATTTATCCCGAACACAATTATTTAAAATTAGTTATATATTAGCTATATAATATTTAATTATCATAGTTTCCCGTCAAAACTTATTGTTTTTCCGTATAAACTTTTCCAATTAAACCACGGTTACGTTCCATCCGTTCGCCGATACATCTCCGGTCATTACATTAATGACCATATACACACATTCCACACCACAAGAATGCATATGATAGTTAATATCAGTAAACAGTTATTTATGCAGTTGTTAATTTTTGATGTATAATGAACTGTAGGATGTAATATATTTATTTAAACTATTTTTTATTGAATGTACCTATAACTTTAAAAAAAAAAACATACAGTGTTATGAAAAAATAAATTAAATAGTATACTTTGATTGTCTACAGTTTTTAACTATCTGTTAACTTGTCGTTATTTAAAAATTGACGAATGTGCTTTTCATGTAACTTCATGACAATGTGAAATTATTTATAGCAACTTGAAATATTAATATTAAATGTTACACTCCAAGTTCTTACTTTCTTGTAGTACCCATACAAATTTTTACACAATTTCAAGTTGACGGACGTGGCGAACTGATTGCAAGTTTTTGTTTTAAATATTAATGACAAGAAAGGATTTTTCGTTTACTCCGGGTGACATTCTTTATTGGATATTTACGACTGGATTAAAAAAAAAAAAATTCTTAGGCTGAACAACTATTTTAATCAATAATGAACTTTTTCGAGCGACAACGTTCCGACTTCGAAGGAAACTCCGTCATTACATTATTATTATATCAAAAGTTTTTCTCTTCCTCTTTTCGCGCGTTTTACCAAAACAAAAGATTTCTACACCCGAAGGATTCTCGAGAATTTCTCAATTTAAAAAAATCGTTTTCAAGTCCGGTACGTCATCTTTGAAATTCCTCGAGCAGCGCCGGCTGGCGAAATTTTATACCACACCTTGGTGCGAGGCGTTCGATTAAACGAAATAGAAAGAAGTTTTGTGGGGAGAGGTCGTCGACGGGAAGAAAAAAAAAATGATAAAGAAAGTTTTCCTTGTTTTTCATGCGTCCAATTAGAAGTGTAGAAACAACTGGGTGCCGCGTGTGTGAGCGGTGTTGTGCGTTATTGCATTCCGTGATATATTTCTCATATTTTCCACCTTCGTAACCAACCAGCGAAAGCAACATTTTTGTACATTTCGTTTGAAATTAGATGGAGATTGGGAGATGGTGTGAAACGTATCTTATCTGTGAATTTGGTCGTAGAGCATTAAGTAAAAAAACACATTTCTTACCGATGTGTTTCGGAAGGAAACCGCTGTTCCAGCGATAACGTTCTCGTTAAAAGTCCGTCTGCGCACAACAGATACGCGTTGTTATGGACTCGCGGTGGCAACGTAGAACCTTTATTATTATTAGGTATTATTATTATTATATATATATATTTTTTTTTTATCACGTTGTGAGTTTTTACCGTCGCAATATATTTCTACATTAAAAAATAATAATAATAACCAAATGCATATTTTGTTTAATATCAGTTGTGTGGTAAGAAGCCTTGATTTCTAGAATTTATCTCGAAGTGTCTAATATTATTATGCTTATGTGTAATATTTCAGTTGTTTTCTTATGACTATTAATTTTCCCGTTTTATAGTCGTTAACCAGTCAGAGATTTGTCTGTTCTATAACTTGACTATACCTGTGTTGGTATACCCAAAGATACAATAAGAGATTTTAAAATAGTAATCAAATTGATAATTAATGTACAACATAATATGTTCATCTTAAATTTAATTTATTGTAGAAAATGTGTGAGATATATATTTTTAGTTACTCGCAAGTACATCATTGTTAAATGTTTGCCTACATCATCAGAGAATATAAGATCCCCCTGACACATTATTATTCACAGATATCCACATGTAGTGGCAAAATCCATATTTTATTTGTGACAGATTTGACGCTTATGAAAATATAATACCATTAATAAGAATATTTGAATTAATTTAAATTAGCATAAAAATCTGTTCAACGACGTTGGTCTAAAGCACACGCGTAGGTATGTGATCAACAAAGTTAAAAAGGATTAGATTGATACATTTTTATTTCATTCTGTTGTGACTTAAAACCTGTTTTTATTTATTCTTCATATAAATTGGCATGTTTATACTTCACTTATTGTAGCTAAAGACGTAATTGCATTTTTCATTTTGGATTTTTTTAAGTTTTTTGTAATTTGTTATTGACTTTTTTTGAACATTCTTTTGTTTTTTCAACAAGTGCGTTACACTCAAAAATTGAAATGTTCACTATCGTGTCAGACTTGGTACAGTCACGAAATTTCATTCGGAATTCGTATTATTGCTTTTTTATGACTTGTTTATTAGTTTATTATTATCAATTGCCATTTAAAGTAAAATTCTTTTCTGGTAAATTATGTAATATGTTCTGTTTATGTAATGATGAAAAATATATTTTACAGTTAATGTTAAAATTTTATTTATCAATATTATATGAAGTAACAAGTTAATAAATTAACAAAACTTATAGTAAAAGTACAAAATATGTGCGTTAATTGCTATTTATTTTATATTTAATGGCCGTTAATTACGTTTAGACTTAAATGGGGGGGGGGGGGTGGAATAGGTAATCAAAGTTTATTTTTATATTTCTGTGTATTATAATTGTTGTAAGTATACAATTAGTAGGTACTACATAATTAGATAGATATATCGCATATTATTATATTAATACTAAGTGCATAAAAATAATTTTAAAAAGTATATCGAGACGTAAGTATGCATTATACAATTTGTTTTTTTTTTTACTTTTTTGATCCATACATAACTTGTCTTAATTGAATAAATTCTGAAACACAATTAGGGAGGTAGTAGACGTGTGTAACGCATCAGAGATATGGAAAAATAAGAAAAATGTGTTAATAGTGATTGTCGATACCCGTTTACTTTAGTAATATCGGTAAAATATGTTTACCTTTTGCAGTTGTTTTATTCGGTATTAAATAAAATAGCCTCAGAACTGCCTTGCAGACATTTGGTGGCTTTATTATGGTTGATTAATGAGCCAATGTCGTGTTGTAAGTGCGCGTAGTGCTCGATGAAACGTTTGTGACATTGGTATGGCGTGACTTTATATTTTATATATATTATAATATTATGTTTTACTTCAAAACGAGCTCTTTTGTCGTCGTCGAGGCGTAATTGGTGACCGCGGTTGGTTGTAGATTGACACGGTCACAGTGTTGCGCAAACGTCGTGTAAGATGTGCATTCGGGTCACAATTATTAGAGTCAGCGGATGACATTACCGGCGGCGGGGCAGGTGCGCGAAGTCCTCGAATTGTCTTATTGCAGCAGCCGTCGCCATTAAAGTGCAGGACGAATCCTCATTGAATGTATCCAATATCATTACGTCCACCGTTCCAGCAGCAAATATTCGCGAGTTAGGTCATGTCGCGTTCTATACCGATGATGATGGTATTCCTATTAAGTTTTCTTAATTCTAACGTCTCCCGACTCCTCAGTGTAGAATTAGACTGCTATAAATTACTATTATAGTATCATATTTTATATTGATTTTATTGTTTTTTGTTTTTATCCGTAAAATTTTAAATGAACGAATGCAATAAATATTATTATAATTGACCCCGCGTTTGTGTGTGTATGAATTGTAGCGTACCTACCTATTGATACAATCGTATTATTTTTCATAATATCGTCTATGTGGATTGGAATTTTATTTTCCTTTTGTTTCAATCGTAATAATTACACGATAACGTGACATATTTTATTTTATAATCCTATATATGATTCTAAAAATATGATTCTCGGAAAAAGTGATGATTTACCGATTCAGAGAAATCTACAGACAAAGAATATTTTGCTTGGTTTTTTTTTTTTATCATACGCGCTGTAAACCATTTTTGCCAGTGGTACAATAAATTTATCTATACCCCATGTTTATTATGCAGGTATGTATATAAATATAAAACAAAGCTACCTACTATAAAATAATATAAATCGTACTTATAACAACAATATTTTATTTGCATTTCGTACTTTTTTTTTACATTACAATTTATATTTCGTATTGCTTAGATCGGTGTACTTTAATATACAAATCTACCATTCCACTATGTATTATTGTACGAAATATGATTTACATAGTACCGTGAAAAATCGATATTATTTTATAAAAATTGATTTATACTATAATTTTTATTATGATTATAATCTACATTTAAAAATTGTACCATTCTAAAATTATTTCCTTTCATAGGAAAAACAAAATACCTTTGGGTGATTGGTAACTTAATATATCATAGTATTTTAATACTATAACATCTTCTTCATAAAAATGATGTTTTTACATAATTTAAATATGAAAATACGGATTTAATTTTTTCCAACATATTGTATCATATATAAATATTAGAAAACAGAATTACAAAAATAACACTCGGTTTACTATGAAATCAATTTCAGGGATTGTAATAGGAAAGATTTGTAGTTTTAATGTATTTAATTATAACTATATTTTTTTTATTTTTTTTCTTTATTTGAGATAAACAATCTATACCTTAGGGGCACAATAAGTTTATATGGTTAGAGAATTTACAACATGATACGCTTGACGTGAGAAGTCATCCACTAATGACACTCAAAGTTATAACTATATAATATAAAATTAAAACTGTGGGTAACTTCTACTGTATTTTAAAATAATGATTAGGCTATTATTTTAGATACAAACATTTTACATCAATTATATGTATGTAATATAATAACTAGTGAATATTATATTAATTATAATATGGTGAATTTATGTTTTATGGTGTATGCATGGATGGAAATATTAATAACATGTGATATTTTTTAATTAATTTACTTTATTTTCAGTTTTATAACCATTAGATATTTACCATTATAAACTGTGGTTAACCTATTTCAGTTTCTTAGCTTGATACCTACCTTCATATAATTATTTAAACACTCTATTCGGCTATTTATTTTTCAGTAATCTTCATTCCGCTAACGAATTGATTATAATACTATAATATTAACTATAACGCCCATTTAAAATGTGGTTATTATTCTCGTAATCTACGTGTTATTGAAATTAATATTATTTCAAAACAATTTTCAGTTTAAGAAACATGTTTTGTACATAATGTACTAGTTAGAAGTTCAAAAATGATTTGTTTCATATGAAATGATACTAAATTACTAAAAAGGATTGTAAAGCAAAACGTATAAAACAAATTCCGTGGTTTACTGAAATTGTTGTATCATAAATAATTCTTAAGCACTTTTGGAGGCAATGGATGAAGATTTGAAGGCGGACCACTGTGCTGGATTTTTCATATAAATCGCTAAAAGAAAATAATAATTCAGTTTATACTTTATAGTAAGTTACAAACACACAAAGTTCACTTTATTTTTGTTTCTCTTCGAAAATTCACATTTCTGTGATTGGTGCAATTTGAAAGATTTTTTTTATTCATAGGTTTCCACCGGCACCTACACGATTTATATATACGGTTAATAATTTCAATTTTTATTACCTTTGACAAATTATTATTTTAATCTTAAATCTTCATCCAAACTAATTTTGTATTAATTATAGCAATGGAATATACCTATTAATTAATATTGTTGTTATTTAAATAAGTATTTTAACAAGTCATGTTTTGAATAAAGACATTTTTACGATGCTTAACCTTTTTTGGTTTTATATGAAAACAAATTCACGTTTTTACCGAGATAAACATTATTCATTTTCTTCTTGAAGCCCCTTAGTTATTTTCAAAATGTTACTACTATTTAAAACAAACATTATTTACGATCATTATATAATACCTACTTATACCCACAGGGTGCTATAAAATAAGATGACTCATTTTATTTTAAAAAGTATATAGGTACTCTAACGAAAATTATAATGTCAATTATTAATAATTTATGTGTTCGAAACATAAAAATAGTCTTAAAAATTATTAGCTTTCACTTTAAGTTTGGTATTAAAACTTCAGAAGTAATTATTTATTCCCATTGTCATTAGAATAAAAAAAAAAAAAATGCACATTTAATTCTTAAATATATTTCATTCATTATGAGTAATATTGATCAGAAAAATATTAATAAGTTAAAATTTAATTTGATCGTAATTTATAATGTTATATGCATCATGAATACTAATTAATATTATGTTTTTAAGATGTATCAAGTCATGTTTTATGTCTGTCAGAAACTATCTCAATAAAATATATTTCATAAAATATTGGACCGATTTATGAGAGTTTCACAAATACATGTGGTTAGTAGTCCCAGGGGCGACATAAAAAAAAATTGATCCTGTTAAAATTATGAACTCTGACCCTGTACAATTTCACATATGTTTATATTTATATGCGAACATTTTTATAATAACTTCATGACAGATTACACTGAACAATGGGTACGGACAACATGCCGAGTTATGCTATATGAAATTGCGCATTTAAATTCTTGAAACCGTATTATATTTGTGGCAGCAATACCGTAAATTATCAGAATTATTGAATTGTTAATTTTTTTCAACGGTAAAACAATATTTTGGAATGTTGTTTTTTGAACGTGAGTTTTGTGCTGCCATTCTTATCAGTATTATAATAACGCAAGAACCGTTTCAATTGTGAATATATAATCATTGATTATCATTGATTATCATTATTATTGATATTATATATCTATTTTTATAAATTTATAAATATTATATAAATAAATGTATATAATTTTACGCATTTAAAAATCAATCTATTTGATGTTTTGTAGTAAAACAGCCCAACCACGATATTTTATTCAAACTAAACTACCTATGTTAAAAACTATTGTTTGATATTTATATCAGGGTACTTATAATATTATATTATAATGTCTGTATATTTTCTTCTTGTCTATTTATTATGATCTGGTGTTTAGGAAAAAAAACATTTATTCTAATAATATACCTTTTGAAACATAGTATTGTATATTTGTTTAAATAAATATTCCTTTTAAAAATCTCTATTTAACATTTTTTCTACGGTTATGGTTACTTTTAGTATATTATTGTACAAAGTACAAATAAAAGGCAGGTGTTTATGTGATGCCAAAGAACAACATTGAATTATATTGTACAAAAATACAAAATATATAATAGTTACATGCAGATAACATCATTATACGTAAGTAGCTTATGATCATAAGTAGCATATTTAAAATGTCGAAATAAAATATTCACCTAATAAGGCTTTAGGTTTACAATACATTTTTATTATTTGATAAAAACACCAACTTTCAGTCAAAGAAAAAAAAAATGACTAACCAATAATTGATCATAATATAATATACGAGTGTATTTTCAAAATGTAATACCTAATATATATTAGTATTTTTTAAAACATTGGTTTTGAGTTTTTTCAGAAGACTTGCACATCATTAAATACGGTTTTCCGAAGCAGGCTTTATAGTCTGTGGTTTAATGACCATGTTAAGATATAGCATATTATATATATATATATATATATATATTTCAAATAGAAATAAATAAAGAACCAAAGTTCGATTACTTTGTTATGTTGTTATGGGCAAGTTGACATGGTTCCATTTAAACCGGGAAATTAGTTGCTATTCGTCCTCTTCTACTCCCCGTCTGTCGCTTTCCGGCTAAAAGTCGTCGCACCGTGTCCAAACGGCACTCTTATATGGTCAAGGTCCGGTGGAGTCCATTAATTTAAGCCCAGCAGGAAATGTCCTGAACAAATAAATCTCGCCAAGACAAAAACCATAATGTTAGCTTATTGTGTCCCTCAGCCAAATCGATATAAGGATACGTGAGACGGCTATATACGGTATTAAAATATCACTGGTGGTTGTAGGTGCTGGCTGGTCACATAATATACGCATTCCTGTAGTCATGCTCACTTCCGGACAACAGATGTTCGACTACATTACACCTCACCAACTACAAGCGTCTCGAGCGACGAATATTTCCAAATGAATTATAAAAATTAAATGCTCCTCTTGATGGTAAATAAACCGGAAGTGCGTTGCGGCCGACTCGTTAACTGCCGCTACGCTCTACAACTACAGTGTCAACGGAGAACCTCCAGTTTGACGATATTACCATAACAAAGATAGAAAAGTTTTCGAAATTCAATCGCAAGCAATTGGCAATCTGTTACCACTTTTTTTTATTTCTTTATTGATATACATATACATATATATATATACACAATCAAAAGAAATTCCATTTTAGATGATAAAAAAAAAGTGTCGATTTGAATGGGAGACCCTCGCGCGTTGGTTATATTAAAATGTATTGTCAGTGGAAAACAGCCTGTTTTGCATAATTGAACGAAGAAAACATAAGTGGTCCACAAACTGTATATTTACTTTTTAGGTGTACAGCAATAATATTATTATAAAGGAGCGGTGGGTGGGACAACCCTTTTTATTATATCATTTTTATTGAAAATAATATTTGATAAAAAAAACGTTGACATTAATTTGCCATTAATAACATCGAGGGTGGAGAGAAGTCCTTTTGTAATTATTTCAACAGCGGCTGCCCCGTCGATGACGACAATTGGAAATAAGCTATATATATCTTATCTCGTTTTTGTGTCTCATTCGAAACCAATTTATAACAATATATTATTATCGTTCTCAAAAATAATAGAAATAACCATTTTTACGACAGTCCGTTGTCAGACATTGTTGTAAGATCGATTTCACGTCGTTGATGTTAATTGCGTATGCACCTATACCGCGAAAATATATATTATGACTTTAGATTTAAATATAAAAGCAGCCAGACAACTATATATCATTATATTCTCTTAAATCGTCGAATATTAGTTTACGGATATTAATCAGCAGCGATTTGTAACCGATAATGTCACCCTTCAACGGACTCGTTGTTTAATTGGATTTGAATGGCACCTGCCTTATTATGTTTCTGGATTTTTGATTCAATCGAAATCAATAGTGACGTGAAAAAAAATACTAAAAAAATACCCAGTTTACTTGAAATTTAAATAATACTTTTGTTATGTAAAATATCAAATAGTTAAAAACAATTCAATATGTTTTGTTCGTTCCATTGCATCGTTTATTGACTATTGTTTCCCGCTGATTGCAAATATATAGTTTTTTTCTTTTTGATACCTATTTATGTTTCGTATTATATTTCGAATTATACGCCATTCGATATTTGATATTATAAATTTAAGTTCAGTTATTGAATTAAAAAAATAACTATAAAAAAATGCACACAATATGTATCTGAGCTACATCACTGTAGATCGTTTAAATTAAAATTCTTCTGTTATTCAATGTTTTGTCAACAATTACTCATAAACATTTATTCATTTTGTATTTGTATTTTTATGGAAAAGTTAGTAGGCACTCAGATTCATATAAAGATTATATTGATGAATTATATTTTGAAACATAAGTAGGTATTATAAATATATACAACAAAACAACTGAAACTGTAAAAATAAAACTCAAAAATAATTGGAAGGAAGGTAACCTGTTGTACAATGGATTTGAGTGTACCTACTACCTTGTCACTGAAAAGTGATTAAGATGCAAGTGTGAAATTTTAATTTAATTATAAATCTTTACAAATGAAAAATGATTCTAGGATTGGGTGGCTACGAATTATATTATTAAAAATTTATTTGATGATAATATATTCATCACTTATACTGATATTATAGTAATATGTATAGATCTTACAATTCCGTAAACCATATAAATTTTATTTATATATTTATTTTTATTTTTTAGTTAAATTATGAACTACTTATAAAAATCATGTATTAAATACAATTTGTAGATGTCAAAGATTTATAAATAGCACAAAAAAATTAAAAGATTTTGATATGCCATTATAAAGCTTTGGCGAAAATTAAATTATCGACTCTTTATGGTTATTTATTTTTGAATAACAGTACATAGTAAACAAATTGATTTTGTGAAAAACTAGTTTTGTATAAAAATTTCAGTTTTTTTTTGTTTTTCCCATTATTTTGTAATGTACGTAAACTGGTTGTTTTTAATTTCAACCGTTCAAAAGTACCAGTTAGATTCACTTCCAGGAAATATATTAAAATTGAATATCAAATCATTTTTTTCTAGTGTAAAATGAGTATACACTCACCTACCCACCTATCCACACACATGCATGTACATACACACTCACATCATTGTAAAATTGACAATACATTACTTCATTAAGAATTTAAATTAATAATAGCTAAGTATATAATTGAAATAAATTCTATTTAATTAATGATTGGAAAATGATTGAAATTGAAATTAAAAAAAAAAATTAATAAACATGTAATTAAGTATATTTATTATTTTATTAATCAAATAAATTATGCCATTATGTACCATACAATGAAAGTTATATAACAACTATAGGAGTTCACTCTATTCTTCATAAACTAGAATAAGTACTTGATCATCAAAAATTTCATCTAAACTATTAGTTTATTTACTTTTATCTTTTATTTATACAGCAATTAAGAGGGTTGTGCTATACCGCCTATACCCCTATTTTTATTTCAAAATACCCTAGACGGTGATATACGGGTGGGCTAATTTCTTTGATATGAATCCTGGAAATATCGAATCAGTAATTTACTATATATTTTTTAGAACTTGATTTTCATTCATTGGATGAACGATAGAATTATGTTGACAATATTTAAGCGGTAATAAGTGAAATTTACAAGTCTTCTAAAAAGATACTTTCGTTACAAAACTAAACATAAAAGTTTTGTCTATTATTGCAATAATCGTGGATTTAAATCAATATAGAAAAGTTAAAAACGATCGTGGACTATAATTTATATTAATTATTATACATTTCATCAAATGTACTTTTCTAATATTATTTTAGGGTTTTTTTTTTAAACTTGTTGTATAAAGGTACAAAAATTTGAATTGTTATAATATAATTGTATCATACGGTAGAGGTATCTAACGTCATTAAATAAATCATAAGTTGTTAGAAATTAAATCGTGTTTGAAACGTTGCCAATATTTTCCAAAAAATTTAATACGATTTTGTTGAGAAAACGTCATTGCCACGAATATTTCACCCTTTGTATAAAATATAAACATTTTGCATTTATCAGAAAAATATAGTTTATTTTATAATGTGTCAATGTTGTATCTTAGAATAAATTATGATGTTGATAAAGATTTACTGATTTATGATGTACCTATAATTAGTCAGATACTATTTTTCGAATTTTAGTGATTTTCTTTACTTATTCCCAGTCCCAATTTAATGATAACACAAGTATCTAATTTATTTTATTAATCGGATCTTGAACAATGTATTTTTTCGTTATTATTTTGGAAAAAGTACAATCATAAATAATAATTTAAAATAAGAACTTGTGATGACATTATAATATACAGAGTGATTTTAAAAACATACTCAAAAATTCCATTTAATCGAAAATTCTGTGTTATTTTATGCAATAATTTAGTAGGTAGTTAAAATATATTGCATGTTAAAGATTTTTCGGTGATTGTAAAATTGGATATTATAGGCTTATATAGGTGTTACTTAAATTATATTTTAACCTCTTAACTAATAGCAAATATTCGAGGTAATTTATCAATCTTTATTTTGTCAAAGCGTTCAATAGAACTGGAAAATGTAGAAAACGTTGAGTTATTTGATATAAATAAAATATAGATATTCATAGTATTTTTACAGAAAAATATATGTACACATTAATGACAGTTAATAAATTATGTTAAATGTTGAAATAGTTGATTCTGATGACCGTTGAGTTTTTGTATAATATAAGTAAACATTAAAAGTTATTAAAATATATTACTACTTCATTAAGAATATTAATATTATTTATTTGGTTTAAACAAAACCGAGACATTTGCAGATTAATAATTTGGACGTTAACAATGAATAACGTTATAATTATTGGCCATAAAAATTATAATATTTTTTGACGATACATTATTTATAAAATATAATTTATTTCCATAGGGTGTTATGGATATCAGCCAAAATTCACCGAACCCATTGGCAACATCACCGTGCCGGTCGGCCGAGAAGCTATGTTTACGTGTTACGTTCACAGCTTAGGTGGTTATAGGGTGAGTATTATTTTTTTATTTGTGTGATATAATTATATTTTCATTGGGCACGTAAAAATTATTGAATTAGGAATTCTTCAGGTTTTCGTAATTAATCCCAGTTTTGCAAATAACGTTATGTAGAATTGCAAATTCTTAGCTATCTCTTAGATTCATTAAAATGTCTAGTTGGATACTCTTTTAATGTTCTCAAGTTATTCAATGCGCAATTAATGAATTCCATAAAATACTATGCAATAAATTTCTATTTAGTGTACGATGTACATGACCATTTATTTCTGAAAATCCCTCCAACCAAAAATATTTATTTCTTCGGTTAATTCAAAGCGTTTTATTATATAATATAATAATATACTTTAAAGAATCGTCTTGGAACTTTACCGACTTAGTGTTATTACTTATTCTGCGGTTCGAAATCATAATAATCGATGTACACAGTATATACAAAACAATAATTTGTGATGATTGACTGATGATTTGTTTGGTCTACGACTGGTGATTCTATACTTAATAAGTTATTAGAAATAACAATTACTCGCGGTAAATTTGTTTAGTGCTAAATAAGGGATGATTTACAGTCGATACCTAGTCAATGAATTGAATTTATATTATTTTTGCTGTTTATTTGTCAATATTTAAAATATTTTTCATAATCTAACCGGGTCTGTGAACTGCTCTGGACCGTCTTACTAAATTTGCATCAAATATGCTAACTAAATTAATGAAATAAATTATATTGTACTGCTTTATAAACTTTTATTTTACGTTTTATTAAAATTTCAGATTTAGATGATTTTTATTTAAACACATACGCGCAGACAATGATTTGTTTGATTATCTATAGCTTTTTAGCTATAATTGTTGCGGGAAAAATTATATCAAATAACTACCTTCATCGAATAGTTGTACTATTGAATTTGATGGACGACCTAACCTAACATAACGCAATATTGGAAATGTGTACAATGTACATAATATTATAAAAAATGATTGCCGCTCCTGTCCTGATACGTGCAAAATAAATTTGAAGTTGAATATTATAATATGAACGACAGAATAGATTGAGTAAATATTTACAGTATAAAGGAAAATGTTATCGTACATTACAAGCTGCGTATAATATGAGAACGTTTTCCCGAGTTTTTCTCTCAGTAGGGTAACAATTGGTGGAAAAGTGATTTTAGCCTGCGGCGAAGAAAACACGCAGCGAGCTAGTCAGGGAGAGATAGAGAGATGAGGCGGGAGAGGCAGTGAGAGAGACGTTAAACCAATAATAAAGCGGGACAAGTAACACGTGTAATATAGCGGTGGGTCGGAGATATTATTGCGGAGACCAGGTAGTTATTATTATTTCATAGTGGGCCTGTTTTGCATGGCAAACGATTGGAATATCCGGAGACAAAATTCTGAATACTACTGTGCTAGCTTCCTTGAATACCAAAATAGCCTCACATGTGCGCACACGGCGTGGTCGGTGGGTGGGTGGGTGGCCGGTAGGCGGTAGTGTAGTCGAATGTGTATACTGCACCCATTGCGAGGATACAACCGGAAAAGCAATTCGAATGCAACCCGCCAGTGATTTATGACACTTTTATGGCAACGACTGTACAAACGTTTGTTAAATTGATATAAAATTACGCGCTCGATACGGATAAAACGGATGAGTTTTTGTTGACAATCGGATTCGGGTGTCTTCGAATAAATAGGCACTCGTTTCAGAGAGAACCTGTAGTCGATGTTCTGTACACCAAGTGAGCCTCGTGGAATTAATCGAATTGTTTTTAACATCGATAAGCTACCTACAGTCCTTCGGCAAAATGCATAGTATTATTGATTTTAATCATAGATATAGACGGCAGTACAATATGTCTTTAGGGTTCTGACTCTGAAATGAGATAATTTTAATTGGATTAACGCTCTGGCCGGGGCAAAGCCAATTAACTATCAGATATAGAATCCACACTCCGCACCATTGTGACTATCGCGTGTCTCGACGTCTATATAGTACTAGTGTTCGTCGACAACGCATAACATCTTTATTGTTCGAAAGAGATTTTCAGATAAAAAAAATTACCAGAGTTGATCTATATGTATATAATAATATACATAAAATATAATTAAAATGTTTTTGTCATATTGATTTGTCATCCAACAGATTATTACTATTATTAATATTTAACTGTTTTTGATCGTCAAGAAAAAACGCTTTAAAGATTCTCAACATAAACGGCTAAATCAACACTAGGTTGTGCGTTTTTTTTATTGTTATTAGTTGAGGAATTGAATTAATTTGATTAATTATGTTTAGTAAGTATTTTTTAAATTAGATTACTATTACAATAGAAAATCCCATCTTCTATAAACTATTAATACGTTTATATAATACATGGATATAATTTCGATTCTAGTACACAAATACTGATTACCAATCGGACTGGTGTACACCAAATAATTATTGAAATATTTTTTTTTTTTTTAAACGTAAGACATTCCTAGCCTAAGGCTATCTAAATCTAGGGATATTTGACAGTTTTAATAGTAATAGTTTTAACATTATAACATGATAATTAAATTTTTTTTTAAAAGTATTGAAATAATAAAAACCAAGCACACACTATTTAATATAATTTATTGTAAATAATTTATATACAAATCTAAATTGATTTCTTATTGGTTATGCATTCAGTTACCTTAAATAAGTGAAGGACTTGCTCCATGTTTAAGTTGAATTTCACAATTTTAATGTTACTACAATTTTTGTCTAAAAACTTAAAGCTAGGTTCGGGCTATTTATTTTACAAAAATTCATGATAGCAAACAGTTTATATTATTCATTTTTTATTTGGTTGATATATGTTGAGTCTAATTTAAAGATTGGACAAATTATGAAAAATAAAGTTTTACAAAATAAGTGTTTTGTCAGAGCGTGTTGAGGGTGGATGATGTGTTGTAACCAACAAATGACAGATTGCGTGTTAGTTGAGTATACATCAGTGACCTGGCTATTCAAAAATTATTTTAAAGCATAAATCTCCATTTATTATGCTATCAACAAACTTCAAAAAATGTAGTGCATTGTTTAAACATGATACATTTAATACGGTATAATGTATACACGCTTGTAACTTGTTAGAAACAATTGAAAATGTGACTGAGTAATTTGTATTCTAGATTCTAATTGGATCCTAACTAGCTAGACAATGATACTTGAATTTTGAGTGAGGAAAATGTTTTTTAATCAACAACGTTGAGAGTAGGTTCAAGTAGTAAATATTTGAACTTATTGATGCATACAATGAGAAATCAAAATTGTAAAATATACTTATTATAACGAGATTATTATATTATCTATTATTATACTAGAGATAAAATATCAAAAAACATTGGGAAAATAAAAATATTAATGAAACACCAGTTTTAGACTAAATCAATTTTGTGTCTTGTTTTTTAGAAGAAAAATATGAAAATATAATACATAAGAACTCCATCAGTTTTTTTTATATCAAAGAAAAAATATTTATAATATATTTTTACATTTAATTGCGTTTGAAAATTTAAATTTTGATAAAAAAATTGAATTCAGTTGAATTAAAGAAATCCAAATAATTTTGCTGCTTATAAGGTTTTTATTTATATACCTAAACATTAAAAATCGAATACGAATATTCTCGAAAGTTGTTTTTATAGACATTTGAAAATACTAAAGGTACATAGGGACATATTTGTATAGGAACTTTATAGGATAAAG
The DNA here is from genome assembly GCF_037042655.1 of Diuraphis noxia. Lineage (NCBI taxonomy): Eukaryota > Metazoa > Arthropoda > Insecta > Hemiptera > Aphididae > Diuraphis > Diuraphis noxia. The sequence goes on from NW_028301714.1 coordinate 72,057,371, forward strand.
ATACTTATTATTTACCTAGGAAAAAGGTAACAATTTTAACGAAAATATCTCAAATAGTTTTTAGTTATTTTGTTATAATTCAAAAAAATATTACTTATAGAGACTTTTAATTTTTTAAATTATACATCAGTTACATATCTTGAATGTTTTATACAGAATAAAATATTTATAGAAATGTATTAGATATAACATTAAATTATAAAAATAAACGCAAATCTATTTTGTTTGGAATCTTTTTTTGAATATTAAATGATTTTTGATTGAATTAAATTTAACACATCACATTTATACTAGACAATAAAGCTACTTACACTTTTTAATCAAATTATACAGCAGAAGCGGATTTCCCTGGTTTATTTTTAAAATCACCTTTTTTTTTTTAATAATTTTATTTTTCTAAAGCAACGCATTATTTAAATCGTACAACAATTTCTTTGAATTTTCCAAAGCTTATTATGAAAATCAAAATTCAATTAATCTATGTATGGTAATTTAAAACTATTATATAATAATATTAAACATGGACAATAATTGTTTTTTGCACATATTTATAAAAATATAATTATAAACTTTATGAAATAATATTGTAAGCTCAGTATTTTTGTTTAATAATTCATCGCTAATTAGTGTAGTACTGTTCTATAATAGTGTCCAAATGAGTGTAGAAAACATGAATGAATACGTCATATAATATTATTAAGTAATAATCAAAATAAATACGGGCATTGGTCAATACAACCACACATTGTTGGTAAGGCTTATTACATATCACTTTCAACCATTCTCCAAATGATAGTGTAAGTCTCCTTAAATGTCCTTTCTACTCGGTCAACCATTTGTTAAACTTTAAGGATTGTTCAAAGATCTGTTCGACAAAAGACGTGCTGATTGTTCTCGAAAGTTTAACGAAACCGAAGGCTTCACCTTTAGTACAGAACTTCCATAAGTTTGACTGAAATCTGATGGTTTAGATCTTTCATTTTTATATCTTAGTTTTTGATAATTCGATTTTTTTAACCCTTTAAATTTAATCTAATATTTCAATATCATTATGATACTTTGTTAGGTATGATTTTTTTTTATTTACAAGACAATAAGTTTTCTAAATTTTCAGATTTTCGTATAGATTAATTGTTTCATCTATTAGTTATTATCATTGTGAACTATTTAATTGTACATATTTTCGCAGCCAATGTAATACCATAGATACATGAATAAAGTGATATATGTATGAATTGATTTTACTATGATGTGTGAGTGTGTTTTTTATTTGTGTCTATCATCACATTTCAGAGCAGTAAGAACCTTTGAATCATCAATTTGAGAAGGGTTTCTGTTAAAAAAATCTATTACTATCTATTTTGATGCTTTTAATACCTACATAATTCCTTGTAGGTTTTTAATCAGAAAAAAATTGAAATCTTATATAAAACATGTTTTCTACCATCATATACATTTTTTATAGTTAACTACTAACTTTGAAATTTTCACCAAATCTTCATGTTATTATTTTGAAATATCTCTCAACTTTTTGTTCTATTTTTAGACTTTTGAAATTTTTGACTTTTAAGATACATTTTTTTTTATTGATAATTCAAATTTTTACGAAATTATAAATATCCAATTGTATATATATATATATATTTTTTTTTTTAATTTAAAATAAAAATTTACAACCTATAGCTTGTTTAAAATAAGCAAATTTGGTGAACACGTAAATAAAAACTGTATATTTGTATTATATTATTATCAAACCATAACAGTTTTAGCTATTTTGTATTTCAAAAAACATTATTGAAAGAGACTAGAAAGTTTGCTGTCACTGTGTATCTAATATATTTTATATAATGATATTCTCTTAATATTTGGATTAATTACAATCTATTTATATCACGAATATATTCACACATATTTCTACAGTAGGTAGGAATTATCCAGTAAGTGAACAAAAGCTAGTAATTTAAACGAAATAAAATTGGAACGATTACTATATAATATAATATTATGCTTTTAGGGTAAATTTTGGTTCATTACATATGAGTCATATGACTGCGTATTATTAAGAAAAAATAATTAATTACCAACACTAATATATATATATATATATTATGTATACCACAAAGGATCCTTTGATATATAATTGCTGGAAGATGATCTCCGCTAAAATCGTTTTTCATTGCATACAATGATTTATATACCCAATGACTAGACACTAGATACACTTTAAAAATTCAAGTATACATCAGTATTATTTTTATCTATACATTTTGTGTAGTGCAGCAGTATCAAAGTTCCTTTAAAATGGTATTATTACCGTTCAAATTGTAAAAAAGATTTTAAATAAATTTAAAAACTCTATAATTTCTCGTTCCTAGCTTTAGGAACTAGTCCTTTCCTCGTTCCCTAATAAAGAACATTATTACTGTACCTCAATGGTTTTAAAACTGTATAATATAATTTCTAATTATAAATTCTTTAATAGATTGGTATCTATTTTGTTTGTTTTTAAAATGTTTAAATTGTTTGTTATATTTAAGTTGAGACCGATAAGACCACCCCACCATTATTGACTTAATTCTTTTTATTTAAAATTAAATTAACGTCCAATTAAAGATTAAACAAATACAATATTGTTTAAGTTCCTCTAAAAAATTAACGAAATATAAATATATTCTTTCATACGGAAGAGGAACTATGTTCTCGTTATGTTGCTAAAAATTGAACGAAATCATTTGAGTTCCTTGAATATGTTCTTCTCAATCACTGGTCTATAGTGTATATATAGATACTTACCTACCGGCTTTTTTCCCTCAAAGATCGAAATAATATTGTTGAATCGTTTGGTTTCGTAATTTGTAACATAATAACAGTAAAAACTACTGTATACAACAGTGAATAAGATGTACACTGTGTTGTTGGCTATATAACATGCGCAATTGAATAATTTTTAATATTTTATATATTCCCATGCGCAATTATCATAATTGTCTATTTAATTATTTTAGGTTGGCTGGGTGAAAGCCGATACAAAAGCCATTCAAGCTATACACGACCACGTGATTACACACAATGCTAGAGTATCCGTTTCTCATACAGATGATTCAACGTGGAATTTACATATAAAAAATGTACAAGAAGAAGATCGTGGTCAATATATGTGTCAAATAAATACTGATCCGATGATAAGTCAAGTAATTCGTTTTGTACTAGTTATATAGTACTTATTATAAGTCAAAAGAACTTGATATGATTTTATCAAATAATGTGTTTTATTAATTATGAAGCGTTTGTTACCTTTATATATTTAATAATGGGAAAAATAATGAACACAGTGTCAGAAACCGCTACCAAGTCTTACTCTTGTTACCACAACTCTCTCTTCGACCACCCTAACATCCTAGCTAAAAATTTAACCAATCCAATGCCTGGCAACCCTCCCAAAAGATTGAAAAGAAAATGGTGCCGGGACCTACTTTTATAATTTAACCTTACGACTCTGACCTGGAGTGTCACCAGTGGGTGGCTTCTCCTTCATATTTTTCTGGCTGTAATCTTAATTTGTTAACACTTAAGCTTATTATACATAACTTGTATAGATTGTTTAACTCAAATAAAAAATAAAAAAAAAAAAAATAAATAATGGGAAAAAAATAAATTTATCTATTTCTTGTTTAAATATATATATATATATATATATTTTAATAAAGTTTTGTTTAATAAAATTATTTAATATTAATATTATACTACAAAATACAGATCAGTTTTATTAAAAATTATCATGGTTTTGAAGTAATATTAATAATAATATGAATTGAAGCACTTATTTTATATTACTAAATATTATAAAAGGTGTTTGACATATTTTATGAATGAATTACACATGTACATTTTAATTTTAATTACGTCTTTTGAATATAATTATACCCGATTAAAGGTTAATTTTTTATACATTTATGATTTTATATTTTTTAATTATAGCAGTTTAACATTTTTTTGGTTATAATTTATTTTTAAATAAAAGAAGAAAAATAATGACTTCCGGATTCTATTATAACTTAAGTTCAATGTAGGGTGATAGAAATGAACTAAATTAACATTATTTTTACTTATTTTCGAGCCCCACAATAATATTTTCTTGTTGTGTTGAAAGATTTCATTAAAACTGCTAATCTTTACACTTGGTTTATTCACTACTATAGCTAACGGAGAAAACGATTTGGTAAAAAGAGTGTTATTATTAGCTCTTCTGATAGGTTTATTTATTTTTTCGTTCTTTATTTACTAATATATCATACATTTTGAAATAAAATGTTATTTTCGATGAAAGTAGAACTCCAGGCAAAACAATTCCCCACAGACCAATGAACAGGAACGTTATGATGCATAGAATTCCATTATCACGATTGACAGTACAATTTTTCCTCCAAAATTAAAAAAAAAAATACATAATATCAAAATCGTTAACATTTAGTTTTGTTTATTAGATGGGATATTTGGATGTAGTGATACCTCCCGATATTATTTATGAAGACACTTCAGGAGATGTAATGGTACCTGAAGGAGGAACTGTGAAGTTAACATGCAGAGCCAAAGGCTACCCGAAACCACACGTCTTGTGGAGAAGAGAAGACGGACGAGAAATAGTTATCAAAGACGCAAGTAGCACTAAAACTAAAGGTTAGATATTATGTTTGTTTTGTCTATATATACGATTATTAAGATGATTTGGAAAAAAAAATGTGGATATGTGATAACGCGTCTGACATCACTTGTTAAATACTTATATCTTATAGTTATATCATTTTACCCAAACATATTAAAAAACTGAGTTTTAGTAATTTTAATATTTGATTAATAAATAATTGAGAATTCTAAATCACAAAAATAACGTTTTCCTCAATTATATAATACGAACTTGCGGGTTATTGTTTTGTGAACATTTTATTAATAGTTTTGGTTCATAATATATTTTTTAAATATTTATTTCGTCGTAACGTTTGATAATCATTAATTTACTTTCTTAAACATTTGTCAATTTTTTTATTCGAAATGTAGTGTACGACGTCCAGTGTTAAGTACAACAAAATTAGATAAAATTGGTAAAAAAAAAATACGAAATTTAATTAAATTTATGATAAAATCTGATATGATATAATGCCTCTAGTGATAGAGAGATGGAGAGAGAGAGAGAAAAGGGTGTAAGATGACATTCAAACTTTATACGGATTATAATATATGGGTGTGTTGTCATTCAAACCCTCATAATCATTGTGAAAATCTCCAAAAACCACTTTTGAGTTTATATATGAGATGAACTTATATATCACCATTGTAAATTCATTTCTTTGACTGCAGTACTTACCTGTTTTGTTGACAGTAGTTTTATCAATTTCAAACTAGAAGTTGATTTAGTTTAGTACTTCCGCGATATCGCAGGAAATTAATTGACTCACGCAATACATATGATTCAAGGACCAATAAATATTATGATTTAATTTAATGGATTTTGGTTTTCAAAATAAACTTATTAAAATACTATTTTAATTTAAATATATAAATATAATTTTCGATAAATAGTCGTCGTTTGTGCTCCGTTAACATTGATTTTCTATTTGCCTTTCGTATTCACTTTGTCAGTTGTAATACATAGGTACCAACACATCCAGATGAAGTACCATATATTTACGGCGTTTACGTATATTAATGGGTTTGGTTTGTTAAATATATTTTTATATTTGTTCTCTTCTAAAACTGAAACAAAATTCAAAACATATTATTGAACTAACTGAAATATTACAAATATAGCATAGCCTATAATTATTGTTTTAGGATTTTAATTTGTCAATCACTCAAAATTGAATATTTTTGTTTATAAATAAATTACATCCAATCGTCCAAATGGTACTGCCTCTGCATTTCTATCCGTACAATTATTCTATTACCTACATCATCTTTATAATAATTACAAAAATATTTACAATCGTGTGAAATCTATATGACGACATACCTACTATATTATTTCCCCACTATAATAAATAGTTCTGACATACTCACATACTTTCCATTATTAATGAACATAATAAACTAACAACTGGTCAATTTTAACACTTTTTTAAAACAACTAGGCCAAACATTCATACCTAGCGGAAAAATCAATGATAAACATCTTGAATGTGGCAGCCGAACCAGCAACCATCGTGGACAATTTTTTTATATATTATGTCTTCCAAACTAATCAAAATTCTCTTCTTCTTTGGCCCAACTCAATAATCCTCGTTCTCAAGTAAACGCTCAGATTTCCTCTGCATCTTTATTTCCAAACTACCAAACAGCCTTTAGTACCTTTAAAGTTCTTTCTCTTAGGTCACCATTTACCATTTTAACCAGTTTGATATACCAACAATTTGAGAATTCAAACCACTACTAACAAACCAATATACATAGAACTTCAGTCTCTAGAAAACATTGCCAACACCGTGATCAAGTTATATAAATTAATAAAAACGGACGCTTAGAACTCCTAACATCAACATGTTCCTTCATTTTGCTTAAATTTTACTGCTCATATATTTCGTCACGTTTATTATAAAAAAACATCTTGCTATTACACACAAATATAAATGTAAAATGTCTAAAATTGTTCTTCATGTTTAATAACTATTACTTTTACTTATAAATCTTGTAAAATGTCTCTTAAGTATCACTTGATTTATTTAAGTCATAAAAAAACTGTAATCAATATCGGTTAGGTTTCATTTAAAATTCTTCTATTCAGTCATTCAAATTCAACGAAACGTTAAAAAATTATTTTCCTCTTTAATAATACACATGCATTCATATATATTTTAATATTTGATTCGGGGAGAAAAAAATATTATCTATCCCATTCCGTATATTAATATTTAGAATCAAATTGTTTTAGAATTTAGTGTTTATCGTGTTAATATGTAAAAATCGATACATATGTTAAACTTAAAAAAAACCCTTATTGTTTAAAAAAAAAAAGTAGTTTGGTAAATTAAATGAATTTAAAAAAAATATATCACTTGTCAATGAAACGCATTTACCATACATGCAAACTTTTATGTTAACATTATTTTATTTTAATACTTTCCGAGCGTAATATATTAATTACTGATTATTGATTATGAATTCAATTTGGATGAAACTCAATATTAATGGGCTTATAGTTTGTCAACTACATTTCATCCAATGAACTGAATGTTATATCCATAGTTCAGCGATCTCATCGGTTCTGTTTACATTTCAATAATCGAAAATATAATACTATGTTGAATACGTAATAATTTTTGCTCTTAAAAATTAATTTCTATACTGATTTTTTGTTAAATTCTACTGGACGAACTTTGCGTTTTGTTAAATTTGTTATGTCAAACTCTTCGACTAATAAGCTAGTTGTTACCTGCCACCACGCTACCGTCTCTGTCAAAAACGTACGTTTTTGCGAATGGCAGTTGCTCCTTGATGCAGCCACAATGGTCCTATTGTCATCACTTCGTAGACACCAGACGTGCTTCGCTCTCCTCTGAATATCTAAAATAAAAAGAAAATAATAATAATAAAAAACTATGTTTGAAACTCTAGTTTGAAAATGAATATGAATGAAAAAAAATAATAAGGAGAAGAAAATAATCGATTCCTCTTAATCCCAGTTTTAAACTTCAGATAAAAGTTTCTTCCGCTCTTCGTTTTACTCACCAAAGGCTTATTGAAATGCAGAGAAACAAAAAAATATATGGCCAGTTGGCAAAAACAATGGGGCCCGATGCAACCGAGATAGGGTAAAAGTATGGATCAGACGGTTCGGACTTCGCTTTCAACCCTCGCCAGAGTTTGGGAGTGGGAGAAAAAAAAATAACTCAATGTCATCATTAACATTTTTTGTGATTATTTTTTATTTTGCTTCCTCTCGATCTTAATCGAACCCACAACGTCCTATTGTTATCCAGAATCTTTTTAGAACACGTGACTTGATACTGCTGAATACTAAAATACTAGGCACTTAAAAAAAATACCAAATTTTATATCCCTGTACTGCCTTTTAAAATGAAAAAGATGCATTTTTATTTCTTTTGATAAGATATTAAAATATTATCAAAATAAATTAAAAGTACCTATTTATATATAATGTGATACTTAAAAAAAAAAATGTGTGTGTGTGTGTGTGTGTGTGTGTGTGTGTGTGTGTGTGTGTGTGTGTGTGTGTGTGTGTGTGTGTGTGTGTGTGTGTGTGTGTGTGTGTGTGTGTGTGTGTGTGTGTGTGTGTGTGTGTGTGTGTGTGTGTGTGTGTGTGTGTGTGTGTGTGTGTGTGTGTGTGTGTGTGTGTGTGTGTGTGTGTGTTAATAAAAAAATAGGTAGCATTATTTTTAATTTTCTCCTTATAATATTATACTTTATATTACGCAGTTTTGCTCAAAAAAGTATCAAATTGTTTTAAGCATTCCTTCTGATAATAAATCCAAGTCGTATGAATGAAAAGAACAGTTATGTATAAATAACAATTTTCTTTTAATTATTGATTTTGAGCCCGGTAACTATGGCCATCAGCTTTTTCGGAGGTTATGGTTGGGGTTAGTACGGTTGGTACGGTAGGTTGACAATACGTTTATATGTGGAACGGTTTTTGCGCTCCTAAGTACCCGGGTGGTCACCCATCCGGGAAACTAGTGGTGACGAGTGGTGCGTACTCTTAAATACGTTGCTTGAATGATTGAAGAAATCGCGCCACGCCAAGCCACAAATAACATTTTAAACAGAATTTATTTAGGTATACATAATAATTACAAATATTATATATATTCAGTGTGTCCCACGAGGTTTACCCATTGCTATATCTCCCGAAATAATGGAGATATCAAAATTCTGATACCTAATTCTTGTGACCTAACCTAACCCTGGGACAGGTGTAAGAATTAAATTTTTTTCATATTTTAATGTTTTGGTAAAAAAGTTTGAAAAATATATTTTTTTATTTAATTATTTTCAAAAATTCACTCTAGCCATTTTGTAGAGTTTGTTTTCTGAAAATAATGACATTTCAAAATTGTATTTTCATTGATTTCCTGATCTTTAATTTTTTTTTTTAGTTTCGAGAAAAATTGTGAATTATTTAACACCGTAGTGTTATCAAACATGTGACCCGCCGCGTCGCGTGCGTTCTCGTACGGCCGACCGAACACTTTCAGTATATTATCTAGTTATAATCATATTTTATTTCTTCAAAACTAGAAAAAAAAATTAAAAATCAGGGAAATAATAAAAATAAAATTTTGAAACGTCAATATTTTCAGAAAAATAAACTCTATAAAATGGCTATCATTCTTTTTTATTATTTTGGAAATATTTAAATATATTTTTTTAACTTTTTTACTAAAACATTTAAATACATTAAAATATAAAATAATCGTAGTTCTTATCCCTGTTAGTTTTATCACAAAACCAGGATTTCAATATCTCCATTATTTCGGGAGATATGGCAATGAATAAATTCTCGCGGGACACTATATATGTTTATAAGCTCACTTCTAAAAATACACCATTGATTCATAATTACATGATACAATTTGTATCTCTTCGACATACTATTATCACGATTCAATTATTATATTTTTAATCCAGTTATATTTATATTATAAACATTGTGTTTTATTACAGAATTTTTTTTTTTAATTATAAGATAAAGGTTTCAACATCTTGTGGTTATAATATAGCCTACAATTGTAACAAGCGTAAACAGGAATGTAGTATTCAGAGATATTTAAAATTCGCGGTTTAAATGAAAATAATAAAAAAATAATGTGTAAATTGCTTCTGTGTTGTCTTCGCCGAGAGCAAGTCGGAGGGATGTTGAGATGTATTTAAGTTTATCCGTGTTTCAACGTTTTGACTTCATCTCTTCCTTTTATGTAATTGATATACATGTATATTAACTTGGTATTGTCATGTCTAGGTTAAGTTGTCTGAAAATATGTTATAGAATTACTTATTAGTCTTTGTAAAATGTATTAAGACTAGGAACAGAAAAATGCTTTCATAAATATTTGTGGTTGGTTTTAGTTCTATAGTAAAACCAAATAACCAATTAGTATACCGTCGTCATGCAATCCAATCGGCCGTTTTATTTGAGTCTAACTATATAAGTTACTTAGAACATTTCTCGTGCGTATTACGACTGTTTTTTTTTTTTTTGGTATTTGGAAATATTTGATTAGCCATCATAGAACATATTATATGAAATTCTGTATAGTTAAAATAAATATATACAGTTGGGTACATAAAAGAGACCCGGCTTTGTTCAATTCTTATTTCTATCTATTTTTTTTTAAATTACAGGTGTCAGTTGTCATTTTTAATTATGTTTTATTTCTTAACAAAAAGCATTTTATTGATATATTATTTTTATTATTATTATTAATAGTATCGCTTTTTACATCAATACATTTTAATACACTTTACGGAAATCATAAATGCTTCACCTATTTATTATCAATTATTTTCAATTAATAATATCGTTGTATGTTTCTCAGTGTTATATTACACGCAATAAATTTAATATGTACTTAAATTACTACTATAACTAAATTTTAATTTATTTATAAATACAGTGCCTATATGATGAATTAATTTACTTGTTGGAATAGTTCAACACATAAAATAGACAAACATAAGTACAAATATTTTTTCGTGTATCAATTTTTTTTTAATAAAAAAAATTAATTTTCATTTGTAAGATGTATAATATAACTATGGTACTTTTGTTTTATCTGAAAATAGGTTGTTCGTTAAACAACGGTATTATTTACAATTAATTGTAATGAAACCAAAAACAATTTATTTAGGGTTTACAATTATTGTTTTACTCCTAATGAACATTCTTCAACCCCCCGTTAATGGTCGAAGTTAGCTCTTTAATGTTTAAAAGTTGGTGTCATTTATCTTAGTATTTTACAATGGTGAATGGCTGAATGAAAACAAGTAAAACTATTACCAATATAACTTTGTTTGCATTCTGCAGTCAGGTTTTTATGAAAGAATAAAAGAAAATACTGTTCATCAATACATAAAACATTATTTCGTTCCTATATTCTTTATATTATACCTAATATGTGTTCACTACATTATATTATGTCACTGGAGCATTAACGTAAAGTTATGTTATTATATATGAAAATTTCTAAATTTTGACGTACAGGCTAGTAAAAAGTTTTCATTGGAAAACTTTGCCTTTTCACAGATATTATGACTTCATTCCCATCATTTTTTTATTTTATTATATATGAAAAATGTAATTCAATCGATCTGCCTTTAACGTGCATAATACTATACAGCAGTAGCCTCGTATAATTTATAAGATTTTTCATGTAATTAATTAAATAATTATTTTGATAGCAAAACTTTACTTGAAACCTAATGTGCTTTTGGTATTTATTACTCGAAGTGTAATTAAATTAAATTGAATAAATATATAAAATACTAATGGAATTTACCCCCAGTTTGCTTGCTCTGCTTCTAACCCCTCTCTATTCAATCACAATAGGATATTTTGACTAAAACGCTTATTTATAATTTAATGCATATAACTGTAATTGTTTTTTTTTAACCATATTAAATATTTTTTTGTGTTCACTTATTCAAGTATAATGTATTTCTATTAACTAATTTATAAAATATCTGATACATTTTTATTTCCTAGGCAGATTACACAATATATCGTATTTACTTATTTCTATACACACACAAGTAGGTAAACCAAAAGTTTAAGGACATTATATTCACAATTAAAACTTAAGTTTGAAGGAATACTTCATATGTTTGATATCATAGTAAAAAATGTATTGGATATATATATATTTTTTTTTATTACTGAATATTTGAAAGGGCGTGCAATAGTTTTGTTTGTATATTATTTTTAAACTATTCTGAAATAAAATCACCTAGATTTTTAATCAATAAATTGTTTGATTTTTGATTATCGGACTAATAAATTGCGTGTCTTTAGAATCAAAATGTATGTTCAACATTTGTTCCATTGTTCCTTAACGAGAAAAGCGTTAAAAGTAAAAAAAAAATTGTATGTAAAAAAAATGCATGCTATTATATTAATATCTTATACTCGAAAGTATATATTTACACTCGTGATAGATGTGTGATATAAAATTATTATTTCCATCTGACAATATGTTATATGTCGTTGTGAATCAATCTTAAAATTCTTAAATACGAATATAATAAACGTTACGATCACATACTTCAACAAAAGCTGTTCGATTCTTAAAAATACATCCCTCCACGTCTCGCTAGTTACTCCACTGAAACTGAAGTAGGTACTTGAGCGCACAGATCTGTATCTGTTGAAATGTATTGTTACATTGTAAACATAACGAAAATTAATTAAACTGCTTTCATTCAATAACATTTCTAATCAATATTAAAATTTTACTTAGTTAGAATTTATACTACATTAATACTACATTGTAATAAATGTAATTAACATTTTTATATATCAAATATGAGTATCGTTTTAAAATATTTATACAAAATTAAAAAATATGACAGACTATATAAGCTAACAAATTGATTCTGTGACTCGATAAAATGAAATATAAACGTCTTTATATTGTAGATAAATCGTTTTACATTTTCGCAACTTAAATATTATTATTTATTGTTTATCCAAACAGTTAATATATTTTTAATTTATTAAATTAATTAATTATAATTTTTTTTGAATTTACGGTTTGTATTTTATATTTGTTTTTTTAACTTAGTATAATTACAATTGTAATTTTATCTTTATCAATTGTCATTTTCGTAACTGTTTAGTAAATATTTATTTTTAATTATCTATAAAATATTTTGTCGCGTATCAGTCGACTTCACTTCAAAATATGTTTTGATCCATCTTCACCAAAACTCATCTAAACAAAATATGACGAGTACAGTTTATAGATAAGAATTTCATCGTTATGACACGAGTTAATCAAAATATAAATTTCAAAAAAATGTATTAACTATATAATTGCGACCTTCTGTGTCTGTTCTCTCTTTTACAGAACTTTGTTATATTCCAATGCGATTTGATATCAATTGACCATTAAATTCAATTGGCAATAATACGATCGCAAAAACTCAGCATAAATCCAAAAGAGCAAAGTTACAAATTGTTTATAAACTATTTATATTTCATAATTAATAAACCATTTCGTTTAAATTTGAATGCTGCATTGAAATCAAATGACATAATTACAGTGAACCGTTAGCATCTATTTAATAAATGTACAAATTTTTATTGATGTAGTTTTAAGTTATTGTATGGAGTATGTTTTAATATCCTAATGCTCATATAGGTCCATGCAGATTAAGTATAGTTTATTGTGTGACCCAGGATAAGATGTTTAGAAAATCAGACAATTGGAGACGAGCGTGATATAAGGATTTTTTTGGTCAAGGGGGGAGGTAAAACGTACGGGTAAAAACGAAGGACACAGCCATGGCGAGATCTGCAGGGACCAAAGGCTGTCGTTTCTATTTCAATCAAATCTGTATAAATATACATTTGATGATGTTTACGGCTTTAACTTTGAAGGCCTGAGAATACAATTCTTACTTTTGTTGCTCCTATTGCTTCTACTTTCTTTTTCTTTTTTTTATATCGAATCGTCTGTGAAAGGATTGCCTACGCATTTTGCTCTTCCACTGAACCACCATTATTTATTTATACAACGTTATAGACTATGTACGATAAAATCGAGTAAAATATTATTACAATAAGAATGTACAAAATTACAGATATTATTGTTACAATAATTTACAAATGATGGTCGTTTTCAGCGTCTTTGAATTGATTTATCAGTGATTCGCGTGCCACAGTTAACTCTGCTGTTCCTCATTTTCTTTTATGCACATTAATAGAATAATGTACTGTTTTACCAATTCTCTTAGCTGGTATAACGTCATCGGCCACTGTCATCTCTAGTAACATGCTTATTTTCGCCCATCAATCGTATCTGAAGAACGTATGTTCTGCGTTGTCCAACTGGTCCCCAGATATCGAACAATCCGGTTTCGTCACCCACGCAAATATTTGAAGGTAGGCATGCAAGTAGCCGCTACCCATCAAGAACTGGGTGATATCATTAACCCAATATGGGTTATTACTAAAATCGCTCCAGTGGACAACATTCTATAGGCGTTAGCTACCCTTAAATCTATGGTGCACGGGGAGGAGGCGAGGAATAGCTGCATATTATGGTGGTAATATACTATAGTAGCATTATATTTATCCAACTATAACCTTCTTGTTCTATCACGGAATCGCCGACCTGCTATTATACCTACTTTGTTATTGCTATAATTACTACTAATATACTACTAGACAACTACTTATTAAAACTGCGTAATGACGTAGATAATACAGTGGAAAACTGGAAAAGTTGTGAGGAAAATCGGGCTAGGAAGCCGTTGATTCGCAAATGAACGGGTATATCTTGGAATGTAAGCAGCTTAATTAAAACTACTACCAGGAAAATAACATAAACTATATGGATGTTGGATAGGTAATTTTAATGGGTTTCACAGTTCAGTAATCTTCACCAAACTCCTTTCAAAAAGTTATCCATACTCTCTCTCAAAAACATACGTATTCATATATACACATACGCATATATTATGTACATATTATATTATTTTAGCCCAACTCCGTCGACGAGTCGTCTTGATCGTACCCAATAATTTAATATTGTTATCCGGTCCACGTGATGCTTTGTGTGTGTGTGGGGGGGGGGGGGGTTTATATCTGATCATAATATTATTATAGGCTTGCGTAATGGTTTATCGACGGATCTAACGAAAATTTCGATTTTATTATCTCGTCATCTTTGCATTTGACACACATTCACGGAAATCCAATCCACGCGCAGTATAACTATAGTTTAAGTAACTGCCGTCGTCAGCAGAACTATTAATTAATATTGAAATCAGTAATTAGTTTCTATACACTTTTAATAATTGTTATTCATAACAATATTAAAGTGTACAATCAAGAGATAGGCAAAAAATCGGATGTAATACATTACAAACAACCCACACTATACAATACAATAGGTACGGCTCAACGGATTTATAATATTAGTGGCATGTTCATTTTTGACTCGATATCGATTCGAAACAAAACATGAGTAGATTATTTTACAGTGGTTTATGGTAACAAGATACACATAATATGAACACGTAAACATAGGTATATAATATATAAATATACACCTAGTAAAGAACTAAACATGTGATCTCCTTTTACCTTGTTATTATGGCACTTTTTATCTCTTTATAAAATACGTTTTTTCATTGTTGTAGAACTTGTTAGAACAACGGATTTAGATTTGAAATACCAACGAAAAAGATAAACGTCTGTGTTTGATGTTTTCGATTCGAATGAATATCAAATAAACCGTTTTTTAAACCGGGAGATAGAAATTGTTGTTTGTTATTATTTTAAAATCCCTTTTAAAGTCTGATAAAATATTTAAAAACATTATTTTCCCGTATGTTGCAAATTTTGCGTAAATCTAGTTTCTCGAACGTTGAAATTATTACATAATATAATAGTAATGTATATAAAATATAAATCATACAATTATGTGTCATTATAAAAAGGTGCAGCTACGAGTAACATTGATTCCGTGAAAATCGTGTGATATTTTATAGATGCGAGATAAGTATATGTTATAAAATATACAGATAAATTAATTATTAATAAGTTCTCCCATTTTTTTTTTTTTTAATTTCATTTTATGCAAATATACTTTATAAATATTATCGAGATCGCTGTTAAGCTTACAGATGTCAAAACAGACACCAAAAAAAATAAAATACATTACCTAAATTAATGATTTGAGTTGTAATAATTATATAACTTGTATATGTAAAAAATGATAATGACGTATGATATATTAATATACCTATATTTTGCTTTTTGAAATAAACGTTAGCCGAATGGCTAAGGTACTTAGGGCTTAGGTACTCGTGATGCAAAACAATAAAATATTCTTTTTTATACACGAAAGACTCGATATTTACTACTGTTACATGATAGTTTATGGATAGTGGTTGAAAATGGCGTACTAAACATTTATAAACCACGATGCACATAAAATATGTCAGTACCTATCCACTCTTTGTCCCTTTTATTATAATACACAACATATTATAATGTGGTTATTATGTGACCATAAATAAATAAATTTATATTTATTTTATTGATTAACATAATATATTCAACTATCCCACCCTCATAAAAAAAAAAAAAAAAATGTCCACCATTATGATGCCTAGGCGTCATAAAACATCGTCCACCGCGCTACTAGTGGTTGATAAGACTTTAAGGATAGTCGCTTATAAATCGTTACTCAACCGTAACTACCTAATTACTGTAATTGCTGCTACAATATAATATTGCTACCTAGATGTTGACTTTAAAAATAATAATTTGTGTTATTATTATAATATAAAAAATATAAATTATTAAAATTCTTGAAAACTTTTCCGCATGCATATAAATAACGTTTATTGTTCAGTTTGTATTGGTAGAAAAAAAATCATTGTTTCCATCTAAATTAATCATTATTTTATTCCTAATAAATCAAAACTAATAATATTGTCAAATCAAAATTAATTTGACTTCAGATGAACCATAAATAGTTGTAACAGACATTAAATGTGTACAGTTTGGCAATTGTGTTATATTGTGGACCAAATAATCTATTTGGAGATCTCCTCTTTGAACTGTATATTAACGTCGTAATATTGTAGAGAAATAATAATACTTTGATATAGAAAATACGATACAGAATAACATCATTATTTTCTACGACAATCCAATATCAATATCAGTCTGGTCAGTTTGTAAGCAAAGACCAAACCTGATTTAATATAATA
Source organism: Diuraphis noxia (assembly GCF_037042655.1). Taxonomy (NCBI): domain Eukaryota; kingdom Metazoa; phylum Arthropoda; class Insecta; order Hemiptera; family Aphididae; genus Diuraphis; species Diuraphis noxia. The sequence goes on from NW_028301714.1 coordinate 72,074,324, forward strand.
CAGAACATTTGTAAGCAGCTTAACAGTTCGGTAACAGGTTTTTCAAATCATTTTTTTGGATATGTCGCGGAAAAAAATAAAAACGAATTTACCTTGGTGGGTGTCGGATTTCCCTTGTCTTCAAAGTTCATACGAAACAGATACAGAGAGAAAGTTAAATTCTATTTATTTAAGCAGACACAAAACTATAGAATTGAAGAAGATGTGTTTTTTGAACTCGATGCATCAAAAGAAAAAAATAATGGTTTTTATTCTCACACCATTTCGATTTTTTATCGAAAATATATTGTTGTGGACACGCAATTTTTCCCAAACTATAACTGTTAAATCTTTGATGTTGAACGAAACCTTTAAAAACCGTACACGACATATCGGTATTTTTTATTTTTTAAATGGATTCGAGTTTTGCCGAGTCAATCGTTATGAGTGCACAATATGACCGGCAATATTATATTGAATTCATCTTTACGGATCGCATTTGGATTTTATTCAACACCTTTTTTTTTTTTTTTAATAGGTGCGTGTTTAGACAATAAACATGAAACACGAAACGGTGTGTTTTCAAAAATATAAAATTTACGCGGAGTGATTTTTCAAAAATCGATATGAAGGTTTCGAAAATATTTTATCGTAAATGGGTTGTATATATTTACTGAACGAAACCTTCTTGGAACGAATTATTTTCATTCTCTGAATCTTAATTTTGCCATGTTTGATTTATATTGGTTTATCTATCTACTCAAACCGTGATAAATGTATGGCGTAGTTACACGTAATATATTATATTTAAACAGTGTACAGAAGCCGTGAGTACATTATTATTTAAATGTGTTTCAGTTACCACGTACCAGGGAGAAGTGTTGCGGTTGACCAAGGTCAGCAGATCTGAGATGGGAGCTTACCTGTGCATTGGGTCAAACGGAGTGCCGCCGTCTGTTAGTAAACGCATCACGGTCAGCGTCCACTGTAAGTATATTTATATGGGCAGAGTAGTTGTTGTTTAGTTACGCATTACACTTTGGATGATCAGTTATTTATTATAACATCCGGAAATCATAACATTAAATATCCGTCGGGTAAATAAGGTGCAGTTTTCACGTCAACAATCAAAATAAAATATGTAGTTCTAACCTAATGGCCTATGTCGCTGAGGGTAGGTATATTTCGTTTGATAAAAAAATAAATTCTTCTTTTTATTATTTTACACACTCGATGCGATTATAGTGCTCGATAATAATATTATATCTTAAAGGCAGAAACTCGTTCGGTCAGGGGACAGATTTCACTTATGTTATCATACTCTGTAAAGCGCATTCCGTTTACGGACGATTATGACGCAACTACAGTGTAATGACTAGGGCTGGGATTTATATATAATTAAAATTGCCAAAATATGTAGTATAAAATAAAAAATATTTACCTATACGATTCTAAATAATTTTTGGACAATACAATTTATTGTTTTTTATGTCTAATCAATTTAATTTAAAAAATATAATGATTTGTGGTAAAAAATAAAAAAATACGTTGTTAAATTGAAATACAATTGATGTTTAATTAATTTAAAGTGAAACAATGACAAACTATATATTGTTTTAAATTTTCAAAACTAAATGTACGTTAGGTGAAGATGTTTTCATAACCACGTGAACATAAAGACTGGTAGTCTGATAGGCACTTTTGTAAATTCTAAATATATTTTGTCACATAATTGTTGAACATAAAGTATAATCTAAGATCATTAAGTTACGGTGTATTACTTACGGCAAGAAGTTTATGTTGCACAAATGTTCTTATAAAATCAGCTGATTTTACCTAAGATTCTGCAGTGCCATCTATCAGTTAATTTATAAAACCTTATAGTTTTATCATAGGTTTTATACTATCAATATTTGAATATTTGAATATTTTATATAAATATATTATATTATATTATAATTATTTGATATTCAAAAGATGCCGCCAAAAAGAATATAATTTCCATAAATCACAATTCATAATATCAATGTAGGACGTAGGTACTTATAGATAGTCGTGCTATTAATTCAGCTATAAATACTGATATTAGTGAATAAAAAAAAATAAGTAATAATTAATAATTATTAACTAATAACACAGTAATAACCACGGCTTTGAGTTTAGATTATCTTAGGTAATATTGTAATTTGTAATAATTAATAACTCTCATTTTTAAAAATATATTAAATATTGTTATCTATGTTGTTAACATAATAATTATTTGTCATTTGGTTAGTATATAAATCCGCTGGGAGCGCTCTATGATCTTAGGTATTTGGTAAGAACATTCACAACACATTTTTTCTCGTTTCGTTACGCAACCATACTATCTTAAACCGTGATTATTATACACTTACAATTTTCCGAGTACTATTATCGAAATATAAATGTAAAATATTACTAAACAACGGAAATTGTAAAAATATACGAAATATGTAAAAAAAAGCGAGAATTTTACAAAGTATGTAAAAATATGTCTTATTTTATTGCAAATTACGTGAAACGAATTTATCATTTGCAATAACTAATATAAGATGTTTTACTAAAAATATGTATTTACATACAAATCCCAGCCCTAGTAATGACTATAATACAACCATTCCCCCCCACCTCCACACACCACCAAAACAGGCGTATATACGGCGTGTACTTGTGAATCGGGAGACTTGAACGGAAACAAAAGAACAAAAAAAATATATATCCAAACCTATTTCGGAACATCCGTTCTAGGGACGTTGTATAATTTATAATATAATATACGAGTGCACGTGTACGGGTGCTTTCGATGCACTTCTCGTCCGATGGGTGGGCGAGCAAGACCGCTCGGGGACGTTGAATTAATGACGCGGACCGGCCACCGCAAGTCGCTTGTATATAATATATGTATACATACGCTATTTATTGTATGCACACACGCACAATCCGCCCACAGTCTTCGACGCGCGTACAATGCGTATTATAAGAAACCGCCCCCTACACAGTGATCGAGAATAAGAAGTCGGATGTTGTGCGGTGCAATTAGAAAGTTTATACGAGACCTCGTTAAGTATAATATGGACCCGCACCGCCGCTCGGATAATGGTGCGGGACAAAATTAAAACGAATACCCGTCGAGAGGGATTCGGATAATTTATTATTTCCTCATCGTCGTCGACGACTTACGAAAAATAGACTTATTGCGCCCGCGAATTTCGTCGCGTAACGGATGGGTCTCGATTTTTTCATCCTTCGTCGTCGTCGATGCAGTATCGCGAAGCGCGAGTAGTTTGGGTGGGCGATGAAGGTTGGACAGACTTTATGACGGCAGCAAATATAGAAAATATTACACGCGTTACGATATTAAATTATTAATACGACTGTTATCGTTGCTATTTATGGTTTCTAGTTTCTAGTCACACTGTTTCGGTAATAAATGTTTAATTACTTATATAAATTTATAATAGATTACTGTAAATTGTTGCATAGTCCCAAACTCACAACAGTATATTTTCTATCTAGACTCAAATATTGTATATCGTTTGATACATTTTGTATGCAAATAATTTGTAACATTGTTGTTTACTGATTTATTTTTAATATTATGTAATTTGAATAATAAGGATATCTATTAAGGTGGCCCAATACGTGAAGACCAACAGTCAATCGTCTACTGAATAACATTGGGAAATTTGTGGTTGTCGACAGTTAGTCACGACTAGTTTAAAGTTTTCGAATCCTAACAATTATCGATTATAAGTTATGTAGAATAGTTAAAGTGTATTTTAATTAAACATAAACATAGGTACCTACCCATTCCAATAATATTAACTGTACCTATAGTTTAATCAATTCGAGAATCGTCAAAAATGAAAAATATCAAATAATGTAATAATATTGTCAAATAATATTTTTAGTTATTAGAATTACATATTCAGTTTTCAGATTATTTCCAATTAACTTTTTAAGATTATAATCAATATTTTTATTTTATTGAAAAGAACAAAATATTAATAATAATGTACAATTTGTAAAATTGGTTCGTATAGCAATAATATATCATGGTAAATAACATGCAAATGATTGAAGTAGTACATTGTTAATTTTTATTTTTGGATAACTTCTTGATTATGTTACTTATAAGATAAAAAAAATTACGTTTTTAATTCAAATCTTTCATGTGAAAATTGTTGACTAAAAGATGTAATAATAATAATTATACCTACGCTAAAATTTGGAAACATTACTATTTTATTTTTTAAATTATTCATTATATTATGAAATATTATTTTTAATTAAAGTTTTCATAAAAAAATCCATTGAAATGTTCACATACCTAGTTTTTTGTTTTGTTTTGAAATTAAAATGTTTGAACTGTCTTTAGAAATAAGAACTATTCAAATAGTTTAAGAACGGTAGTTATAAATATTCACTTCAACGCCTACGCATAATACTAAGAAGCGGAAGAAAATATCTCACGAATGTTGTACAATACTTTAAATTATTAAAATAATTTATAATATTCATACAATAATTTGAGATTGTTCAAAGATAGTTATTGAAATATAGCTTATGCATGAGAAACTTTCTACTGGTTTCAAAAATGTATAACTGAATCGGGTCGGATTCAAATGGAAAATTCTTTAGTAGAGTAAGAACATTTTAGAAAAGCGTTAAAACTACGATCGGACTTCAAAATTGCGAATTGCGTCACACATCATTTAAAAAAGTTAATGTATCACTAAAATTGTTATTTATTTTTCTACTAATGTACCTATATGTAAGTCATTAAAACATAGGTTCAAACGCGATAAATTGACTTGGTTATCAAATATCTGTAATTACGTACGTGTTTAATATTTGTGTAATCAATTATATTTAGCTCATAGTTCTTAAAACGTGTTCATTTCAAACACGGATAATTATATTTTTTTCATTAATTAGATCAAAAATGTTATAAAATAAAATATATAACATTATATATTTAAATAAAAAAGTTTGCTTGATTTACCTCAGAAAGAAAGTTTTTGGTTGAGGCAAACGAGTTACAAAACTTGAACAAACACAGAGAGAATAATATAATTTTACATGCCGGCAGCATACATCAAATTTTTTTTTAATTCTACACCACACAATGAGTTAAATATATGTAATAAGATTGCTGCACGAATTCATTTAATTACGTAGTTATAACAGTATTTAATTGGTTATTATGTGTTTAATCACTATACTTTCTAATACTTTCTATACAACATAATATCTTATATTCTAATATATAAGTGCCTATTTAAATAATTATTCGACGAGTTTATTACAAAATATATATTTGAAAAATTACTATATGATTTAAAATTTAGCTATTGGTGATATAGTTAAAATATGAATTGTAAAAAAAAAAATTGTTATGATATTTATTACATTGTTTTATTAGATACTTAGTTTCCATAAAATAACATTTAATTGATTAATTATTCTTACTTGGACGACCTAAAAACCCATAGTCTAAATTTATACTTAAATCGACGAATATAAGATCTAGCTATTCCAACAGTTCAAAACGTCGCAAAAACCTTCTACAAACGCACACACTCCAAGTTCCACAGCCATCGTAATCCCCTGATTTCCGAACTATCTACCAACACTATTCCTGGTGACCCCAGAAGGCGTCTAAAACGTACCTGGTGTCGTGACCTACTAATCTAAAATTGTTTATACCTCTATCTCCCTTAATTTTGTAATCACACCCTCTCCTACTAGCAAACTAAAATCCTAGCCTAAAATCCTAACCTTAAGTGCCTCCAATGGGCGGTTTCTTATTTCCAGCCTCTCAAAAACCATATCACCTCCATCACATGCACTTATTGTAAAACAACATTTACAGATTGTGTATATTTAAATAAACGTTAAAAAAAAAAAAAAAAAAAAAAAAATCGACGAATACGGGTTGTATGTGTTAAAGATTAATAGTAATAATATAATATGTTCATAGTATTTGAACGGCGCATTGTATAGGTAATTTCGGTACACGGGTGAATAGGTGTCTCCATCAATGTGGATGATCCATGCTGTTGGTATGGGAATATTATTATTTAGTTACGAAAACAACGCGTGTAACAAAAAAAAACCGGTCAAGTGCGAGTTGGACTCGCGCACCGAGGGTTCCGTACAAACCTGTAGGTATATAAGTAAAAGTTTACCCATCACGACAATCGAGTCATAGTTATGGTATTTTTATTGCAAAATGAAATTTATAACATAAAAATATGGAAAGCTGGAGGATCATAAATACGCGTTCATGAGGAAAAGGATTAGAAGTTTAAAATTATTTGAAAAAAAAAATATGTGATCTAACTAAAAATTTAAGGTTTTCGGAATTTTTCTGTTATATGTGCGATAAAACATTGCTTCATGTCGAATTTCGAGATTCAAAATCGACTTGAAGTACCCTATAGGTTATGATTCCCTCGCAAGTAGTCACGAGTTTGAAAATATGCGGCTTAAATTGTTATTATTTCTTTCGATTGCGTTGACATAAAAGTTTGATTTTGTTACAGTTTAAAGGTATTATAGACTTAAGTATTTAATATGAATTTTAATTTAATACCTCAACGCGTTCATGAGATAAGGAGTAGTAACTTGAAATTTTCAAAATTGTCAAAAATATTTTTCAAAAATATTTTTTTTTTTTATATGATGAAACTAAAAATTTACGGTTTTCGTAATTTTTCCTATATCTGTACTATAAGACGTGACTTCGTACGAAACTTCAAGATTCTAAGTTCACAGGAAGTACCCTGTAGGTTTTGATTCCCGTGCGAGTTTCGAAAATTTGACAGACGGACGGACGATATGCGGCTTAAATTGTTATTATTTCTTTCGATTGCGTTGACATAAAAGTTTGATTTTGTTACAGTTTAAAGGTATTATAGACTTAAGTATTTAATATGAATTTTAATTTAATACCTCAACGCGTTCATGAGATAAGGAGTAGTAACTTGAAATTTTCAAAATTGTCAAAAATATTTTTCAAAAATATTTTTTTTTTTTATATGATGAAACTAAAAATTTACGGTTTTCGTAATTTTTCCTATATCTGTACTATAAGACGTGACTTCGTACGAAACTTCAAGATTCTAAGTTCACAGGAAGTACCCTGTAGGTTTTGATTCCCGTGCGAGTTTCGAAAATTTGACAGACGGACGGACGATATGCGGCTTAAATTGTTATTATTTCTTTCGATTGCGTTGACATAAAAGTTTGATTTTGTTACAGTTTAAAGGTATTATAGACTTAAGTATTTAATATGAATTTTAATTTAATACCTCAACGCGTTCATGAGATAAGGAGTAGTAACTTGAAATTTTCAAAATTGTCAAAAATATTTTTCAAAAATATTTTTTTTTTTTATATGATGAAACTAAAAATTTACGGTTTTCGTAATTTTTCCTATATCTGTACTATATGACGTGACTTCGTACGAAATTTCAAGATTCTAAGTTCACGGGAAGTACCCTGTAGGTTTTGATTCCCGTGCGAGTTTCGAAAATTTGCGGAAATTTGCGGCCTAAATGGCTGTATCTTTTGATTGCGTTGGCTTAGAAGGTTGATTTTTCTACAGCTTCCAGGGACAGTAGACCTGAGTATCATATACAAATTTCAGTTTGATACCTCCACGCGTTCCTGAGTAAAACGCTCTTGACAGACGGACGGACGGACGGACAACAAAGTGATGTTATAAGGGTTCCGTTTTTTTCTTTTGAAGTACGGAACCCTAAAAACATGAGCAAGTACATCATTGTGTTTATTATGGACGACAATTTTTTTTGTGTACGATGGAAATTATTGGCACGGTGCTTACTACCACAACCATCACTATACCTAATGGAAACTTAAATTAATATTGTACTTATTTTTATTACTTTCATTATTAACCATATCAATTCGCTAAATTTATGATATATTTTTTAACTTAACATTTAAAAAGATAGTGACTGGTTAAACGGGTACTTTGTATGTACACAAACTCGAACACGATGGTTAAAATTTACATAATAACAGACAGCCTGATATTCGCTAAGATTCGCTTGAGGATCTCGAGAGGCGCGCGCGTGCGTGCGTGCGTGCGTGCGTGTGTGTGTGTGTGTGTGTGTTGTGGTGGGTGGGGAGGGGGGGTTGGAGTATCGCAATTCTTAATCACGTTAGCCCCAGGGGGTGTTTGCAGTCGGGTCAATTAGCGTCGGTACTCCGGCGGCGCAGTGAAAAACTTTTTTCGTGCCGTTAAACGCCTCTCCGACACGATGGTCTAAGGTGGGTGTGGGGCCGGAGGGTACCCCCCGCACGTGCTCCTACGGCGACGACGACGAATACTCTGTGCGTCCACTCACGGTCCCTATACATATTCCAAGAATCCGTGCTCCGTGATCCACTTACGTTTCGTGAACGTTAAAAAGATTTACGTGTTAGTTATATTTAATTGTTAACGCCCGTATGTACGATAATATGCGCGTATTATACATATGTATACCTGTGAATATACGGTGCCGGGTGGGACTTGTTCACCAGTGAGTCTCGTAGTTGTTTTCTTGAAACGTGAATCTCACCCCCTCCCCCCCGTGCCAGCACAGCAACTGTAGGGTTTTCGATGCTGTATATCGCGGTGTCGCGTGTGCACCCATATTATAAACTCTGATCGTTTAAGACGTGCGCGCGTGTTTCATCGTCGAAATGCGTAACCGTATTACCGAGTTTTACGTATTGTTGTATAATTACTGTGCAGTTATCGTTAGCGATTATGTCGATGAATATCTCCATACGGTCGACGTATCTTGTTTTCACGTCGATCGCCTGTTAATATACACCAACCAACCGCAGATGTCCTCCTAATTAAACGTCGACATGGGTACAGTGGAGTCGAGTGCGAGTGTTTGTTCAAAAGCCATAACTCACTGCAATTATTTTAGCAGTGAGTGGCCCGCGCTGAATATGGACTCATTCGAAGGAAAAAAAATGTCATTTTTATCGTTCTCAATGTTTATTATGTTATTTTACTTTATAAATGAAAACACGCGAACATTTTTTAAATGCACACAAATAAAATAATAATTATAACTATTTACCAGTGCGTAGATAAACTTAATTATTTTTACTACGTTATAAAATACGCATATCGTTTTATTCTTGGACCTCTCGGAATTACCGACTCACTCGGTTGGAATATAGACACTAAAACAGTAAAAATACTCTGGTTCCAAATAAGTCCAACTAGTGGCGTATATAGGGGGGGGGTTAGGGGTTCAACCCCCCCGAAATTTTTTGTTAGTACGGCACTTACGAATTTGTTTAATCAATGTATCAACTAAAACCGAACAGCGCAACACGGGATAAAACAAAAATGAATAATATAAATAAAAGAAATAATTTGTTATTAAAATAAAGTTAATTTATAATAATACTTATATACATTTTTTTATAAACCCCCCCCCCCCCCGAAATTAATTCCTATATACGCCACTGAGTCCAACTAGCGGTGACTGCTGCATATGGAGTCCCAGTTCGTGTCGTGGACAACAAGTGTGTGTCGATTACACACTCACTACATACGTTTACCGTATATAATGTTCGGTGAGGTTATTTCTTTTTTTCTCTCATTTTCGTGTTCCGAACCTTATGAAAAAAAAAAATAATAAAAAATTATGGCGCATAAAAAGTAACAATATTATTTATATATTTATGCACATTATGATATACTGATATAATTTAATGTATAGTGTATACACATCGGAGAGCTGCTCATACGGATATGTGCTAGGCGGCGTTTAGTCAGGTGGTCTAGTATGGCACCACCTCCACCGAAGTCGTCGTTTTATTACGCCCTTGGAGGATTTGCGGAGTGGGTCGCGCGCGTCACGGCCCGTTATGAATGGTCTCGGTTTCGCCGGCGCCCGCACGTCAGATATTTCATTCACCCCTCTAATACACACAGGCACACACACACACCAACATACAAATTCGTACGTATGTACAGTTATTGTATACAGTAGTGCGTGTGTGCGCGTAATACCATCGCTGTGGTGTACATAATGTATATATATTATCTTTGCGGCGGTGCTGGACAAGGAACACTGTGGTTTGTGGAACGGGGTCGGAGGATCGGGCGAATTGATAAATTGTTGGTAAGACGGGCAAGAGACGGGCGCCGCACTTTCGCCTCGGTTTCGGTCTGTCGGCGAGGGGTGCGGAGAGGAGACGAATAAGACTTAATTCGTCGTATCCGCGACTCGTCCCACGCGGTGCATCGCCACACCGCCACGTTAATAATTAAACGGCGCTATGTCAAATTACCGCATTAAACACGCCACCGCCGCACACGGCGTTACAGCCGGCAATATATTAATACGACTATTGTAATATAATATAATATTATAGGTATCGCGATGTGAGCGTGTGCATGCTAACCCGAAGAACGAGGGGTTTTCTAACCTAACCGTGGTTACCGAGGTGCGAGTTAAACATCTGACTACTTTCATGCGGTCCCACCGACCAACCCGAGTTGACTCGACAGAAAATTGGAAAAACGCAATCTCCCGTAAAGTGCATCCTGCAACAGCAGTGACCGACGCCCAATCGATTAAGTTGAAATTCCACAGACACGATCGACCGACGTCATCGCCCGAAATAATGAAATATGGGCAATATGAACCGTTCGTCGATCGAAAGCTGCAGTGAGCAGTACGCCGCCGGCCGTTTATATCGTTATCATAATATTATTGCTATATTGTATACTATATGAATATGATATATAGGTCCGCGACCCCGTTACTTCGACGGTATAGATATTAAATATCGTGCCGGTTGTGTTGATATTAAATCGCTGGTTTAATTTTATACGTATTATTATTATAGGTATAGTTAATTTTCCCGATACCGTTTATTTATCGTTATATGAAAAACGATTTCGGCACGTTATTAGCTATAATATGTCTGTACTGCATATTATAATATCGCTTGTTGACATATTATTATCATTACACACGATAATTAGTCTGATGACCTATCTTTGTTCTATTTAATCCACCGACCTGTTCACAGAAATTTGTTGGACACAGTAGTATAAATATAGCTGAAAAATAATATACGAACCGTTATATTCTGTGTATACGCTGCAGTATTATGTTCTGTCCACAGTGAAATTATCAAAAATATTGATTGTAATTCCAGTGAAAACGTAAAAAATCGTAAAATCTTGATGAAAAGGGTGTTTTTTTTTTATAGATAAAAATAGTAATTATCGTTGAAATATCTGTACAACAGTTACTGATGACGGGAACAACTTTTTTTTCATTCATTCAAAAAAGAATACGGTACACTTTGAAAAAAAAATTCTTTGTCGACATTAGGTCCTTTGGGAGATATCTTCACGATATCTGTACGACTACTTAAAGATTAAACATAAACCTTAGGTAACTATAAAAAATGTTGTTGGCGATGACCAACAGGATTTCCGGATTTTCATCTCGTAAGTAGAATAAACGATAAGTAGTATGGCCCGATGTGATACCGACGCCGCATTTTGTTTTCCCTAATCAAAAGTGATAGAAGCGCATTGTAATTGTATACATCATAAACGGTAACTCTTATTGCAGAGGAAGAAAACAATTTCTTTTACAAGAATCCCCGCTTACAAAATATTAATAACTATATATTAACAGACGGCTCCGTATCATTCGTATCAGTCAAGGTTCTGAACTTTGTTAATCCATTTCACTACAGTCACGGAGTAAGTACAAAAAACAGCTGATAACTTTTTTAAACCCGTGTTGTTTTCAAATTGCATACGAATTATATTATATGCCATGCACAAGAAATTGGACGATGGTATTAAATATATACATAAATGTTTTACTTTTTGTGAAACTCAAATTTTTATCATATTTACGAAAAAAAAGAAAATTTATCAATAGATTATTTTTCGTGTAATCACGAATGTATACAATCACCTTATATAGGTCGTATCATTCTAAGAAATTTAATTTCTAAATTCAAGAAAATTATAATATACCTGCGAAACGCTAAATCATTACAATGCTTTACGATTAATATTTCCGAATTAGGTACAAGACGATATTAACTAAAACCTTTGGAAGTTAAGTCTATATATTTAAAAAGAATTATCTTTTTTTTTAAAGTAATTAATCTCGGTTTACAGTTATTGTTTTTTTCCAGATTATTTAGATTAGTTTTTTCATTTTTAGCGTTTAACCATAAAAAGTACAACACTAGATATAATAATTATCTATAATGGAAACCGCTCTTTTAGTTTAATCTCTGAAGAACAAAATTTATCACTGCTCTTATAAAAAGGCGATTTATAGATTTAAAAAAAAACAGCATGGTAAAACTTGAAATACGTAAACTCAGAATCTAAAACTCATTCTGAGACACAATGTCGTGTTGATCTAATATATGTAAATTTTGTTGTTCTAAAAGTTAATGGGATGCGTTCCGTAATTTTAACTCGATAATCAGTTTCTGACTGTAAAACAAAACGTTAACACTACAGAGCCATATTATTAAGGTAAAACGGGCATGGAAAAGTATTTTTACCCGCCGGCAAACGTTCACATTAACGTTCGAGACCGTCGTTGTTTATAGGTGCCTGCCTTCGTGTTTCGAGATGGCTGTTCTCATATTAAAGTTATTAAAAATTCGTAAAACTGGTTTTGATTAAATAGTCAAAACCGCGTGTAAACAACAAAAGGATAAACGTCAAGGGAAAACTTTGTCGAATCTTTTTAAATTTACCATAATAGCTCTATTAAAACCTTAAGAGATAAAAGTTATAATGCTGTTTGTCGGAAACTTTTGAAGTTTCGTTGGATCGACGGGAACTTCAAATTAAACACTGTTTTCGCCATAGTATACAGCCGTCATGTGCCCACAAAACTAATTTCGAGAAAATATTATTTTGCTAAAATATATACATATATATGTTTCATACACAATATTTAAATATATTCATCTTCTCGGTGGTATAGTATTCTTGGATTTTTGTTTGTGTTATTTTCATTTTCTTAACCCCATTGACGAGATTCGCGGACGGTTGAGATTATTTTTTGTCTTTGTGAACCACGTACAATGCAGGTAATAACAATATAACGATAATGTTTTTATTTTTTTCATTCGCCACTTTTAAGTCAACTCCGCGTAAACGCGTAGTGTGTGCATATACTTACTTATGCTTTTGTTGTTTCACCACCACCACCACCGCCGCCGCCATCACCCCCTCCCAAAGGGTTAACTCTTATATTTATTCTCTGCCACCGATACGACGACGACCTTCATTACTGTTTAATCGGTACCGACGAACAAAGTTTCGCTCGTGGGGTTAATATACGTGGTGTGAGTAGAGGGGAGTAAGTCAATCGAAAATCCAAAAAGTTTTGTTCCACGGCGATTTGCTCTACGCGAGCTAAAACTTTATCCACCCCCACCCCCACCCTCACTCTATTATCTCGATCAACTCTGGTAATGGTTTTTTGGGTGGGGGAGGGGAGTATATGCGAGGGGATGAATCTTTTACCGACGAGGTTGACGACGCGTGAGTGCTTACGCATAGTTTTAGGTATACACGTCGTATATTATCATTGTATTAGTTACACACACACACACACACACACACACACACACACACACATACACATTTACGTCTTAGGTACCTACACGTATAATACATACATACGCATACAGTTGACACTAGTCGTCAGTGAAAAACGGAAATCGTCTTGAACCCACCTCTCCGCGGCGTAGGGACTTGCACGAGACCAAATAATTAATTCGTCCGAATATCATCCGATTCTGTGGAATATACAGAGTGTCACATGAAGATTTACCCATTGATATACCTCCCGAATTAAAGATGATGTCGAGATTCTGATTCGTAATAAGACTCACAGGCATAAGAACTACAATTATTTCATAAAATTTTAATTTATTTTAATGTTTTTGTAAAAAATTTTAAAAATAAATTTTTTTGTTTAGTGATTTCCAAAAAATTTAAAGATAGTCATTTTGTAGAGTTAATTTTTCTGAAAATATTGACGTTTCAAAATTTAATTTTCATTAATTTCCTGATTTTTAATATTTTTTAGTTTCGAGAAAAATTACGAATTATTTTAACACTGTAATGTTATCAAAATGTGACCAGCCGCGCCTCGCGCATTCCCATACGGCCGGCCAAATACTATCAGTGTTCTTAATAGTTATAATCATATTTTATTTCTTCAAAACTATAAAAACATTAAAAACTATTAAAAATCACAAAATTAATGAAAATAAAATTTTGAAACGTCAATATTTACAGAAAAATAAACTCTACAAAATGGCTATCTTAAATTTTTTTGGAAATAATTAAATAAGAAAATATATTTTTTACTTTTTTTACAAAAACTTTAAAATAAAATAATTTTAGTTCTTATCTCTGTGAATCTTATTATAAAACCAGAATTTTGGTATCCCCATTATTTCGTGAGATATCGTAATGTGTAAATCTTCGCGGGATACCATGTATTATGTTAACATTCCGAATCTCGTGTAAGGTATATTTATTAATATGAGATGTCTAAAAAAAATAACGAGCCTTGAGAAGGCCGCCAATTTTGGCCATCTTGAGACTTGACACCGTTTGATTTTTTCTTATATAATGAGAGTTTACTCGTTATCGTCGAAAAGAAAAAATAATGGAATTGCGTCACTTACGAGATTCGTCTTAAAACACCATCGCATATTATATAATAGAGACATGCCCTCATAGCCGAATAATTGATTCGTCCCGAAGATTATAGTTTATTATTGTAAAATGTGTGTAAGATATAATAATTAATATTATGATACGGCCGGAACATACACGACAGTGTCTGGGCGTATGTCCGGTACTCACATGGTTTTATACTACTCGTTTATGGTACTTACTAATCGTTCTGTATTAAAATTATATATATATATATATATCGATTTTATTACCTATAACACACCAAAAATGTTGTTATTGTCACGTTACGATGATATTTAATTTGTGACGTCATCGTGATTACCTAATAATAATTGGTATTAATTACTAAACATCGTCTGATTATTTAAATAAATATTTTAAAATTGTATTCATTCACTGTTTTATATTAATTTATACATTTAAATTTAAATTTGTTTAGCACTACCAATTGTTAAAAATAAACTTGAAAACAGAGAAACCCAACGAACTAATATATTATTATAATATTATATTAATTTTGTATTTTACAGTTCATCCAGT
Source organism: Diuraphis noxia (assembly GCF_037042655.1). NCBI lineage: Eukaryota > Metazoa > Arthropoda > Insecta > Hemiptera > Aphididae > Diuraphis > Diuraphis noxia. The sequence continues at coordinate 72,089,625 of NW_028301714.1, forward strand.
AATTTCTTCGCCTAGTCAATTGGTCGGCGCTCCAAAAGGCACCGAAGTCAAGTTAGAATGTAATGTCGAAGCATTCCCAAAATCCATAAATTACTGGGTTCGAGAAAGTGGTAAGTGTATAATAGTTTCAACTATTTCAATCGCATTGATATTTATCATTATTATTTTTCCATTTCATGCAATACAGTTATGTCAGTTTATGTTGAACACATAGTACATCATTAAACTATTATATTGTGTGGTATGCTATTTGAAACCGAAAAACAAATTGTATCTCGTGAATCGGCTTGAAAAAGCCAAATTAATTGATTACATTGGTTTTTGGCATAATCCTTAGGGTCTTAATCTGGGTTCAAAAAGGCCACGGTTCCCAAAACGTTCTAGCTATACGGTCCACGGTCCCATTCGTATTATAACGACGAGAATTGCTTTCAAATAAATCGAAGGAACTTTGTGAACGTTCCCATTCTCAAAATTAAAAATAATCCTTCCGGACATTAAATTAAGCGCAAATTTAATGTACAAATGTATTTCAAATAATTTTCATACGTACGCGTGTATCTTAGCGTATTATAGATAAATATGTGTGATGCGTTTATTTTCAACAGGATTTTCATAATTTTTCTTTAAAATAAATTGAAAAATTAACTGGCTAAATGTTTAGTTTGCATAATCAATGATTGGGTACGACTAGCTGTAAACAAAAATATATTTATTTTTAAATAAAAAAAATACATTATATATGATACAAGGTAATTTCAGTATAATATATTAACACTTTAAGCGTTTGAAAGTTTTTCATTCTTAATTTAGTTTTTAATAAAAATATTTAAATGGTAAAATAAATCATCTGATTTTTGTCTTTAAACAGTATCTTTTAATAGTTAGGTTTTTAATAAAATACTTGTGATTTATTGGACGAACAGTTGCATTTATTATTATTTATTTTATACAACGAGTGAAGTACTCTAAATAAAAATAAAATATTTTTTGATTCTCAAAATTTTTATGATTTTGTCTTTGATCACCTTCCCTACCCATCAAGTGTTCGTTAAATATGTTCAGCATACTTGCATAAATGGTAAATAAATTATTTTTTAATTTGCATTATTTATAATTAGATTTCATAATTTATTTAAGAACGCGTGATTTCGAAAAAACCGTAAACGTACGTATACGAAACTTTCCAGAATCTGTTAATAATAATGATTAAATGACAAATATGTACCTACCTAACTTGTCATATTAAATTTCACAGTTTAAATAGAAAACTTAATTCAGATTAATGTTCGGATAATATAACACCAGACTCTTAGGATCCGAGTATAAATTATTTTGTTTAAGTGAAATATGTTTGATAAATACAATTTACCTAAATGTTAATAACTAAATCGTATCAAAACAGTTTCGTTGAAATATAAATAGTGCCCGCTCAATAAGCATCACAATATGCCTACTTAAATATTGCAGAATTGTTGTGGTGATATTCTTGATGTTATAATATTACAGTAGGTAATGGTAAACAATAAATTACAAACACTTAATACGGGAATAATTAAAAGTTATGATTTTATTTCGAAACTACGAATTAAAAGTTATAAATTATATTTTTTCTTTCGCGTATTTTAATCACAGTTTGACTGCATTTAAACATCATAAAAAAAAAGTTTTTTTATTCCAATGCTATGCTAATAAAATGGAATTTTGAATTGTTTTTATTCGTGTCATCGTCCGCGGGGAGTTCACTGCCGTATTAAAATTATGAATGCGTTTTATAATGAATAAAAATCTCTATATTACAATAACACAGAATATTTTTTGATACCGCTGGCAATGCCGAAAGCTGGTGATTGTGTATTTTTATAAGCCACTCAAATAAAATAAATTATTATTTTTTATTTTTATCGATTTATCAGTTTTTCGCAGATTTGTTTTTATATGGTCGTGGCGGATAAGAGAGTGAAGCTTGTGAACAAAATTTTGGGCAAATAAGAGAAAGTTTGTTTTAATATTTATATATTTATTATATATATATTATTGTATTTGTATTTATTTGGCCGAGAAAGTGGTTAAGGGACTGGCGATGACAGCTTCTTGGCTAAAAACCAGTCCTCCTTCCCTAGTTCATTTATGGCTTTGCCAAAATACCCTCGGTCATGTTTTTAATCGACCTCACACCGCCGTAGGAATATTAAGTAAGCTCACGCCCGCCTGACTCTCCCTGTTTAATTATTGAAGCCAAGAATATTTTATTAATATTTTTGTCGCTTCAGATTCAGTCAAGTTTGAGTGGGAGTAAGAGAGATAAAAGAGAGATACGTCGGTTACTATACCGACTCCATTGTTTTTTCTTTTTATTTTCCACCCGACGTCTTCGCACTCGTTCGGTAGCATCATAACAATATCGTAACAATAATAAATAAAAAATAAAAAAAAAATATGTGAAATAATATAAATTACTTTAAGAGTCGGGACGTCAATATTAGGTTTTAAAAAAAAATGTTCCGTGTTTTGTCTTCACTGAGTATAGCACTCTTTTATTGTCAGTTTGTGATACACATAATTCTGCCGATAGGTATATAATTTTATGTGGACCAGCGCATCGTTATAATTATCTCAGCGGCAACTCAATATTATGATAATTATATTTAGTTAACAGTGATTTTTCCATAAACAATGTATTCCATTAGATTACAATCTTTTTACACCGTTAAAAAACCGGCGTATAAATATTTTAACTTATCACGACCTCATAGAAATAGTATAGGACATTTAAAAATACTGTTAAAAGTACGTATTTAGTAAGACCGTTAACATCTCAGTAAAAAACTCTATAACATATCTAAATATACTAAAATATATATGTATAGCTTGATGGCATCTACAATACTTAATCAAAATTGTTGGTAATATTACTTTATCTTGTATACCTATAATAGACTTAAAGTTTGATTTTACTACTATGACGGTAAATCTATATTATGACATAAAACTGTTGTTTTTCCAACAGTTATCCGCGTTAATCATCGAATTACAGTTTTCTTTACGCGAAAATAACGAGATTTAAATATATTTATATGTTGTGGCCTCACAAAGATAATATACTTAAGAAGTGAAACAGTGAAACTTTGGGATGTCTTGACTTTCGAATCATCCTTTGTTTATATATTTTTTATACTATACAAAAAATATTTTATGAGACAGTTAACATTTACAACTCACACATTTCTATATAGCTATTGATGATATCGACACCACTTAAAGACAATAAGTATTGGTAACATTATTGTTATCTTGTAATATAGTCATAGAGAGTTTTATGTTACATTTGGCGACATACTTAATTATCACTCAGTTATTCATACATATTTTTAAGTTGCTTATGAACGTCGCGTCATTATTATGACAGTACATTTTGGTTTGCTATTGGTACCGTCAAACATTGATTTTCATTAAGGATTCTCTATTCAGATCGTGCTGTGACATTATCTCGTCACTACTTTTTTTTATAATGAAATCAAACACCAATGCACTGCTTCAAATAGCTACAACTCTATGTTAGTAGGGATTATGGAGTATTTTACAATTTACACGAATTTCAGACTTTGGTTATTTCTTGGCCGTTATTATATCGTGAATATCTATACATATATATCTGTTCCCGGTGAATAGTTGAACCACAAACGTATTCCTTGTGCAAAATACCTAAAGTCCTGAACAATATCGGTAACCTTTAGAAATTGGCATTTAGCCATAGATAATACAATAAACGTATGCCATTACACATATATGCGATATTATTATCTTATCTAACACATTATTTATACTCCGCGCACTAAAAAGAAGTTGTTGACGCGTTTATTCACCCCTGTATTTGAACTAAATATTGTGTTAACATATATCTATATATTACTGTCCCGATAAATTGGTCGACCTTTAACCATTAAAATGTATTATTTAATTTTAAATATGTAGTAGTTAATTACCTCAAAATGTAATAAATAACGATAAAGCTAATAAAATGCCATTCTATAATAAATTCTCTATGTACCGAACGCAATAAAATGCAAATAACAAGTAACAATATTGATCACTGCCATTTTAATTAAATTTTAATTCAACACTCTGGTGTTATATGGTTTTTATTAAAAATTAAATTTGATAGAGTTTTAGATTTATATTTTAAATTTATATTGTAATTTTATTTTATATACAATTAAAATGAGAAAACCATTGCTCAATTTATAATTTGTCAATATACCTACTATGAATTATTAACTTAGTCATTTAATATGCTAAAACTGCTTGCTATCGAACTCAACATTTCACTGTGTTCCTGTTGATTAAAAATTAAACACAATCGATTGAAGATAATACATTAAAAAAAAAAATTATAATTTAATTACAGCTCATAAGTATAACACATTATACAATAATAAACTATGAGCCTTGCAAAAATTTCTTCGATTTTTCTTAGTATCGTGTTAATACGAATACTTCTGTTGTAAACTTTGTTCACTCAAATGTTTAAAAATAGTTCACTTTTCTTATAAATATTTTAAACATTTAAAGTTGTTTTCCTTAACATGAATGCTGTACTGAATATTATATTTCATAATATTATGTATAGCAGTCTACACATATACATTTTTCAATGCACTCCAAATTCCAACACATTCATTCAAATATTAATAATATAAGATATATCATATATATATAAATGAACATAAATACGCATCTGCACAATAAATACGATAAACAACTGCGTGCCCACGTTGCACACACACATACATACGTGACGTATTTTTAAAAGTCTTTGTGCTGCATCATTTGATATAAACACAGTAGTCGATCGAAACATTTTTTATATATTTTGCAGCGAATTTAATCAAATGAAATGTGTCTTACGACTGCATAATACAATGAGCGTGTTTGACGGTATTCGACTGAATATATAGTATTATAAAAATAAACGCTGCCGCGTTTCTAGGTGTCTCACTGTGATCAAGTCTCGTGCACTACACAGTTTACTTGTTATCGGGTATCGTCCTCACTGCGGTACAGCATATAAATTATACGATAATATGTAGAATAATTTTATATGTTTGATACTATATTTTATTAATTTATAAGATACATCACACCCACACCAGTGGTCGTAGACCGGAAAACAAGAGATGTGCGTACTTCTGATTGTGTGGATTTTGTAATTCTTATCTTACGTGCATGTTTGCGTGTTTGTGTGTGGGTGTGGGTGGGTAGATGGGTTGGTTTTTGTCGAAAGTCCAAAGAGGTCCCCGTCACGCGCGGTATTATAATCCTAGTACAGCAAAACTGCAGACGAACGACGCCGGGATGTTGTTGTATACGACAAACAATAAAACCCCCCCGGGATGTTTCTCGTGTTCGCTTTTTGCATCTGGTTTGGTTTTATTACAGTTTTGTGGTGTGGTTTATAATAACGCACAATACACCACATGGCTTCGGTGATATTCTCCGTCCATCGTGACGACGGCGGAATACATCGTCTTGGGACCTGTGCTGCATAGCCGCCGTTGTCGTCACCACGATTTTCTTAACAATTTCTTAGGCGCAATAAAAAATGAGTAGTAATCGTGCTTGGACTCCGTTGTTTAGGTATTATAATATAGTTACGTTTAAATAGCTTTGAAACTGTGAACGCTTAAAAGCATCGAGCCAACGTGCACGTAAGAAGAGAGGTGGGAAACAGCATTAATGAGCCGTTGTACTGATTATACTTTTCATATTCCCTCTCTTTTAAAAAAAGCATGTAACGATAGAATTATATTGACATTAATTGTCTTAATTTTATATTTATATTTCCAAAGTAAAAGTTTAACCGTTTAAATTCTCTCGGGAAAAAAATTTTGAGTCTACTGAAAAAAACAGTTGTGGTATTATAACAGATTTCATAAATGGGCGCAGTAATGCAACTAAATTGCCTATACAATGCACCGTCTTAATATTATGTTTAGCTATACAAATAATATAATCTTCAGTCAGACCGTACGATTGAAACGGGAGCCTCGATTTCCTATTGTTTGATTGCCATTTTCTAAACTTATTATCATTATCTATAACCATCAATAATAAGTATTTATATTGATTACATAGTGTGTTTTGTCTTAATTTTTCCATTGCCGAATATTAAATATTTATCATTATTAAATTCGTAAAAATTATTAAAACATAATAATGTAATAAAATAGGTACTTTTATCGACGAAGGATTGATTAATTAATTTTTTTCTGTAGGTGATATGGTAATAACTAGTGACAAATATCAGACAAATAGCACGATCAAGTCTATATTCGAGGACCAGATGGTGTTGACCATTCGATCGGTAGAGAAATACGATTTAGGATCGTACAGATGCATAGCGAAGAATTCTCTCGGCGAAGTGGAGAGTAACATCAGATTGTACGGTAAGTAGTCTATGACTAGAGAGAAACGATGTCAGTAAATAGAAACGGCGAATAGCTGACGGACTTATATTCGTCTGGCGGTGTGTAGGTAGGGTGGGACACGTATTTACTGTCTATTCTCTGAAATTCACCCGTTAGCGCTGATATGACAAAAAAAAAAAATCATTTTTCTGCATTAACGTATGAATAAACGACCAGCGTCCTGTTGCACGAAAACTTTTGGGTCGTCTGCATCTTATTTAATCAAATACCATCGAGACGTCTCTACTGCTATCTATTAGACGTATCTCTCCTGTTGCTTTTTAGTCAAATAATACGATGTGATGTTATAATGTAGTCGCGTTTCGTATTCAGGGTGTTATTAAAATTTTAACCATGACTAATAATTTTATGAGATTTATATACAAGTTTCGTTTCGAAAATGACGAGCCGACCTCGTGGTGCAATACTTTGGGACCAAAAAACGAGTTATAGGTACCAGGACGTATTAGAATACGAGGATCTTCCAGGTACGTCCTAAAATGATACAGTATAATTTTAAGGATACGTCTAAAAGAAAAAGGTATGAACCAAATGCGTCCTAAACTAAAAATTATTTTTATATTGTATCATACACGCAAACACGTGCGTCTCAGTATGAACGAACTACATTTCCCTGGATGCACTACGAGCAGGTACATATTGGATTACATTTTTAAAACTCGTTTGGGATTTCGCTTTTGAAACGTTAAAATATGGTTTTCATTGTTTTCAATAGTTTTGTGAATTTCATATTCTAGTATTTTTTTTTTTTTTTATGTTTATTATCACATCGCAAATGTTTGTGAAAGTTTTTGATTGATTTTTGTAATGATGTGAATTACATCTACACAAAATCAATTATCTGCGTTTTGAATTTTCTGATATTATCATCGTATATAGTGTAATTTTTTCTGGTTCATTAAGTATAGATTTGAAATTTATATTTCTAAAAATAAGTATAGTCCGATTGAAGTAAATAAAAGTTACGAATTGAATTGTGCAGTTAGACGGAGTCACAGGGCTCTACGAAAAACATATTAGCGAGCGATAACACTAGGGGCGCACTTCGGCAATTAAATAGGTACAATTTTGAAAACGGGACACATTCGGGTGACGCCCATAAAAACTGATATTAGTAATTAACTAGCAGGTAACTGCATAATTAATGGTGGTCAGTTCTTACGCTATTAATGTGTGTAAATATTTTTATTTTTAAAATTCCACAATATGTACTTAATATTATATGGTACAAAAAGTATATATATATTAAGTGATTGCATTTATTAATTATTTATTTTTATTCAGTTAAATTGTTTAAGGAAAAAATATCTAGTGACGGCAATTCATCGTGAATTTGTGTGATATGGTTTTTGTTATTAAAATAGATGTTAGGGTCATTGTCACCAGAATATTCTAGAGTGGAGAAAAGGAGAGAATAAAGTTTGTTAAAAATCATGAATACGTGGTGATAACAACTATGGTTTTAAAGAGAGTTCTTAAATTTGAAATAAAGCTTTTGTCTGTTTCTGTTATTTTGGAAGTGTGAGATATGTATATATAATGTATATGGATAGGTATTAGTTGCTTATCTGAGTAGGTATTTTATTTGGAATATTTAGATCTATAAGTATTTTATTTATATTATCTGTCCTATTTTTTATTTATTGGCATAACGTGATAATGTATTGTAACATTATGGAATTTTTCAACAATATTATTACAATGAGCTTACCTGTCCCCATTTGCGATACGAATGAGCCTATCGTGATTATTTTATTGTTATCGTTATCGCACGTTAATGCATAAGCGATCACAGCATTATGTAATCACTGTTGTCCGTCCCCTACAACCTGCAGTGTTCGGTGTCCAGTCACCGCCACCCACGGCCGTCGGTGCGTCCATCATGCCTGACGGTGGTACGCCAGCAGAACAACGTTCCCAACTCCAATTATTGTAAAGCCCCACTGCATTACAACGACATTGCTCAACCCCTAACCTTACCTAACGATACCGAAGCCTACGCCTACGCCACAGGCCAAGCTCGGTCACGACGACGACTTTTCACTTTTTTTCCCTACATTCCACTGGTCAAGACGTTTTTCTTAAAGATACACTGCCAGCTAAACAACGTTTCCGGTTCGCTATGACACAACCTCGTGATCATCTACAGACATAAAAACTTTCCGTCTTTACACACCGTATGTCCAATCTGCCATGATGGGCTAAGGACACCGATCTGGCCCATTGTTGGGCAAAGTCTACTCGGTCCGGCGATTTCAACAACACCACTCTGCTGCAACACCGTAATTTCGTAATATATTATTATTCTGTCCCTCCCTGGTAAAACACGATAATTAAGACGTCGCAAGACGTGCGTCCAATTTTTCTTCTCCTCTCACTTATTTTTCTTCTAAAATTAACTCTGGCTGTCGCAAGCTAACCGCCGTAATGGCGGTATTGTCAATTATCCACAAAATACGGTAACCTTGTGAGTAGTCGTCTCAGAACAATGTGACCGACTGTTTCCCGTGGGTCAAGTTACTATCTCGTATTTTATATAAAGAAAAAAACAGAAAAGAACATTTAAATTAGTTTCTAGCAACGTAATTTGCGACAATAAAATGTTCCTATTTGCCATGTGCCGAAACACTTCAGATTATTCACTTACTGAGGTACCGAAATTATTATATTCTAATGTTAAAATTATTAATGTCAAATTTACCTTATTATTATTATTAAATTGAACAACTTAAATATAATTTTTTCTTGTAAAATATAAATGAACTGACTACCAGAACTCAAATAATATGATATAAAATATAAATAATATAAAATTATGATTTTTTTATCAAAAAAAAATTGTTGTACATTTTTTTAATTATTTTTTCCAGATTCCACACCTCAAATTTAGTTTAAAAACATTTTTTTTTTTTTAATTTAAAAAAATCATGCATTTAAGGGTTAATCATTATTTTAGCGTAGCCTCTTTTCCCCAATAAATAAATCATCGACATTCAGTTTGTCAATTCGTGTAGAAAACCTACAAGTTCAACCAACTTGGTCTTAGGGCCTATACGCGGTGCGACTGTTCATTGGTAAATAACAGCTAATACTGAGGAAATACGGTTAGTTCTCAACTTGACTTGAGAGCAAAAGACATTGGCTTAAATAGGATTTAAAGAAAATATAATAAGAAGTGTAAGGAAAATTTAGACTTAAACATTAAATTGAGGTTTCATATATATCTTCAACAACCAGTGTAACTTCTAGAAATATTACCGAATATAGTTATTTTTTAAGTTTAGTCACTTAGTATTTTTTTTTTAAATTAGCAGGTTAAGTAACGGTGTACGTTATAACCAGTGTATTTGATGTATTGTTTTGTGCCATTTTCGAAATCCAAATTACGTGTCAATTATTCGTTTTCAGTATTAAGTATAGAGAGGAACAGTAATAATCACAATGGTGATATCCGCGCAGAGAAGGGTTAAGCATTGCTTTGTTTATATTAGGGGGACGTATATATAGTGTCGTAGACTTCGTAGACTAATAGATTCAAAGAATCAAATTAACACTATTTTTATATTAATACTCGATGAGTGGAAAAACATTTCGGTTATCAGCCAACACTGCACTCGAAAAAATATAGTGATTGGCTCTAAACATCGTTTGGGTTCGGTGGTTCGAATAATATTTACTTGAGTTATAAATCGTCGAATACCGTGAATATTATTTTCGTTCACAGAGATCCGAGGTTTGGACGAGAATGAAGAGGACGATATCGGTGATCTGTCAGACCTCTATTCGGAATCATACACGGAGACCCACCATGTCTATGGTGCTGGTGGTGGTGGTGGAAGCGGTGGAATTGGCGGAAATGGAGTAGGTGACTACAGGAACCGGACAAAGCACAGACACCACATGGATGCGTATCCACCCACACCCAGCCCAAGTGCATCCACCCGATTTGTTCCACCGTTCTATCGGACTTTTGAGTACCTCTGACACGTGGTTCTCGCCTGGTAAGCGCGTGATGAGCGACTACCAGACGAGCGTGGTGCACGTGGTTCTTCCTAACCAGCGTCCATCGACACTGATACGAATAAGCCGCAAGTACACTTTACAATTGCGTTGGTGTCACCGATCAGGATCAACGAGATCGCGATAATAATAAAATATATAATATTATAATAAATAATAAAACTTTAAAAATTATTATTATTTTTAGACCCACATTTTGCATCTGTCAGATTCGCGTTAAATCTTCCGCCTTACTACCTTGTACCTATTTTATACCGACTTTCCTACTAGATTTCCTACCGATTTTCCATTAACGAAACTTAGACCTCTACCAGCAGAAATGTGGCACTGTGCAAGACTAGACTGTTTAAAAATTTAAGCTCTCAATTTCGAGAAAACAAAACCGTGAAATCTTGCAATATTTTGATTCTAAATAAATTTGTATACGAAGTGTGCTTAAAATATATCAAGACAAAACCTAGATTTACCTAGTTATATAAGATGTATGCTACTGTCGGCTAATTATTTATATCGAAATAATTAAGACATGATTGTGTGTGTGAGTTTATAAATAATTAAAATCAATTTCTCAAACCGGCCCTTAGACGTATTGCACAAAACGCGATTTTCAGAACAAATTATACAACAATATAATAATTAAACGATACACGAGAAAGAATTTATTTATGTCTAAAAATCAATAAAAAATCCATGGAAAATGTTTGAATTTTGAAGATAATTCTTTAAGTCATCCTTAAACTTTTTATTAGATCAAGTTAATCCTACAACCTAAAATTTTATAAAATCCCACTATATTCACCTGACTTGGACGATGATTACAACTTTTTATTATTTCCAAGTTTAAAACAACCCTCAAAGGCTAAGGATTTGAAGAAGTTAATGAGACCGTTCGTGATGTGATGAGAGAGATTAAAGTTGTTATAACTTTAGCGGGAACACAAAGACCTTTTCAAAGGATTTCAGGACCGCGTTAGAAGACCTGTATTGAAGCTAAAAGACAATATTGTTTTGAAGGCGACCCATCCAGTCCATAAGTTTCAAATACAAATAATAATTACACATTTGTCTTTATGGATATTTTTTGAACACATTTCGTATGTCGTGGTATTCAAAAAATTTTAAAGTTATTTTTTACATTTTATGCATTTTTATGAAAGACCCCAAATATTGCCGACCCCACAACGAAAAACGCTGTGGTGCTGTTTCCTGCCCCCCCCCCCCCCCACAACCCGGCGTTATTATTTTAATATTAACAACAATAATGTAATTTAGGCACCTATATCTCAAGAGTCTTAATGCAGTTATCCTGGTCTCCAGACTCCCTGTTCCTCTTACACAGGTATGAATAACAATAACATAATATTATTATGTAATATTAAACAATTTGTTGTGAATACTCATTATTAAGATGATGATTAATATAATAACATATAACTATTATTATCAATATAATTATTTGTATTATGATTATTATTATGATTATGTGTTTAATTAAATAAATTATAACTTAAAAAATAGAATATATTATTATGAATACTTAAAAGATAAATAATTGATATTATACGGTTGTTTGAAAATAAAATATAAGATAACACAATTTCCATAAATTGTACATCTTTGTTATATTTATGGAGTCCTTGTTATCGTGTCATTAAAACTATAGCATCAAAACGACTAGTCCACCCAATCATCCATAAAATGTACGTTAAAATTAAAAATGTTAGCTAATGGTGGTTGCTTTTCATTAAGCATTTATGTTGCACTCATTAAAACTACGATGTTACTTTTTTTATTATAATATTATAGTCATCTGTAAAACCACCAGCGCCAAAACGCATAAATGTGTACCTATAAGATAGTCGTGTTAAAGACCATATTCTCCACTTTTATGACTTCGACACTCGTTTTTCTCTATACATTTCGGCGGGCATGATAAAAACCTCATCGGTTTTTAAATATTCTTGTCATGATATGAGGCGATTTTCAGTCAAGTAACATACTGAATCGTAAAATTACAGGTATCGGGTAATCTCCAACACTCTTTAAGTTAAGGTATTATATTATTATGCTATTGCCGGCTTATAAATTATATAAATGGTCTATTGATACGGTTTTCAATTGACTTTTAAAATGATTAAAAAAGCATCTTTGTAACCAATCACTAAAATAATTCTTGCCGGACCTTTACAGAGCTGTACACAAAATTAATTTTTCTAAATATTTAACATTTAGGAAAATTAATTCATATTTGATTATTAATTTATTAATATATTTCAATGATTATCAAAAGATATTTATAGCTTGGCTTCTTTCTATAGTATTAGCGTTTTTTTTTTAATGTACTCTTAAGAAGTTCAAATTTATTTAACAATACACGTGGCATAATAAAACGTTTATTTTTCATTTAAAAAAATATAATGCATCAAGTGAAAAGGGCGAGAGATATTATTTTCTCCTCACTGTCAAATCTACAGTGCAATTTAACTCTGCATAACAAAAACGTACATTACAATAGTAAGGATACATTTAACATTTTCGCGTTTCTTTTAAATTGAACTTTTAGAGATAACAATTTTCCCCAAAATATCACCCCGAACCTATTCATAAGAATTGCCAAGTGTAATTATCTCTGAGAAATCTTGATTGAGCATTCCTTCCTTTACCATAGACGACCGTATGTGATGACTTGTTTGTTTCGATTTAATGTGGTTCGCAATTTGTTTTAAATCGTCCCGTCGCGTCTTATCGTTATTAATCATTGTTTTTCTAGGAAAATTTTATTTAAGCGAATCTTCAACGACGATGCTGACATTATATACTATATGGCGTGTATTAGTACTCAGTAGAAAACAGCCGACGCCGGTTGTGCATTTCAAAGATAATTTTCGTCCGAAGTAAGTACTCTTTTTAAACTAATGTTTGACCACTGTGGTATTATCGTGTCATTTAATTTTAAACTATTCTTGTTTTTCGAAAGTGCTTAATACGAAAGCACTAAAACACTCTCGTTTGCTATGATGAATAATACCACACACTAATATAATATTATTAATGACATTTTAATCTAGTATTTTCAAATTTATCTTGCATTTTTTTTTTTTTATATAATTGAAATATATGCCAGTACACTTATTGTGGAAAAATATAAAAGAATACGATGTTTTATTATATTGACATAAAAAACTTGAAACATCAAAATTTTTATTTTAAATAGATTTAAATTCCTGAAATTATGGAACAATAACATGGATTTGATTAATTTCGTTGTAATTTAATTTTAAAAATAACATTATCACTCACATTTCGTTAGGTAATAATTATAATTTGATATTAAATATTTTTGCTGGAAAAAAAATTTAATTAAAGATAAATGAATATAATAATATGTTTTGAAAATCAGTTTATTGTCATTATTTTTTAAGTATTATAGTTTCGTAATTATTATTATTACCTCTTATGAAAAAAAAATATTATACTTATATTCAACACTGTAATAGGTTTAATCGTCTACTCGACACACGTCAGATTTAGATTATACCAAACTTATATAATAATAACAATGGCAAAATGCTGTTCTCCTCGTTACTGTTCGCATTATATTATTTTTATTTGTTTTGTTATTGCTGTTATTATCAGTGTGAATTCGACACACGAAATAATACATCGGAATTCCATGAAACGAGCTTAACCCTCATAAATTCAGTCACAATCTGAGCTTACTGTTAAATGAGATTTTCTAAAACGCACGACTTCGGAATTTCCATAAAACCAAATGAACGATTACCGAGTGAAAGCATTGACATTTTCAATTGGGTTGTGTCTGAAAAAGCTTTCCACACACGATTGTGGGTACATATTCAATTCAAAGCCTAAGTACGGGATATTATCTTCTAAAACATACAAACGTGATTCTCATATAAACACCACACTTAAAATGAATAATACTGATCTCCAAACTTTTGCCCATCCCCGCCAAACTGTGCACAATCCACTAATACGCAGACTGCTGTTGTTGTTTCTTATATATTAATATATAAAAATACGCTTCAAACTCTTTAAAATATAAAGCATTCAATTTATATTTACGTGAGTGGTTCGCTGTATCGCCACACACACACACGCACACACATATATATATAAACATTATGCCTCTCACAAGAATATTCCATTATCATACAGAACGTGATTGTTTGTTTTATAAATCATGTTTATATATATATAATATATACTATTTATACGTAAGGCGCAGGTATTATGATGTTGAGAGAATCTCCTTGCTTAGCGCATATTGTTCGATGTCCAATAACGGTTTAAAATTTAATATACAGAGTGAATACTGTTGATGTTTTAAAGTTAAAATGTGTTGATAAGTATATTTAAAATATTGTGTACTGCGCAATTAGACTGCCATTAAAAAGTATCAAAGGCTCGAGAAATAAGAATTAATATTATTACATCTCCATTATGTTCGACACATTTTCTCTTCTAGACGCTTGTAACAAGGATGTCTTTGAAACCGTTATAAAATTATGGAAATTGATCATATAACATCGTCAGTGCAACGAGAGCAGTAGAGCAAACCCGTAAAGTGATATTTCCGAAAACAAAAAAAAAAAACTTTAAGTTGTCGAAAACTATTAAATTTAATACCCGTACATCTCTCGTGGACTGTATTTATTTTTATCTACTCGTCGTTAACACTTCGCGTGTAACGTTTATGTCGTTTCGCCAACAAGCCGCGCAACAAAACTCCTCGAACTGCAGGTGTTTTGCATTATCAGTTGATTTTTGAATTTTATAGGATAAAAATAACTTAGTGGCAGTATTGTGCTAAACATTTCCCACCCGTTCCTTGTTTTATTTTTGAACGGGAGGGAAAAAAAAAGGATAAAAATAACTTAATTGTCAAAAACGCCATCTCAAGTTCTCGGCGTGTCGTGTGTACATGACAAAAGCTCAGTTTATGTACTAAGCTATCTCGAATTCTCGAGTGATCGAAAATCAAATATGACTTATCGAAAACTCGAGATCCGAAAGGATTCAAAATATGCATACAGTTAAAAGTAAATTTTGTTAAATTTTTGAGTGAAATGTTTCTTTTATAATAATCGGTAAACATATTTTGATGGGTGAAGAAAACCGGTCATTATTTTTTTTTGCTTATTCTTAATACATGTGTGTGGCAAGAATTTACCACTAACAACTTGGGCGATCACCCATCCAGGGACTAGTGTCACCGGTTCTGCACATAAATGACTGAAGCTAGATGCCGAGCCGCACCAAGCCACAAGTTAGTATTATCGATTGCTTTATGATATGATATATCTTCAATTGAAGTAAAATCGCAGACGATAGAAACATAAGTTTAATTTTCAACCCGGCGAAGTCGAACAATTATACAACTATAATATAATATATAAACTATATTTTTTTAATATTATAATATATAATGCAACGATAATATAATATTATAATGTTGTTATATGCCATCAAAGATAGAAAAGAAAGTTAACAAACAATTTTCAATCGAACAATATTTTAATGTAGTTTAGATCGTTATAACAATAATATCAGTTGAATACATAATATAGCCCATTATAAAAATATAGTTATCATAGAAATTGTAACTCATGAACGGGTAGACTTCGAACCTTAACACAGAGAAGTACAACGTTGGAAAATTGTTCGTGTATTCTTGCCCATTACGATATTGTGTTTTTATGGCACATTATATTTAATAAGATTAATGATTTCTACCTGTTAAAACTATTATGATATTACTATAGTCACACTTTTCGACGATTTAATTTAAATCTTAATCTCAACCCTGCAAGTTAATTCGTTGTATTTTGGTGGTCACTACGGTTCCGATTTACATAATATAACATGTAAATATATATTTTTGCTGTGAATTGATAAAATAATTTAGGTAAGTGTTTCAAGAGATTTCCAATGAAATGAACTATATTTTATTTTAAATGTTTTTACATATGTTTCCATAAGTACATATTTTTGCATATTTCTCAATAATTCCATTTTTTCCTACACATTTCGGAAATTTTTTCATTTACGATATTTTATTATTTATTAGTAATTATTTTGTATACGATCGTATTTTTCAATTTTTTTTCGCATTTCCCGTGTTTCCAAAGTACAGAATAGTAAAAAAGTAATACTAATTATTAAACTTAATCTACGGAGATATAATATTATGTCGAAATTTATGAGCTCAATAAACGATAAATAACGATTTATTAATACATGTTTGCATTTGAACTACTGACAGTGGGTCAGTATAGTTATATTAACGAACGGGCCGTGTTTTAATTTCGTGGGTTCAATTTGTGATCGTTGTTCGTTATTTACGTGTAAATTACCAATAATGCCGAAAGTACGATCGTCTAAAACTTGTAAAGCAACAAAATATGTTTCTGAATATCCAAATGAACATTTACAAAGTGACGGTCACATTTTATATTGTGCTGCATGTGGAAAATCAATAACAATTAAACAACGATTTCAGGTAACACAACATTTACAAACTAATAAGAATAAAAAGAACAAAAATATAAAGCTGATATTCTAACAACATTTTTTGTCATCTACGTCTTCCTCAGTTTCTGATACATTCAATATCGATTTATGTCGAGCTTTTATTAAAACTGACATTGCACTACCAAAACTTAAAAATTCTAATTTAAAATCATCCTTGGAAAGATATACTGCACAATCGATTCCCGATGAGAGCACTCTAAGAAAAAATTATATTCAACCAATTTAAAAACAAAGAAACTCTTGTGTCTATTATAGAAATTAAATTGGTGATGGATCCATATGGGTATCAATCGACGAGACAACCTATGTAGATGGTAGATTTATTGCAAATATTACTATTGGAAAATTAAATTACAGTAAATCTAAGCTTTTTTTGTTAAACTGTGAACAATTAGATAAATGCAAAATGCAACCACCAAACTGTTACAAGAGTTTTTAATAATTTTATGATTATATTATGGCCCGATATAGATATGCATGAGAATGTATTATTATTTTTTATCTTATGCCGCGCCAGGTAAAAGCCGTTAAAGAATTAAATGCTTTTTTCCCAAAAATAATCCACTTAACGTGCTTATCAAACGAATTTCACCGAATTGTAAAAACTTAACGATCAAAATATTTACAAAAGTTGACGAGTTGATATCTTCAGTCAAAAAGGTATTTCTAAAAGCTCGTTGTCTGATTTTGATTTTGAATAAATATTTCAATTTAGCAGAAAATTTCTGTGGATCGTATGAAACGTTTTCCGTTTTAATTTTAATTATGATTTGAAAAGATGAATATTTTCAAGTTTTCAATTACAGTTTACATTTCTGTATGATTTAATTTTTTAAATGTGTTATGTACCACCATCTATAAACAATTTTTTGTCGATTTAAATTTTTTTTTTTGGAACAAAAGTCAACTAACATTACCTATGTCAAACCTAAAGGTCTATTGAGCTAACTTTTTTTTGTTTTAAAATAAATATACATCATGACAATGTTGCCCTTGGGCACAATAAAAATATATGATGAGTGATAATTTATAACATGAAACCATTTGAGGAAAAAGCTATCCAGTAAGTATTACCTATTTGTTTTTTTTTTGTTTTTGATTATTCTTTGAGTAAACCACGACACCAATTTTTTTTCAAACGCCTGGGGGATTGACCGAAATTGTTCGAGTAGCTAAATTTGACATTAGGTGATTGGAATGGAATGAGAGTCATCTATTATTAAATCGTTAGTAAAACGTTTAAATATTTAAATAACATAACATTTAATGACAAATTACAAATTACAAATTAAGGTAAGGTTTTATTAACAAAGAATAATAATAATTAAAAGAGTCCATAGTACTTATATAGTTATATGACGTTACCGTGATCGCCAACGAATGAGACTAATATGATTTTGTTTGGACTTGGGATGACAGTGATAAGAAGAGGTCCCAGCAACTAATAACTTAGTTATTACTGTTTTATTTTTGACGACACGCAGATATAAATGTCGCTATTCTACATCAGATACCTGATATAAATATTGGTTTTAATCATTTTGTTGGTGCGCATTTGAATCTCGGAAATCGACTGCTTGAAACGTATTTTTTCGATTATTTTAGTAGAGTTTTTGTTTGAACTTTACCATATCGTTGGTCACATTTACATTGCATAGCTAGATCTCAATCTATTGCCTTTATTATTATTTCTGTATTTATAAAATATACATTATAATGTTTTTCGCCGCTTTCGATGTTAACCTATATAAGCAATTTTCCGATACAATTAATTTAAAGCTCTTCATTATAATAATTATACAAAACATAAAAGGTATGATACATTTATGATGTTATCAACGAATAGCATCGACTGCTAATTACTTGCTTAGTGGATTAAAGTAGCTCTCTGTTACGAATACACATTTATATATTCAAAGTATCCGTAAATCTATTTTATTTTAGAAACTGATAAACGGCAACATATGATGGGCAAAAAAACACTTTTAACTATTAAAAAAAACAATCCAGTTTGTTTGATAATAAATTGACTTATTGACTTCAGTTTAGCATGTGCATTGCGGCAGTTAAAGACGTTATGCATAAGTGTGTGCAAATTTCAAGTCAAGTGCATAGATCATTTTAATTGGCTCATTTTTTATATAAACGATTCATAGGTTCGCATGACCCGGGAGAACGGTGAAATCCGATTATATTAGTATCGATACATCATCGTTATGATGGGTCACGAGAAATCTAGTTAGTTTTCCTGACCTTCGATCAATTAAACTAGATATTATAAGTCATATTAAACGTTTATAATAATGTAGCTTGGTAATTCAATACACTTTATGGAAAAACGAAATTATTTTTTATTGAGCATTATACAGTAACCGAGTTTGGACCTATTCGGTCCTTACAAATCTATTTTAACCGTTAAGGGGCCGTAAGAACATACCCTGCTGACCTTATGTGCAAAACTATGACATTGTGGTATGAGTATTTATACATATTTATAAATTTATAATCATATTATCAGCGATTAACGGGCTGTACTGGCCTAGAAAGATCGTTAATATAATAAATTATACATATTTTTTTTCAATTCCAACACAGATATTATGAGTTTAATTTCCTTTTGAATTTAATCTGATGTTCACGAAATGCCACCCAATACAAATTATTGTAATTTTGATTCTGGTAAGACATTGTTTTATTATACGTTATCAATTATCATATCTACCTACAAATTTTAGTGGTTATATTATAATGCCTATTTAATACTCATTTCATAACATCATAACATATATATTAAAATTTTGTTTGACAACATTATTCATAAGCTATAAGCATATTATAACAGTTTATATTATTATAATAACTTTTATTTAAAATTTTTTTTATTATTATTATATTCATTTTGTTTATATGAGTGTTTTCCGCGAGAAAAGATCAATATAATATATTGTAAGGTAAGACTATTGTCAACGACATAATAAAAAACAAAGAATTATTTTAAAGCTCTCGAAAATTATGACAACCATATAATATAATGGGAGTTTTAAGTCTGAACAGTAAACATTTTTACTGATCTCGTTACCAATAAAAAAAAAAAATTAAATATTGAGACATCATATTATATAAGTATTTGAGATATATGTCAAAACCACTGTATATAGACACCCCTTAATAGCGGACACTTTTCAATTCTGACGGAAAAGGAGTCTCTTGCGAATTGTGGACAACGGCAAAACTATATATTTGAACAAACGGATGCTTAATCTCTAGGTTTTTTGTGACTTGATTGGACCTGACTTTTTAAACAATTTTTTTATGGTGCTAATTTTCATCTAATTTAACCTTTGGTGGTAAAGGCCCATAGCACTCCCTCTGTCACGCTAATGATTGTGGGCACATGTATTAATTCCCTTATGTTGTCCGTTATATAAATATTTCACTGCAGTATACGATGCATTGTATGTGTAACTTAATACAACGCACGAATACGATTCTTCATTTTATTTATTTATAATAGATATACATAACGTATAACTTATAAGTATAATTATAATATTAAAAAAATTACATTATAATATGATAGAATCGATTTTTTTTAGTTTGAAAGGGAGGGAGAGAGAGAGAGGTTAAATATTAAATAATAACTTTCTTTTGAAACTATTTTTAAGATGTTCCTAGCCTAGGATATTTACATCTATGCATGTTTTATATTATTAAGTTTTGACTGTTTAATATGATAAAAAAAAATAAAAAATAAATAATAGTAACAATCGATGGTTTTTATACAGTAAGAAGATAATAGTAGTAAAAAATTATGTGTGATACAATTATAGTAATAATAATAATAAAATAATAGTAGATAATTGTGTTTTACATAATGGAAATTGAAAGTTTTAACTGAGCAGATGAATGGCTAACCAAGAAGGTCGTGAGGACGACCCAGTTTTAGTCAGCGTCGAGGTAGTTGTGCATGTAAATTGTGTTTAACTGTATCAATGGAAAAAAATTAAAATAATGTAGGTGAGTACCTTCTATTACACTTCAAATCTCCTGTCGTTCGCCTTTCGTCGTCGCAGAGAGATTATTATGTTGTTTTGGACGGCGACGGTGCTGCTGTGGTGTCCACGTCTTGCGAACGCGATTCGTAATAAAAATTTAAAAAATTACCACCGAACATCGAGGTAGACACTTGGCATCCATCGGCTGAGCACTCGGAGTCGAGATCACTTATCCGCGTAAGTACGAGTGTTTACACAAGGCGGTGGCCTCACCCAGTCAGGTAACTATTGTCCCTCGTTTTCCACTCGAACCGACTGTCGTGTGGTACCTGCAGTATTAGTAGTAATAATGATAATAATAAACGTCGTATAGATGTACGGTTGAGGTTAACCGATGGCGGTGACGAAACGCATTTGTATGCTAATATCCACAGCCACCACTTACAGTGGTGTATTTAGAAATTTGATGCCCTTGGTACATATAATTTGTTGCCTCAAACATTTAAGCACTTATTTACCATTTTTTTTAAGATAATTAAAAAAATATTTCAAGATTACACAACAACATAACAACAAAATCATACATACATTTATAACTATTTATAGAAGTATAAAACATAATAAAATACAGAGCATAATATACATTAAAACATATAATATAATTGTCGAGTTGTAATAGTTATACTAAAAGCCAAAATAAAATAAAATACATTAAAATATTTAATTTAAAAAAAGAAACATAAACTTTTATATTTTAAGATGAGATTTTTGGACAGAAAAATC
Organism: Diuraphis noxia; assembly: GCF_037042655.1. Classification (NCBI taxonomy): domain Eukaryota; kingdom Metazoa; phylum Arthropoda; class Insecta; order Hemiptera; family Aphididae; genus Diuraphis; species Diuraphis noxia. The sequence goes on from NW_028301714.1 coordinate 72,111,466, forward strand.
TTCAATGACCTCATTATTATAACTAATTGATTTAGTTATCTCACATACTATACTTAAAATCGCCAAATTGTTTAAGCGATTGTCGTTCATTGAAGATCTTAAGTATTATTTCACTCTTTTCAAAACACTAAATGACCGTTCAGCTGAAGTATCAGAAACCAGACAGCATAAATACATGCATAACGCAATATCTATATATGAGTAGACATCTGATATTTTGTGATCTTCGATGATTTTGCTCAATTCTAAAATTTATTATGATGATACATTTCCAATGGAAAACTTTTTAAGTATCCATGAAAATTAATACATTCATTTATACATGATCCATCGAGATCATAAGGATATTGACTCTGTAATCTAGTAGCTTTGCTTCTCACTTCAGTTACTGGCAAATCAAACATGTTTGAAAAAAATCTGAACGTAGTATTAAATATTAATATAATCAAATGAGTTTTTACGTTTTCTCAACCCTGAATGTAATGAATATATTATGACAAAATATGTGTTTATTTTAAATGATTCTCTAGCTTCAAATGATGTATCGCATTGACATGACTCATCGCTACTTATCTTTTCTTTTTTTGGCAACTTCGTATTCATTAATTTCAGATTTTTCCAGTTTTGATAAAGACTTAAACAAGTTTCGTGTCTAGCTGCCCATCGAGTATCGGATAATCTTTTTACTGTTTTGTTTATGGATTTAGTCAGGCGGTTACTCAATATTTCACAACGATATGGTAGATGCAAAAACAAATGTGCATAAAGTTTGAGGAAAATTGAAAAATTCAGTGCCAAGTGTACAACAATTAGCAGCATATTCCCCTACCAAGTTTAATGAATTTCTCGTAAAATAATATCATTATGTGTATTAGTGTACAATGCATATCACATTATCTTAGATAAAGTCATCGCTACAACTACAACCACTATTGTGTTTTTAGCTTTATAAATAACCAATTTTTATTTCTGAAATTCCGCATTATTGGTTGAGTATTATTTATATAATAATTGAGGCAGTAAGCACGAATAACGTATTATGTAACATTATTAAAATTATTATTAACACTTTTTCGAATAAAAACTTGATGACCCTTGAAAATTTGATGCCCGCGGCGATTGCCCCCTCTCGCCACCCTCCACAAATACGTCACTGACCACGGAACTGCAGTTAATATCGTGAACTATACGTATAATAATTATTGCTGCGATACACCGATATCGCTGCCACTGCACCGGTGCATTTTTCTGAAACCGAGAGCATGACCTCACTTCCGGCACACGACATACGCGCGTCGGCAAACTTATCATATCATTTTGATAATCGTAACGTACTTTGTGCGACTTTAATATTTCATTGACGCGTAAGCCACGTACTGCGATGTCGTATAATAATGTCATTATGTCGTTTAAATTCTGAGTGACGTTCATAGTTTATGACGTATAGTTATAAGGATACATCGAAAATCCAATTATTTTCGTACGCGATATTGATATTTGAAATTATACTACAATAAATATAAACTACAATACGGACCCATATAGACGGTTATGTTCAATTTAATAAGATCAATGCTGCTGGCAAGTCGGCCCGATCCGATTTTTCTAGTCACCCGACTTTAAGATGAAATAATATTGGTACCTACTAAAAGTACTTACCCATAACCGTTAACTACGTTTGTGAAATTATACAATTGAAAGTGATGGCAAATATAAAACCCATATCGTTATTACCGCACGTATACAATACAAACCAATTAAATAATAATATGTATATATTATATTATACAAAACTCTTTTGAATTTAGAATTCAGCGACATCTATGGCACAGACAACATTAAAAAATAAAATCACAATTATTCTACAAAGCGAGTCGGTATATATAGGCAACTATACTGTGTTTACTTATCCATGAGAGAAGGTATTTTGATTATATAGGTATAATGCGATATAATATCATTTTGAAATGCGTTTCTCTGTAAACATGAACGAAAAAAAAATCTATTGGTTAGATATATTTGTTAAATCAAGTTATAAAACCATATTCACATATCATTAAAAAGTACAAACTCTCCTGTGTTAAGTTTATGGTAAAATTGATAATTTGGCTGAAAAAATAACTGAAAACTGTGGTAGGTTTTTGATAAATAAAACAAATAACAAAAATCTCGGCCAAAGTATATAGTTGCCCAAAAAAAAATCATCAATGTATGTATATACGTTCTATATAGTCATTTATTTTTGATGAGAAATTAAAATAACACCGATTATTAAAGTTCAAATCTTTTTTATAATAATATTTTTGTATGCTTTATATTATTTTATTTGCATTACTTTTGTAGGTTTAACTTTTTTTTTATTATCGCAAACTATTAACGATCGAAATTCAAACATAATATAATACAAAAGGTAATTATAATTCATTGATAGTAATTTATTTGATTTAATATTTAATTTTTTCGTATCATACAGTGGAAACATCTGTTGAAGAAAAATTACACTGAAAACTCGGATTCTATAAGCAATATATAGCATATTATTATGTATTATGTCAATATTTTAGCTTTATATATACATAAAAAATAAACATTGAATAAAGAACACAATGAGATCACTGTTGTCTGTCAGAAACTTTATAGGTACATTACAAACACATTAAAATTACAATTTTTAGTGTAGTTTGGAGAATTCAAAGGTTTCCAGCATTTTATTATTCGTTGCAACTTACAAGGAAATCAAATTTAATGATATAGTTACAAGTATTTTTATAAAAATTCAGAAAAAACATTAAAGACAAAAAAAGTACGCTAAAAACAATTTATGTGCTATACTTTTTCATAGAATTGATGATGGTTTCTAGATTTTCGGAATATATTTATTATAATTGTTTTTAAAAAAATTATAATTTACAATATTAACTTTGAATCATTTAAAATAATAATATGGAAATCACAATATAGATGTTGTTTATATATTATGTTTTTCTATTATGTAAAAAATAATAAATATAATTGTATTTTCATCTTTATAACATTTTCATTTGTATAATTTGTTTTAGACTCTGAACGAAGTGAGAAATGAATTGATTTTACAATGTTACATGTTATTATTATTTTTTTTTTTTTGTGTCTGTTATCGTGTTTTGGAGTAGAAATAATGCTTTGATTTTTGACTTCAGCCCCTTTTTGAAAAGAAAAATTTATAGTAAAATTATAAAAAGTAAAAAAATTCTAGTTTTCTAAGTTATTTCTAGTTTCAAAAGCGTCATCATCATGAAAAAACTCTAAAAAAGTAACGAAAAAACTGGAATTTTTTATGAATAATCAGTTTTCGTCAAAATGATTTTTTTATTTTGTAGTAAATTTAAAAACGAATCATTGTACATACTAGTAATTTTCGCCAAATGTTTATATTAGCATTATTTATTTACGATTAAATTTTCAAAATATTTTGACTTTTTTAAAGCTATTTATAGACAATTGTCATTTTCTATTTTTCTAAGTCATTTTTGTTGAAATACTTATATAAGAAATTTGGCTATCCAAAAAATCTTTTATATTTAATACGAGGTTTTTTATAATTCGTATTAATTACATATATAACTCCCGTTCATAAGCATTTAAAATTCAAATGTTTACGAAATATGTCAAAATCGCAAAAATTTGCATGGAATTATGAAGTTTAAAGTTCATAAAACTATCGTGATTTATACCTAAGGTTAAAAAACTCAACACAAGGTTCTCCATAACTTTTTCTTCAAATAACTTTGAAAAAATAACCTCATAGTCAATGTGGAAAACATTTTGTGAGCGTATAAAAATATATTATAATTTAAATATAGGTACCTAATATAATACGTACCTATATCCTATACTGACAAATCATCTCTGTCCAGAATCGTTTTTCATTTACAATGATACCTGTCATTGTATTCAAATTTAAGACATCCATTATAGTGACATACTCTCCATCTCTACTGTACAGCAAACCTATAACCACTTGCCCACTTTATATTATCTATTTTTAAATACATGATGATTGCTTTTGACGATATTTTCATAGTTTTTTTTTCTAGATATATTAAAATCATAATAATGTTTTTTTTCTTATTAAGTCATCTTGTTATACATTTTATTAGTTTGTACGCTATTTTTCAACAAATATATAGGATTAAAATAGTTATTTTACTTTTAGAATCATTAAATAAGCATCCAAATTTAAATGATAACCAAATCCTTATATTTCAAAAGTATATCTTAGCAGTTTACCTTCCTTAAATAATCATTTCAGATCTAGTTAAAATTAATAATTTCCTAATTGGAGTTGGATGATTTATGAGTTTTAATAGTTATTACGCAATGTGTATTAGTGTATAAGAACATAATAAATTGCATTAAATGAAAATGTAAGCTTTTTACGCAAATCCAAGAGTATCATTATTGAGATATTAAAATGCAATTGCAGCTTTTCTGGACGTGTTTATTGTGTATTCAACTCTCAGAAAAATATATTAATTAAATATCAATATGTAATTCATATTATTTACATAATTTCATTATTGTAATTGCATACAGCAATGGAACTATTTAAAGATTACTACGTATGTAAATAATCGTAAAAGTAAAAAACCCCTGTTAAATTTAATTGGTGCCAATTACTGCGGATAATGTATAGTGTATATTTATGAACTAATGTGATACAGGATATTCAAGTTTGTAAGACTTTTGGCATAATGAATGTTTTTTTATTGTACATAATATACTATTTTATCTTGATCTTTTGAGAAAAGCGGGTTATCTATCTTAAGCTCGGATAATCGAATATAAAGGCGTTTGGTTAGCTGTGCGCTCAACGGGCATATCATCGTTGCAGGAATCATAAAAAAAAATTTGTATTGTTTATGGTTTTGATCAAATTGATCGCAGACAATTCCAATTATTAGTTTTGTTATGCCTTGGGGAGATGTTATATTATCATAGCGACAAGATCAATAGCTGCAGGTTTGGAATGAATAATCACAGCCTACGACAATATTTTACATTTTAATGTATAAATAAACATCTCAACTCTAAGTTATAAAATAAAATGAAATAACAGTATCTGTAGGTATATAACCATGAGAAATATACAACTTTTACTTTAATATTATAAACGTGGACGTTTCAAAACGACAATCGTATATATATATACATATAAAACATGAAAAGTAAATATAATATATAAGTTATAGGATCCTCTTGATATGCATTATGTATACATATGCGAATATAACATTAGACGAATAAAATTACTTTAAACAGTTTAAACCACAGGCGTATAAATTATGTGAAGGGATGTCGACTTTTATACAAGCACAGCAACTAGACCAAAAAAAAAAAAACTAAGACAAATGGTGAACAGAAATTTAAAATGTATTTTATGACCGTAACAACTACTAACTGTAATTTACGTGTAATCATGCACGACTCACAACTGGATAGGTAGCTCATTAAATTGTTTGAAGCGAATTTATATAGCATATAATATAGATATTTAACTAAAGTTAAATATTATTCCTACTTATTTTATTTTAAAATATCGATACAATCGCAATAATTTTAAGCCATACATCAGTCCATGGCGTACCTACTGTAAACGCGGAATGATCAAATATTTTAATCCGTCTATATTAGGTACTACTTTTTGAACGCCAGCATCAATTATTATTTTCCCAATTAAATTTGTAGAAAATAATTTTATCAATATTATGTATAAGTGAATCTATGTAGGAATAACTCAACTGTAGTTAAATATCACTAATACATATTGATAAAATTAATTTCTAAAAATTTAATTTGGAAAATAATAATCGATGCTGGCGTTCAAAAAGTAGTACCTAACATGGACGTATTCAAATATTTGATCATTCCGCGTTTACAGTAGGTATGCCATGGACTGATGTATGGCGTAAAATTATTGAAATTTTATCGATATTTTAAAATAAAATAACAATGTGGATTAGTATAAAATGGTACTACAAACAAGTGTCTATAAAAATTGTACATTTTCAGCTGTACTCCGGAACTTACTCAAAAAATAATAATCTACCTAGCGTTATGTTAATACCCACGAATCTGCGATAAGTAAGACCATACTAATAGTATAATATTATTTGACTTATTAGTTATGTAATTAATTATCTAATATAGGTATATAAATAGATATACTTTGCAGAATAAGGCAAAGTGAAATAATAAAAATCTATTAAAGTCACTGTGCAAAAATGTGTCAACAATAATTAGTCAGTTTTAGTATTCTATTTAAACTAGAATACTTCACAATGAAAATACAAATATTTATTTATTTCTTCATCTTAATTACATATTATATAGCATTTACCGCTTTTATATTTTTCTAATTTTTAAGTAAAAACAATAAGATAGGAATATTAATTATCAGCGCCATAATGCTGAACGATGCGATTACTGATGGCATTATGTCATAATAATTTTTTAACGGCCATAATAACAATGAAACATAACAGTAAGACACGACTATATACAGTGTAACTTACTATAGCAGTCACCCACCACCCACGAAGTGATAGCAATTGAATCATAAAACGCACAATTAATGAATTAACAACATACAAGAAATAAAAACGAAAAAAATAAATAGTGTAGCAGATGGTAGTGATTATAATAATAATTGTAAAATAAATTTATGTGCTCATTCACTGGACGCGTCATACGGGGAATGGGATATGGTGTTATACTATTAGTGATGTGAAACGGAACAACACAATCTAACAACTCATAAAATACAAGACTAATGAATAATAATTATTGATCGTATATACACGTGTAGCGTTCATTTCTTTATATAACTGTGATAATTATTTTTGGTTTATGTTTTTCGACGTTATAAAACGATGCGTCAATTATGATGCTAAATGTCGATTGTGTGGTAAAACAGCTGGTGACTTGTTTTACCACACAATCGACATTTAGCATCATAATTGACGCATCGTTTTATAACGTCGAAAAACATAAATTTTTTTATTCACGTTATTCCTCACCACAGAGATGGATATGGGCAACGGTAAAATATACGAAAATAAAATAAAATAAAAACGTAAACGTCCATTTCGACACGCGCAAACTAATACAAACATATACATAAACATTCGGGCGAGAGTACTATTGGACTACGAGAGACCACTGCGATACAATTTGTTGACGAAGTCGATTCGTTTCTCACACGAGGTGGGTGCGAGGGTAATGGGGGGGGGGGGGGGGGGGTTATAACTTAGACGAGATTCTCTGTGGGTTTGCAGGGAAATCCGTTTTGATTGAATGTTCAACTGAGCTCGTCGATCGGCCGCAACGGTGAGCGAGACTCGCACAGCGTCGTATGAGGCCACGTCAGCTGCGATTATAATATATGTGTTCGGGAGGCCATAAAATCGAAATTTGCCTGCTGGTCCGAAAGATTAGTGACGGAAATGTTAAGGACGGTGAACTAAATGAGAGCCGTGATGAATCGGCGTCCTGGTCAAAGAAAATACGAGAGGTGTCGTCCGCCGTTGTTCGGCCGACCTGATGGACGAGTTCGAATACGATTGCGTCATTCTATATAGTACCTACCAGCTACCTTTGAACACCGCGTCATACGATGTAGAGACGTCGCGTTGTTAATATTGGACTAGCGCATCATGTTGAGTACCCACAGAGTATTATTTTATAGTTGTCATGAAACTAAATCACAAGCAAACATATTATACGTACACAATGTACTAACCGTCAATCACGCGCGTGCGCCTACCCGTTTTGCACGTATAAAGTATTGTAGTTATTACAATTATGAGAATATATTGTTACGGTTACTGATTGCGAAAACACTATGGAAAAGTATATATTATATTTTGTATTCGTGGAAAAACAATTTTCTCTTCTTGAAAATAGGAATTTTTTTTGTGTTTTATGTGTTACAGGTTATAGGTTCGAAAACGTCAAGTAGACGTCGTGTCGTGTGGTACTCGGTGAATTATTGATACTTATATTTATTTATTTCGTGTGGCATTTCGATGACCAATACGAAATTTCCATATTATGTAATATATTATACATATATGAATGTCCATATTATGGTATCACATTTTCATTAATTGACGGTTAATTGCAATGAAGAATATTCAATGGTATAAATTTACAACATATATGTTTGACGTATCGTAAGTTCCAAGCACACACGGAAACCAATTTGAATAGTTGCAGTATAATGACTATAGCCTTTTATCGGGAACTAATTTGTATAATTAATTTGATTGGGAAACAAATTTCGTATTATCCATTATTATAATAAAAATGAAATGGAAATAAATCACAATGAAACTAACCTAGCCATTAAGCCTACAAACATTTTCTTCTAGATGTAAATACTATAGGTAATAATCTTTTTTATCGTTATAAATGTTGAATAATATTTTTTCCATAAAATAGTTGAAAAAAAAATTGGTTCGAAAAGTTTTGGTCGATTCTGCCTTTTTATACCAGATCAATGAGTTACTTTCTATGAGTCATTTCACGCTAAACAAAAAGCCATATTATGATTTTTATTGGTTTTGTAACAGTTTCGATGATTTTGACTTTAATTCTAACTCTGAATATAAACGTTTGTTGCATTTGTGTTTACATTGTATAGGTGCGATAAATACCTAATTGTACTCTTTTGTTTATACTTTATTAATTATCCTTTAATACTACCTGATTCATTCATTGCGTCGTAACAAGACACTCCTTATTCCTTAAGTAGTAGAAAACTATTAGAAATTTAAAAATTTCATCTTCGATAAGTGTGCTTAAAAATTCAAAAATCAGAATTCAAATATAATACGATATAACTATCGATGGAGGCGAGCAAGCTTAATGAATATCTCTGTATGGTCCTGAGTTAATTTATTTAGTATACAATTTGTTTCGTACATCATAATATTACCGTCGAGGTGACAATGAATAAATAAAAATACGCATTGTATCAGGCAAGATATTACGACGCGTTCGGTGATCGCGCAACAGCTGTAAACCTCATTCGCGCGCAGGTGCCCATATGCACCTCCGTGACAGCAATATTGCGCACGATACAAATAATATATTACAATAAAATCGGAATCGACTTATTTCGCGGTCTAACGTGCCCGCTCGGTGTGGTGTCGTCTCTGCCACCCTAACCATCTATGGCGACCGTATATTATGTAGGGCGGACGACAATAACTCACATTCGCCTCCGTTGATATGGCCGCGGTGCGCCTTATCTATTTTCTCGGCCGAGAATTATTATTATTCAAAAAAAAAAAAAAAAAATGGCAAACCGAACACAACAACTGTATCGGGTACGGAAAACCGCAAGACTCATTCAATTTCCTTTGGGCCCGTGCCAGACGGTTAAGCAGCGCACGACTGCCGCCGCGACAACAGAAGCGTTCTCTCCGCGGTCGGCGCGACATTGCCAAAGTCTCTGCCGAAACGACGACGTTAAATGTTCCAAAGCCAAATTGATGAATAACTGCCGCCAACCCTCCATTCCACGTTCGAACGGTTTTATTATTTTATTATTATCGTCATCAGCATCGCAAAGTTCAAAAATCCTCACAAACATCTTCGAACCGTCAACCCGTGTTATAATAGTAATAATAATAATAATAATAGCATTATAGTACGCACTTTGTACGTAAAATATTTTAATCGCACGGAATCTCCGACGACGCGCCTCGCGACATTGTATTATTATTATTATTATTATTTAGGAATCGCGATGAGGCCCTGTGGGTGTGGGTACACGACACGGGTGTGCATATTGGTCCGAAGCAGAGGAGCGGAGTAACGAGACACATCGTTTCGCGCGCGTCGCAGACAATACGCGCACGTTAATCGTTGCCTGGAGAACGTCCAAAACCGACCGTACGGTATCGTGGTAAAGCTTACCCGGTATACGGTTACACATTACATTTCATGGGCGGCGACTGCGTGTTTGCGCCGATGGCTGTGACGTTTTCGCAGTGACCGGCCGTTTCCAGAGTGAACTCGACCGTCCTTCGGGTACATGATAACGGCATTTCTGCAGCATCGACTTACGATCAATTATTTTATGTCGATGTTTTTCGTCTCGTCACTCTCTAACGATATACCTAACCGATCGGTCGTCCGATAAAATGAAAAACAATAATAGATAACAATAATATAATAATAATAATAATTGTGCAACACCATTATTAGGGTTATTATTCCCAAGTCATTATTATATCTGCCTTCGAATTTTACACTCTTTTGAAAGTTAAAAGCGGCCTATTCAAGAATTAGGTACCTATATTGAACATTTCAGTTCAAAAGCGTGCTTGCAGCCTTTATTTTTATTTCAAGACCTGAAATGAATTCAAATTTTAAATATTTCATTCGGAAATCGTCATCATTTTTCCTCTATACAATTTAAATGAAAAGGTACTCCCATGGACATATTTCTGAAGTTAAATGCCTATACCTAGTCAAAATCTCATTATACGATTAAATCATTTTAAATAGTCCACATAATGTTGAGAGATGTGGTAGGAGAGGGAGTGTATTTTTCCGTGGCTCTGTTTAAATAATAGGACATAAAAGCAAAAAAAAATAATCCTAATTATGCTTTAATAAACGAGTGATGAATATAGTGCGTAGTGAATAAGGGTTAGGTATTATTGAGTTTGGTGTATAAAAAACGCGTCCATCGACGATAATCCAGCCGAATAATATTATTATTCTCTCGTAGGTTTGGTCCATTACTTTTCGATCTACCTCGATCTCCGTCTAGATCTCCATCCATATGACTCAAGAATCTCTTCCACACCCTCACATATCACTCTCACTCTCTCATGGTGCTTTAGTTTGTATGCATTCGTCTCTCCTACCACGTAATATGGAATCACTCTCCGGGCTTCGGCACAAACGAGAGTACGTACACGCAATACGCCGATGGTAATTTCATTCTGAACCGGAGCGCGCACATATAGCAATATAGTCCTGTGACGTGTATACCTCGTATAAACGTGAGTCGTATATCTGATCGTAAGTCACGCTCTTATATTCATATAGGAACTAAGCCGAGTGTGCATGTGTGCGTGTATGCACTGGTGCGTGCGTGTGTGAGTTGACGTTGACGTGTGTCCGCAGAGAGCTGTCGCTGGCTCGCCACGGTCATCCACCGGCGTACACCCACATCCCTGCATACACACAATATTATTAAATTATATGTGTCATGATTATACGAATATTACACCTATATATAATGCAGGCGCTTGCAATGCAATTTCCGAACGTATTTCCGTCTCCGCCGTTCGGCGTATAGATCCGATGGGGCAGAATATATGATATTTTAACTACTATATACGGCCATATAGGTAATATGTGCGAGATATGACGACAACGATATCACAATAATAATAATATGACATCGTGAAAAACGGCCGAAGCAAAGCCAAGTCTCACCCCACATTACAATATTATATGTGATAGTAATGTACATATTATCATAATAATAATATTTTTGTATTTAACTGTGTAAAACCGAACCGACGCTGCAATAATTGGTATCGTAAAATGTATGAAGTTCAACTCTCTCCATAACTAATCTTATTATTGTCGTTGATAATGACAATAATAACAGATAATAATGACAGTCGCCAATTGAATAAAGAATAATTATCAGCAGAGCCGTACCGTGAGAGGGAGAACTAGGGGCATCGTTTAAAGGGGCGCCAACAATTTTTTAAATAATATTTTAAACTTTAAGAGGGCGAATATTTTTAATTTTACCCTGGCCACCAAATATTAACGACACGGCTCTGATTATTAGTACATAGTAATATATATATATATATATATATATATATATATACTAGCTGAACCCGTGCACTTCGTAGCCCGTTAAAAATTCTATCTCTTTTATGGTCCATAGTTCATATTGTGTGTTAAATTCATTTCATTTGATGATACTATTAGTATATTTTTGTACATAATGATAAATAGTGGTTAAAATATATTATAATCTTACAACGATATTCAATTCCGTATATCATTATGTAATTTTCTTCGTTTTTTCAATATAATGTTGACAATTTAAATATTCAATTCAATGTTATTTAGGCATAACACTTTCTAACTTACCATATCATCTGCCCATATGTCTAATAAAATTCTGTATCAAATTTTTATTAACTATTAAAATGTAATGTATTAAGTATAATACAATTGTATACTATAAATTATAATCATTAAAATAAATTATATACTTTTAAACAATAAGCGCCTTCTGCTGAGGTGCAGTCAGTTAAGGGAGAGTGTTTTGGGTGTCTGTAAAACACCATCCATACAAGTATATAAGTATCATATTATATTATAAATAAATACGCGTTACACATTGTATAACAACTTATTGGAGTGATATTTTTAAATACATATATAATATATTATATTTAGTGTTTGAAGTATGAGAAATATTTCACCAAGTTGTGAAATATTTGATTTTTATTAATTATTTCACTATTTGGCCCTACTGCATTATCAATTTTATCTTCCCGCCAATTTAGGAGATAACTTTATTACAGTAATTATAATTTATATTATTTCAAGTTCATTAGCAAAAAAACTATGATCTTTATAATATATACTAATATACCTAAGTACTGGTTTCCTAAAAATTAGGGCTTTAATGTTTCTTTTTAATATTTATTAATTATTATATTTAATATTTTTATCATGTTTTTTGTTATATTTAATTATATAATTACATGTTTATTATTAGTAAGAAAACTACGATCTTTATAATATATACCTAAGTACTGGTTTTCTATACAAATAAATGTCATAAAAATTCATGATCAAGAAAACTATGATCCGATTTTTAACATATAAGTATTTAGTATATAACTATATAAGTAACCACGTTCATGGTACATATACAATATACGATACCTACCTATTCCTTATTTATTTTACATTTTTACATCAAATAATAGGTATAGCAAAAAAATACAACGTATTATTACATTATACATTGAAACTGAGAACAAAATGTGTGTCAATGACTAATGAGGTATTTAATTTATTTAGATTATTTGATATTTTACAAGCCAAAACTACAAAAATATTTCATTTTTTTAAATTCCATGAAATTTTCAGACACTAATTATATTATTATTCGATTCCCACGTTTTAGCTATAGACTAAACGTAATACATATAAACATTAAACATGTATACTCTGTTTCATAAAAGGACGCATTACTCAGAGCATCCTAAAATGTATCGCGACGAGCGACGTTCTGACCCCATCTCCCCAAGCCACAAAATCTTATAAAATAAAAAAATAATATAATATATTATAATAAGTATAGTAAAATATTTTTGCATTCCCTTTCTATTTTTTCCCTCCAAATCAGTCAATAACGGTTAAAATAATTATGATTATTATGACGTGCGTTTCGACGGCATTATGGACACGGCCGTGTTAGTCGACGTAGTATTTTGCACTGCGAGTGGAACTTATTGGCGCAGCGTACATATTATGCTACGTGTACCTATACGAAAACGATTTCCCGCTAAACTCCACGTCATTTTGTGATCATAATATTTCACGACCATGTTCACCCCTTTACGGAAAATACCGTACCCGTCTAGCAAAAGTTATTTATACCTACGTCAATATGCAATCAGAACTCGAAACTTTTTTCAATCTGTTCGTGCTTTTTGTTTTGTGGCTTTTTTTCGAATTCGTAACCACCCCGCAGATAGACGGCCGTGAAAAGTGACGTACGCCGCACGCAGTTTCGTATGTACATCGTAATACTTTCGTCCGTCACCGACATCATAATATTGTATATTACTACCGAATCAGCATGTCTGTCTTTGTTCAAATTAAAAACAAAAACCTTTTATTGTATTAGTTTGAATTGTTATGGCGTATATCGTACGTATAGGTATATATACATATAGTTTATGAATTTAATCGTTTATTTATTTTTATTTCAAATATATGTAGGTATGTATGTATATTATTTTTTTTTTAATAAAAAAAAAGTATTTACCATAAGAAAAAAACACGCTTCGGCATCTGTGCCCGTGATATTACGAATTTTGCGGGTATTGTACAACGAATCGTAAAATTCCACATCCTTTGCGCCAATCCAATATATGGGGGAATCGGCTGTATATACGTATAAAATATAATAATGTGGTATCATAATATATTATGTAATAATATGGTAGTGATGTTATTTTGAATTTTTCTTTATCGCGTTTATAGTATATAGATATAATATTATGACGTTCACGCCTATACGTCTTGTTCGCTTTAATTATAATATTATAATTTTTTTAAATTTTTTTTTGCAAAAAATGATTGAGAAATGTGAAAATCGTGAAAATTAATACAATACAGTACAACTCTATTAGAGCGTGAATTCTTTTATTCTTGAGATCCGCTGCAGATGACAATAATCAACTCGATAAAACTCGATGAAAGTAATATAGCTCTCATTTTAGTAATTATTATTTTTTTCTCTTACGTTTTGGCTATGAAACAACTGAAAATTCAATAAACTATAATACTGTCAAGTTCTTACTGACTTAATTTCGATTTCTGATTAATAATTGCTATTTACCAAAACTAATTGTGATATTCTATAAATGATCTAGTGAATTGTAGTTATTATCACACTCGTGTGAGTCTAGCTATCTTATTATGGTCAATACCATCATACAACCACTAAACTGTCGTACATCTTTTTTAAATAACGTTTTTTTTTTCATAATTTATGATGTAATTATACGTAGTAAATTTTATCAATGAAATTTAATTTTAAAAGATTTTTATTTTAACGGAGAATAACTAGCCAACGTGGCATATACGGCGTATGCCTATTGCCTACGTGCGCCATTAAAGGTTAAAATATAAGTAACAATAAATCGCTAGCTGTACACTTCTAATTTTTTTTTTTGTAGTAAAAAAAAAAAAAACACCAAACCCGATCAAAATTCGTAACACATTGAGTTCCGGTCCGGAGTGTTATTCGAAATGGCAATAAATCGTTTTCGAATTTGAAAAAAAAAAATTCTCCGCTCATCCGGTACCTACCCAAAACGTGATTCTCGCGGGAATACATTATTATAATATCCTACGGAGGCAAACGAAGCGAGACTTCGAATGGTCCAGTAGTACAGTCATGTGGCTATGTGCAGTACCAATATACAGGTAGATGGTACTATAGGTATACACTGTGTATATAGGTCTACCGAAATCGCTGTCGCCCTTTGACCACCGAGCGTATTTACATGCACTCGATGTGCAAATATTTGTTTAACTAAGCGAACACTATTATATATACAGTGAAAACGAGCGTATATACCTACTTTGATCTTCGAATATCATGTTTTATTTTTATTTTTTTTTGTTTTTAATGGATACGGTATGGTTCACAAAAGGTCTTGTCCGATGGATGACACGCGTTTTAACGTGAATTTTACGATTCGGACCGTGTCACGATTTTATCCAATTCAACGCAGCATTCGACCTCTCAACGAAATTCTGAGAGCAAGTTTTTTTTTTTTGTTTTTTTTTCATTACAGCTGTATAATATCGGCTCTATATAATATGTATAGGCTCTAAGTAACTCGATAGTTGGCGCAAAACATTTTCAAAGAAAACACTTCACGTGGATACGAACCAGATTGCTGATAACAGATCGCATTTCAATATGCGGAATGTGTATCGGTGATTTTGTTTGGGTGATGGGCAAGGGAGGAAAATCCGCTCTAAAATACCGGAAATAATCGATGCACAAAATATAATATGACGTATCGGTAAGCAGTCGCGTGTATTACAATTGACGATATTGTATACATATAATATAATAAATTGAATGATCGTTTTATACCATTATCGGTTCTCTGTGTGAGAACACAATTATATCAAATTCTACTTCGATTTTATATCAGTCGTCATCAAATCATCCGAATTATTCGTATATTCCATTAGTTTCTAATCGTCACATTAATTTATATTAGATTAGATTCTTCAGGTTTCTTACGTTTTTAAATTGCAACTCGAACATTTTTAAAATATTTTTCATGTACTGGGAAACCGTGATATAACGTTTTCCTCTGAACGTAAAACGCGTTGCGAGACACTGAGTCATGTAAAAGAAAAGAACAAATGATCGTTTAAGTCGAACTACATAACAAAAAAAAAAATCGTATCAAGACGACGCGGCTAATAATAAAAATTACATCACATAAAATAAAACAATAAAATATATATAATATTGACGGGATATTTTTCTGTGTTGAATAATTTCAATTCTATCTTCCGTGCTGTGTATGAAAAAACATTTTTTTTTTTGATACTTGAAGCATTATTATGCGTAGTATATAACCACTCAATGTTTATTTTTCCATGAAATAATTTTTAATATAATATTTTATTAAACAATATTTAAATATTTGTTATTTTATCATTTTTTTTTTTTTTTATACAGAAACAGGATACGTTTAACAGACATTAGTATTTTTCTTTATTATCGGATATTGATGATTATTGTTATCGTTTCACACTATCGAATGCACCACCGTCACGCTTCGTTATGAATCACGTTTTACAAGCTCTCGAGATACACCGCACCGTCGTGTAATTTATTGTGCATGTAATGTGTATATTAAATGAAAGGTGATTCTTTAAACGTAAAACGCTCATTATTCATATATTAATAATGTTCAATAAAATACTAATTTTTTGCATGACGTTTTTAAGTCTTTATTGCAATGACGATAATGATAAAAAAAATTAATTTTTAAATATTTTATACTTACCAATAGTTTTTTACTTTATTTGAATTACAACATGAATTTTTTATTTTATCGTCAAAAGCACAAAATATTTCTGAGTATTTCGATGCATAAAAATCGAATTTATAGTCCACGACATGAAAATAGTGGCCATTGAGTACCACGACCCACGCTGCTTACACTACCCGTTAGCCGTGGGTTCTCAACATATATATTTTATTATCGCACACCTCAAGGCTGTTGCCATGCCGTGAGATTGGGGTTCATTGAGGTGAACCATTGGTAGATTCGTGACGGTCAGGGTCCACTTTTCATGTCACGGACTACAGGATTAGTAGTTTATGAGTAAAAAGTATTTAAAGTTTTGATGACCATAGTTTAGTAGTGGACCAACATTTTCCGAGGTAACCTGCACGTACCTTTTCACTCCGCTCATCTAAACTTTAAATACTTGTAACTCATGAATGACGAACCCGTCCTTAAATTGAATTTTATATATCGAAATACTTAGAAAAATGTTCTGCTATTTAATATGAAATTAAAACTATATACTGTCGTTTAAAAAAATAAAAATCAGGACATGTTATTTAATATTGTACAGTGGTAAAATGCAATTATTTATTTTGTTTGTTGAGAAATGGGGTTCAAATTTTGATATAAATTCAATATTTAAATTTAAAAATTATAACGAGACATTAAAATTACGTTGCTACATATTGTATGATATTGTTACAATAATACAATCAGTTACTTAATTTAATTTTTGAGCGACAGAATAATCACATCTATGATTTCTTCGATAAAAGAAATGTCTCTTAGAATTTGTCTTTAAAATAGGTACTATAAAATACACACTTTAATATCTGGTTGTTACAATAAACGGGCAACACTACGTTATCCAGCTAGTGATGTTGTATAATGTAATGTTTTAATAATTTGTATTTTTTTAACGACTAGAAACCATGTAAATTTTTATTTCAAAAACATTTGTAATTTTTCAAATACCTAACGGGTATTCGTTGATTACGGAATCGCCAGGTATATATGATGTATATTTATATACGTAATAATGCGATTTATTCGTAGCTATAATTTTGAATACAACACAACTATATACCTACAACTGCTCCTCGTCGGCACGTCCCGGAGAGAATTCCGGGTATGCCACTAAAAACACTGCAGCCGTAGAGAGGTTACGATGATATTGCGTTGAGGGAGATAATAATAATAATATAGCAATATAATAATAATAATAATAATATTGTTATACACCGTGGTGGCTGTATAGTGTATATACGGCGTGGAAACGGGGCGAGTTGATTTTGTCACACACCGTTTTCGCGGTACTATAGGTTCCGATGTAATTTTGTAATATCCATTACGAACGGCGCTCGTCCGTTGTATTGTAGTTGTTATGTATACATGAACGTGTATTATTATTATCGTGTGCATGAATGTAAATATATTTGTTGATGTTTTATTTTAATCATCGTTATTATTACGTTTTGACGTATCCACACGATATTATGTATGTTGTGTCGTATTATTATTATCAAAGCTCGTATTCTACTATATATTATGCGAAACGTACCTATACCTATACCGACCTACGCCCACCGTGTTCGAATACATAATATTATTGTATATATATATGTGTGTGTTTCTGTGTCTGGTGTAATAACTTTCACACGAATAAAATATAAACTCGAAAACTATAGCGAATAATGTCGTTTTATGTTCGACCGTACATGTATAATATATTAACTTCATTATTATTATTATTAATATGAGTATATGTATATCATCACACGATTTCACATAATTATTCGTTTGGTTCGGACGAGGATGACGACGACGGTTGCTGCAGCTGCTGCTGTTTATGATAAATACATTATTGTCAATCGATTTTTATAGTACAATATAATCATGAAAGTAATGACTCGACGGCGATCACGTATAATAGCGTGACGACACCAAAAATAATTTGTTATTTTCATATATGGCGTCTTGAAAACGTCTGCCAATGTGCATTTTGATTATGATGTTGTCTCTCTTCTACAGGAATCGTCTTGGTAATGAACAAGTAGACGCACTACTAAGCAAATCGATCACTTCTCCTGCATGATAACAACAAAACTTAAATAAATATATAAGTATACTTATTTTGGGATACAATACCAATCACTAATAAACATAAAGAAATAAAAATCTAAAATAAGCAAATGTTGTACCGACTACACCTAGCCGCCTGCAATACCTCTCGGCGTTCAGACATTAAACCGCAAGAATCATTCTCAAACACTCTTCAACTATGGAAGAAGGGCAATATTATAACGCTCATTAAATTAACAACTTTTTAAAAACCACCAATATCGATACCAAAAATTAAAACAAGGTAAGATAAATATTTATAAACATATATTGTTAATAACATAAAAAAAAAATGTACAAACACAAAACTGTAATTTAGCTAATCAAATGACCATAATCAATTAATTGTGTTAAAATGAAAACTAAATATAATTGTGGGCTAATGACTTAGTTATCGAAGTCTTAATTTTCAATAGAAAAATAAAAATTATAGTGAATAGTTTTCGACACGGACCACAACCGCGTCAAAATAAAACGCATCGTCAAATCTTTTCACGACGCACGTAACACGTTGTCAATGAAATGGAATAAAAAAATAAAAATATTGCACCACACGTGAAATATAATATGTTTATACGATCGTATATAATGTGCGCCTAAGTACCCCTTCACCCGTGTAAACTTCATTTCTCGCCGTGCCGCCACCGGTCGACTGCACTCCATTCATACTACGTATATAATAACACAATAATAAATAAAAAATGTATATAATAAAATATATATGTGACATTATGACGTAATATTGTTATAAACGCATTACATTATATTTCAATCACCACATATCGACTACACCGATCGTTTCTGTCCGGCGTTGCGGAAACGAAGTCCGGTCAAATTCTAAGAACACGTGGGTATACGGATTTTTCGGTATTTTTTCTAGCGGTCGCGCATATTATATTATATTATATTTCATACAGGAGAACGAATGGAATGGGACCAACGTTGTATGTAAACAGCGATGGCTAGAATATGTAGTGTGAAGGGGATGTGAGGTCGGGCGAGGTACTTTCTATTTAAAAAAAAAACATATCTATATATTTTAGCTTCACCATTCAACATTCTAAACTGCGAAATGGCATATTATATATTATGCCGTTTTATACGATTTTGGATATTGAGACTACACTGACAAAAAAATAAATAAAAAAATACGAACTTAAGTAAGAACTTGAAAAAAATTCCTAATACTACACGAGATACTGCAAACTTATTAACTTGTTAAATTATTTTTAACGTGCAGGGTTTAATAATACTGATAATACTGAATGTATTTAAATTTTATTTTAAGTATGATATTCGCTCATCAATAATCATTTGATGCTTAAGTGTATTGTATGTCTAATAAACAACTATTAATTATAAATAAGTTGTTTTAGTAAATAACACAAATAATATTTAAATTTTAAACATTAATGTTTCGTTATAAAAATTATAATAGTATCGATATTATTTTTGTTCATTGTAATATTTCGAATGTAAATTATACAAAAAACAACATACAACTGCATATTTTGTCATTCTGATTTGATTTTATTTTTATATGTTTAATAAACTCAAATATTATATGGGACAAAATAAATTCTATTAGAGGCAATCAACACAACACCTTACCCGACACTCTTCTATATAATCAAAAAAAATTTTATCAACGCAAAATGCCACCGAATCGTTCGCACACTTTTTTCATAAACACAATAGTTTTATTTTTTGATAACTAGCTAAACAATTAACATAGGGACTTAGAGCTTAACTACACTAACACGAATTCCCTACAATACAAAATGATATTTAAATATATCATAATTATGCGTTAACGAGTAATTCATGTACGTCCCTACCTACCTACATTTTAATAATAACACATTACTAGGTTGAACAAATTGTTATTTCATCTCAAAATGTTATTGGAATAATTACTTATAGATTGGTTTATGAAAATTGTTAAAAAAACAACACTCAATCTCGTAAAAGTGCATTATTTATAGACCTCTAATCTCGAGTATAATATTGGTAAAAAAAATTCCCGATGTTGACTGCAAACAAATACCATAGTCCTTAAGTATATATATAGCTGAAACTCATACTGTTTACCAAGCACTATCAATTATATCATCTTTAAACTCAACAAACTCCCACATAATCATCAGTGACTCCTTGAGTGCCCTCCTGCCATCTCTAACCCCTAACAAAAAAACGAACTTACCCAACACATTCAGAAAACAATACCTGAAATAAGCACCATCACATGTTTCATGTGGATTCCCTTACACATTGGGATACCCGGAAACGAAAAGGCAGACACATCAGCCCTCGAAGCCATTACACCTCCACAATCCATCCAAACCAACTCTTCTTTCTCATTCGAAATCTTTGGCATAATCCATCGAAAAATAATTGAAGAATAGCAACTTTTTCGGGAAAATATTCGCCTCACTAACAAACCGAGAAATACAAAATTATTCGTTTAGAAATTCATTTACCCTCCCGGCACAAGAAGAAGAGAAGAAGTAACCGTCACTCGAGTCAAAATAGGTCATCTCCGCTTAACCCATGTATGTATATCTAAAAAGAAAAAAGACCAGCACCAATATGTGATACTTGCAACACATCATTAACGATTGAGCACATTGTTATCACCTGCCCAAAATACGCAGATGCGCGCAAGATATTTCGAAATCCTGTTTCTCTTCACTAAGCCTTCAAAGATGAGAACACAGCTGCAATCGGTACATTTTTCCATAATATAAGCACTAATATATATCCATTGTAAATAATAATAATAATTATGGTGTCTCGTGAGGATTTACCCATTGCGATATCTCCCGAAATAATGGTGATATCGAAATTCTGATTTTTTAATAAGACTCACAGAGATAAAAACTACAATTAATTCATATTTTAATGTTTTGGTAAAAAAGTAAAAAAATGTATTTTCTTCTTTAATTATTTCCAAAAAAACTAGAGATAGCAATTTTTTACAGTTTATTTTTCTGAAAATATTGACGTTTCAAAATGTTATATTCATTTATTTCCCGATTTTTAATATTTTTTTTAGTTTCGAGAAAAATTGCGAATTATTTAACACCGTAATTTTATCAAACATGTGACACACCGCGCCACGCGCATTCCCATACCGCCGGCAGAATATTTTCCGTATTCCTAATAGTTATAAATTTATAATCATATTTTATTTCTTCAAAACTAGAAAAAATATTAAAAATCTAAAAATAATGAAAATAAAATTATGAAATGTCAATATTAAAAAAAAAATAAAGTCTACAAAATGGCTATCTTTAATTTTTTTTGGAGATAATTAAATAAGAAAATACATTTTTTACTTTTTTAACAAAACATTAAAATATGAAATAATTGTAGTTCTTATCTCTGTGAGTCTTATTAAAATACCAGAATTTCGATACCACCATTATTTCGGGAGATATCGCAATGGGTAAATCCTCGCGGGACACCTTGTATATTCTTTTACTTGTTTAACATTTGATTAAAGTAGGCTAAAAACCTGTGTTGCTGAAGCCTCAATAAACTATTTTAAAAATATATATACATATATACTCAAATATAAACACGAATACACATTTTATTTTTCTATAATATTTACATCGTATTCTTTAATTTGGAAAGTCAAAAGTATCAATAATAGATTCTGGAACGTAAATCATTGTTAGTTGAAATTATTAATGCTGCGTCTTACTTAGGTAACTTTTTTTCATCGACTCGACCGGATCGAACACACACACAATGGGCTGTATATCACAGCATCGTTATACCGTCTCGTCTATACCATTATCCATATACAGAGTGATCGGAACGTCTACGAAAATTTATATTACCCAACGAATTCAGCGGTGGCAACGTCGTCATGAGATCGCACACTTCCGTATTGTCAACCTTAACGCCTGCGTCTTAAACAGTAGTGTAGCTCACACAATAATATTATAATAATATTATGACATATTGTCATGCAAACAGGGGAAGCTGAGAATTCCCATACACGACCTGCACATGCATGTGGGTAGGATAAAAGGCAGTTTAATTGAATTATTATACGCGTAATTCGGCTTCGGTGGTTTCACTAACCAACGGGCTTTGTGTGGCTTACACATAAACTTATTAAGAATCGACTGGAATATGAATTTCTCTGTATATAATATGATCGCTACGTCATTGACGGTCGTCGAGGATTCGGGAAACCCACTGGTTCTTTTCCGCATCATCCACCGTCACCAATCCAAACACATCAATATGGTTTAGAGGAAACCCCTCCCAACTGCTCCATAGCGCTTTGATGTCGATCGGTCGGGCAGTTACCGTACCCATCGATTTCCGCTGAATGTCGTGTCAAAAATATATTATTGTATAATGAGTACCTATTTTGCCTATACATAGCGCCGTGTTCAAAAACGATTATACTATTACGTTTAATTGAACATAATGCCATGTTAAACAGGATAATTTTGTTTATTGATGATGACTTTCGTATTCATTATTCTTTTGAATAAACTAAATATTTTTTTTTTCAATTTTTATAAATAATTCAAAATCAAATATGCTTGTAACCAAATGCACTTGCGGGCAAAATGTGATTTTAATAAATCATTGTGTTCAATTTTCAAAAATTAAAACACAAAATGTGTGGGTCATCAAAATTGGTAAAAAAAAAAAAAAGGAAACTACAAATAAATAACAATTTGACAATTTGTTTTAATAAAAACTATATCCATAGAATTTTAATGCTGATAAGTATTCAGATAAATATGTATATGAACTAAACTATAAATGATTTGATCATAAAAATGAACGAAGACTAAAAAAAAACACTTTTACGATGGGTTCATTTCTGTACGTATACAATAGTTTATATTTGCAAAACAGTTTTTACAATGCTTCATTCGGAGCGTTGTGAACATTAGTAAAAAATTCATCATAATATCTTCAATAAAAACTGCGTGTTTTTTCAATAATAATATAAAATAAATTGACACATTATTCCGTTTCACATAATTCAAACATACTGTGTACAATAGGATGTTTATAGATACACTTTGTATTTTGATTTTTCTCCTCTACTGCAATAGTCTGGTGATGCCTCCGAGCCTTTTTAACACCTGCAGCTGTTGTTTAATCCCGTTTCATTAATCCCCATTCCGATTTTCTACTCAGACAGTAGTGCGTGTTCTATAAAATAGTAAATACTATCTACGACACGAAATTGTATATGAACGATATTCATTTTATTTAATTAATCGATTAATTACAACGTGCTCACAGATCGTGTCACCGATTTATTCGTAAATAGAACTATAGCTTACGCCTGAGTAATTCAGCTATTATGCACACTGGCCGCTATAGATTTACCAATAGCGTCGATGGGTTGGGGGAGGGGATTGAGTGTCTATCTCTCATTGCTTTACTACCTTAAGAAATATTTTATTTTGACGTGTAGGTACTATTGTATACTATTATATACCTGTCAAACCTAACAAAAACTATGAAAGAACATAGTTACTCCTGCCCCACATTTAAAAATATTGACTACGTCACTGTGGCGATGATACTCCAATATATAATATTGTCCGGATGTACCGATGTAGTCATCAAAATCCTATGCATGCGCACTGCGAGATAAATGCTATTTATAATATGTTTATTTTTCTGCATAATCGAACATTGTTCTCAACCTCGCCAGACTCAGCCCTAGGATTTAATCGTTCGTATTTAAAGATTTGGCCATCAAAGACTTAAATGGTATATGAACATTATCAAAACAGTTTGACATTGATAAAAAATCTGATGTATATTAAAATCACCAGTGTATAATAAATATAACAAAAAACAACTTTTCACACGGCTCGGCTGACATAATATTGATGTAAAGTTCAATCCGACCGTCGTTGTCAGGCGATATTTATTGTATTAACGTTGCATAACATTTCATCGTAGATAATTTTCATAAAAATGTTACGTGTTATCACTTTATACCCCGCTAACCCCTTCTTCGTGATTTGCGTCGACGATCAGTAGCTATAAGTATAATGATAATATTATATTTCACACCCACTTTTCGGATAATGGGCGGGCATAATATATTATTTCAACATTATAGCCACGTCATCGTAAAATACGATATTATCATTATTATTATTATTATTATTATCTACGTTTAGTATACGTACATTTTTGTTTTTATAAATATTACGGCTGGTCACAGTAATTCATACTGTTCGAAATAAAAAAAATACCGTACACTTAACCTTAATATATTATTTTCTCAATAAGAATTGTTCCAAGAATATTACATTTTGTTATGATATTTCACAAACCTAAATTGAAAAACATCATAGTTGAAAAAAATCTTTAAACATAAATCATCACAAATGCTTTGGTTTTCCAAATGAATTTTCAACAAGCATAAACTTACTTATCTTAACTCAGTAACTTATTTTCGTAAAAGTATTTTTATGAATTTTTAACGCATTGCGAGATATTGTGTTATTCCTTTAGACAGAATATTCTAGATCTCAATTTTCATAAGTTTTACATTAAAAAAAATAAATAATAAATAAAACAGTGACATTTTTATGATAATAATTTTTTTTTTGACGTTACAAAACCTCATATTTTTAAACGATTTGGAAAAATATGCGCAATCTAGTTTGCTGATCGGGTTTTGTTCTCTGGAATGCATTCTAATACTAATTTCTAATAATGCTACATATCTTTAATCAAATAGGCACAGACGTCATTACACAGGTTTTTTTGATTTTTGAAAATGTTTTTGATAATATTCATAGATTGATAATGATTGCATATTGTGCGATTGTACCTACGTCATATAGTGCACATTAGTTTTATGTCCTGTAAATTATGTTAATACTAATTTATCGATACAATAATATTATTAATACTATTCAAATTGTATAAGAATGATTTCTACGATCGTGTTCGTTATTTATTAATTACCCAAATATTGTAATAATTATGTAGTAATGAATGTATTGAAAATAAGATCAATTACATTACGAATAGCGTTACAGTTTTTTTTTTTTTTGACACATGAAGCCAATTTCCGAACATTTATCTCTCAACAAGTGGGTAATTGTTTGTTTATTTTATTATTATAATACTGAGGTTTCATATCAACCGTATTTGAACGCCAAAGTATTTAGGCCACTATAATTATTCAAATATTTAATGATTTGATTAAAATAGAGCTGAATTTATTGTTGCATCAATAGATTTTAGAATATTTGGACTCATAAATTATTTTTAATAATGTGATTTACTCTTGCCGAGTTACAGTTATACCTGTCTACGATATTTCAACTCATATTCACATTGGCCACGTGCAGTCAATTGATTTGTATACGTTTCTTTAATTCTATCGATTAATAGACTTATCGATTTCACTCTTATTCTTATCTAAATGTGCCGATTTGTATATGCTTACTGAAAATAACTCTAAGAAGTCGTTTTCATCGTTTTTGGGCACGATTTAATAAGCCTTTGATCGTTCAACGATAACCACAGCATCGATATAACGATAATATATTATAACGTCTCCCGTCGCCGGTCAAATGCGTTTACGAGTTGAAAAGTTTCCGATGTTTATGACGTCTGCTTCGGCGGCGGTCGAATCGGGTCCGTCCGCTTTTCGTAAATGTGACGTATATTGTTATTATTATTATTATTATGATTATTACTATACCGTCGGCCAACAACGTGTTTTCCATTCGATTCGTGAGGAAACGAACGTCGTCTATAAACTTTTATTCGCGATGAAATCACACGTTTTTAGAACTCTGGCAAGTGTTTATATATTGTTAAACGGCGTATATATGATAATAATATAATAATAATATGCCGTTTTCTGGTGCTTTTTTTTTTGTTTTTGGCCATAAGGCTTGGAAAAACTAACCTCGAAAATAAAATAAAATATAATATAACTGTAATATATAAGTATATAAATTATCGAAAACGTTTGTCGAAAGCGATTCGTACACAATATATTAACATTATACTATTAAATTACGTATTGTACACACATGGTCAAATGTATTACCACTAATGACGTTTATCGGGGGCGGTATAATTCCGAAAATGGTTTAAGAATGTGCGATTTTTTTTTGCATTCTGGTCTTCGTCTTTGATTTTATTCTGCTTCGATTCTGGGACTCATTTTGGTGTTTTAGATTTATCCGACAGTTTTATTATATGTGATTCTATTATAGACAAATGCTGTAAAGATTCGGTTCGAACGACTACAGAATTATATGAAAACCGTAGGTTTGAATTGGATGCTATGCATTTAAGTGTTTTTTGTGTTCTTTACACATAATATGAGTATGTTTGATTTTTTCCAAAAATTCAGAGCATGACAAATTATTAATTTCTACTGAAATAATAAAATATAGTATAATAAACGTATATTCGTAATCAATCATTGATCATAACATTATCATATATAAAATGATACACAATACAAGATCATTGCATATTCCTATTTTAGTGGAACGCAATTGTTTTTATTTGTTTTCATATGGCGATCATTCTATGTAGTTAATTTTGTATTAATCATCCAAAGTTTCGATTACAGATAATGATTAGTCCACATGTTTTCATAACGAAGACTATTTAAGTAATATGAAAAACACAATAACTATGATTAAGAGTATGTCATTATGTTGAACATTGTGTTCAATGATGTACCAATACGTGACATATCATTGTACCTATACCATATTTTAATGTTCAATCGTTGAGGGCGGTATCTCGCATGATGTTCTCCAACTAATTAACCTTTTTTTTTTTCAATTTGAAAAATCAGTTTCTTTATCAAATTGGCTCTCCCTAAATTTTAAATAATGTGGAATAAGATTATTTTCTCTTTCACTGTTCAAATATGTGAATAAAATGTTGAGTACCCACACGTGGATCCAATATGGTAATTCATAACTATCGAAAATCCGTACAATATGAAGATCACTTTTTATCTATGCAGGAAGCAAACACGTGGAGTAACAATTTGATGATTTATTTACAGCCAAGTTACAATAAATTCAATAAAATAATATTTTATTATTATGTGTCATTTAGAACGTTTTGGCTGGATACATAACGACCGGATGACGTATAAACACTCGGTGATCGAGATATCTAGAGCGTTGTTGTGATGATATAGTGGTAGAACGTTTCAGTTTCGAGACCAATCAGAGAAACACTGCGATTGATAAAAATACGTGACATGAATATACCGAGTGAACGTTTTGATTTTTTTATCTGCATCGTTCGTTTGTTTTTCTTTTTTGTTCACTGTTTTTTATCGGCCGTCGTGTACGACGTATGTATACGCATTACGCGATTATTAAAAAAAAAAAAAAACAATAACAACATATAACCACCGCCCCTTCGACGCCGTGGTGCAATAATAATACATAAACGACTTCTCGCGACACTGTATATTATAATATTATACTATCGATTTCGACAACTTATTACTCTCTCCTTCTCCGCAGCAAACGTCCAGCATCGTAAACTAGGCAAGATGATATATAAAATACACTTGTTAATTGAATTAATAGTAATAAAGTTTTATAACCATATTATCAAACATGTATCTTTTAGTGAATTTCTGTGTGTGTGTGGATGGGGGATAAAATAATAACTACCCTCGTCCGGCTCTTGTTGTGTTCTCCGACCGTCATGTTTGACGTCCTATAATAATACAATATTGTTCAACTAATAAAGATTTAAAAATAATATGTTAATTTTGTCAGAAGAATATGCGCAAAGGCTTACGATTTTATTATTTTTTTAATTGTCCAATCAACACTCATATTAATATAATATTAAGTAACTTTTATAATCGTAATTTTAACTCAACGTAATGTATAATATCCTATGATTTAAATCTAAATATATTTTATAGTATTAATACGTTTTATTGGAAACTGAATAAAGTAATTAAATGGTTTCAGACAACGCCTACGTAAAAACTGTGTAGGTTGTTGATGCCATGTGATGATAAAAAAAAAAGAAAAAGAAATTGTTTATCTAAATTCATGATAAGTTAAAGTTCGATATGAACTGTTGTTCAAAGAATCGTAATTGGACAGAGTCGTTTAAATTACAATGGCTTTATTTTCAAGTGCTTACCATATTATACGTATTGCGACTTGATTACTATGATTCAACATATATGATTATATAATTTTTTTTACAAAATTTGAAATCTAAAAAATAATAACAACTTATATCGTTGTATTTTTGACAAAAAATATAAAAATCTTTGTGACATAATAATATTGTATATTTCGGGTGGAAATCAATGATTCCTCTCAGATAGGGACATGACTAGAAGTCGACTTGCAAATATCGGTGCAGCATATTGCATATTATAGTAATGACGAATTGTATTATTGTCGTTTTTGTGCTGTTGAAATCAAACCACACTCGTCGAGATTTCTCAACACACCATCATAGATGTACGAAATCGCTGGGATAATCGAGCAAAATATCGTAAAATCAACAATACTAATTATATTTTACTTGCAAAACTGTATCAAAATATTCATAATAATATGTACCAATAATTGTAATAGATCGCACTGCGTACCGCAGATCACTAAAAAACATCGAAATCGCTGTCCGAAAGCCTTTCAACCACTAAAAAAAAAAACCAACGGCTACGAGACTTGCGATATTATAATTTTTTATACCTACGGCATACACCAAGTGCGTATATCCGTAGTCGCTTCATTCAGAATGCAAAACAACTGTGATATAAGTTATAATAAATAATAAACGTCAAATCACAGAAACGCGTATGAAATTCGAAATATTAACGACGCACTACACGGCAGTAGTACCTACCCATCATATACCTATATATTATATATACAGTAATTTATTAATATTGTATACATACATATTGTGTACTTGCTAGTGTATATGCGACCCGGTGGAACAGCGCTATAATATTAGTATTATTATTATTATTATTTCGTCGTGGTAGTCGCGGTGCATTCACCCCGTCTGAGTCTCCGTCGTTTCTATTCATATGCATAATATAATATTATTATATCACCTCCGCCGCTATAATATCAACGTTTTAATATCGCACGTGCGTTCGTTCAATATCGTTGGATCTGCACCATGATGCGGTATGATATCATATTATTACATGCAGCGCGATTCTTTGAAACTCGAGACAATCTGGAAAAATCCAATCGAACACTTTATATTAACATCAGCTGGTAGGTTTTAAAGATAAAACATACATTAAAAAGCAGCGCGATATGAAGTCAATACTCGTGCAGAAAGGTGACAATATTTTCGAAATGCATAAATAGTACTTAAATGACGTAAAGAAGCATAATTTTTATTTTATGTTTAATTTATAATACGAAACCGTGTTTTTCTGCGTATTTCGTTGCATAAAAATAAAATTTTTATCGAAAAATTTACTACGCACAACTAAGTAATTACAATTCACAACTTTGGAGGCATTTCATTTAAAGTTTTGATTGTGGGATCTATTGGAACGAGAATACTGGGCAACGTGTTGGTCAACTATACAGAGTGATGTAAGCGAAGCATAATCAACCATATATTTTCCTCAAGTTTTGAATTTTATTCTAATTTGGATTTTTGGATTTTTCAAATTTACTCCAAGACAATTGTTTTAAATTCTTGAATTTTTTTGTTTTACTTAATGAGTACCTCCTTTTTTACTGTAAATTGTTTAACGGATAATTGTTTCAAATATTAAGTTTCTTAGTTATTAAAATTTTAGAATAAAATATAACAAAAAAAAAAAAAAAAAAATGGTTTCAAAAATATATAAAATAAACGTAATTCTAGAACAATTATTTGATGGCCATTGTTACAAATTATTGATGTTGAATGTTGATAGATTGATATTTATGACTACAATTTTCAAATCACCATAGTGTTCATACCTTATAAACTCGTTACTATGGTACTTTTATCTTTAGAACATAAAGTTTAAAAACTTAAAAACTACTCGTAAAAATTTTAATTCTGATACGTCGAATTTATCAGACAAATTATTCACTGAATAATTAGTCGTTAAAAAGGGGTGTTCTCATTTGAAAAAAACATAATTATGCATCTCCACATGACACTTATAAATTAATATAAACATCTCAAGAATTTTAAAAGTATTGAAATTAAATATATCTCATAAATCAGACTTTAAATGGCTGAATTATTGAAAAAAAAGGGCTAAGCATAGTTAGTGTGTCACCATGTATACATTATATCTTATATCGGAACATTAAATATCTACTTATAACATTACTTATGTATCTAAGTAACTATATACTAGTTTAAAATGTTGATTTATTCAAATTCTTAGGAAAATACGCACATCGGTTTGCCTTATGAAATTCAAAATTTATGTTGTCATTGAAAAAAGTAAAAAGTTTAAAACGATAACGGTAACAAAACTATATTTTTTTCCAACGGCTTCAACTCAATGTACAAAAAATTTAAAAAAACCTATTAAAAAATGTTCACAAAATACTGAGTATCCTGCGTTAAAATAATCACTCTGTATATTAACAGTATTCCGTGTGGGATTCAAAATAATGTACATATAATAATATTATTATATAAAGTGTATATCGGTGATGGTAGCGGCGCATCCATCGTCTACGGCGGGATTTCACATTCGTCGAAAAAAAAAACACACACACATAGACCTTCGCTTTGTCGTCGGGGGTAGGGTTGAGTGGGCAAAATATCATTATGTGGCGAAAATTGCCCGTTCTGTTCATTCCGCGTTGCAAATCGTAATAAACTATGCCATCGTTTATATATAGTCTTGAACAACCCGCCAATTAGGTATTAATCGTATTATATAACGACCCAGCATGTGCTAACAAGTTCATAGTATTATTGTCAGTAATAGTACCGTACCAAAATTTGTTTTCGAGAAGGGGGGGGCTTAAATATTTATACTTAATTTTAAAGGAAAATAGAAAATAATAAAAAAAATATATATATATATATATGTATAGTGTATACATAAGGAAACTATTTAATGTATTGTGCATTTAAAATATTAATGTAAATTGTCACAATTTTAAATCTAAGTTCACACATCAATATTATTATTATGATATGAACTTATTACGCATTACTAAAAAAAATATCACACCTAAGATTTCGAGGGGAGGGAGTTAAGCCCAAGAGCCCACCCTCTGAATATGGCACTGGTCAGTAATAATATTATTATTGCAGTTGTCTAATGACGCGCTGAACGTTTTTCGTAGACGTGTACAGAGATGGTACATGTACACACTGTTTACCGAATTGGTACCACCCACCAAACCAGCAGTCGATTGTACCACGACACGTTTTATGAAAAAAAATCTTTAACGTTCTATTTTTAAGTTAAAAATATAATATACACTATATAACTTTTCAAAATCAAAAACCAATTTATAGACAAATCGACAGCCTCTATAAATGCGAGATTCTATTTTGATAAATTAGAAGACATAATTTTATTATTCAACAACTTAATCAACATCACAGAACATAGAATCGTATTATATTAATTATTTAAATAGATGACGAATATAGTCTATACTATATTAAAAGGATATTTTTATTATTTTTTATTTTTTGATAACTAGCCAAACAATTAACATGGAGACTTAGAGCTTAACCACACTAACACGAATTACTAATTATTAGGTTGTTCAAATTGTTAATTCATCTCAAAATGTTATTGGAATGGATACTTATAGATTGGTTTATGAAAATTGTTAAAAAAATAACACTCAATCTCGTAAAAGTGCATTATTTATAGACCTCTACTCTCGAGTATAATATTGGTCAAAAAATACACGATATTGATTACAAACATATTTTT
Source organism: Diuraphis noxia (assembly GCF_037042655.1). NCBI lineage: Eukaryota > Metazoa > Arthropoda > Insecta > Hemiptera > Aphididae > Diuraphis > Diuraphis noxia. Next base: position 72,144,385 of record NW_028301714.1, read on the forward strand.
ATTTTATTACGAACGAAATTAGTTAATTATAAAGGCTTGGATGTTATTGAGTTTCTGCATATTTTTATTAAAACCTGCATTGATTAAGTTTTATAAACGAATTTAAAATTAAATTTTTTTCATTACATTCTATAAAAATCCAATTTTATTTTAGATGTATTTTTATTTTTTATTTACTCGTATTTATTTATTTATGATTCTACATAGGTATTAAATTTTAATTTTATGGAATATTATGACTAATTTTATAAACTTTTAATATATTTCTCAATACAGTTTGTATTATATTTTCAAAAAAACATTGAAATTAAATAAAAATAAATTAGATTAGATAACTGGATATAGTTACAGTACAGCATCAGTTAATTTTTAATTTTTTTTTATAATTCAGTATATTACATCAATACAAATTATATTATTTTAACAATTACTATATTTTAGATTTAAATAAAAACAGTTCATACTGAAGCACTAACGTTCTACTAATGATTTCATAATAGACTGTCTCCTTATTCTACTAATCCTCTCACGAGTCATGTTAAATCTATTTACTTAAACAATTCTGGGAAATTCCCCATAGAGCTTGAAAAAAATTAGTGCTGTGATTTACTTACCTAATGAATAGTAAAAAAAAAAACAAATAGGTAGTTCTTTCGCTGGATGGCTTCTTCCCTCATTTGGTTTCACGTTATAAATTCTCACTTATCACATAGGTATTCTTATTGTGCCCAAGGGTAGTTTGTATACTTCACTTGAAATTAAAAAAAAAAATCAATTATTATATGATTTTTGCATATTATAATATTATACTTATATATTAAAAAAAATTATAAATTTTAATTTTAATTTATCATAATATAACAATATTTGTTTTAAATAAATTTCAATTATCAACAAATATTAAGATTAATGATCATCAAGAGTTTTATCTTTAATACAGCAACGACAATAGAAATAATATACTGCAGTAACAGTTGTACAAATAAAAAAAAAAAAAACATATCACGCTATTCGATATTTTTCATCAACGAGGAATACTTACGAATCGTAAGTAAATTATTTTGTTAAGAGGACGCCACACCCGTATTTGTTGTCTCGGTCTTACAAACGTTTAACATAGAAAACTTACACTCGGAAGTTCACGTTTTACTACGTTAGCTTAAAAATTAGTAGTGAATATACCTATTACGAAATTTGATGGTAAGAATATTATCTGTATTTTGTTAGAAATATTTTTACGATAATTCAGTTTTTAAGTGAGTTAAAATAGAACAGAACATAGAATCGTATAGTAATTATATAAATTATCGCGACCGCGACTATAGTCTACACTATTTTAAAAGGATATTTTATTTTTTATTTTTTTGATATCTAGCAAAACAATTAACATAGGGACTTAGAGCTTAACCACACTAAACACAAAGTCCCTACAATTCAAAAAAATATTAAAACTTACCTATACCTTTTAATAATAACACATTACTAGGTTATAATATTAGGTATAAATATTAGCTTACTCTGTAATTCCAATTCATGTACGTCTACAGTGGGTATACGCACACTCACATATCCTCGGTTTTTGTATACCTATGGATTTCATTACAATATAATTATTGACTTTATTATTTTCTTATATTCCTGAAAGAGTATGCGCAAATATTATACTAAGATAGATTTTTACATATTACTTATATGCGTTACATAGCGTGACCTTTTGTATACCTACCTTTATCGGGCTTTATGACTATATACTTACATAATAGTATAATAATATAATAAAGTGCACGAGTATTTATTGTGCAATAATATAGTAAGCACCTACTTATTATTTCAGTTGAGCGGTGTAAACAACATATTATATTGTTTTAATGGATTATCTATTATAATATGTGCTTGTCGACTTTCAGAACTGTTATTTGATTATAGACGATGGTCTTTCAAGCGGTCAAAATCACTTCCAATTTAAATGCCGGAGATCATTCAATAGTTATATACTATGTTTGTTTCTTACAACTAGGGTCTAGGATAACAAATCTATAGTGCTTTCAAGGAGATTTAGAAGTCTTAGCAAAATTCAATATTGAATTAGAACAAATGTCGATTAGAACCATCGTTGTTATTTACTAGACCGATTGTTCATAATGAACTAATGTCATGATATTATAAAAGCAACAATAGAATATTTGAATAACAATTATTAACTCCTAATAAATGTGCGTTATAATATTATTGTAAATTATTCTGAGCATACAATTGTTTATATAAGTTGTTTTAATACAACCTAGTACGGTTATTTTTCATCACAACTCCCGTAAATTTTACAAAATGATTTAATTTGAAATGTAGTTTTTTTTTATATATAACTATTTATGTATAGGTATGTAATGTATATATGCACATGATTATTTTGGAATTGCAATCGTACAATTATTTAAGATCTCGATGACAGAATGTGAACGTAGAATGGTTTATATAATAATAGTTTCATCAATATTGGCGAGCAGCAGTATTATATCCGATTGCAACCCTTTCACTACTGAAAACTGTACAGGGGAAGAACGAGGGAGGGGTAGTAATGACTTTCGAGTCCCGGAGAAATTCCCGTTTTGTATCACCAGACTCCAACTCTAATTAATACTCTGCAACTCACCGATCACAATAGTACATAATATTATTTATATGTACACAGCTGATTTCTACGGGAAGACTTATAGTCTTTAACCGTCCATTTGTAGCTCATACGAAAATATTTACTGTAAAATATGACATAATATGATTATCATAAGTTGAGAAAAGTATCAATCCGCTAAGAAAATATTATGCACGTTACATTTTTTTAGAACATATTAATTTTGTGTTACACAGTAAAAAAATATGTCTTTGAATGGAACGTTCCCACCTGAACTTTTTGGATCTCTTTGTTAAATCCTCTATGAACATACAGAGAACAACTCTTATCACTCCATTAAGACATCACACAGCACTCAAAAATGCAATGTGTTATTGACTTATTGTAAATCTAATTGTATTTTTATTTTCGTACATTTAAAGATAAATCATTCATTAAAAAAAAAAAAAACTCTTTAATAAAATGGTAAAAACGGTAAAAAAACATCATATTCCATATTTATATGTATGAATGTATGTAATATTCCAAATAATCCAGAAAAAAATTTCAAAAAATTATATTTATAATTGAATAAAACATTTATAAATACTCTTTCGTCATCATTAGGTAACGGATTTATATGCCCTAATAAACAATAAAAATGCTCTAAGAAATATGCAATTATGCATTGCAAATGCCATAGATATGCTCGAAAATATGCACTTTAACATTTTGATTTAAACATTTAAATTCAAAAAATTCCTAAAATATGCATTTATAACACAAATAAGTTTTGAAATTTATATATTTATATTTATTATTATTTATTTAGAACATGAGTACAGGAATATATGAAAGTAAAAAACATTATTAAAAGTTAAAATATGTAATTATATATATATATATAGTTTTTTCGACGAATGTCAACGAAGGCAATAAAATATTAGACATTTTTATTGAAATGAAAAAATAGGACTTACAATATAAAAAAATGTTAAATTTTTTGCTTATGATTTCTAAAAAAGTAAAAAAAAATTTTAATCGTTATATTTGCATTAATATGACCTATAAAATATCAAAATATTAAAATAATATTCTACTTGGTAGTATATTTTTAATCTTCAGTATGTAAAACAGATTTTTATCTCAGGAATCTTTTGGACTAACCAAAAAAATATGCAAAATGCATATAAATCCGTTCCCTACTCAATACTCATCATATTTATAATGATAGGACTCTACGGTGTTGATGGAATAAAATTCATATCTTAGATATAATTTTTAAAAATAGTGGTAAATAACAGAATTCGGTTATTTGGACGTTAAAATAATACACTAGGTAATATTATGCACTAATCGGCGTAAACGTAATAAGTCCTAGAAACTATACGAGATGCTTTCAAACGTGACAATAGAATATGAGCAACGTCGCATCGAAACACAATCTAATTACGATAAGGATATAAACACACAATCCGTAAAATTATATACACGTCGTTCAAATAGCTACATAATACTTTGTGTCGCCAGCAGAATGACCCTGTATGTAGGTTTATACTGTTCGAGTATAAGGGTGGACGATAAGGTTCACCTACAGGCTGTAGACGGGGACGAAACAAGATTACTAAACGAATTCCTTAATTATAATTAATAATATTGTAAATTTGTAACACGGTGTTGCAGGCATATGATGCTCATCGTATTGTTATTTTAACGTCAGCCGACGAGTTAACAAAAAAAACAAAAGACGATAATAATAACAAAAAACGTAACTCAAAATAATAATTATCATTCACACACTAATGTCTACATATTATGACACTGAAAACTTCCATACCTATAACTTATAAATCAATATCAAAATTTCATTTAACATTTTCTGTTGTTTAACGAAATATTTTTGAGAACCAAATATGATTTTATTTTATTTAACGAATTTCCTTATAATATGATTTTCGTTGTCCGTAGTGCTTCATTATAATAAAAAGGTTTCACAGTATGTAATATCGTCTACTACTGCGGATGTCTACGATTTATTTCGACGTTTCATCTCATATTATATTCTACGTTTATACTACGATAAGAGTTTTAAGCTGTACCAGTAATATTATACTCGTTGATTACGGCGGTGACATCAATATTATCATGTCGAATCGGCAGCCACAGAGGCGATTAACAAACTATGACCGATGGACATCGCCACGATGGCGACATGGCGTCTCGAGTCGGGCTGAGTGAGAAATACCTAAGGCTAACCTTGCAGAAGACCTCACACGTCGTACGTGCCTATAACAGCTGAGGTCGGTTTAATAGATGTCGGAGTTTAGTTGAACTTACTCGTTGACAGTGGTGTACATGTACGTTATTTAAATTTTTTTTTTGTTATGTATATATTGTATATATATTTAAATTAACATTTTTTTTTAATTTTTATACATCTGTGCTTGTGGTACAAAAAAATTACCAAGTGAGGTTGAACATTCATTCCCGTGACACTGCCGACAATATGCACATCGATGCTTGCTGAATATTTTAGACTATAGTTTGCACGAATACCTATCATTAATATTGTTTTATTATTTAATAGCCAGCTTCAGAACCCTCCGAGTTCAACAATTGTACACCGTGCACGCAGTATTTATTTTAGTTTTCTACTGAATTGGTTCAGCTATACCGGGCAGTCATTGTGCCTCGTAAACCCTCTTATGCAAATGAGCGAAAAACTGCTGCTTAATATAATCACGGAAACCGAGGTCGTGGAAGTACCAAAATAAGAGGTTAGAAGATAGTATAATAATATGATGGCTGTTAAAAACAATATAAACACGATCCGCAAATCATACCAAATGCAACGACTGATCAAGTGCTACATAATATTGTGTTTTAATAAAACTCGTTTCATAAATAATCATATCAAATTCATGATTTCGTAGTAAAAACACACGAGAAAACAATTGCGCGTCACTCGATGTTTCTCCTCTTCAAGGAAAATCTATGTTAATCGAAAATAATATGTTTTTAATGATATTATGTAACCATGGCGACGAAAACATGACGGAAAATCGGCCAGAAACCGAACATAATAAATTATGTTTAAATAGACTGCTGTTAATACTATTACGTCATTATCAATTTAATACGTAAGATACGCCAAACAAGAACTATTGCGACGACAATCATATTATAACAAACGGAACATGTCGTTATTACCAGCTATGGATTGTGGTGTATGAAATAAAACAACACACACGTCAGAGTGTCGTCTGCATATAATTAAACGATAATGTGAATTATTATAATATTATTATGCAGTTACCTCGAGCAGATATCTCGAAAATCACTGTACGAAATCGGTTGCGTCAGAATTCGAAATTTTTAATTTCTAATTCCGTCTAAATTCGTCGCGACCAGTATAAATCGACCGTAAGCACATATTCCAAAATACGTAAGATAGTTTTTTAGTTAGTCCAAAAACAAATGTGCTGTTTCGTGTTCAAGACAATCGTTTGGGGAGCGTCGATTTCGACATAATCGAATACGTCAAGGTTGAGCATTGCACTTGAATAACCTACTCCGGGAGCGTGCATTCATGGCGATTTTGATTATTTCCACAGTAGACAACGAGATATGAAAATAATATTCCTTAGAAAATCACAAATTATTTATCTAAAAATATGAATTGTTGACATTTAAATAGGCACCAACATAAAATTACGTGTGTGTTGACAACATCCAACAGGTCAAATTTTCAAACGGATCATGTAAGCGTGCGTTTATCAAGATCGTAAAACTTAATATCCTTTCCCATTAAAATCCGTGTGATTAGATATTACCATAAAACAATATTAAAGTGTTGAATATACAAAAAATAAAAATATATAAATAAATATATAAAAAAAATAATAATATAATAAATATAATATAATATAATATCTAAAAAATATAATGTATTTTAGTTCATTGATAAAATTTTAAAACTAACCACCGTATAAGAGCACTGCACAATAATAACTATTACACATGCAGTATACAATAACTGTGCAGTGTGCTTGGTGCCCATCACGATCAGAATTTCAAATCACTGTTGTTTCCAAGTATAATTCGTATAAAAATGTTTTATATAGTTATATGTAGATGAGTAAACAACCAATGCAAGTAACTATAATATCATTCGTGATGCTTTGTACTAATATTATAGTAAGCAGTTTTATGATTGAAAATGTAACGTCGATATAACTCCGAATAAAAAATATATAAATTATTGTAGATAATCCTTATTTTGATTTTATTTTTTAGAACTTTCACTGTCAAATATCATTATACATCCAATCAACTATATCATAATTTTAATATTTCCATAAAAAGTCATAAAAACGTGATGAAAAATATTTCATTATTTCATAAAAAGTACTATAATTCAGCTTTTCATTTCTTGTACTTAAGTGTATAATAAAACAAAAATACCAATAATTACTCTAAGCATCTTATAAAAATAATTCCAAGCTCAAAACTGTTTAATATTTCGGATCAAAATTATGAAGGAAAAACTTTGAAAGTTTATATATAAAAAATAAAAGTCACTTTGAACAATTTGTCAACGAACGGACTTTGGTTTATTCCGTTATTTTCTTTGAAAGTAAAAAAAAAAAGTAACAATTCTATTACGCGGTTAAGACTTAAACTCGGAGTTCAATATCATAAAAATTAAAACTTAAATAAAAGAGATTACATTTTATAAAGCGTAAAAAAATTAATCTATCAGCGAAAAATATCTTAATGTGCGTCCCCCTTCGACTTCCGTATTTTAAAATAATTCCATTCATTTATATTTCAGATCGTTTGAAACAAAGTTTTCAGAACTTTGAAATACGAATGAACACAGGGCCGTATATTTATAAATATAATATACATTTTACATTTAACATATTTTAGGTACTTCGTGTTGTAATGTATTTAAAAACATAATAGTCGGGCTCAGACACCCATATAGTAATACTTATCGTATCAAACCAGTTATTCTATTTGAGTCATTAAAACGCTCAAATGGAGAATACTGTCTCACCAATTGTCATTGTAAACAGAATTTTAAACAAAATTCAAAAAAGAAAACGATAGAAAATTCATCAGAGAGAGCTCTATAGTCGACTTCCACTAATTCACCAAAACATGAGGATAAAAAAAGTAAATTTTTCGTCTAGCCAAATCGTTTCCAAGCCTTGGCAATGAATGAACAAGACAACGTCTTCGTCACAAATGAAGCTCAACTCATCACACAATGTGGCAAAACAAAGTAATGTTGTACCTCCGAATATGTCCTAACAAACGTAACCGATTTTAGTACATTAAACAAAGACCTCTTTGACACGGGTCAACTTCATGGCTATTAAGTCATATATCTAGTCGCCGATCACGATTATCATCACTCTTATCTCCCCAGATCCTCCCAATCATTCTGTGTCGTACTACGCCACCTCCACCATACGATTCCTACCACCGATATTGAAAACTGTCTAAGTATTTTATAATTATAATTATTAGTTTTAAATATGTACATTATTATAGCTCAACAATTATATATTAAACAAAATTAAAAACAAATATCGGTGTCGGTGAATATGATATTGATATAATTGGTAATTAGGTTATGGAGACGGATATAATTTGGAATATGAAGTAAGTTATTTGTGAAGTACGGCCGTAAGGCGGGAAATGAGGAAATTCGTTTATGAGTAAAGTTCTGAAATAAATTGGGAAAAAATGTTATCGTTAGTAGAGTTATTGGCTAATGAGATATTATTAAAATCGACGATGAAGGCGTATGAAGCTTTTGGAGAGGGTGAGGTAGTGGTTTGAGAATGTTAGACGTGAGTACATCGTTTGAATTTTGACGACTGCACTGAGCGATCTCACAATGTTTGAGAAGATAAAATTTGTATTTTGGACGCCCTTTATAGTAGAAAGCGTGATCACCCTCGAAAAGAGCGCACTCGACTATGCTACTTTTTCTTTGACGCAACTGTCTGAGGAATGATCTCCTCCCACGTTAAACACAGCGAGAGGTATGACGGGAGTAGTTAGTGGTGTATCCTAAGGTCTGACAATTTTGACACCGTGATAGACCACTCTTGGTCTTATGTGGTAATTCAACTTCAATTTTGTTGTACAATATTGATAACGTCCTAAATATTAAAAGGCTTCTTTAATTTTCATCGAATACGGACGTAATATCCGTAAGGATGAATAAAAGCAATTAGTTGTCATAATTAAATAACAATTGAAATAGAGTAATATTTTTTTTCATTTAGAATTTTTATTGATTCCCTCCAAAATATCCCATAAACACAAAAATCAAACTGTTTCCTCAAGTAAATTTGTTAAAATCTGTTTGGATTCATGAGTGATTAGTGAACAATCGGGACATGTCAACCTTTTTAGGTTAGATTTTTGTCATATTATTTTTAACACTACTCGCAGATTTCTAAATTACAAACAAAATGTATAGTATGGTTATGATCAATTTTTTATTTTTAAGTGATTTTAATTAGCCTAATATCATATAGGAACGAAGTGAAAATTATAAATTAACATAAAAATATACATAAATTAATGTGACTGAGTAGGCAATAATACTTTATTTTCTTTAAAGGTCACATAGACCTGGTCAGTTTATACCGTTATCTTGTTTTATTGCTTGATCGAAAAATTCTTATTTAAATAAATAATATTTTGCATAAACCAACGTTATTTAATAAAATATTTATATTTTATAGTAAAAAGCTCACTTTACGAGCATGCTTAATTCACGGTTTCAAACGTATTTAAATAATTTTTATTTTAATACCCAGCAATAATCTATAATTTAAAATACAATTTAAACAAGAATTTGGTAATATTGTTTAGAGAGTATATTAAATAAGTACTTAAACTCTAAGTAATTATCTTAATATAAACAATCGTAATTTAAAAAATCTTAACTATGTAAAGTAATTACGAACAACAAACAAAGTGAATACAATATTAACATGTTATACTAATGTTTAAGATCATTAAACTGGAGATAAGTGTATGAAAAATTCAATAATATATGATATAAAAAACATTTTAATAACAATATACATCGCCCACAGAGTGCCCTCTTCTATTTATGGTAAAAATGATTACGTCATGATATGAAAAATATGATGCAGGTGCCAAATATTGTGGTGCATCGATTCGTACAAACAACATTAAAATTATGCACGTACGACTCGAGTACAACCTCTTAAGCATTTTAAGGATTTATCACCCGAGAGTGTCACCAATGGACGGCGGCAGATAAACCAAAAAGTAAGTCACGATTTTTCGTATGGTTTTGGTACGTCATATTAACCTAAGATGTATCGTATATAAGATTTATTGTACCTATTAGGTATAGTTCATATATATATATTTATAAAATGCCCTGTGAAAAATAAAAGATGAGAGTTTTTGCGATTAGATGGGAAATTCGATACTCTCAAATTTGCTTTTGTGTACTATCAACTGTTATCGAATAAATTACCATATATTATGTACCTATCTATCTATATATATATATTATATATACATTATAGGACACACATTATATTTGTTTTTTCTATGTCTACTGCAGTCTGTTTCGTTTTCATCTGTGTCCACGTCATTATAATATATCGACGCGTAATACTCAAAACAAATTATTTCGGGTGAACAGCGTCCGCCAAGTTTTATATTTCGTCGATTCTGACGTACTATAGGTAACTAATGTGATGTTGTCACGTTCGGAATTTGCACGGACGGTTGACGGTTTACAAAAATATATGATATTTTTTAGAAAAAAAAAATCGCTTCGAATACTCGTTTCGATTTAACGCTCCTCGATAATTGGATTAAACTCGTATCGTATTAATATTATTACCGATCATCGTCGGTTGTGCAAAATCATAAAACAAATGCCCAACTGTCAGACATAATATGCATTTCTCGATAATTATTAACTTTAATTAACCGACATTGATCGCCGTTTGCGTCAGTCATATTATAATCATAGGTAAAAAAAGTAATTCACAACGCAGGGAAAAAAAAGTCGGTTTTCGACAAACAAGTTTCGACGAAATCTAATTTATTCGTTACTGGTTTTTTGTTTCAAACCACAATAATTTATTACGACACGTCATTATTTCATTTTTTTTTCCTGCAGATCCATATACTATACCTATGTAATACGCGCTCGATATTTTTCAGACTGTATAAATTACAATTCACAGTTCTACGAATCCACGTGGCGCAGTCGCACGTCGAGTGGTATACCACCACGAGTCGAGAGAGATGTAGACATTATATAAATCACATCGTAATAATAAAGCTAAATAAATATTTCATACGACTGATGATTAGCCAGTACATAATATTGTAGCGGATTTGAGCTCGGAAAATATGTGTTATCGAAGTATATTATAAAGATTCAACGTTTTGCAGTACGCGAAATTGGCGTGATTTATGCTGCCTCCGTAATTTATAGTGAAAAATCGATCGATTGACAAACAACACTTATGTTTGAGAATTTACAGGATTACCAAGAACATTGCAGATAAAAATTCTATTGAATTAAGTTATAATTGAACAGCGAAAAAAAATATATTATAAGTAGGTACTCAAATAACTAAACGAGTTGAAAATCAAATCAAAAAATCATATTTTGGGTAATTTAAAAACCAATGGGATTCTCAGAAATAATTTTTATTCCAGCTTGATTGCATTTTAAATCATTTTTCAAATGTCGATGTTTGTCATCTATAGTTAAAAAACTCATATTACCTAATACTTATCTAAGTCTTAAGAACACTTGGCATCCATATGTATTGTAGTATTATTGCAGTCTTCGCCTTACAACTAACGCGTAATATACCAAATTGTACGACGTACCTCCAGTAGTTCCAATTTTACGTTATAAATTTAAATATTAGAATAAATTGACGAATTAAAAAACTTAGATCAAAGAGCTTTGTCTGTGTCTTCTCGTTGGGTTTTTAATGAATTATGAACATGTAAAATAAAATAATTTAAAAACGCTCACAGTTAATTTATAAATAGAAATATCGTAAAAAACTCAAGAGAGAACACAGATAATTTCTGTGCATTTCATAGTTTGATGATAGGGTCAATCCACTATAAAATTTTAATTAAAAACACACCATTGAAACTACTGGACGTCCATTTTCGAACATTATGCCCAAGTTAGACGGAAATGACAAGTGTACGCACAACGTCTTCCATGGTATGTTCAAAAATAAAATAAATAAATAGTGCTGTTAAATTCCGGACGGAATTATAGGAAATGTAAAGTACGTATTAATTATATTTTCCTATTTTGATCATAAAAATTATTGGACACTTCGTACAATTCCTGTTTTCATACTTCGTCTGGAACAATATTTGAGTGCATTTAGTATTAATATTGCACTAAACTAAATTACAATAATAATATGTTATTAACAATACCATTACATAATTGCGTACTGTCCGTTGAATGGTCGGAGTTGATATTTTTGATAACACTCACTCTATTGGGAGTTTCAGCTGTAGTAGTTCAAATATTAACCATCGTACGAAGAGAGGTTATACATGACAAATACTGTATATTTTAGGGTTTCTGGTTTGCGTACATTTACCTAAATGACAATTAATTTCATCTTTCGCTAAAGTTTACAAACAATAGTTACGCTTTAAAAAAAAAAAGTAAACACATATTTTCTGCTATATAATAATAACAACGGTTTGGAATACAATGTGTATTAAAGGTACTTCTTCCCTCGTTGGTAAAAAAAATTGAAAACATCGATTACTGTACGCTAATCAGTAATCATTAATGAATCGCACGCTAAATATAATACGTATTATATTTTTTATTATTTAAAATTAGCGCCTTTAAATTTTTTCTTCGCCTAGTCTAATAAATTTAACTCGAGAGACTCTATCAAATCATATTTTACTATGACATTATAGTTAGTCGATTGTAACCTTAGATTTATCAACAAACTAAGACTTCAGAAATCTTTATTTCCTTTTATTAATTTCCCAAATTCATTAATATCGAAACTATTCATCCCTTATGGTATATTGTTTATCTTTACTATTCATCGTTGAGGATATCGTTATCTACTAAAACTTTGATATTATGTTTTTTTGTTCAGTTTATCATCCATATGGTACATCGTGTACATACATGAAGTATTAAAGACTATTTTAAAATTCATCAAAAAATGGAATTTTATTGTTTATGAAATTTAATTTTTTGAGCAAACGGAGAGTTACAAAATGTGTGAAAAACATTATTAGGTGCACAAATTAGTTTTCTCCGCCACCATGTTCTATTATTGTGTAACAGGAAGCGGGTAATTGCATCCCTTTATTATATTTTTTTTAATGAAAAATACATTTTAACACACAACCCCTATAATCAATTATACAAATTAATTATATGTAGGTAACAATGATTAAGTATTGAGGGCTTAAATTCAATATCGTGTTAATCAGTAGGTACGTATACACAATGTTCAAAATAAAATTCGTCTCGGTTGAAAAGTAAGGCGAAAAGTTTTCGGGACATTTAGATACGTATATACTACCTACTACCATACAATATATACCTGAATACCTAATAAGCAAATACCGTACTGCACTTTAACATTCAAAATTAGTGAACACACGTCATTTTGACCGTACGACGGCCAAACATAATCTATTAAAAGGGTTGCATACGTATATATTGTCTTGTACTAAAAAAAATACTCATGTTCTGCGCATCGCGTACCGACCAAAGTATATCATACACGTACTTACTTTCTACAAGTTTCTCATAAAAAAATAAAAAATAAAAGAATTTCTGACGGCTGTAATGATAAATTAGCATCTTCCACGTCATAAACTATCGAATGATTCGTACGCACGTGGCACGTACTATTCGTAGTTTTACCTGTTTTTGATCACTTTAAAAACGGACACAGTACAAACGAAGACCACACCGACAAAATCATCACATTTCTAAAACGTATTGATATATGTACAACTTAATCCATGAAAACCGTTGTATTTATTTATATGTTTATAGGTAACATTTATTTTGGTGTTTACTACTAACCCAGAGTTGATGTTGCACCAAGAACAATAATCATAAAAAAATCACATTTACCCATAGAATCGCGTCACCCGTTTAACCGGTCTCGGATACGCGACCGGATTCACGTCGCGTAGGAATGTGGCGGTGGTCTCGCACACTCGTTCGTGCCTATAGTTAGTTGTCGTTTACATAAAAAAAAAAAACAAAAAAAATACATATTTTTTTTGTGATACCTAATTATTATTATTAATTGCTCATCCGACGAGAAACAATATAACATGCAGTTGGGTGTTGCCCGTGCCGCCGTAATATAATATCACCGCGACCAGTTGTTTTCCCGCGCTTATAATCCGTCCGTCAAACTACCCAACGCGTATTATAATAATATATATATATATATATATATATATATAAATTTTATACAACATAATGCGAAATATAATATAATTAATTATTGGCGCAGTCGTGTTTTATTGCCGCCGTATACTTACTTACATCCCGCCGGTCGACCCCAACGTCGAAATGTCTTCCGGTCTCCGGTCTTAAGGTGTCAAAGTTTCGCGGGTTTTTGTCCTCCACCACAGCCACCGCCACCGTAGTTAGCGCAGTCGTGCTCACCGCGCGCAAACGATTCATCATCTTCAAAACTCTCTCTCTCTCTCCCTATATATATATTATTATATTATTATAACGTACGCGTCTACCCATCCGCAGCTCAAAGCCAAAGACGGTTCGTCTCTCGCGAGCTATACGGTTTAATAAATCAAAACTATGTTATACATAATATTATTATAGCCCTTCTCTCACTCGTCCTGCCGGACGCCGATCCTTGGTGATACTGCACCGGACGCACGACGGAGGATTTCTTTTCGACGTCCAAAAACAGAATCGGCAGTCGACTTGACGTATAATCGAACGTTTTAATCATTATCGTTATTATTTTTATTTTAAAAAACGTTCTTCGTGCCAAAGACGTTTAATGGCCGGCCATTTAAAAGAATATTCTTACGTCGACGGTGATCATGTCGAGAAAAAATACCTATAACTTATGACTTGAGTAGTATATTATGGTTCATGACTATAATCTAGGCACATACATTAAAAAAATCTAACAACGCAGCAATGGCACTGCGTTAAACGAACAAGTACTTAGATGATACTGCGTATAGTACACAATAAATAAACAAATAAAATATACAACATCGCTCGACGACAAATATAATACATGGATATAGGTACTGTATAATAATTAGTTTTATTTGAAAGTAATAACATTTTCGTTAACATTTTTTGTCATATTAACATCGTATGGCGTGTATTATTATATACAAATAATTATTGTAATATTATTATGAATGATTATATTAATATGTACTTGTGCGCACCCCGTGGTATATGGTTTATATAATATGATCGTAGTCCGCAATTACACGCTTTGTTAATTTATGATATCGTCTTACACACACACACACACACACACACACACGAGTATACACACAGACACTGTCCACGTGTAATGAAGATGATAATAGTAATAATAAGCATCTGACTTTGTGTACTCCCTCTTTCAGTGCAAAAGGGGTTCAAAGCACACTCGAATCCAACGACTACGCGACGTTATTATTATCAGAAGACGACTGATGGAAGGCGTATCGCACGTGCCAGGCGTTTTTGTCGACAACGGTATAAAATAATAATAATAATAATAGTCGGCATTTTTGTATGCAACGGTATCGTGCGTTATAAACTTACTCGTCACTCGTCGGTAATCTGTGTGTGTGTGTGCAAGTCAAATAATAACGTGAAAACGTACACAAAAAATAATATGTAGAATAGTAGGTTTATGTATATATATATATATAATAAGAGCGCCCGGCAAGAATACGTAAAAAGTGTAAGTCAGACAGACTTTTTTAATCAAGGATTAAAAAGAAATCAGGAAACACGTGGCCTTCGATTGGTTCACAACTTATGGGCGTTGTACAAAGGAAAAGTTTTCAACACGATTATAATTACCATTTCTCATATAAGCGTCCGTCGTTTCTCGATCTTCTTCCATAAAACAATACGATCTACGAAAAGCCCATTGTAATCATTAACAGAGAGTAGAGCAGGGAACACAATCACTGTTCGATCGGTAAAACGCTTGTCGATAATCGAGCGAAAAAAGTATAATATTAATACTAGATCTACGTGTATTAATTTTATGTTTAATGTATGATATATAACTGAAGTGTTAATTTTCTTTTCAAAAAGGCTCTGAATTTGGTTGAATGATTTTTAATTAACTAATTTATTTATTGACAAAACAAAATAATGTAAAAAGTTGAAAAAATGGAGGATGTACTGAAGACCGCCATCGATAAAGTGTGTTGGAAGAAAAACGAAGAATACCAGCGATTAGGATCATCAAAACTAAAAGTCGAAAAAAATCCTAAACACAGTGCAATGACTACAACGCAGTAGGACAGGTGTCCATTTGCGGTGCTCGATACATGATACGACGATTCGATTTAACTACATTTTCGGATTACATACGTCGTATCTTTGCACAATCAATACTCGTTTCAGGATGCTGACAACGATAACAATGTATAAACACACACACACACACGCACTGGGTTACAAATGCACGCACGCTTATCAATATAATATAATGTAATTTATTAAATACTTTAAACATGTACGGAGAGAGATAATAGACAGATGCACAATGACAGTTGGAGAGAGAATGAGATATAGAGCACTGGGACATAACTTACATACTTATTTTATATAAATAAAAACAAGACATTTGGCGCGTACAAAAATAGGGGAACGTTTGGCAACCGATTGGGCATTGAACTATATTATATACGTCACGTAGGTAATATTATTATAATTAATATAGGGACGAAAATAATGATTTTGTTATATTTCGTCGGAACGTCACCCGGAGGTGGGGGATATATTTCGACAATATCAAACGTTTTTTTTTTTTTTAGCGTAAAAAATAAATTTCTTTGTTTTAGAATTTTATACGCGGATCATAACATAATTATATCAATAATGCAATGATAATAATAATAATAATCGTTTTAAAAAAATACTTTTATGGGTAGAACAATAATACATCAATCTCATATTTTGGCGGAGGACGAGTATGTTTATGGTATCACCCTGTCGACATAAAATAATGAATTTATGTATAAAATAACGGTTTCAAAACAATATCAAAATGGAAAATACATTTCGGTTGGCCAATGTGTTGGCGTTTACAAGTCGTTATACACACGTTAACATAATTTACCCGTCCAAAGTATTGCAACATAAAAAATATAATGACAATAATAACGGTAAAAATAATATTACAACAATTTAAAAAAATAATAATAATAATACGATTTTGATGCAAGTACGCAAAATCTTTTCTGGAAGTACGCTTAGATATAATATATAATAATATTAAACATATATGTAATATTAAAAAGGTATATAATATAATATTTAAAACGAATGCGATTTATAAAATATCGCAGTGGAAACAAATACTGGCACGGAACCAGGATCAAAAAATGGGAAGAGGGCCGTTCAGATGGGAATGTGTATATTATATATTACATATGTCTAGTGTCTAATAATTAATATAATACAATATATGGGAATAGCGTAATACAAAACGAAATAATTTCATCATACATGTTATACAATTCGTTGGGCGCCGGGTTAACGTTATTGTATCTAGGTCCTATAAAATATGGCCCTCGTCCCTTAGTATCTGCGCCCAAAAACTAATATATTGATTATTGTTGTAATTTTTCAGTGTGACGTCGTTGGTGTCCTGATGAGAACATTGTAGCTAGGTACCTTACAACGAGGAGTAAACAGTATTATATACATATTACACGCACGAACAGATTGGTTGAAAACGGAACACAAAATTTGGGCATCACTTAAATCTGTATTATAAAGTTTGACTTACATTTTTTCCCTCGAATTCCGCGCACTAAACAAAATCTACAAATCACATATTATTATATTATATTATTATCATGATCTCTTCATAAAATTCTAATACAATCAGTCTCGTTCCACTCTTAAAAAGGGTAAAAGCACGAAAATATTTTCAGTCTCGACGCAATTCAATGAGCTCGACAATTCATTACGTTTTTATTGTCCACGTGGGAGCGGGCGCGGTGCGATCCTCTCGGAATTCAGACATTCGTGGCAGGTCTCGCCGAGACCGTTTCAGATTGAGTGCCATTCACAACGGTCTCGAAAAATGTCCGAACAAGCCAAACGGGCGCTTGTAAATTACGTTTACATACACATATTATATAATATTATTATTATTCAGTATTCGGACGCGATTTGAGCGTGATCGAAAAAATTAATAAATATATCGTATTATCATTATAGGCCTTCGCGTTGCCGCGTAAAAACTCCGTCCGCAGAATCTAATACAGTAACTTTGGATAACAATTATTGGTTTATACTTATTATATTGTTATAATACATGAGATCAGGTTCGATTCAATAAAATATGCTATGATTCTTGTTTGTATATCATGTTTTCGTGTAAAACACTCGGGTACGTAGGCAACTGCACACACTCACGCGAACGACGTTTAAATGCACACATAGAATATTTAAATTACTTACTAAAAAATGACGTATTGTAATAGTATCGTAAAATTAGTATGGTATCATAATATCGATTAAAAAATAATGTTTAAATAAATAAATATGTTATAAATATTTTAATAAGAATGGTTTGAAAAAGGAATGACCGTTTGTCGAAGATTAGAAATATTCTTAGGACATAGCACTACTATTATGTAATAGGCTACACGCGTAATGTTTTTTTTGGATATTATATGAAACGATCGCGTCAACAATGGCGACTGCTAAGCGGTACCTATTATATTACGTGGTGATGATACTGCAGGGACGACCGTTGTACCAAAAGTCAAATTCTGATTGGCCAACAAAATTGTGAGCAAACTGTATAGCCCACGGTTAAAGGCGACGGGTTGACGAGTGTTTGCGGTAACATAACTAAGAAAGATCACAGGGAAGAACAGTCGCTTTAGTGGGTGGATCCCTACTTAAACGGTATGCAAAAAAAAAAAAAAATGAAATAATTAACGTTATAATATTCGTTGTAGGCGATCGTACAATATAATATATATATCCTTATTTGTGGGATGGAGGTCGTCGACACAGTTTTGCACTAGGAAACCAATACTGGAAGTCCCACTACAGGTCGCGGTCGTATCCGGTATAGGAATAGATGAACGTAGATACTACTAAGGATGGTGTGGTGGCATCGGTCCGTCGTTATTGACTTTTCCGGACGCGAGAAAGACAGGTTTTTTGAATATCTGCGGCTTGGCCTTGAGCGGAGGCTTGGTCAACTTGGGCGGAAGTTCGGGCTTGTCGCCGCCGCCGTTGGCCAGCTGTGGGACGGCGGGCAATGGTTTGCTGTACTTTTTCAACGTGCATTGGTTCTGCTTGGCGAAACGCTCTGCGGCCGTGCCCATGTCCGGGCTGTCGGGTTCTTGAGCCGCGGCGGTGGCTGCCGCGTCCTGCGGAGTCACCGCGCAGCCGGAAGTCCTGGCCGGAAGGTCCATGACCAGATCGGGGGCTCCGCCCGGAGCCTTCGTGTCGACGGAGTGCTGCTGAAGCTGGTGCCGGACGGCGGGCAGCGGTTTCCGGTCGATGGATCCCTGCGAGTCGGCCCGCTTCCGCCACAGTTGGATCTTGTGGTCGAACGAGTCGTCGCCCACGCTCAGGCTTTTGGCGTGGGTCTTGGCCCGCGAACCGTCATCGTCGCCGGCACTGACGCCACAGCAGTCTGCCGACTTTGACCGGTTGTGGTGTTCGCGAGCAGCAACCGGTGGCGGCGACGACGTCGAGTACTTTTCCGCTCGTTTCCGGCGCCCTTCCGCGATCGGCGGCTGCTGCCTGCAGGGGATCTTTGGCATGCCATCGTGCAGTGGCGACTGTTCGTCTAACGCCGAGTCCTTGCCCGAGTCCAAGCTGTCGGTGCTGCCCATCTGTAAAACGTCACACGCACACGCCCACACCCAGACTCGTTATTGCATAGTTAAGTCATCAGGACAACGTACAGTTTTAATTTCAATAAAAAATATTAATAATGTAATATACGATAAATGTGATAGCGGTCACAGCAGATGAATGCTTAAAGCAACTGTCACAGCTACAACTACTACTACTACTATAATACTTCTGCTACAAGTACTTACATGCAAGTACGATAATAATAATAAAAGCGATAAATTTAGAATGAAAAAAAAAAACGAAATTCCAAAACGGTGTCAAGCCAGACATCATTCTATCGGACGGTAGTTTAAATAATAAAAACTACTATTTATGTTTGGTCTATGAAATTGTGTTTAAAGATCTTAATATGGCACGAAAAAATGCATAGAAAACGATTTTATGTTTTACGTAGGTGGGATTGTTTCAATAGTAAAAAATTAACAAATAAAATCGTAAGGGGTAAGTCGAATATAACCGAAATCTATGTGTAAAGATGTTTGCATATTTTACGATTTGTCTTTATGATTTATAACACTCATAAAATAATATTTTAAACTAAATAGAAATACTCGAACTATTTAAACAAAAAAATAACCAGACAAACACGTCTTTGTACTGTACTGAAAACATTATGCTAAACTCTCGCACGAATTGTGTACACATCATAATTAATACGTTTGCAATACTTTAAATTTGAAAAAAAAAACATGAACAATAATGGATGATAATTTAAAATTTGCTCACAAAGATTTAGTGTATGAAAAAATAAACAATCTAGGAAATTAAATATCACATAATTACAACGTGTAGCGTAAGGTCGATTTAGTTATTTTATTTAGGCGTGTAAATAAAATGCAGACAAACTTAACTAAATATCTAAAGAAGCAAAACATGCAAGACAAAAGTAGACTACTTAAATACGCGATTTGAACATTAAACTAAAGAAAAAACTCAAAAAACCATTTCTTACAAATTACAAGGAGAAAAAATATCGCTACAAATCCACCACAGCATAAACGCATGATAAAAATAAATTGCGATTAGTGTCACGTTAGTTTTCTAAAATTCAAATTTACAAATTGGATATTTTTAATTTTTCATAGTAAAATTCGTACATTTTTAAACTTCGACAATATACATCAAGACAATAAATACTTAACGGTAAAGTGCACTAACGTTATGCACCCGCGGAATATAATATACAAAAGACGATTCAATAATAATGCACATTTTTTTTTTCTTTCACAGTCCAGTCATTCCAGATCAGATTTTTGGAATTTTTAATCAACAAGATGTTTAAACCTTACTTTGGAATGATCGATATTTTTTCCACCTTCCATAATATAATTGTCCTTGTGGTGATAAACGGTAAAGACTTCTATTTTAAAAATGAGAACTAAAAATCACTTAGGTATTAAATAATTTAAAGTAAAAAGGTGGTACTCGTTTGGAAAAAAAAACCACAACTGTCGGTGTTGACACAGGAAATTCCTAAATAATATTCCTCAAATGATTTAGAAATCTCATAGGAAACGTCGTAATATTTCGAGTAGGCATACTAGGTAAATCACCCTATACAAAAACGTTAGATAGATTACCAGCAATCAGCGGTTTCCAAACTGTGCACCGCGAACACATTCTAAGGGCACCGAGATCTACGACCCATACTAAATAATTTAAAAACGTTAAGGATTTTTTTTTTTTAATTCGTACAAAACGAAGGGCAGCACGAATAATAAAAGTATTCCTCGGTACTCCTCTGCGAAATGACCCCGTCCTGCCACCTGGTATATGGTACGTCATACTATTATGTGAGCTCAACAACGGTATATAACATGTCGGTATAATATCATGATATCATAGGCACGCCGACAGAATATCGCATCGGTTCGCAGACAATAAACCGGCGCGTGTATGATATTGTCTTCTTCTTGCGAGGGATTACGATATTAATATTATACACGTTTTTTTTTTCGAACGTATCGGCCGCAGTTGTGGAACTGAGGAGCACGCCTATACACTCATTGTATTATTTTATTTCTTTATTCGCCGGTATAGTGATTAAACGACGCATTGTTGCGGCCGTCCTATAACGTTAATCTGTCGGCTTCGTGACCCGCGATGACGGCGCGAGTGAAGCCTTGTAAATCATTTCCGGAGTTAAGATCGACTGTGCGGCGGCAGCGTGGCAAACTGGTAACAATACAACGGTAATCGGTTATTACTTCACGTTGTCGTCGAGAGGTTACAGAGATTATAACACTACTACTGCAGCAGCTCTATCAGAATAATATGCTCGCATTATCGCAAGGCGCGATGCAGCTAAAACTGCAGTCCCGTCGCGGTGTCACGTTTTTCTAAAAATATATCAATTTTTTTTTTTTTCAAATTCCGAGCTCAGTTATGCGCATCTCGTTTCATAAGTCACTGCGAAACGACAGACGCAGAACATAATTGTTTTATGTTTCGACGTTTTCTAACACACATTAAAGACTTGTCATGCATTGGTGCATGGAGCGGGGATTACTGTAGCGAGTGACGTATTATTATTATTATGGTATAATATTGAGTTCAATCTGTATCGATAATAATTTATAGTGGTCCTGGTGCGATTGCTATTCTCGATTTTCGGCGGTCGAAACTAAAGAAATGAACTATATGAAATAATAATAATATACAGACATCGCTCTGGCATTACGAAAATCTGGAACGCCGACCGTAGTTAATGAGCAGCATGCGATGATATAAATATGCAGAAGTTAAATGACAAGGTGCACTATCGTACAATAATCCTAATTAGGTACGGCGTTGCAGTGCGTTCAATGCTGGTCCGCATTGTTTAGACGTCGTCCCGACTGCAGCTGCAAATTGACAGGATGACACAGCCACCGCCACTCACTATAGTCGTCAGGAGGTGGTGCTTTATATCATTTGGCTGTATTTCGAGTGTTTCGGATCCCTGAGGGACTTCGCGACGAAAGAAACTTTTGACAACAACATTATGCATAAATCATCGGGCAGGTTCGCGAACAGTTTTCGTTTCTACTACAGCTATAATACGCTACTGACGTTTGTATAACATGTATAGGTACATACATATTACACGTTCACTAAGCATGTCACTTCCGTTTTTCCTGCAACAGTAATTAGGCTATTCAAAATCTGATACTTTTATTAGTATGTCCACACGATGAGACTATATTTTCAAAGATGAATGCAGATAATTTTTTTTAAAATGTTTACTGTCCAAAAAAAAAAAATCCAATGAGGAACTTAAGAATTATTTTTAAATAAGTGTAGATCCAAAGGACTAAAGATAATATTATAATATTAGTTCTATGCAATGCTGGGTTAAATTCCCCTGGTCAGGGGAAACCTGTATACCCTGTAGCAAGTTTTTTTTTTTAACTTTACATTAATACATTTTATAGTATTTTAAATATGGGTTATAGGTACTTGCAATCAGCCAATAATATTGATTTTTTTACTCGACTTATATATATTTTTAGTAGAAATATGGCATATTTTAATAACCTAAAAATGAATAACTATTTATATTTTTCATGTTATACATTCAAATCAAATTTAAAGTGTCGTCAATGAATGGTTTTTATCTAAAATTATACAACTCATGATCTATCTTTTTTTAACTCGCATACATTTATTACGCCTATGATAAACATTATAATACATTTTCTACTTAAAAATAACATTATGTTATACAGTCAGAAATAATATTATTACAAAAATTATTGTTTCATTTTTTGAATTAATCTTAATATTGTAGAACATATATTTTATATTTTATTCAAAGCTTTCATTAAGCACTATAATAATTAATTTTAGTAAGTGCAGACAGTTTAGTAGATTAGAAACCTGTATTTAATTTTTTTATTTAGAGAATCATTAACATTAAAGGTTGGTTCTTATTTGAAGAAAAAAAACTTGGGAACCACTAAATAATTGAATAATGAAAAAAAATCTAAGCATTTTAAGATATGATTCTAAAGTATAATTATACTCGAAAACTCCAAAAATCAGATTATTATATTAACGCATTTTTAAGTAAAATATGCCAGTGGGCATACTTAGTGAATTGCTCTGTATATATTATAGGTATTTATTTTGTTCACTGTAAACGGCATGTTCCCCAAAACTGGTTGTATATTATCTAGGACGATTTTTAGACAGTGCAATTGTATAGTTCACATATATATCGAAGAGCAAGTTGATTAATAGTTCTTCAATCGTGCATTACTTTTCAATATTGTTTGTGATTTTTTTTTCTCTCCGTTATACCTACGCCGAATGCACAATGGCTTTAGCAAGAGTGATCAATAAGTCGTTTCAACAATCTTTCAACCAAACTATATTACGATTCGCCATGCACCGGAAACTCTTGTTTTTCGGACCATATTTAATTCTCGACTCAAAATAAGTCAATACAACAGTATACAAATTATATGGTCGTTTCTTCTGAATATTATTATTATTATTATTGTTGTTGTTATTTTTTTTCAACAACTTACTGCTTCACACGTCACTTCGTGCATTTATCGCGGTAAACAACACGGTTACTACACAAGTCTTTCGTCATCATAAGCTATTATATGCGTGCGAAAGTAAATGTATCGAACTCGATTTTTACAGAACGATCGAATCACGTGGATCACTATTGATCCCGAGTGGGCACGTCATAAATCGATATTGCGGTTGGATCGTTACTGTCGATCTACACTCGACGTGATAAGGTCCGAACGATATTAGCGGTCAACGCGTTCGATGATAGTTATTATTCATCTCTGCGGGCAAAAGCGTATTATGCCGTGTGCACTCGGATGCACTTTTCCAGTAAAATGTTCGTGCACGAAACAAGACAACACGACGTCGTCGTCGTGTGTCCAGTCTACATATTGTTCATGCAAAATGCAACCGTCGACCAAAAGCACAAGCACTTTATTATTATCATTATCATCATCATCATCATGGTGAAAAATAAGGAACCGACAGATTTATTATAAAATACAGACATATATCGTTTAATAATAATAAAAAAAATATGTTTACAAAATATTATATAAATGTATATAATATATAATATAATATAATATATTATACCACCTATATGTCCTAAAATATATATTTTACGTAAAATTTTACATGAGGTTTACAAAATATTATAATATGTTGCGCAAACAACGATAATAAAAAAATATATAGATATTAGATATAAACCTACTAAGTCCACGAAACACTAAAATGTTGGAACATAACTTATTCCTGTGACTATGGTACTGAGATAATATTCTACGATTTAATTACATCAATATCGTAATTAACTATATATAACACTGTAGAAATCATATCTATATATTAATTATAAATAAATCTACAAGTAAAAATAAATTAAAACTATTAGGTAGTAATAAATAATAATAATAATAATAATAATACAGTAATAATTGCGTTGGTATAAGTGTGTCGTTCGGATAAATAGTATAATTCACACAAGTGTCTGTTTTGGAGTTAAAACGAACTGCGAGCTTCTTTGATTTTTTTGATTTTAAAAGCGGACTAGCAAGAGTGAGTGAAAAGCCTCACAGAAAATGCAAAGCTCGTGAGCAGGCGTTGGATAAAAATTGTTTGAGAACAAGTAATTAAATCGCAATAATAAAGTTTCATAATGTATTCCATCATGCTTAGTAAATAAATAAAATCAGTACAGCAGTAAATATGCTGTAAATATGTAGGTGATAAAAAGTAATAACAACGTTCCCGGCTGGGATTTTCGTAGTAAAAACACTCAAACGCACACGCAAGACACTCGTAGAAATTTATATAGATTTATAGGTACCTCTACGCATTAACAAAACAAAACATCTACGTATACAATATATTATTATCGTCGTTACATACACAACTATGGGTACATAAAATTAAAATTAAATTTATATGTACGGTATGCACACGAAGTCTACGATAATAATATAATATATTATGTATAATAATATTTTACTACACGAAAAAAAAACAAAGGATGCGGAAGAAGAGATTTTCAAAAGAAAACTAATTTACGATTAAAAAATAATAATTAAGTTTAAAAGAAAAAAACTTTTTTCAAACTACGATATCTCTACGAGTGGGCAGAGTAAGAATATTTAAAAAAAAAAAAAAAAACAAAAAAAAAATCGGCAGAATAAAACGTAAAATGCATTTGACTCAGACGGTGGTCTCAAGTACCTCGTGAGTGGGCGCGTCGGCCACGGCTCGGCGGTGCGGCGAAGACGACGCAGAGTTTCTTCCGGCCGCAGTCCCGGAGCCCACCGAGTTCGGTGGCCACGGAACGTCGGCCAGCGGCGGCGACGAGTAACCGGAAGCAGCGGATTCGGACAGCACTGAATCGTTTGAGCTTGACGTCCGTCGTCTGGTCGAATCGTCCGAGGACGTGATGGACTTGGCGCAAGGTTCAACCGCAGGTTTCTCACGTTCTTCGTCTCTGTACATACATACAAGCAAAATTTTAGATAATATGTACTAAAAGAACATCGTGTGGCCAACCTATGTTGTATACATTGAACATGATATGGGCATAAAGGTTTCTTATCTACTTTGAATTTAAGTATAATATAATATGTTATTATAGTAAGTACATGAGCCAAGGGTAGTTCATAAATAGAAAATATCCGTAGTTCTAGAGGAGGATGATATTTAAATATTACAATATTACTTTATTGCATATTAAAGTCTCTCGCTTTTGCAAAACTCATCTTATCTGTACAAAACCAACCTAGCTGTGTGTAATTTATTTTAAACAAATTGTAATCTGTAATGTCATATAAGTAAAATGAGTTGTATGTTTGTGCATTTTAGGTATATTATTATGACCATTTATGAACGATTACTTTTAAGTGATAAGGAAGATAGGTAGATGAAATCTTTATAAACCAAAATTTTTTTTTTTAATTGTTCAATATCTTTTTCGCTTCTGACTATATTTTGAAAGAAAGTTACTTTATATTTATTATTTTATTGCATTATTATTAAAAATAACAATATGGGTTGTTGAAATCAAATAAAATAACAATCGTGTCTGCAATGCTCTTCAAAATACAAAGGGAAATCTCGAAACCAATCTTAGAAAAATAATATGTGGATAAGTACCTCCCCTACTCGTTTGTTTTTTCCAGAATATACGTGTATACCTAACCCATACCAGAATATGCCTACCCATGATAATTTGTATAGTGAATTCCTTTAGGTTAGATTCGTTAACATGATGTATGTGGTTTGGCACTCGAATAAATTTTATTAGCAGAGTACTGTAAAAATATACAATATGAGTGACATAGGTTTAGAATTTTTTTTTTAAATTGTTATCGAATCAAGTTTAGTATTTATTTAATATTTCTTCACGCAATATAAAATATTACAAAATATAGTTATTAGATTACTGGAATATATTTGTTTCATTTTATAGAAATGTAATGAATATAATTAGGTAATCATATTTATCTTGCAAAAGTTATTATTTTAATTATACTATTTTAAATCCATTTGTTTCACATAATTATAATTACAGATGGCCATGGTTGTTGAATTAGCCTGACATTTACCTGATTTTAAGAAGTATATATTTGTCCGGTATAAGACCTTCTTGGCCGTTGACACAACCACGCCACCAATCTCCAGAAACTTGTGTATGAAGAGCAATAGTTTCGCCTTTCTTGAAACTTAATTCCCTTTCTGATCGAGCAACAAAATCATGCTGTGCTGTAGCCTCCAGACTTTCACATTCTAAAATAAAAACATATTTTACAATTTTGAGTAATTCAGTATAGAAATATTTATATGGTATATATAATGTAATGTATATTATTATAATATATTAATCAAATTTTCTCAGAAAAAAAAGTGTATAGAATATCCAATATCTAATACACAATTTTGACATCTTATCCCCCCCCCCCCCCAAAAAAAAAAAATTATAATACAAAAATTAAAAATATATTTATTGTAATTTTATTATAATAATATAAAAGTAATACCATATATCGCGAATTCGGTATGCAACATGTTCGATCACCTCTCAATAATCCTACTTCTAATTATCTCAGTTTTATAATAATATTTAATTCTTAAAAGTTGTATGCGATTCATCAATAAACTCCATAACTAATCAAAAAAATTGTAACCCAATTTTAGTAGATACATATAATTAATATGAAATATACATTTAACCCTTCACGTCGATTTACAAATACATTACTTTAATTGTAAATAAATAATATTGAAACAAGACTTATTTACTAAAATAAGTATGGTAAGTATAAAATAAAATACAAATAAGAAATTATCCAGTCTGAAATTGGGCACTATAGTTTCGCTTAGGCTATATTGTCAAGAATTAATTTTAAACAACACTATACTACATGAGAAAAAGCTAAATAGCTATCACAATTGAAAACAATAATTTTGAATCGAACTATGTTACTTATAGTTATAGACATATTTAAACAATCAAAGCCCTTAAACACATGATAAATAATCAATTTTTTTTTATATGTATATTTTATGAATTTTATTATTAACCTATGCAAATTATTAATATTGATAAAAAATATGTTTGCAAAATTAAAAAAAAAAACTATAACATTATGATTGTAAATATTTTTTTATAAAAAAAAATCATGGTGATTTCCAACTTAAAGGTATTATGGTTTTACAGTTCAAACTAAAATATAGTATATTATATCCTTAAAAAAAGAAAAATAACATATTTAAAATTGTATAATATAAAATTCGAAAAAGAAAGTTATACCTAAATTATATAATATTATAATCGTTAAAAAACAATTGTTAGTTGAGTAAATGTTTGTATCTGTTGAAAATATAAAATAAAAATTCAATAGATAAAGACAAGTATAGTATGACTATCAAATGATTATAATACCTATCTTAATTATTCTAAACCAGTATCTAAAAAAAAACTTAACAAAAAATGAAAAAAAAAACATGATAGTATTAGTTAAACGTCTCGTTTCGTCAGAATAATTACTTAAAATATGAATAAGCCATATTTATAAAATCTCTATAAACAAGATAAATATTTGATATCTATTATAATGTATATTTCAAGTGATTACCGAGTACCAACGTGATTTGAATGACTTGACTTACTAACGATGTTACCCAATTAAATTTATGATGTAATGCCACCACAAGTCGTGACTCATATTTTCAAATCATTTACGTCGATTCCGACACCAAATCGCTATGCTTCGTTAGTTTTCGTATTTTAAAGAATGTTATTTGATCTCATTACATTCGGTTTCGCTCCGTTGGAATCAATAAGACACGTTTTTGTTGTGCTTAGAGTTTTTTTTTTTTCAATTGTTTCCTCCGACTAACAATGAGTTTTATACCTAAACCACTACGTACCGTCTTCTGATGGGTAAACCTCAGAGTCGATGTCCTCCTGGGCATGGTCAGAAGGTGAATCGCCCACGTCAACGTCATCGGGCTCGCGGGATATGTACTTTTCGTACACAAGCCCACCGATATCCGTCGGCGACGGAAATATGTCTTCGTGGAATAGAATTATATTTTTTATGAGATCGTTGACCAAGTTCTGGTACTGGACTTGGTCTTTTTCTTCGGGAACCGGCACTAATGTCGGACCAAAACAAATAGCCAGATTGTATACATCCATCATGTTTTCATCGCTGAACTCGGACAAACTGAAATAATAAGCAAAATATTATGTTTAATCAATATTGTATACCAACAGCTGTACCATTACAAACGTATAAACTTACTGGTTTAGGAACGCAAATAAATATCTCAACATGACAACCACTTGATTTGGAAAGCTTTGAACGAGTTCTTTCATTTTCAACACAAATTTATGACGTGATTCGAGTTCTGAAAAATAATAAACCTTTTAAACAAATACGAACTAGAGCATTTAACAAAAAGTAAATATATGCAAAAACAACTTTATAGTTTATACAATTATTTTTGAAACAATAATATTTTCTCATACAAGTTTAATAATTGACAATTATTTAAGAAATAAAAAATATACGTTATAATAAATAATATGTTATCCATCTAATACCACATCCCACGTACAATATAGTAAAATTAAGTTATCCATTAAACACATTTCTCCTACGCATACTTATAGTTAAATATATCCAAAAATCATTTGATTTTAAAACTAGTTAATATAATAATTCAATCTTTCATTTATTTTTGACCATAAATATAATAATATAGCAGTTTCAAAAATAAAAACTATAAAATTAGTTTTATTGAAATATTGATAGGTAGATAACTATTTCTCTCAAACAGCACACCAAGTTAATACCAACACTTAGAAATAACTTAGGTACATTATATTATTATAAAACTTTACGTGTGAGAAATGAACAGGATAATTTATGGAAACATGATATTTATCAGATAAACACGTATGAAAACTATGTCAGATCATATTATCCCTAATTTTTTTCTATTGTTAAAAACAAAGGCTATTTCTTGTATGCTCGAAAGTAAAAAGCTTACGGGCAAGTTCCATAAATTGGTCGAAATAAATGATTGGGAAAAGAGGTTCTCGGAGTTCACGCAAATATAATTTCAACACTCCGGCTACGGAGTTTATGTCTGAGGCGTCCGTCATATCAGCAAGCGGGTCTTCGCCCCTCTCGAAAGCGTCTTTGAAATTGTTTATTTCTACTTGTGAACCGGACACTCTAAATATTCCTTGATGGTGAAGACCTGCGGGTAAAATTTTGGATTAGTGACGAAAACCGTGACAAATCAAATGTCAATTGTAATTATCTTACCGTATAAGTTTATCACTCGAATACAGCTCTTGATAACCAATGGTATCTCTTGATTCGTTGCATCCAAATATTCCTCCAAGGACCCGCCAAACAGTTTTGGTTGACCGTTCATCTGTAGCCTACCTATCCTTTTCCTTCGGACAATCGGTTTATGCAACGGTCGCTGAGGAGTAAGTTTAGCGGGCGTCAAATCGACGTTGCCATTTTGGGGACGCTTGCAACATATGGACGTTAACGTTTCGTTAATGTGCTGCTGTTTGGCATCTAGACGTACGATTCGACTGGTTCTCATGAGATAATCACGTAGTTTCTACAACAAAGAACAAAGAGAAAATGTAAAAAAAATCGGCATGTGTGCAGCATTAAAAATAAAAATAATGACTAATTATTATTTAAAAACGTCTCGACAGGAAATAAAATATACAAAGTGCGTAGTATAATATACGCATGTTGTGTATATTTTTTAATACGCATATATATAATATTGCCCAAGTACTATTTATTTTAGTCAGATATTGTATTAATATATATTTATCCTATTGGAATGAAATCTGAAATATTCGAATACATTTTCAGTGGTACTCACGGTTAGATAAAATTCTTCAGTCTCGTGTTTGTCTGCTCGCAACTTAATACTAATGGTTTCCGGTGGTTTGCTCGTCGGAATCGCTTTTTCACCGAAATAATTGCTACAATCGTAGTCATTGGCAGTAAGCATCTCCAGAAGAGTTTTTTCAGCAGTAGCCAATGTTTTCCACACCTCGTCGGACTCTGTGTGCAGGCTCGTAACTCTTTGATTCAGTTGTTCCAACCTCGTCTCCATATCAGCACAGAGCAACTTTTGCAATTCTGGTTCCGCATACTATACAATTTACAATGAATATATGATATGTTGTAAGTAGAATATTGAAAAAGTCATATAAATCACACAAGAATCACCTCATCTTTTTGTCCTTGAAATTCAAATTTCTTAGGTATCATAAACGCGGTATGGTTAAATTCTAAAAATCGTTGTTTGTCCACACCGGAGTCCATAGCTGAGACAATTAGATTAGTAGCGTCTAGGCCAGCTTGCATGGAATGAATACGACCTTCTTCCGCCGATGTTTGCATCTTTAAAGCTTTGGTCACGCAGTGGTGAAATCCAAAATCCATGCAGTCCATTAGATCGGATAAGTCATCGACAAAGTATTTGTGAACTGTGCTATTGGTTGCTTCCAGACACAGAATGTACTCGTTGCGAGCTTTCAATGCTTTTAGTTTAGCGTCGAAGTATTTGTTCTTTCTCTAAAGCATGAATAATTAGTAAATACCTACAACGCTTATAAAATACAGTTGAAAATAAGTAAAACAAAAAATATTACTTTTTGAACTTCTTTCCCGATAAGTTTAACTTTTTTCGACTTATCGAGTTTTTCTTTAGGAACTGCCTGTTCGATTTTCAGTCTTTGATTTTCAGCCACTTTAAGCTTCGCTTCTGCCTGTTTGGCTTCCGCCTGATACGACTGATATGTTTTCATGGTGGTATGCAGCTCGTGAAGAACCCGTAATATTTCCTCGTGGATTTCGTAACAAATCTCTCGGCACTAATAATTCAAGCAATAAAAAAATTAGTTAAGGTGGCGGTCAATGAGACGTGTTGGGACTTTCTATACTAACTCTTTTATATATCCTTTGCACATCTTCAGTGACCTGAGACAATCTGCTGACTAGATGAGTAGAATAAAGCTCACTGAGCGCCCCGTGATCTTTACTAAGATTTTTCGTTTGCAACACCAGCTGCTGCCAACACGAGTAGCTGGTAAACAGCGACCACTGCTCTCTCCTAAGTACACACAAGGTTAACGATATCATACATGCAAGTTTTTTCAATACAAATATGAAACAAACTAATTTACATTCCTTCCTGCTAACGTAAAAACACAGGATACACACACACCTAAGCTAATGTGTTTTGTTTTCATTGACGTACATAGTTAGTAATACTAATTCCAAAATATATGATAATTTTTAAACACACTAACGCTGTCTCGAATATTTTACAGTAGGTACACGTATTAAATTATATTCTACGTTCAAGTTATAATATTCAATGAGGTGCAGAGAGGGCGTGGCGATGGAACACAAAAAGTGGCGAGTGAAATTTCACAATTATAAATATTTATATTAATTTTTAATTTATAACTTAAAACATCATGAGAAATTTTACTATATAATAGTATAATATAACATTAATTATATTGCACGATGTTTAAATTTTACCTATTGTAACCCTATAATAATTAACAATTTATAGTTGATAAAAAATATACACAGTGTTACAAAGACAAGTACTAGAGTAATATTATTAAAATATATCATTGTTTATAGTTATCGAAAACTTTTTTATGATATGTTTATTATAAAATATTATGAAATAATTTAATTTTAAGTATTTATTTTTTAAATTAAATTAATTGGTTCATTTATTTTATTTTATTTTTTAATTATAACTTCATGAATCATGCCTTTAATTTTTGATTATGTATAATTTCAAAATGTTAAAACATTCTTATATGAACGAGTGACAAGATCTGTTACTTTGAATTATAAATAAAAATATTAATATGAACATTTTTTTATACCAATACAAGAAATAGATATGTTTGAATAGTTGCAAAATGTATTTAAATAATATTTTTGATAAATGTTTAGCAAAAAGAAATGGTAGAATAATACAAAAATACGCGAATTTATTATATAAACCAGTTTCAGTGACATAAAAGTTAAACAACTTAACCAATGTTATGATTACTTTGTGTTTATGCACTCACTTTTGTTTTTGTTCTTTGTGGCGTAGTTGTAAACTTTTAGCTAATTTATCCAGGCTTTTGCTGTAATCCATTTCTACCTCGGCCCGTTTTCTGAAGTAATCTTGAAGTTCGGATACCAAGGATACTTGTGCTTCGACTCGACTGTCCAGACATCGTAGATGTTCGTTAAGCTGGAGGCGGATATCTATAGGAGGTAAAAAAATATTAAATTAGTATTGGAATGCCTAAAACAAATCACGAAAACAAAACAAAAAAACCACCGAACGCAATAACTATTTCATCAACCTACAGTAAATAATAATGATAATTGTATTATTATTTATGATTTGTCGTTACAATGAACTCTGCACAGATAATATAATATGTATTGTATGATTCTAACGATTGGAAATCAAAATAAATAGCTGTCTTACACACGGCGAAGACGTAGGGATTCAAGCAATTCTAACAATAGCCTAGAAGATACACTAAAAACTGAAAAATATCAACAATAAAAAACGTGGGCTACACAATGATCTTTTGACCTCCTGCATTGTGTAATATGCACACCTAATGTAAATATAAATCAAGTATAAGCTATCTTGATGAGAAATTTGGGATACCATTTTAGTTTCGAAATTCTACATAAATGAATAAGAAACATAAGGCAATTTGGTTTATTAATATCATGTAAAAATAATAGTGACACGGTGTAATTTATTTAAACACGCCCATGAAACAAAATATATCGTCATAGGACCATAGTTTTATTATTCATATTAGAAATTGGAATATTTTATTTAAGTTCTGGTTTGTAAATTGAATATTATTCAATACCGCAATCGAGAAACATTAACCATTAGGTACCTACATAATGCGTTATCTAACTGTACAGTAGGTACGATAAACGTATGGTCTAGAATATACTTCCACTGAAATAATATATTAACATAATTTATTATAGACACCGTAGACGGGTGTTAAATAATATATCCTAATACAGTGTAGATCACAAGACCACGCATGTCGT
The DNA here is from genome assembly GCF_037042655.1 of Diuraphis noxia. Classification (NCBI taxonomy): domain Eukaryota; kingdom Metazoa; phylum Arthropoda; class Insecta; order Hemiptera; family Aphididae; genus Diuraphis; species Diuraphis noxia. Next base: position 72,178,823 of record NW_028301714.1, read on the forward strand.
TATAATAGTCAAGGACAAATGAGAATTTCATTCATTATATTTTGTTTTTTTTTTTTTTTAAGATGAAAATGACAATACGAACTCTAATCACATATTATATCCTAATATCGGTGGTTGTGTGTCCCAGACTAAATATGGCGGTGTCGTTCCGACGGTTCCGAGGTCACCGGAGTTTTAGCTACAAGAGTATGGACACTATTTTATAAAAACCCATTAAATATGATATTACAACGTTAAACGGCTATTTCGTTGCCGACCAATATTAGGTGGTTAGGTACTCTTCATCGCTGGGTAAACATTCGGGTAGGACAAGAGCGCGTGTTTGAACAGTGGAACCCCTGCAACGTCTCCGTCCTTTCGGCTGTTAGGGATGACAGTTATTCATCCTAAGTGAAGTTGTCCCAGTTGATCCAACAATATATGTGTATATACATATATAACGAGCCCGACAACAGAATAATATACGCGCCGAAACGCATTAAAAGAATCGAATTATTTTTAAAATGCTTCGTCGATAATCACGCGTAGAACCATCATACTATAATGTAACATTTTATTATGTAGCCAACGACTTATATTTTTGTTTATTTCTTTCGCATCGAATAAACGCGTATATAAAAAGATTTAGTGTAAATACAAAACTCGAACGTGAGGTACAATGTTTATGTTTTAAAAATGTTGTCGTTGAGCCACAATAAAACGCGTACATTTCGTGTTGACGTGGGCGTACCGCGAATGATAAAATGTGTACGTCAAAATGTCACTATACTGGATTAGAAAACACACATAATATACATATATCTAGTATATAGAAACTGATAATAACTAATGGTAAAAGCAACAAAAAAAAAAGTCACTGTTAAGTGCAAACATAATACCTATATATTTATAGTGACTGTACAATAGGCTGTAGTCTTGAGATTTCGTTGGATACCGTATAGTCCTTTTACCTCGGACCGGAAGACACGATTTTGATATCGTTGAATAATATCCCCCTCCGCTCTTACCGACAATTAACACTGGTAGCCAGGTGCTTCCTTTAAGTTGATTTTTTAAGGCTTCATATTTCTCTCCAACATATTATAAAATGAATAGGTAATAATATTATTATTGTAGTGCGATAATAACATTCTAAAATTCAAGAGTGAAGAATGTGTAAGACCAATTAAGAACGATTTCAATACTTCCTAGGTACGCAGAGTATTTGGGAAAAATAATATATGATCATGAGCAAAATGTTAAATACACCGGAATTAGGCATTTACTACGTTTATATGATGACGTTAAAACGCTCGCACTATGTAGTTTAAGAATTTTAAATTTTAAAACCAATTTTATTTCAAACCATTTTAACGCCATCATAATATAAACGTAATAATTGTAAATAATTTACAATAGTCAATAAGTTATAAGTTATGACAAATTTCTTAATATTGAAATACTATTCTAAAGCGATATAAGTGCTATGCACGAACCACCATCGAATGTCCGTTGTGTTCATTGAACACACGTGTCAAACAAATATCAACCACGTACAATAATAATAATGTAATATTTATACAAGCGGAAAATAAACGTAACACACCGATAATAGTATTATAATTACGACAAAATATGACAGGTCGAAGTGGTATCAACCATCCGGTATACGTATAACTTACCTACGTATTACAGATGATATACATAATTATTAATTTTTATTATTGATTCGAATCAATAATTAGACGACGGTAAACTCGTCGTTAATATTATTAAGTACCTACATATTGTGGTTTATTTACCGCGATGATGATAAACTTTGAATGTAAAAAATGTAATTATTAAATTAAAACCTTGATCGGTTCATAAAAGTATAACAACCAAGTTTGGAAATTACAATCCCTGGTCGAAAGGTAATGTCTATTCGTCTGTTAGAGGTTAAATATTCCTAGTTAACGTATTTCGTAAATGTTTACAAACTCGTTTAAATGGACTTGACCTACATTTCCTGACACCCGGACTTATATATTATATATAAACCATTAATCATGATCCAAAATATTCAGGATACGAATTTTGATCAAACTTTACAAAAAGTTCTTACATTTTACATAACATTTTTACAATGATAAAAAATTAAACGAAAAATGTTATAAAAATATTCAACATAATATATTATTGGTAGTTAATAATATTTAATTTAACACTTATATACATACTGACATAGATGCATTGGAATAATGTACGACATGTTAGGGTTGAAACTATTTTTACTGCAATCTTAATGTCGTTTATTTATATTTAAAAATAATTTAAGTCATCACGAAACTCCCCCATATCCGTTTAGATCATTTTAAAATCTATTTTTATCATCCCTCAGTTCTCTCTAACATAACAAATAACTCTTATTTTCGGCACCACGATTTTGCATGTTTCAGTATTCTGCAGTTAATGCACACTCTTTGTTCGGCTGTATTATGTTGCTGCAGGATAATATCGCCTCCATAATTCGTTTAGATTTTCCAACTCCCCCAATTCAAGTCTCGAATAACCCCATATCCTCATCCATTATCGATGTGAATATTTACGAGTTTCCTGTACAGTGGTCTCGTCACAGACTGATCGCTATATAAAAATATAATATACCACTCTTGAAAATCACTCTTTACGGATTCACGGATGAGGCGAGTTGCATTTGGTAGGCCAATGAATAAGATTCGTAATATTTTGCCGCCAAATATAAGGCGGCGGTGGAATAAAGGCACGACCTTGGGGCTCATGTCGCGTGCTTTTTCTCCGCCCATCACCGCCAAGACCGTAACCATCATCATACGCTATTGTATTATATAATATCGTTCAGTGATACGAGAGCGTTTTTCGAGGCACGTTGGCGTCGATCAGCACGCGGTTTAAAAATACGCCGGCGAAACGACGCTCGACGATTCCAATTTTTAAAAATAGAACGCAACACGCCATATCGCACAGCCCACACGGACATGTCGTAAATGCACCGTAATGACATTCAAAAGCACTGAATACGTCATTGGCCATGCACATTTTACCAGCGGCGCGTCGCTCAACATTTATGCACGGACGGTAGTAGACGGAAGAATAAAAAGTTAATGTTCGACGACCGAATGCGCACATTTTTTGTTTTAAGGGACAATATAATACATAATAATATTTTATAATTTATGCAACCGACAGTAAATCCAACCTGACGTCACTTGCATAATATATCAATTCTTCGTCTTATATTATATACAATGCAGTATGCACAAAATCACGAGCCAAAGCACATGCGCGAACTGAGACGGAAACACGTATCGTGTTGAGCATTCTTCATATTATTCCTGTTTACAGACGAATATTACATCCGATCAAAATGCATAAGTTCCGATAGTTGAACGTTCGGATACGTTTCGAACTGTATACCAAACAAATTATACCATGCTGTTTACCACCAGTCAATAATAACGGTACACCCTCTGTGTATTCGTGTATGTGTGTGGCAACACGGACAAATACGACCAACAAATAATAATATTTAATTTAGATGATATCGCGCAACAAAACGTGCGGCCATCGATTGTGATAAGGGCGACACCGCGGGGGGTGAATATGAAGGATAAGGGTGTAGGGTGCTTTCTGGCTGTCCGCCTACCAACGGGGCACGTCCGCCATCAAACATTCTATTGATACGAAGACACTGTAAAATTAGTACTCGCTGTAGACCCTCACAACTTCCTCTGTACGCGTCAGAGTAGGTAAATATACTCAATAAATACAAAGTGGCTATATTTAAATGACGCCGGCTGTGAAAGATTCAACGATGCAACGCACGGGTGGGCTCGTCCGTCATCGACGGGAGAACGTGTCAGATAATAAAAATAAAATTGTCTAGCGACCCAACTTGACCTAACAGTGGCCGACTAGGCGTATAATTTTCCGGTAGCCGAAAAATTAAGCATTTTCAATCGCCGAAGGACGGAATACGTCATAGTAGGTACAAGATACTAACTACAGTATGATATTGTTACACGAGAACGAGTTGGATATTTGTGCATCGAGTTTAAAGCGACACACTGACTTTAATTAGATAATCGTGTTGGTAATTTATCAGTTTGTTAGAAACATAAAAATTACCCGAGTTCACCTTCATTGACCCTTTAGAACGTAAAACGTGTCGCATATAATATGTTATCTAGCTATTAAATTGAACACGTATACAGAGAACCTACCGAGGTCTTTTCGTCAAAGAATACGGGTACAGGGTGGAGTCAAATGGCTATAATTAATCACCAAAAAACCTTACCATGTTGAGGGGAAAAGAAGCAGCCCCCTGTGCGTGTGTTTAATATATATAAATATAATGTTCTTCGGAGTTAGAAAAAGAGAGAGTGAGAGAGAACAAAAAAAAGGAAACGGAATCAATCAAAAACGCCAAAAGGGGAACGTCTATCGTCTCGATCATGACTCATCAGGGCAGGTTTTAAAAGGAAATTTATTATTATAATATGCTTTTATAATTAAATTTCGTGAAAATATTATTACGTGATAATAATATTTATCATTGCGTTATATATTATTAAAAAGATACCATAAAATATTTGACACGTCATTTATATATAATATGCTGGATATCATACAAATTTCAATACGTCATTTTTAAAACACGATCCATAAATACTATAATATGCATCATATAAATTTATAACTGCAGTCGTTTTTCTAAAAAAAAGTAAGTTTAAATAAATAGGTGGACATAAATTAAATAGAAAAATACGCAAGGATTTAATATAATAATAAGTAGGTAGAGACCAACTATCTACCAATTGGAAATAGATTACATTTAACTAGGAAGTTGCTAGAACCTTTGTACAACGAACAATATAATATATTAATATCTTATATCACCGTTACGTCTTCCAATATTCAGAGTATCTTAATAACTATACGAGTGATCTTGTAAAAGGTAGAGCAATGTAAAGTCTGACCTCGATACTATATTATACCGGAAATGTATAACAAGCGTGGAAAAATTCAACTTTAAAAGTCATTATTTTAAAACAAGTAAAATATTAGCAACAAAAAACTGTATTATTATTAATTATTACAATTAAATAATAACAAAAACGAATAAAATTCAATGAATATATAATCTCAAATTGCTTTATTTATGAAACTAACTCAATGTAAGGGTTTTAAACAATTTAATATTTCTTTATAGACTTAAGCAAATAAAATATTACTAATATAATAATAATAGTATGAAAATACTGATAGTTTTTCCAATTTTAACCTTCATAGTATTATCAAATACATAAATATTTTTTAAAAACTTTGTTAATACAACTAACATGTTGTGGATATTTTAGTAAAATGTTTCAGATATGTAGTAGGTAGTAGGTACATTGAACATTTTACTTTGGTATATTTACATGGAATACATTAACTTACTATTTACAGTCAATAAAAATAATTTTAAAAATAATTTACGTACCTCTGTATTAGATTTACAACTAGTCTTTACGTAAGTAAACAGTTAAAATCGTATTAACATTAAATCGATGCCAAATTAGTTAAAAACGTAAAATAAACAATAACACATTTCATGTTATTGTTTAGTTTGCGCAAAAAAAAGTCTGCAATATTTTTTCACTGGAACAGAAAATTAAATTGGTAACAACTAACTCAAAAAAATAACAAGTATCAATTCAATGCAAAATAAATTCATTGTCTATCTATAAATAGTTGTTAATTAATAAATTGTATTAAGGACATATTAAATTGTATTATTCGTTTCATAACAACAATAAAGATAATTCATTATGTAGTTAAAATTATTCTACATAATTATCTTTCGTAAATTTGGACAAAATTGATTTATAAATAATCGAATACCTAACATAACAAAATATAATATCTACTTCGTATTTAAATATTTAAATCAATTGAAGATAATTCAAATGCATTTTCACATCAGTAAGTACAATCATTGGTTATAAGTTATAAGTTATAATATATTATAATATGGTGATTAAATGCGTAGTATCAATGTATCATTGACAATTTAACTGTGTTTGTTTATACTCTACGGATAATTAACATCAACATGATTTATGATTTTATTAAATAAGCTATTATAATAGAAAGAGTCCAATTCTCGATAATATTGTTATAAATGTACATATATATATATATATATATATATATATATATAATATACACACAATAGAATTAGATAATTCTATTGAGAATAGAGCCAAAACAAACATAGCTATAATAATATTCTGATATAATTACATAGTTTTCAACTATAGGTGAATAATGTATAATATAATAAATATGATAAGTAATATTCTAATTGCGATAACTATTATTATAGTAACTATAAATTATAAAATAAAGTAATCGAAATAACTTATCATATTATTGGAAAAGAAGTTTTTGATTTCTATTTATTATTTCAATTTTTTTATTCTAAGGAATGTTGTTTATTAAAAAATAGAATAATATTATAAAAGCTCCTGTTAACGAAAAACCTTCGAATATTTTGACAATCATCAACCCTATAATGTATAACCTCAGTAACTGTTTATGACTATGCACTATTGTAGGAACCCAGTAATCACCTTGTTTTCATAACAATAATAATATGACACCACAAAGGCACAAAAGTTTCAAGGTAACCTCATACTGACGTCAGAACTTTGGGAGAAAATGCATGAAAAATATTATAAATTGATTGTTAGGAATATTAAAGACGCAAGACGAAAATAATGGATTTAAAATTAACTACATTATTAAGAATAGTTCACACGAAAAATAACGATGAAATAAATAATAATATTAATAAGTCATTTAAGTTTTCAACCATGAAAATTTTAAATAGATAATAAATAAAAATCACCACGATTAAATAAAATTATTAGTAGAAACTACAACCAGTAAACTCTAAACTCGTAATTTCTACGTGACAGCAGTAGGCATAACACAATATTATGTTTTGGTTATTGATGTAATGGCTATATAATCAAGCAAGGAGATTTCACTAACATGGTAAGAATAATAGGTATGAACACGAGAAAATAAGTTACTCTCTATAGAATTAAGTTAATTGGATTTATTTCGAGATGGAAAAATACAAATTAAAAATAAAAATCGTGAAAAACTGTGATTTAAGTTTGAGCAACAGTATTCTATATATATACCCAGGTACTGCGAGAACTTAGCCAATATTCACAAGACATAATTCAAATCGTGTAACAACCATATAAACCGTTTACCTATTTCAATCCTCGCAATATGAAATTGTTTGAAATTACGCCGTAATAATACGTTATAATATTAGTGCATTGTAGAGCACCATCTGCCTCACATAGGAGGTGTGTAAGTAAATAACATTTCAACCCGTTGTGTACGTATACTGGTATATTCCATTTTAGTATTTTATTCTCGTATCCGGACGAGAAAAAAACCGTCAACACGACTCCCCGGGTAAGACGATAACGCGTCAGAAGCCATTGTACACGTCACGTTTATTATACGACAACCATCATAATTTATTTAAAACCCCCAACAGCTATATAATAATAACAGGCCCTTGGTACCTTACCCTTTGCGGTCATCGTCCTCTCGTCGGCGGCTGCAGCGGCACCCGCGGTGCCCGAAGACATCTTCCCCATTCAATACAATACGATAATATTAATAATAATAATAGTAATAATAGTTATGTTAAATTATACTGATATTATATTATTATTATAATATTAATATCGAGTTTCGTAACTCGGTCGGGTAGGGTCTTCGGATACGCCGCCGTCACACGCGCACACGAAACGGATAATAGCGTTATATTAATACAAAAATAATAATAATTATAACTTTACTCTAATAATAATATGTATAATACTCTCCCACACACACACGAATTATTGTTGTTATTGTACAAGATAGAACGTCACATGACGACGACATCGTAAACCATCTCGTACGACACGTGCGCGTAGACTGTCGGCGTTGGCCGTGCGCGTCGTGTGCTCTCCGCTCGCTGCGGCCCGTGACTTTTTCGTCGTCGGCGGGGCGGTGTTGATGAGGAGGTGGGGAGGTGTGCTACGTGATTTATGCCAACTATACGGTAAAACGAAATTTTCAATACGCAACAACACTACAACGGACGACGACGGCGATGCGGTCGGTGGAGGCGATCGGAAGGCTGCAGGTATAATGGCTGGTATACTTATTATAATTTTTTCTATCGCTATTAGATGTGTGGTTTTTTTTTTTTTTCGTTTTCCTACCGACGACGACGGCTCAACCGATATAGCGCGCGAAATAATAGAACGAACAATCGAACAACAACACCGACAATAAAAAAAATCGTACGAAAATAAACCGTATTTTTACAGGTTTTGAATGCCACCGCCTCCGCCGAGCTGCGCCTCATCCATCGAGAAAACTGCACTGGCGGCGGCAAACTGCGGGGTTTCCACGGTCATAACGGAACCGCGGTCATTGTCCAACCGCCGCGGTGTGTTACCATTATATTATTATAAATTATCTTCATATTATAAAGGTTCGTAAAATATAATAATGATGTATCATGTTTAATGGTATAATATTATTATATAAGGCACGAACACGTTTTTCTCGTCAAAATTGTATATTATTTACTACGAAAAATCGAACGGTGCAATACAAACGTCATCATCATCCATTTCGGCACCTATGCAGAATGCACGTACCTTGGAACGACTGCATTATGTGCAATTATTATGCGTCTAGTGCTCTAGTTGAATTTTTTTTTTTTTCATTAATTATTAAACGCCTAAGATAACGAATTTTACTAAAATAAATGAAAATAAAGACTAATATAACATACGATTATTAAATACATATTATACGCACCGAAGTGATTACCGAAGTGTGGCTACTTTAATATGATTAGAAACTCGAAAGACGATATCTATATTTATCTAAACTGCAATAGATAATCATCAAGATAATATGCGATACGCATCATCATATTTTTATAGTGATTATTTAATACCTATTATTGTCAGGGTTTTTATTGCAAGACATGCATTAAGTTTTCTAAGCTATTTTACATATTAAACAAGAAAATTATAATATATTATAATTCATGCAACAGGTAATAGTATGCAGACACATAATAAATTTAACTATTCCATCTAATATTATGTTTTGATAAAACGTGAAACAGCAGTAAAACCCATACAAAATTTAAGTTTATACTGCCATAAGTTGGTCTAATTTAAGTATACATTCATAAATGCTTATTTTTATAATGTAATAAAAAAATATTATTGTATTATTTTCTAATTGTCAATAATGTCGATAAATTCCAGCCATTGCCATTTTCATCATTTTACTTTCTATTAGTAAATATTACTGATAAATGTGTGTATTATAAGTAGTAACTTAATGTATAAGTGACAATATGATGTAAATAATATGGTACGCAGACAAAACGTAGATCATACTTACATCTTATATTTTCATATTGACCTATAAAGAATAATATTTTGCTTAATATTTTAAATTTTATCAATTTAATAATTTGTTAGGAATTATTAAATACGTTTATAGCTGTTTAAAAAACATATTGTATCTGAGTTTGTAACCGTTTTATGCATTTTTATACGATTTGTTCTAGTTAAGAATTATTTTTATACAAAAGCATATTATATAAAAAAAAGTTTTTCTTCAAACTAAAATAGCGTTCAATAAGTTGTTAAATGATAAATTTAAATAAATAATATACTTAATAAAAACTAAGAAAAACCAAAGTCGTTGTTTTTTGTTCTTAGTTATATCAAATTATTTAATCCTAACAAAAACTTTCTACAAAAAAATAACTAACACGTGTATATGAACCAGTAAATCATTATAGTTATAATTGTATAAAAATTATAATATTATTAATTTCCAAACATTACAATTGTCCTCGACTGAAATTTCAATAACAAATCTATTAACTATACAATATTCATAACTTTCGATGATTTAATATATTTAGTTAAATATAAATTGAAACAATTAATAAGCCACCTTGACGCATTAAAGAGGTGTACTTAATGTAATTGAAGATTCCAAAAAAAAAAAAATAATAATACATTATCGCCTGAGAAAAACAGTATCTTGCATTTATTCATAAGGTATTTCAGACAATGGGTTACCTATTTAGAGCGTAAAACTATTAACCCCGACATCGAAAACAATCATATTCTTATTCTTCCTGAATGGCTCTATTAATATTAACACATGATCGATTTACATGACTGCTAAACCTATAATATAAGAATGTGATACACCAATTATATGGTAACTATATTGTAATATAGTATTACATAATAAAAGAACATTTTTAAATTTAAACACCTACCTACAACACTTTTTTAGAACTAGAAAACATTTCTATTATTGTATTAAATACGCATTTACAAATAAAACATAATTTTCCAGATAAAATATCTAAAAACTTTTCGTTTTAACTAGTTATATATACGTTATTTTACACATTTAGATGGCTCGATGTAAAGAAATAGTTTTTCTACTTGATTTTCCGAACAACTTGTAAATTACATTTTATCAAAGGTGCACAATCACCAAAGACTTACATGGAAGTATAAGGAAATGCAAATCATCTCACGACATATTAATGTATTATTTAAAACATACATGGCCTAAAAAGTTATATGAATACAGAACAATTGTTTTTTTCTGCTTCTACCAATCATCTTTGTCGATTTTGATAGTCAATATTCACTAACTAATATTTATATTATGATTGTTACGTATTTTCATATACTTATCAACGTACTAATTAAATAAGGTATTTATATTCTTCCCCGTTATCATATTTAAATTATCAATATCGTCAAATGTTAATTATTCGCGTAAATTCATTCTGGAAAAAAGCATCTTGTATAATAAACTTTTTATGTTAAAAATATGTACAGATGATTTTATTTTTACTTTCAAAATCTAAAGAATAAGAATCTATTATATGGAGTTATAATTTATGTGTAAACATTAACCAATTTTTTGTTTCTACAATTTTATTATTATGAAACAATTTCGATGCGATTTTACCAAATTAAGCTTAGACAAAAAAAGAAATAAAGAGAGAAAAAACCATTGAAATAATAAAATATCAAATCTAAAAATGGAATTAATTTAGGGACAAGAATTGGTTTTAAAACAACGCAACATCCGCATGGTGCAATATAATATGCTTCCTTCGGTTGACTAAGAGTTGAAAAATAGAACGAATCCGTACGAGTCATGTCAAACATACACGGATACATCGATGCTTATATGTGTATTAATACACATTGTAAAAGAATCGTGTGTTGTTTACCACTATAATATGGTCGCATAAAACGAGATCCAAACACATGTCTTTGCTCCGAAAGTTGATAGTATAATAAATTAGAAGGAAATAACACAATAAATTGTTCGACAGAATTACAGTTCAGTTTTTCCATCGTTTCCAAACCACTGACATTTTTTTCAAATATTAAATAATTATTGGAGTAAAAAGTAACGTTATAAAAAAAAAACAACGAAACGTTGTCGGTGTATACGACTACGTACACCAGTGTTTCGACCGGTGCGAGGGAAGACGAAACGACATATAGCGTGACTCACACTGGCCACCCTTCAACTACAAGCCGACCCCTCCTAAGGACGATTGGTGACGGAAATGTAGTTCCTATTTTCAGAAAGACGAAAACCATATGCATTGACCTTATAACCACATCTAGTACGAGTTGCCTGTTTTTCACGTCACTTATTATTCGTTTGTTCTAACAAAAAATTACAAACTTCGTAAAAAATCTAGTTCATAATAATATAAACATTCAAGGTAAGAAATAATACAAAAACCTTATTAGTTAATATTGCATACATTATACATATGATTCTATATAAATCTATCAGTATAAAAACACTATTTCCATAAATTACTACTTATATAGATACTAAAATATTATATGAAAACTGAAAATGTATTTCCGGATATCAGTTAAACGTTATTAAATATCTCAGTTTTAATAAACTATACATATTAAAATGTTGCAAAATTGTTGATACTAAAGTACTTCATTGTAATTATACATGTGTAAGATATTATAACGTTAAAATAATGGTTCAAAACTAAAATTTGGTTTCTACCGCGAAATCTTTAGTAAAGTTCTCCTAATTATAAAATATTGCAAGTTTGGATTAAATTTAATTCTAGGTAGGTATATTATATGAGGGTTGTTTACCACAATTCATAAAATACACTTATGAAAACGATTTCCTTTTAATTTCTTAATTTACTACAACTCAACTCAGATCTCTTATATTAATAATTTCTAGGGCCCTTATATAAACCTTACTGTTTATTTTTTGCTACTTCAAATTTTTTTTCACTCAACACATTTTATACTATCATCAGTGTTTAAATGCGTGTAATGTATGTGCGCTACACATAGCGGCAGTCGTATAATGTTGAATAATATTTCTAAATAATCAATTTTTTTTTATTTGGTAGAATTATCAAATATATTATATTATATACGATTCTGATGATTTGTTTGCCACTAAAATTGAAATGACTGCCATTCTAGTTATTCAAATTTAAACTTTAACAATAATGTGAGGTTTTACATTAAAAATAAATTTAATTCATCCGCTTATTAGTTTAAATGTACACCTTATTATCACGTAATATTGAGGTACTTTACAGAATTTCTTAAAACATATATAAAATCGTAAAATGATACGATATATAAATACAAATACATGTACAGTTATCAATAAGTTAATCCCAAGTGCACTACAGTCACGAATCCGAACACAATTATAATTTTAATATACGATATTGCATACACGTTTTTTCTTTAATTAACATACTAGTTATTGACTTTCTGGAATAGTAAAGTAACTAAAGTAGAATCACACAAATATGAGTAAAATTACGTTTATATTTTCAACGGTATTGTAAATCATGATTTAGTTACAATAATGTACACACTTAACCAACGGATCACAAGTCGTTTGCTTGATAGTCAAGTCAATGCCCATAACTTAAACGATTTACAGATTTTGGGAATAAAAATAAAACCCATTTCCCGTAATGTGTTCATATATATTTGAAAACGATGATTTACGAACTAAGGTTTATGATATCCATAAAAATTAATGTGACCTATAGTGATCCTAGTTTTACATGGATTTACTGAAATATTTTTTTTCAACGTTTCCACCCGTAAGTATAACTATTTTTATTTGTTCAACAATATCATTAAAAAAAAAGCTTTCAAAAAGGGAAAATATAAGAATATTCCAACCATCTATTGTCCATAGTTATACGAGGGTAGGGTTTTTAATGGTCGTTCTATTTGACAAGAGCAAACAAAATCACTGGTTGTGAATGTTTTGAATGCTCAACAAAAACGAGGGTGGAAAAATATAAAGAGGCTATATGTATGATGAATCATATGAATAAAAACTAAAACAAAAAATTATTGCCGACAATTTCATGAAATTTTAAAATTTTTCTTATCTGAATAAATTATATATAATAACGAATATCACATGCTATATTCCACTTTCGTAGTTATCTGCATTCTACTATCATTTATGTATATCAGTGCTTCTCAACCTGGGGACCGTGGTTATATGACTGAGGGGCCTTGAATTATTTATTTTATTTAAAATATTTTCGGTTAGTTAGTTATATCAAACCGATCATATGATTAATCATTGTCGATAAAGTCTAATGTTAGATTACTGTTATTAAATAATAATACAATTTTTATTACATCGAGAAATTTTTATCTGATATTAGAGTTATTTGATTAATTTAATCTAATAATAATAATAATCTATTAAACTATCGAAAAGATTGAGGGGGAGGGGGTCTTGACAGTTTTACATTAAATTTAGGGGTCCCTATAGCAAAACAGGTTGAGAAGCACTGAATTACATTATAAACAGTTACAAACATAGTTAATTTTAGATAAGCCAAATTAAATACCAATCGTTTTAAAAATCTTATATGATTTGATTATTGATGTTACACACAAAAATTTAGAATAAAAGAATAAAAGCATACTATAGTAAATATATTATAGTATAATATATTGAAAAAACTGTAACCAATAATATTTTGATTTTCTATTATTGACATAATATAATATATTAACAACCCGAAATATGTATTATTGTTAAGTAAGCTTGTGTGCTAACGAATTCTAAATTATTTGTTAATATTAAGACTTGAATGTTATCGAATTGTTGTAGGTACAAAAAATATTTAATAAAAAAATTACTTCTGTATTACGACGCATTGTGAAACCAATTTTAAAGTTATCTTTAAGTAATATAATACGGTGCTATATAATATATAAATATATTATGAGGTCAAGTAATGTAAGTAGAAGAGTAGATGTTTGTGAAATTATCGTTTTGTTGGCTGATATTCACAACCCGTTTCATGGCATTAAAACAAAAAAAAAAACATTGTAAACCACTTGTAGTTATATACAGTTGTGCTACTTAACCATTGTTTTTATCCTCCCTTCTAATAAAAAAAATAAGATTTATTATACAATATTCATAGATTTGTATTATTTCCCAACCATTCTAAATGTTCCGAAATCATATAAATTAGATGATTTTGTTATCTTCTGTATATAAATTTGTTTATCTTATTTATAACCATATTGAGACTTTATTCTTTGTACTTAATGATATGATATAGATATTATTATAATGGACAATATTTATGTTAAGAGTAAAATGTACATGTAGTGAATTTAATTAAATTTATATTAAAACTAAAATTGACCTTATTGTAAATTACCTATTATTAATAACGAAATACAATAACTTAATACTTAATAAGTTTTTCGAGGACAAATATTATATAACGTTTCACCGATCTTCATAGATGGTAATTTAGAAGTATTTAGTTACATTTTGACCTTAGGCACTCTTGGCATAATATACGACTATAAAAATATAACACTAGCATTGTGCTTACGATTTTCATTTAGCCTGAACAGACGAACAGTAATATTTAAATATATATAAATAAGGGTGTACAAATTAAAAGAAATGTGTTCACACTGTAAAAAATAATGGCATTTTACATAATTAATAATCTGCGGCAATGGATAAGTCGGTGAAAGTAAATTATAATAATATTATTACGCTGAATTTCATAAAATCTATAGGGATTGTAATTGAAGTGGGTGCGCGCATAATCACATCGAGCAAACATTTTAATAAAATTATAAGATCGATTACCTATACTCTGCGAGATGAATATCTCATTTGAGATATTATTATTTAATATCGGAAATCACTGCAGACAATCGGTTCCGGACGTTCCGGTGAGAGAGCGTTACCGCCCTCTACCGCCGCGGACGCCGCAACGGGTGTCATCGATCTCTCCGGCACGTCCTGCCATGCGTATAACAGCGAAATACGCTTACAACGGTACCCACACGGGCTAACTACGCAAAACCGAATTATTTCGTTAGGCCAACACGCACGTGACAAATGAACCGTCAACCGTGCACGAAACACGAACATTCCTTACCATTACGGTTATCCATGTATACGGGTATAATACCAATATAATATGGTAGGTGATTACGACAGTCATCACGGGTAAGCAGTGTGGCGAGACGTGCAGGCTATAGCGATATATTATTAGTGTGTGCGATTCGTCTCTGTTGCAGTCTGCCGCACTGCTACCCGCGCAACAGCGACAACTACAATCTTACAGGATGTCCGTTTCTCGATCAGCGCAAAACGACTGGCCGGCCCGGAATCGCGCGCAATCCGACGAATGTCTAGTAGGTATTCCTATTCGATATCGTTCAACGGCAATAATTGGTGGTAATACGAAAACATTTTATACATTCGCGACGAGTGGTCCTAACCTGGATAGACGACTCTGAGTTCTCGGAGTTCGGGGCTGCTCCTGCTCCACGTATTCTTGGGCTGGACAATACACTGGAACATGTTATTCGCCAGCTGCGTAACTCATCGGTACCTACGTTTTCGGTCTGGTACCGCAGACGGAGGATATTTAAGCCCGCGACGCAATATTATATAGTATAAGACGACGGCGATGTGATGTGATGCGATTGTGTATAATATACTGTGCACAACTGCAAGACGGCGCGGAGAAAAAGGAGAGCGAAAAATATACGGTCGACAACTGTTGCGAGTGCGATACTGGAAGCTGTGTGCCGCCCGCCGGACCGAGTTCCCCGCTTTATCCCATTCTTGGATCATGCGCTTTTCCGACCGTCGCCGTCGGTCGCAGGGGAAATGCGCCGTTTACGCACTGCCATACCACGACACCACACAAGGATTTCAATAACATCATGACGTCATCGCCAACCCACCCCCGCCTCCCACCAGCCCACACGGGTGCGTTCATACGGGGTCCAGCCAATTTATCATCGGGAAATCAAATTTGAATGGGTTTAAAAAACGTTTATCTCCGTCGCCATAACATAATGATAATGTAGTTGTTATTATAAGTGAGCTGGAAATCGAATCGAGGTCATTCGGGGTTTAAATCGTCTCATCGGTCTCGGCTGTACAACACAATAGTAATACGCACTAATATTGTACATATAATTCATATTATATACATATATGAACGTACAACGCACAGACATTATTTTCGAATCACAATGAGCATATAATATACTTGACGAGAATGTTCCAGGATGTTGAAAAAATTAAGTCGTAAGAAAACCTGGTGTCAAACGTGACTCGTATATTAACGTGAATTGAATCCATGTCACGAATCGATCATTAATATAAAATCTTTAATAAACCACTATCCAGAACAAAATAGTTTAAGTGTTATGTTTTTTTATGGCACCAATAAGTTTATAGCCTAGTCTAGAACACACATTTTTATCTCTGACAAAGTGACAACATACAAATACCATTCAAACATTTTAAATACAAATTATTAACTCATAGGTATATTTTTTTTACATAACAATCATTTAAGCCAATAAAATGTTTATAAACAAATGTTTTTTTTTTAGATATTATCAATACTTCAAACGCTCCCTAAAGCAGCAGATGAATTCTAAAACTTAAAGTCTATAATAATGAATAACTATTTTTATCTATTTATTCTTAGAAAAAAATAATTAATTCAATATTTATGTAAATTTAGTATGCAATATTATTGTGTTGATGAAAGGATAAGTCATTAAATCTATTTGTTGCACTTCACCAAAACAACCAATTACTTTTTTTCGCCAAAGTTTGCTTCTAATTTTTTATTTTTAATAATATGATAGTTAAAAGTTAACATTTATGTAAAATCATTTACGTAATTTATTATAAATTAACAAGTGAAAATATTGAAATTATTTATTTGAAATGTTAGTATGAATATTTTTAAATTATCTTAATTTAATAGATAGTCATAACATCATAATTTTATATTTATAGTTACATATTATATTTTATGAAAAACATAAGTCAGAGACCAGAGTAATTGTACCAAGAGACTTCACGGAAGGTTGATTACTTAATGTAATAGGCACAGCTATTTCGTTTAGGTGCTGTTATTTACAATGTTGCCGATTCACTAACCGACTAAATGTAGTACCTAATAATATAGGTACAAACATGAATCCATACATTTTTTATCATTTGAGTTGAAACAACAACAACAACGGATAACATCCGTATACATACAATATATACTTTAATATAGGTACTGTAATTATACATTTTGATTACCTAAAAATAAGTACTTATATAAAAATATTTTTAAATTACAACTAAAGTAATTTATCGATTTTTATCATATGAAACAACAATCAAATAAATTTATCTCTATTATATGATATAAAAAAAAAAATGAACAAGACAAATAATATAGGTAGGTATAACTTCTATGTATAGTTAAATTACCTTTTAAGTGAATACATATTGATTAGTATTTAGGAACCTACGAACATAAATTGATAACGTATCGAACAACAATAAGATATAGATCTCAAATCTATTTGTATAGAAAAGATACACCCGAACTCACGCAATATCGCTAAAATAAAAGATATTTAATATAACAGCCAACAGACTATGTGATTTATCACTACATAGAAAATATACATAACATACAAGAACATAAACACACGTTTAAATGGAATCAGGATGTTAGTAGTTAAGATATAAGGGTGAAAATGAACAGAAAACAGAATTTAAAAACACGTGGTCCGCTAACAAAGCATACTATTTTATATGATACATCATTACATCAATATAAGGACCAGAAGACCACCCATTATAACATTAACAACGGCTTACTAAGATATCGTTTTCAATAGTCAAAATAATCCATAATATATTATTTTAATGACATTTAAATCGTGTAAACCATATACATTGTGGGAAATAATTACCTTTCGGATATATTTCTGATTTATTTCCTTGTAAATTTAGCATACTTGGTATGGTGTGTATTATATACATAAAAAATAATATACAATATGTATGAACTTGACGAAAACATATTCAAAAATAAATCACCTATTGTATTTTCAAATGCACAATAGACCTTCCGATTTTTTACGGTTAGAGAAACGTATGACGCTGAAACATGATAGAAATTCAATATGAACCAAAAAGAGAAAGTGACGTAGTGTACAACATACCAAAACACAATTTGTATGTTGTAAATTACAAAATAAAAAACCCTAAAGTGCTCAAACCACAAAATGCCACTCACACAAGGATTAAGTACCAAGGTAGTCTTATATTTTATAGTAAGTACAGTTTAGGAACACAGTTCATTATGTGCAATTAGCACAAAACCAAAACTTTTTTATATAACAATTAGATTAGTAGAGAGAATGCTTTAATTTGCTTTATATATTTGTATAACCCAAGTCCAAAATGCAGATAATCCCATCATGGAAATAATAGTTTTAGTCTATATATTTTTTTATTTGTTATTTGTTTATGTTAATATTATTTTAATCCCTATTTATAATATTACTAGATTTCAAATAATTTTATCGCAAATGCATAAAATGTGTAATGTGTGATTAATTGACTTTTCACAAATGTGGTCAAGTAAATAATAAATGTGGTTCAAAATATTTCTATTTGTTACATTTAATATCTAAATCTAAAAATATAAATACGATTTTAAATGTAAAAAAATTATGGAATAAATATCTACATAATAAAAATAAATATGATACAATCTAAAACAACACTATCTTATGAAACGGGAATTATAAATTTTATAACTATACGTGACAAACGTGCTCCTGGTTGTTAATGAAAAGACTGTACAGTTTTGGCAAAAATAAAAAACATATACATAAAAAAAGAAAAACTATATGATTTTGCTTTATAAAACTATATACAGTGGTTCATAATGGTAATAATTTGTCAATTTATATAGTCTTAAAACTAACAAACATTTCAGTTTCCAGTTATTCCAAAAAAATGTATGTATACCAAAAATTATCTTATTTGTTTTTAGGCCGAGTCACAGATTGTAAATATTATTTTATTAAATGAAACACAAAAATCAATATTTGATGACAAAGTCCTCGCATATTTACATTTATTGTCAAATTATGTATTTTTAAAACTGCATGTAATAAAACATACTTATTAACTGACCATAAAAATACTATCTATATTGTTGTACCTCCATTTGAAATTCTTGTCTATTAAAAAAAAAAAATCGAGAAAAAGTTATAGGGGCGGCTTTTGAAATCCTAACGAATTAAGCATTATAATAATATATTGAATATCATCAATTTCCTGCGTCCGTGGGGGACAAAACATAATATTACCCGTTGTAACATGACCTTGACAAATAATGGTGATAAACCTTGACTCACACGTTCAATTTATTATACAGGGTGTGCCGGTATTACATTGCGAACAGCCAACGCATATTATTTTTAACTAGGTTAGTGGGGTTACAGTGTACTCTATTGGGTATATACTATATATTTAGTATTATAAAGCATACTGAAATTAGATATTTTTTTCTTTTTAACTGTAGGTAGATATAAATATTAAGAAACACTAGTAATCTATTCTTCAGTAATAATTTCGACAATACTACTTACTAACTGCATGCTTGTACCTAAATTAAAAAAGCAAAAAATAAAAGTTCATAATAATGCATACATGGAATAGGTAACAATTTCAATTGAAAGTTAATTTGTAATTAAGTATGATGGGCACCTGCCTGTATTTGTGAATTTTCTTATACCATATAATTATATAATTAAACCTGTAATAATAATGTTAAATATCCAATGCTTGTATGTTGTATGTATTGTTAAATTGTAGTTACGTCTTATTCAGAAACCTTATAACAAATAGTATTTTTTAAGAATTACATAAAAATAATGTTTTGATTCATCTTGTATAATCAAAACACTCTCCAGTGTATAAGCTACAATCTACTTGATAATAAAAAAAACTCTTGTTTCACCGACGAATAATGGAAAAATAAACATCAAATATATAATGCATAGTACCTATAACAAACATGTCAAATTAAAAGTTGCATGATACAATAGAGTTCTAAAATTATATTTGATACAAATTTAATATATAAATACATGATATTGGATTCGTTTCTTTAGTCATCACTTGTCTTAAATTTACACGTTATTTTATTAATATAGAGCTACCTAGTCGAACAACTCTTTAGGAATAAAAAAGTATACCTAATATAATATCATAAATATACATGGCATATTCAATTATTAGATCATATCTGCCTAATGTGTATAGCATTAAGTTTGTCCACATTATTTATTACAAATTTCTTGTATATACAAACATATTTTTAAGGCCCGTTTTTTTTTTTTTTTAAACATTATCATGTATTATGGTTTTCATACTAATTCAGATAAGTTCGCTGCTGTACATTAAACGGACAAATTTTTTATAGAGTAGTTATACAGTAAACGTTTTAGATTTAATCCGTTACATCCTCATTACCAATCCAATGAAACACTGGAACTGCGCCTTTACCTTGGTGATGATTTTTTTTTTAATATCAATCTCCGACTCTTTTCAAATAAACAGCATAGTCTATATACTATTAACTGTACCTCATAAGTAATAGGTGATCAAATGTTTTAAATTTTCAATTATTGAGGAATATCTCGTTTTCATTTTCATTTTACTGACATCAATTTCTCTAAAAATACAACTTATTTATATAATAATACTATGGCAATCGTCACGGCCTAATAATAGTAACGATAAAAACACAAAATGATGTCAATTTTTTTTACTTTTACCCCTTTTGATCCTAACAGCACTACTTCAGCATCTGGGTTTTTTCATTTCAGTTTATTTTTCTTTTATTCTGGTAGTCACGTCATGTCACTATAATAGTTCTCAAGAGTTTCATTTTAAATATAAGTCTATGTCATGGTTCAAATAAAAAAATAACACTAAGAAAGAGAAATATTTTAGGTAGGTACTAAAAACATCAATTCATAAAAAAAAAGTAAACCACTATAATGCGTATTACGAAATTAGTTCATAAAAATTATAAATTCGATACTCTTTAAAAACTATACTATATATATCACTACGTAGTCAAAACGAGTAACATTAGTGTTGAATCTAATCTAACTAGTAAGATGCAGTAAAACGAAAATTTACTAGCCAAACCACATCTTTTTTTTATTTACTATAAAATACCTAATAATCATTACATCGGTATTGTATTTAAGCACAAAAAAATTTTGATTTCTTTTTAATAATATAATAATATTTTACAATAATATAATAGGGATAAGTAAACACTTTATAAATTATGTATACATTAGTAAAACTAAGAAACTAAACTGTATATCACAAGAAAAAAGCATTGATTATAAGCGGTTGATTTACTAATTTAGCTTGTTATTTTAATAATTTACAATATTGTTTTACTTTAATTGTTTATTTGTAGATTATAAATAATAATACTATGACTTAGTTTTTTTACTATAAATATTATTATTCAGATACAAACTAATGAAATTACGTCAATTTATAAATGCATTCAATTTTTTTCCATGCAGCTTAGATTTAAATATACATTTTCACCTTCTGAATTAAAATCGTTCAGTACGTCATACAATACTTAATATATATCATAAATAAGATTTTAAATCGTTATCTATAAAAAAAAAATTGGACTAATTCAAAAAATAAGAAGTCTGTAAAATACTAGGACATTGCATGTAACCGATTAATATTCTTAATCTAACATATTATTATGTAAGTATACCTCAATCGGGTATAATATACTTACCCAAAACATTGGGTTATAATTTAAATATAAAACCATTAAATTGAGTTATTCAATAAAAATTATAAACTCAAAAAAATATTTATTTTTTTTCAAATATTTAGTTGTCATTAATTATTATGGCGCGTTCAACATTAAACAAAAGTAAATATTTCTCAGCACTTGTTAATATTATATATAACTAAGTAGATCCCATATCATTTTCATTAAAACCATAAGCCCATAACTATAATAATTAACATGATAATGCTAGGTAATAATCTTTACACCGAAAATAAAGAACTCGATAAATAAGTAAAGGAAATCCGACTGTAAAGTGGCTTAGAAATTAAAAAAAAAAATAGCTATAAAAATAAACAAACTATGTATAGACAAGTTAAGCTGGATTCTACTTAAGATTTTATAAATTATTTTAAACTTCTTTAAGTAAGTGTTAATTCATTTATTTTATGATTAAATATAAAAATAATTTGAAAGAAAAAATAATGAGAAGTATTTTAATTAACTTTATATTCTCACATTCTGATACATATTAAACCCAAATCTAATATTATTTTAGAAGAATATGTATTTTAAATTGTAGTTTACTTAAAAACCATAATCTTTAAATTTAAATTAAATAAAGGTTGATTATTTTTTATCGTATGAGTGGTTAATGCACCACGAATTATTCCACACATCATTTCCTAGGTACCCATTTCGCTTTAATTAACTTTAAAATAAAGACGCTTAAATACGCCCAATACGTTCAACATTCAATCAATATTCATTAAAAAGTTTAAATTAATAATCAGTTTCAGAATTTCAAAATGAAACTTTATATTATGTTATAATTTAAAAAATAAGTTAACCTAAATAGTCACTATGTTAGGTACATAATATTGTAAAAAATAAAAGTTAAATATTATAAAATGGTTTTAAATATCAAAAGCTTAAAAGATTTTATGATGAGTAAAATTATTTTATCTTGTCTTCTTAAATCATTGTTGGTAATCTTCACTTATAAAATGATCATCCTGCTTAGCGGGTTCATAAAATAAATCGTATTAAATCTATCAATCATCATAAACGCATACAATTATAAAGATTAGGAACGAACATTTCCATTTCAGTCGATTGGAATCCAAAATAATAGTTAACATGAATATTTGAGCTGACTTAACAAGTACGTAACCTATAATATCAGTGTTTAAAAATTAATTCAAATCTATTTATTTCAAATCACGTGTATTACACAAACATTTTCTGTCTCAAATCACCTTTAAAAAGGTATGTCCATTTCGTACATAACTAGTAACTACGATTAGGAAAAATGCAATACATAATATGTACATATTGTAATAGGCACACATTATAACTCAGTGTTTCAACTAAATTCAATGAGATAAACTATACCTATTATTAATTACATGATAACTTAATTAAAGTTTTCATTTTAAAAGAAATTATTTTAAGTGCTCATGTTGAAACATATTACACAAAAATAAATATTTCATTATATTTTTAGTAAAAATTACAATGCATAGTAAATAAAATATAGGTACAGGGCTGGAAATTAGCTATTAACTTATTACCTAGTGTAATTAAAATAATTACAAAACTGTTACCTATAATAATAAATATAAAAATGTTTTTACGCTGGTAAGCTCATAATTAAATATTTTTTTATACATATTACAATAACGCTAATTTTTCATAAAATAATAAGGACATTTATTTTGTATTTTATTTCGATTAAATAAAAACAAGATATGAGTTTTTAAGGTTCAAATTAATAATATTTTAATCATATTACTTTCTTGAATTTAAAATAAATTTAAAACAGTACCTACGTATTAAATAATATACAAATAATCAAATGTACCTAATAATTATACATAACATAGTAAATTATAGTCTATATAGCCTATATCTCTGTAGTATAAGAAGAAAATAAATTATACTACTTTAATTGTGTATTAGTTTTGTTATTAAATACTCATAAATTTGGTAAAATAATATCAGGGAACGACAATGTGACATATTATATTCAACTGTTTTAAATGATTAATTAGTTTTGTGTCAAACACTACACACAGCCCATATGGTAGCCCAATGGTGGTGGCCGTCTCGTAGGGAAAGGATATATTATTATGAACATCTGCTCACCAACGTGGAGTGATGAAAAAAAACCGACAAAAACATATAGGACCTATAGATATTTTCATCTTTTACGGTCACGTTAATTTCTATCGCTGACAGCTGAACTTCCTACTATAAGTCCGCAACAACGAATTGTGTATAAAGTAGGGTTCGCGTGTAGTATTTTGATCATTATTCTTACATGGAAATGTATTAATGTTCATTGACTGGTATTTATATTTTTCATTTTTTTTTCGCGCTATACATTGTCATAACTCTAACAATAACGGAAAAGATATTTTATTGAATGGCAACATTGATAGTATATTATATACATTAATAGCCTCGTATATATTCAAAAATCAGAGGACAAAAAAAGATAATTTATGTACAGGTCATCATCTATTAAATTGCGTTGATCTTAGTGAATCCTCCTATAGTCCGAAAAAAAGCACTTGAATCACCCTTCTACAAAAATATTATCTGTGATCAAAAGTACATAAAATACATACATGGATTTATTCTACGTCGAAATCATTTTTTAACTCCAAATTATGTTACTTTCATAATTATTATGTATTATTTAGGTACCCGTTATAAATTTAACTAAACAAGTACATATTCAAAAAATAATACTTAGAATATTTCAACGATAAAAATATAAACAACTGTAAAAAAAAGGCAATGTTTTAACAAATGTTTTAGAAACTATATAAAAGATAACCTAACGTCTTAGTTAATTATTATCTATAATAAATTACACAGAGTAATTTACACTCATAATGATAGCACAAAATAAAATATAGGTACTATTATTATTGACAAATTAAACATTGTCGTTTTTTAGACTAGTAACCGATAAATAAATTCACTCAGTAAGTCAGAATGTTACTCGCCTACATCAACTGAAATAATATATTGTCTATTGTTCAATATCAACAACAATATGAAATTGAGAAGCTCTTTCGAACATCAGGAATTAATTTTAAACTAAATTTACCATTACACATAGGGTATCTGTATGCGAGTTGTGTCAAGAAGTTTAGATAAAAATCATTCACCCTATTGTCAATGTCTTAACAATAGCAGCCCTTAAACTCCCTAGACTACTATAAATCCTCTTTTACAAACGCGTTTAGAGATTTCGATAGAGAATACGATATGCAGCTGCATTGGCTTTTCACAATGAAAATGAAAATAAAAATAAACTATATCGTAAAAATTAATATTTCTTTCAAAATAACAATATACACAATATACGTATTTCCGTTTGAGAACTAAACTGAGACTGAAGTTGGTCTTATGTTAATTTTACGATTGGACATGTACACGTCGTAATATAATAAACAAATATTTTTCATTCAATAGATCTATATTACTTATTCCTAATATAGTACGAATCTACACTATCTACATAAAAAATTTTTATATACATTGTTTACAATAATTACAGTACTCTAACTGATATATTGCACTCATATGAACTAGATGATTTGGCATTTCTAAGTACAATATATTTTATTGAACATTCGTGAAATATTATCAAATTGGAAAAAATAATGATATAATATGATTCGCATCATATCCTATGAATAAACACAGAAGTATATTTGACCTTTACTAGAATCTTTATACTATATATAATTTTTTATTTAGAATAAACACTTATATTATTAATTTAGGTACCTATCCATTTATTATATTTATATATGCATTTGTAGATTTTAAATGGATTTATAAACCTACATATAATCTATGATATAAGTATAACATAGGCACATAACATATTACCATAATATTATTATTTTATTTTCTATATTTATCATTATTTTATGGTAATTAAAATATTACAAATCATCAAGTTAGATTAATGTATGTTATCATAAACATACTTTTACTAATAATACCTAGTTAAATGATGATATATTTTATGTTATTTTGCCTGGTAACTACTATAAATTCAATCGATCATTCTATCACAATAATAATTCATTTTTTTATAACTGCAAATATTATTATAAATATTATATTTAATACATAATTGATAATATTTTTTTCATCATAAAAAAACACAAACCGTAAATCAATCCAGATGTATACATTTTATATGAATAAATTGTAATCATCCTATTTCACAATCATATAATAAATAATTCTCGAATAAACTTTAGGTATAAAATTGATATAAACAGTTAAAGAAAAAATAGCATTAGAAATTAGAACTCTATGCAGGTTTTCTGATAAACAGGAATTGTTACAATTCATGTTTTTTTTACTCCATGCATTTTTACATCACAATTTAATATATAAACATAGGTATATATATATACTGACATTTACTTCAATTTTAATTTAAGATATAGGTTCTGACGAAGAAATGATAAAATATATGATAAACTATCGTGGGTTTTTTAATTAAACATAAGGTCGAAGAGCGATTGTACGAAATAATAATAAAACGCATTTTTGTCAATATCAGCGATGCTACTGCAAAAAACTACCCTGATAGCCTACTGTCAAATTAATATTGTACTTTTTAATTTTAATGAGAAGGCAATATGATGTAAAGGAAGTAATGTCTTGGATTCTTATCGAGTATAATATATTTGATATATTTTATTCAATTATTTAAATAGATGGGCGACTTTAATATAAAATGATACATTAAAATCACCAGTTTCGCTATCCCGCTCTCTATTTGATATGTATACAATGTGATACCAAAATAAAGTAATAAATAATAATATTATATAAAACTATATAATTTGTACATAGGTACCTACCATAATACCATATGAATATATCAAACTAATACACAATATGAATTACACATTAGTATGTAGGTTTTGCCCAAGGTGTAACTTTATTCTTATTTCTTACAATCAGTAGGTATATCAAAATGTTAAAAATATTTTAATACGATTCAACTACGAATATATTTAGTATTTACTAATTAATCATCTCAATTCAAAATATCATAATATTATCAGAGTGGGTACCTGCTTTATTTATAAGCTTAATTCATAAGACACAATATGTAATTATGTTGGTTCCTGAAGAAAACATACTTTCACTCCCATTTTCATTAAAACTCACTTTTCACACTTGTTGATACTCGCAAATATACGTATTCCTATATATACATATAAATATAGTATTCATAATATGCATGCGTCCTATAGATACATGTATTTTGTTCAGATAGTAGTTTTATTCATTATAGTATTGATCAATATTATTCACAGTAATTTTGTTCGCTTCTAAATTTACCACTTACGTGTTAAGTTTGATACTTGTATTATTATTTTTTTTTACATTTTAATTTATGTTTTCAGTTTGCAGTCGAGCAAACATTACTGGGTTACACTAAATCTTTACTCTTTCGCTAAATTCAGATCTACTCCAGTTATTTTCACACAATCTAAAAACGTGTGAATTGTGAATTTGATAATTTCTCAATTTTCGTTGTATACAGCAGTTTATCATAATTTATAAAAACCATGATGAAAATTCCTACTTTCTCCACTTCAAATCTAATGTTTAAGTAATTCATCATTGTGAAAATCAGTCAGCCGTTACCACTAGGCCAATTGTGTTTTCCGATACTTTCAAATAAAAACCGCTTAAATTGTTCACCGTAAATCCGTAGTATACCTACATTGGATCAAGAAAAAAAAAACTAACGGGAAATCAGATATGTATCATATAACAGCCAGTACCTACGACGCGTGTTACCGTGTCGCCAAAAACTGCGACGATGATACGACGGTAAACAGTAGACATAAGGATATCGTTTTTGACTAACCGTTTCGGTCTACGGAACAAAATAGGGAACAAATAATAGATACTCGAGGGCACACCCACAAACAGTATGTACATACGAAAATAAAAAGATAATAATTAAATGAAGTTTTCGCGACATCAGTTTGAAAACAAAAAATATGCTTACATCAAAAGTGACATTGCCAAAGTGTCCTCTAGTTTTTCTCAAGCAGCAACGATATATTACCGGAGTCTTTGGGCGCCAGCCTGTCTAAGTACTCCCAAAATATCGTAAACATGACGCCTACGCAGTATCGGTTAGGCGTCACCACAAAAAACGAAGAAAAACGAAGAGCTGCACGCATTGCGGTTTTCGTGAACCTCGTCCACGACCCAAAGTCCTAAACCCATAGGTACAGACACTATAATATACGTGTTACTCAATGAACCGCGGGTCACGACTATAATATAAACACTAACGCCGTGTCCTACGTGAATCCGACCTACGCGACGAAAAACAAAACAGTTTGTATTTTGTCGCATCGGACGCATCGTATTGCGACAGAACAGCATGGTCAGAATAGAATTCGTTCGCACGAGTCGCACTCGTCGGATTCATGTAGGACACGGCGTAATACATAATTTTACACGTTCAGACATGCTGCAGTTCGAATCGTATATATTAGGAAGTACTCACTGTTGAAGTACAGTATCTTCCTGGTGGAGCCGAGTCTGCGGATGGGCGACTTGAACGCCGACGCGTCCGCCTCGTCGAAGCCCCCGATCAGTTCCTCGGCGCACAGCATCTCGACGATGGACCGAATGGCGACGCCGGGCGGTGGCCGTTATAATATTATCAGACGAGCGGCAGGTTACCGTAGGGTAGGTATGTCCCGCAGTGT
The DNA here is from genome assembly GCF_037042655.1 of Diuraphis noxia. Lineage (NCBI taxonomy): Eukaryota > Metazoa > Arthropoda > Insecta > Hemiptera > Aphididae > Diuraphis > Diuraphis noxia. The sequence goes on from NW_028301714.1 coordinate 72,207,947, forward strand.
CAAAACTATGAACGTCGTCGGCACGGAACAACCGCGCTCGTTTACCGACCAGCCACCACCGCCACAGCAGCAGCCGCGTCGATCGACGTCGTCGGGATCTTCGCAACAACCGTCGCGAAACGCATAGCGCAAAAAACAAATAAAACCGAGAAAAAACGTGATTACCGCGCCGCGGGGCAACAGGTGTGCTGCCGTTAAATAAAATATAATAACGTCAACGACGAAAATAATAATATATCGTTGGAAAAGAAAAAACTGCACTTCGTCGTCGTCGTACCGCGTTCGTTTGCCGACCACAGCGACCACCGGGCACCACTTCTGTTTAGTAACAATACCTATAACACGCCGTTGTCCCGTTTACCTGCAGCTACTCGTCGCGCAGACAGCGTATTGCACGCACACATGGACCGAAAAAAAAAATCAACTGCCGATCGACGGACACCTGCACACCGTCGTACACGCGACACTACACTGCGTTCGGCGGACGTGCCAAATATTGAAACGACGATAACACCAACGGCGACGGGAAAAACGGTTTAAATGATAGAAAAACACGCAACGGACGACGCGATAAAACCAGTTGACCTGGACGGACGCCGTGCGGGCTCTGCGGCGTCGTCGGTCGTGTCGATGCGTGGTTACCGCGGTGTTGTCGGCGCCGCGGACCGAGCGGGGAGCGGGCCCGCCGCAGTCGTCGTCGGGGAGACTGGACCGCGCAAACAGAGCAGCGCCATCTTTCGTCGGCGGCGGTTTACCTGCCTCGCTCCGGTTAAAAAATCGTTTGTATCATTATAATAATATTATTATTATTATGTATTATATTTTAACCCGTCGGGCGTCTTGCGAAGACGAAATATTTTTCACTCGAGTTTTCGTCTTCTTCTTCTTTTTCTTCTTCTTTTCCCTCTCCTTCTTCTACTTCTTATTATTATAATTATAATAACCCTGCACTTAGTGCACTCGCGTATTATCTTTCGTATAACCAATATACGCAGTTAGTAGTACCAGTTACAATGTAAATACACTATAGGGAACGGTTAAAAATGCAGCCGAGACCGAAAAGATTTTTTTTTACCGTGTTGGTTAGTATAATAATATTATTACGTATGGTTGCAAATCTGGTTCACCACGTGGCGACGAGAACAAAACAAATCTCTGGTCGGCGAACGCGAACAGCTTACACGCGCGCATTATATTTTTTTATAATACGCATACCGAAAAAATAACACGGTGTAACGGGATCGAACATAATACAATATTATTGTAATACACTGTATGGTGCCTCGGATTCGTAAATAGCATAATAAGATAATATGTTACTAAATATCATAACCATGCAAAAACCATTCGGTCCATATATTTTACTGTAGGTACTTGGAGAACAACGGAGATTGACGAGCACGCGTTTATATCAGACACGCGTACTGCGTAGGCATACCTATTTGAATATAATATTATAATATTATTGTGTGAAAACGAATCTGTCGTCTCGAATTTATTGCGTTGCCAGCGTGTATAAAATGCAATTAAAATTGATCCGGGCTTGGTTGTTGGTAGAGTTTTAAGTCTTAACCGTAAGCCATACACTTGAAACGGAAAATAAATATCCGTAGAATAAGTAATCCGCTTTAAGTGTGTATAACCATAGTAAATATGTACATGTATATTGTATATAAATTCTAAAGGTGTTTGTTTGGCGTATTATAAAATATTTTAAGTATTTTGAACGCATTAATTTTTTTATGCGTTAAAACGTTATATATTTTAACGTAGTTTGAATATTTGAGAAATACGAATAAATTACAAATAAAATCGAATAAAATTCTGCGCGAGTAAATAAAATCTTAGTTTATAATATATATATATTTCTATAATTCTATACATGTATACAGACAATCTGCTGTTTTTCTTTAACCAACCAGACCCCCTCACTCCCTCTTTCCCCCTTAGATACTTATTTACAAATAATTATAAATGTCTGTTGTATACTAGTCTTGTATTATATATTATTCGATAAACTAAATTATTCGAATGCACTATAAACGATTGTGTTTACATTGGTCGATTGATCATGGAATACGAATTTTCAATGCATCCAGATCCAACATACGTAAATTTATCTCAGCAACGTTGCCATAATAAGTAAGCTATGAATGTACAAACGTAAAAGAAATGAATTAGCAGATTTTTTTTACTAACACATAATTATTATTGCCTTTAATTCAGATAAGCTATCTGTATAATTTAATTATGTTCATACCTAGTTTATATTGTTTATAACAGTTGTCAATATCTTGAATTCAGGTGTACAATTATAAAACTTAGGTTTTAAATAGGTACTGAATTTATTATAATCTTAAATATTTTACAACGGTAACTTTTTTTTTTATCAACATTATATTACTGGTGGATGACTTTTGCACTGCAAATCACACTATGTGTCATTACAGGAGAAAAATAAACGATAAAATAACGTTATAATAAACAAAATAACCATTATACAATGCATTACAACATTAGTAATACAAAAGAAAAACAAATTCTGTTAAACTAACTGCCTTAAATGAAAATTCGAAGAACGAATATATAAGAAAACAAACAAACAATTAAAATATAGGTAATTATAATGCATGACCTATTAATTGATATAGAAAATAATATTATTTATACATAAAATAATAATATGAATTAAATACAAATAATAATTAACAGAATTTAGAGACTTATGTACAAAAATATAAAACCAATAAATCTATTTGATTAATCAAACATAAGTACAATTAAACACTTTTAACTGGAAAAAATAACAATTTAGTATAACTAACTTAAAATATTCTGTAAAACAAAAACAACGAAAGCATTGTAATACCAAAGACTAAGTTTATATTTTAGATACCTGATACAATCTAAAATAAGTGGATCCCACAAAGGTTAAGATCAATATGACACAAAACCATCTGACTGCATTCAGCCAATGAGGTTGTAAAATTTAAATGTTAAGCCTTAAACCTCATTAAGGTTAAAAAAACCTATAAATATTTTATTTGGATTAAATTAATATTAAATATGTATCAGCTATTATTGTTATTCATACTATTTATTATTTATATTATTTAATCTCGTTTAGTGTCATCGTTTATGTCTAATAAAGAATTTTATAATTTATAAAGCTATTGTGAAAATATAATGTGCAGCGTATTATACTATATAATATTTTATACACAAACCAGTACAATAATAAGTTTACAACACAATATTGACGAATCCACCGTAATGTGTTGTTAACACTCAGTGATGGACGACTGACATCATCAAATTACAATAATAATTTATCTTCAATTGAACAACTCGGACTCTTATTGTTATTTGTTGTATTATTATAGTATAATGTAATGATAAAATAACGCGGTTTAAGATTACAAGTTACAACACATGTAGAAGGAAGATTAACATATTTGTAATTTGTGTAATTGTAGTATATAAAATATTATAGGTATGCAAATTAATAATTAATTACAAATCTTATATTATTATCACAGGCATATTATAAAGGTTTAATAATATAATATGTAATTTACAAGCATTTTTATATTAATTAGCTACAGTATTTATAGTTTATATTTTAATAATGTTTATACATTTAATCGCTTGGTTAGAACCACGGCTGCATAATAAAAGAAAATTCACGTATATTATATTAATTGATTGCTTTTTGATTAATATTGAATTAAAAATCAAAATAGGACATAGGTAATACCTCCGTCGACCGATTCAAAATGAGAACAGATACTTTGTTTTTTTCATATTGTATATTATTATAACTCCTGGTCCCAGGAAAATTGAAAGTCAAGGATCACCTGTAACACGACCAACCCTATACTTTACGTTATGAATAGTAATAATTCAAACAAAAATTATGTAAGTAAATTTATAATATTATTCATATTATTTATCAATATTGTTATATAATTTTCTTCATACTTTTTTTTTTCAAATTTATTAAGGCTTCAACAACACAGGTTTTTAGCCTACTTTAATCAAATGTTAAACAAGAAAAAGAATATATGTATACATCACAATTTAGTATGAATTTTTTTCTTCATACTATCATCGTTAAATTAGTAAATAATTCGTTCAAATACTGAAATATATTCATAGTTAATTATTTATGTATATATTTACGCGATACATTACGTAATTATATTTTTATGAGTTTCAATACATTTTTTTTAAATAGCTATCGCTATTAAACCACTACGAAAAATTCATAAAATTGAACAGATGAATATTATTAAAATATGTTTAGTTTTAGTAGTTTTACTAAGTATATATTATAATACTGAATATAAAATGATAATAAAATCAATTATTAAAATTTTGTCAGCAAAATGTTAACTATGTTAGCAACTAGTTAAATTTATTCATTATTTGACAGTAAAAATACATATAGTATAGTAGGTACCTAAATTTATTATTTTAATTTTCTGTCCTTGGATTTTGACATTCGATTGATGCTTAAATTAGGCTCTACGTCTTAAAAATAAAATAAAATTATTCAACTCCAGACTTCATTTGCTCTTGTAGTTTTTTTGCACCCAAGCTATCCACAGGCAATAAGCTCTAAATTAATTAGGATATTATCACACCGGTGTGATTCAATGATACTTATACAAATACCATGAAGATCTGCCAAGCTTTAAACTCTATGAACAAACCTGGTTCCTAATAAATTTTACTTTGTCAATTCGTTTCAACTGATTGATCCAGAATTTCGTCGATTTTTCAAGACATTTATTTTTTAGTGGCAAAAGTACATCGATTCTACCAGTAGCAATTATCATGCCACAGAAGGGCTGAAAAAGAGATGTCTAAAATGAAATTGGCCTAGAGACTTTAATCTATCAGGTGGTACTACAGGTCCACAAAATGCTTTCTCAATTATTCTGTTCTTCCCTACATGTCATCAAAATATTTACCGCATATTTTTATTAATTATACGATTTTAACTATTAATTTCAAATTTAAAAAATATACAATATTATATGTACGTCCATTATACGTCAATATATAACAATAATATACTCAATAACATACGTTAATATTATATAGAAATAAAGTAATTTAAATTAGGTACCTAAGAAGTACGATGACGATTACTATACGTTCAATTTACTATTTTAATTGATCTAACTTCATGCGTAATCGAAAATTAAAAAAAAGTTTTTACAAAATAATTGTACTAATTATCGCAAAGTCTAACACTATAACGTCTATAACCATGTTTATTGTTACAAAATTATCACAAAATATAGGTAATATTAAATTTGTATTCAGTTATATTATGAAACTTATTGGTATCACTACTTGAAACTGAAATTTATACCATATAGCTATTTTAACACACACCAAAGTATTATATTTTTAGTATGTATCTACTTAGAATCCAAGTTGTTATAATATTCAAACAAAACATAATACAATGAATAATTATTGCAGTAATTATTTATTTGACGCATATAAAACAAATACTTAATTAATAGTAACATAGGTAGATGATTAATTTGTATAATAAAAACTAAATAAACTGAAATTAATTTTTGTTAAGTTGTAACGACTAAAGCTACAAAATATTGTAAACATGTTGACTTTTACCTTGTATTAAAATAACAATCCTGTGGAGATCTAGTTAGTACCTAATATTAATACCTATAAAGTTACTAATCAAATTAAAATATAAATGTCTAAAGTAGTAAATATTAATAAATAGTATTATAATTAATTTTTGGATCATTCGTTTAACAAGAAGAAATGCTAGAAAATTAAACTACAAAATATATATATATATAAACACGTGATTGCAAAACTGATAAGTAGATAGATTTTGCAAAACCTAAAAGTACATTCTTATTTTTTCCCCAAAATTTTTTTAATGTTATGATTTTCTAAAATGCATAAATAGCTTAGAAAATTTAAATGCCCTTATGTTATTATGGTTGATTTTATATTGATGATAATATACAGTACGCACATAGTTGATGACAGTTCTTATAATATTTCAAGGTAAACAAGAAGAGAAGGTGCCTATTATATAAAACATGGTTTATGTATAAGTGCACAACATCGACTTATTTTTTTCAGTTGAATATTTTTACTATACATTATTTTAGGATAAATATAGTATGATACAACTATGTACAATGGATATTGGAATAATATAGTTGATGCACAAACCAACATATGCATTATAATATCACGATTTTATCAAATCCTTAAGATATTAGATAATATCGGAGGTAGCACAGAATATAAAACAATGAAATGGCATGAGAATAGTATTATGAAGTTATATTTTATGTGAGAATATTTTAATACCTACGAAAAAAGCTTTAAATAATATAATAATAATCGTCGACGCTGTATTTTAGAATGCTTACATATAAGTTCTTTGACCCAAACACATTTCCATGGATCACCATGTTTTTCTTCATTTTTACATGAATAATATACAACTAATGTATTATGTATAATATCAATAATATTTTATATAAACGTATTTATTCACCGTATTTCTTTATTAAATTAAAGATTTTCATATAATGACATGGGCTCTAGTCAAAAAATAATTATTATAATTATTATAAGTACCAATTTAATATATTAAATTACGCTACAGACTTCGAACGAATATACCTAATACTTATATTATTTATAATACGGAAACTGCAGCAGATTCACTTTGGCCATAAAGTCGGTATAGTAGTCAAAGCATGTTATATTCCGTCCACGTGTGTGACAATCATACCTATCACATAATTTGCCGCAAAAGTCTCGGTTTCAAAAAATATATTATTCTTTAACTTAGCAAAAATATTATTTTACGAGCTACCCACGTTGTTCGTTATAGGATGTACGGTACGACACATGTGTATCCAATTTCTCTTGCCATATGTTCGCTGAACCCTGGAAACTACTATCAGCAGACATAATAATGACTAATCATTTAGCACCTTATTTAAATCAGGTTAAAATTATAGGAATATAAGATAAAAGTAAAACATTGTCGTAAAATATTTGAAAACAACGATTAAGTAGGTATATCATTATTCATTTTTATTCAGATTTAAGTATTAAAGATTTGAATTCCAACGAATTTCCTGTTATAACGTATAAAATAATATATTCCGATATTCATTAAATTAACCGTATTTAATTAATTTACTAGTATTTATAATATAATTTCCATCAAAATCATAACATTACTTACTTTATATAGGTAGTTACATAATATTATGTTTCAGTTACATTATTTATTTACCTACCTCCAATACTTTTTTTATAAAAAGTTTAAAAAAGATATTGAGTACCATATAATATCGAGTATTCGTTTATATATTATGTAAAATTTAGGGAATAACTGTTAAATTATATTTTGTAATAAATTTCAAACAATCTAGTCATACACAAACTTTAATCAATAAAATGTATTATAAGCTGCAATATGTCTAAAATATGTTGATATATAAATATTAAATCGAAAATTTAAATATAATGTAACTAATGGCCTTTAAAGTTGAATTTGGAATATGGATAGATAAAAAAAAAAAAAAAACAATAATAATAAATTCAGTAATATAGCATGTTTGATGGATGTAATTGACTATTTCTATAATATTTTAATTAATTGCTGTTTATTAACATCCAATTGCCTGATGCGTGTTACAATTAAATTAATGGCATAATAATTATGCCATTAATATTATTAAGGTCATATTATTATTCGACAATAACATAGTGGCTATGACAACTGTGTTTATATGAATTTCGAAAATAATTCAAATCACTCGTTTTAATGATAATATTTGTGTTGATAAATATATTTTGTATCTATTAAATTATAAGTCTAGTAGATATTTTATTTGACCTGTATAATATGTAAATGTATACATTATTAAGGGCACATTGAACTAAACTTATATCTGATGACTTGCTATTTATAATAAGTGATAACTGTATTATAGGCTATACATGTGTAGTAGCTTGATTTTCGAAAATGTTCTTCTAAATATTATTTGTATGATTATTATTAATTGTATAATATTTATACGTCATGTTAAATTTAGATCTCTTAAAATCATTTATTTAAGTTAGTGGGTCATATTTTGTTAATCATCATTTTTTGTGGAGACGAAAAAAGATTATAGTAGATACTTACTTAGTTAGGTATAGCATTTAAAAATCAATTATAACAGAATGAATCATAGACATCTAATAAGAGAAAAGTAAATAAAAAATATTTGTTATAATTATTATAAAAAATCTATAATTTAGTAATAGTAGGTAGAAATTATTTATTATTATCATTAAAATTAATTTTAAATTAGACTGGAGACTGGAGAAATTTAGTGTTAAATAAAAATACAAATTACGCGTATTTTTAAAATTTTTTTTTTAACTAGATTTTAAATTATAATTTAAGTTTATCATACCATTAAATTTCAGGAATATTATTCAAAAAATAAATTACTACTTACTAATATGAAAAAATAGAAGATTTTTACGTAAGTTAAAATATAAAATACCTCGGCCTAACCCTAGATCGTCGACTCACCTGGGCCCATCATACGCGCGTAAAAAGACTTCAACTAAACCTCCGACTTCGTATGCTCAAAACTTTACTACTGAATAACAAACACACAAACCTAAATATGAAACTTTTAATGTATAAAACCTTTATCAAACCCATTTGGCCTTATGGTCTCCAACTCTGGGGAAATGCTAAAAAATCGAATATAAACCGAATCCAGGCTTTCCAAAGCATTGCTTTAAGAAAACTAACAACCCCCCCCGGCCCCCCCATATGTTTCAAATCATACCCACCACACTGATTTGAAAATTAAATCTGTCAAAGAAGAAGCAATAATTTACTATAACAGATTCCACAATCGTCTATTCTCTCATTCCAATCCTCTTATTAAAGCTCTCTCAACAAATGCTATTCCTGGAAATCCTTCAAGACGCTTAAAGCGCAAATGGTGTAGAGATCTTTTAAAATAGAAAAAAAAAAATTTTTTTTTGTTTAAAATATTAATTCAAAACTTAAAGTGCCATCATTGGGTGGCTTCTTTTATCAAATTCTCATGTTACTTATTTAACTTATAGCAAATACTCTTATTGTATCTTTTAGGAACAGATTGTGTATATATAAATAAAGGAAAAAAAAGTTCAAATATTGATACTAATGTTAATTTCATAGTATTTGATAAATGTTAAATATGTGTTATATATTTTACATCTTTTTTATTTCACCACAATTTATTGTAATAAACAATGATAACTCTAGTGACTAATGTTTATTTCTGGACGTTTGGTACTTTTGCAGTTGTGGGGCATCGATGTAATTAAGGATAAAATCAATTTGACCTATGACTATAATATTATGTATAAATCACTTGATTGTCATAATTGATTTTTAAACATAATATTATAATATTACATTTTAATCTGTAGATAAAATCTATTATTATAGTTGCAAATAATTATTTTAAGCACGTATTGTATTGAAAAACAATACATATTTTGATATTATTATAATCGCTATATATAGCTGTATGAGCACTAACAATATAAATAAGTAATTGAAATTAAAGTAAATATATTCAGCACACAACCAATGATAGTTGTAGGTATTCGACACTAGGAGAATCTATCAAATAAATTAATATTAAAATTTCACCCGATTGATATTACGACCATAGATATTATTTAGAAACGTTATTACGTGTACAGGTATTTTCGTTCGCTTAATTAATACGTAATCGATTTATATTTTTAAACTGTTATTTGACGTAACCAATAAGAATAATATTTTTTAAAACGTTTAATTTTTTTACCCACCATTAATGGATTTAGAGTGTATTATTACACATTTATATATTATATATAAATTATAAAAATACATATTATATAAAAATAAATCATAATAATACACGAATAAATGATATTGCGCTGAACTAAATTAGTAAATTTGTTGACCAACTTGTTTGGCTGGAATGCAATACGCACGACAACCCACCATCGGCAGCGCGCCTATACCGACCTTGCCGGCTGTTTATATTATATTTTGTATTTAATGCATCCGAACAGAGCAATGAAATGACATCGAATTAGCAAATCCGTTCTGTAATGCTTTCGATTCGTTTGAACGTGTATCATGTACATCGACTGGAAACTAACGCATATATTAGTCTTAAATATTAATACTATATTACTCGTCTGTCTCTACGGCATAATAATATACATATTATATTATTATTATTAAACCTATCGTATGTTATGTATATAGTGACCGTAGTCCGCAGCAAGGCACGCGGCGTTCTCTCCCGAGGTTAACGTCCTATAACCACGGTAATATGCAAACGCACAACACTGGCGAGCTAATATTATTATTATATTATTTCGTTTCCATTAATTCGTCTAATTAATATGTATCTCGAAGTACGAGCAGACGTCTGTGCACTACAATAAATCAATTATCCACTACCGCGGGAAACCGAACGACACAGTTCGAATCGTGCGGTTGATGTATACAGGCAGGGTACACACAATATAATACTATCATTATATTATATACATGCGCATTTGTATTATATATGTATAGATAAGTTGGTACAACAACAACAATAATTCGTCCTTTCTCCGTGACGTGCAATACCGTTCAACGACGTGTAATTATAATACAGAAACGCGGAGAAAGAGAGAAAGATAGTTAGAGCTTAGAGACATATATATATATATAGTATATACACATATACATACATATTATATTCATTCCGATAGCTGCGTATGCATAACGTTTTGTACATAATACAATCAATGATTAATATATTATGTATGTATAAACATTATACTTGTATAACATAATCGCGTAGACCATACAACAACGGTCGAATATGCACGAAAAGTCCCGTAGGTCATTTGTAAAGTTATACATATTTTTTAAAGAGACATGCTCGTTTTAATTTTATAATAAGAGGTTATTTTTAACAACGTAAACATAATACGAAAATAAATAAACGTAATAACATTATAATGTTATTAAGTACACACACATTATACAAATATTGGATCAATAAATCGATAAATTATAATTTTACAACTTTCTTGCACTCGGTACGATTTCCATATTTTTTCTATGCTCACTTTTTTATTCGTTTAAAAAACACTTTAGGCACTAGCCACAATACAACTGTGTTCAGGTAGTATATGTCATTATACGACTTATGATCGATCGAGTACAAATTGCAGGTATCTACCTTTTTAATACAAAGTTATACGCCGATAGGTTTTTTTTTTTTAATCTGTATAGAACGGAAAGTCCAAAACAGGACATTTTCAATAAACATAAATATATTTACACATAGAAGAGATTGATAAAATATTATAGTGTACCTATAGTATAACCTGCTTAGGCGCGTACAAGGACTGTCGTAAAGTTTTAATCACATTCTGTTATACTGATTTAACACGATAAAGTTTGAGATATTTACAACGATTATACCACCTACCTATAATAAAGATCGTGAAATAAAGTAAAATTGAAAATAACATATAAATAGTTTACAGATACCGATACGCACATACATAAAAAAATACGTAACATATTTTCTATTTGCAATCTTATAATAAATTCATCCTAAGCACTAATTGGCGCATGATACAAAATCGCCGTATAAAATATAATAATATGATAGGCGTGTTAATATTATGTGTTCGTAGGTAGCTAACTATAATATTATATTTTCTCAGTATATATTTCTCGATCTATACACGATAGGAAAAAAAACAACTCGTTTGAACGGTTAAAAATATTTTATTCAAGAGTATATTAATACGAACAGCTTAACGAATTGCGTAAGTATATATATATACTATATTTATATAAGTATATATATATATATATTTATACCTATATAGATGTATAAATAATAACAGCAGCATGCGAAAACAGCGGAGCAGCCTTTTTATTATAGTGTATTGGCGGGTGCCCCTTTTGTCAAAGTCCCATTGTTCAGTCAAAACGTGCACATAAACGTATTACGTGCCTATAACTGCATGCCTGTAAGCTATATACATATATCTATATAGCGCAAGCACTGTATACAGGCACGCATATAAAATGTTCGTCTGTTTACCGTTCTGGATGGGGGGGGGGGGGGGGGTGCGCGACATTTCTTGTAAACGTATAGCAGCGAAGGACAGATTGAATAAAGGTACTTATATTAGGGCGGTATTCGAGGGAATAAGATATAGGTACATTACACAGGGTGGTGTAACAGGAATAACTGACAAAATACGTATATAACTATAACCGACCGAGTGCAATGTGACTTTTGTTCCAATCGATGGTTAAAAAAACTAAAAAATATCAATATACGCGATTATATGAATGTGAAATCAAGATGATTAAATATAATAGCTATACCTAAATTCAGGTGTCATATCAAGTACCTTAATTCGATTTTTCAGTTATTCTGTTACACCCTGTATACGTGGCTATTATACTAATATAATATATATGAATATTGAATACATACTTGTGCAGTATGCTGTGCAAATAAAACGGTCAACAGAAAAAAAATTATATTATACACGTCGTATATATAGTGCCTCCCTCAAACGATGACGTGTATATTATTCTTATTATTATATAGGACGTGTGCCAATTTCAAACGCGACAGATCGTTTCGCATTGTGTGAATTTAGTAGAAATACCTAGATAATATTATGTCTTAGATTATAAGTAGAACGATGAATGCAGTATTGGTTTTACAATAATACACTATTTATGTATAACATTTTTACAGTAGAAAAAATTCTCTGTAGACGTTTTAAAAAAAGTTTTTTTGTAGAAAATTGGTGTGTACTTTTAGAGACAATTGACATTTTTAAAACCATTCGAAGGCTTTTTTATTATAAGGATCAATGATCTTCAACAATACATTTAAGAGGTGTACATAAATACAAAAAAACTTGTTTGGGTTATCACTCCCAGTGGAGAGGTCCCAGCCTTAGTCTAATAAGACGTCTAATGTCTTGAAAATTATCGAGTAGTTGAATTGCTGCTGGATTGGTGTGTTTATCTAGTCTTTTCTCATGTAGACAATTAATGAAAAAAAACTCCAAGTAATTTTCGAAATAATCTTGAAATATTAAATATTTATATTCCCATTTCCTAAACAAGATAAATTTCAAAAATAAATTGTCTCTTTTAAAGTTATTATAAACATTTTAAATGTTTTACTTTTTTAAACTTTATTCAAGTCATGTAAAATATATTATCGTACTCAAGTAAAAAGCTTAACATTTTAATACAAGGTTCTTCTTGAGTTGTTCTTTCAGCATTTATTGAGGAATACCGAAAATGCATAGCTACATTAGTTATAAGTTATAACAATAGGCGTTTATATTAAAGTTTTTGACGAAATTTGTCATCAATAATTTGTCAACTATTTCATAGACATTAGGCATAACGGGCGTATGTAATTTGCGCCAAAGTCAACCAAAAAAAAAAATATATATATATGTAATTTGCGCTACGTCTAAAAATGTATTTTGGTGATTTGCGCCACTTTTTAAATTTGTAATTTGCGCCAAATAAAATTAAATAAAAAGGAATTATGTAATCTGTGCCCTAGAGTACCTACTAAAATTGTAATTTGCGCTTTTTTCCACCTTATAATATAGTAATTTGCGCCACTTATATTATAATAATATAAATAACTCCATGTATATTAAATATGTAAATTATCGTTAAGTAATAAAACATATTATAAAAATCAGTCATATTAAACTCGTAATTATAAATAAATGTATATAAAAAATCAAACTCCATGCATATTAAACATCTAAATTGTCGTTAATTAATAAAACATATAAAAATCAGTCATAATTATAAATAATTCGACGATATTGAGACGATATGTGACACGCGTCGGACGCATCAGAACGTATTATTGTATATCCTATGCGATATCGCTAAATTTATCTGCTGGTAAATTCCAACTGCTATTAAAGTTGAAAGTGTGGCGCAAATTACATATTCCATTTTGTTTTCTTTAGTGGCACAAAATACCAAAATTAATTAGTATATGTGGCGCAAAATACATGTTATATTTTGGCGCAAATTACATACGTACTTAAATGTACCTATTCGTGGCGCAAATTACAAGTAATAAAAGTGGCGCAAAATACCATCTCCCGGCATAACATATAGGCTGACCACTTCACAGACCGTCTTCGTTTAGATTCATTTTTCTTCGTATACATAGATTTATCATTGAATTTAATTTAAACATAATTAGAGTAATTAATTACAGTAATACCTACTATACCATCTATTATACAGCAGAACAAATTTTTCAGTTTGTCTTTTTTTTACTCATAGCGTCATAAACCATTATAATTAAAAAAGTTTTTGAGTTGTGTTTATTATAAAATTTTACTGATGATAATAATAATATACCGATTAAATAAATAAACAAAAAAAAATACATATTTTAGGTACCTACTTACTATAATAGATACAAGTTATGATCATAATTATTTTTAATATTATATATACTATAATGTATATTAATAAGAGTGGTTTTTGAGAAGTCACTAGGGGAGGGGAAGCGAAAACATTTTGCATACCTACACCTAAATGTACATACATATCCCATTTATATCACTGTTTATAACACAAGATGATTCACTAAGCATTCACCCCTATTTTTTCCTTTGATAATTAATTAATTCAGATTCTCATTTTTGGAATTTTAAAATATATTCGGAAATTTTTTGTACTACAAATGTCATGTGGAAATATAAACTTTAGTTTTTCAAATGAGAATCACATTTTTACTATAAGGTTTTTAGTGGATAATTGTTTTAAAAATTCAAATGAGTAGTTTTTGGTTATTGCATTGTTTCTTAATTGTTTGTTGAATAATAGTGTTGAAACATTTTTTTATAAAAATATATAATATAACAGTATACAAATATACTGCAGCAACTATATTATTAATTATACAATGGTCATTTTTACAAATATTATTAATGCTGATAGATTAATAATAACGACTAAAATGTTTAAATCACCAAAGTCCCCATATATTATAAACCCATTACGCCAAAGACCTTTAATCCTCAGAACACAAAGGTAAATATGTAACTAAAAAAATTACTCGTCCAAATTTTTAATCTGATACGTCTATTTTTTCAGAAAAATTATCCACTGAATAAATTACCGTTGAAAAGAGAATTTCTCGTTCAAAAAACAGAAGTTTCTATATTCACTTCTATATAATAATATGAAAAATCTCGAAGATTTGAAAATATGGTCTTTAAATATAATATTTATAAATCCCAAACAAAAATAAAAATTTAAATAACTGCATGCATTATTGAAGAAAAAGTGGCTGAGCATACTCTCTGGTAAAATCACCCTGTACATGTCATAATTAGACGAATGTAGTTGCATGTATATATACTATATATCTATATAGGTAGTAGGTATACGCAATAATGATGATGGGTGTAATTTACGCCTACTTGAGGACAAATTCTTCGCGTAAAACGGTACGGTACCGTTAAAACTTCAAAATCATTCGTCAGATTTTCGCACCAAATACGAGACAGAGCAATTAGAATAAGACGTACAAACGCAAAAATTCGAGAATAATACAAAAAAACAAAAAGGAATAACTGTTTTTTTTTATCTTTACGAAAAACGCATTCACTCGCACTAATGTCGTGTAGTTAACGTTTATTTCAGTGACTCGGGTTTTTGAATTACACTCCAAACAACACTTTTTCCGGCCTATTATATTTATATTGCCTTGCATTTCAGTGTATTATATAGTTGTACATCCTCCGTGCTTTAACCATACACAGACACACAAATCATCCTATATGGGTACGAAGTACGTACTATAATGAGTAGCTAGGTAATGACTAATGTCACGGTTCGGTTTAAACGTTCGTCGTTCATTCCGAGTGCAATAATATCATTATCATAATATGTAACGTTTTAACAATCAAACTAAAATACAGTGGAAAAACAACAACGATCCGACTATATTATATTATTAGAGAGACATTTGGCCGTTTTTTATACACATTAATTCGAGACACAAGCAATAAGACCGTTCAAAGTCCAAAGTTCATAAACGCCACAATTTATTGCCAAGTATTATATTAGATTGGGTTTCACTTAGGCGAATAATAATCTAAAAATTTTCCGAGTACATCATTTGTGTGAATTTATAATTATTAGCTATATGTATAGCAGCAGCGGCACGAGTTGAAAATTTTAATTCGAAAATGATATTATTAAATTTAATATAGTTTGTGTAATATCAACAATTCAACATGCAGTACAACTATGCCATATAGGTACATATATATATATAAAAACATGACGTACGCTATAGACGTCGGAAATCGAAAACACCTTTTCTCCATGGCCGCAACGTATAATAATAATATTACATATTATTATAGCTAGGTATCGCTCGATAATTGTTATTGTTATTCGTAGAAATACTTTACGCAGTGAATCATTATTTTATTACACTCGGTCGTTTCGTTTAACGTCCATCGACTTTCTGATTTTTAAGCCTGTTCGATTTTTTTTACAATATGCTTTACTTTACTTTTAAACGCATATAATATATTGTTTGCTTTAATAAATATTCGGTGAACTTATTGAGTCAATACTGTTACGTACAATAATGATTATACAACCATAGAGGTAGATATAGTAAAAATAAAAATCAATCTCCCAGTATATAACAGTTGTCTCGGCCGGTGATGGGTCGCGAATGCTCGCGATTAGAAAATTATTTCTATGGTCTGTGAAAGTTACTGCATATACAAATTTGAATGGCCATATAAAAACCGAAACCTTAAATAAAACCTCGAAATCAGTATGCTAAACTTATATAATTGGAGACCTCAGTTAAACCAACTCTGTGTAAAAGCATTACCTGAGTAATGAGCACCCTCTCCCCACAACTAAAAAAAATCTTGCCTACGCAACTGTGAAATTATGCATTGTGATGTGATGACGAAAAACCATTGATGAGAAAAACAATCGTGAAAATAGTCTCATTCTCAATTTACACGATATAGTATATTATGTATATAATAAATGTCACTTTTACAAAAATCCATTACCAATTATTTTCGTGTATTACCATTTTTATGAATCTAAATAAGTGTGTTGTCGTAAAAAAAAGGTTGAGAAACACTGATGTATAATATTATTGCGCACGTCTTTGATAGATTTATTTAACAATATAATAATATGAAATATTGTTCGTTGGTCGGCGGATGGTTTACACATTACACACATTGAACTTGTGCGTGAAAAATATTGAATTATGTTTTTGTGTTTGATCACGTTCTAGACAAATATAATAATAATAATAATAGAATATAGTATAATATATAATACGATTATTATTGTGTGCAAGTTCGTTGCAACAACGGTAGTTAGGTTCGCGAACGGACATTGGAATATGTGAATGTGGGCATTTTTAAGGTCATTTGAATTATTTGTTCACCCACTGGTAATTAAACGATACGATATATCTACATATTGTACGCGTGTGTAATATAATGTTCGTTTACGAAAAACACTATATAGACGAACAAACCAGCGTGAACGGTGTAAACGATACACGTCGTTATATATGTCACATCACATACCTAATTATTATTTAACCGTTTTGCGTTTACGTATACCATCACGGTATACGCGGTTACGCAGTGCGTATCATATTATATACAAGCACAACTAATATTTTGTCTCTGTAAGTGAAGACGCCAATGGTTGCATATTATTATCACGCATATCGTAGATACGTATAATAGATGCATAATAATATTTCATTCGTTCACAAATTACATGTCTACATATATGATACGTCATATTATTGTACGTATTATTTAATATTTATATACTTATAATCAACGCTATAATTGTGACATATAAATGTGCGTGCCTAGGATTAAATAATATAATCATTGGAAGATTACATCGATTATCGTTAATATAATAATAATATATCATAACAATAATCGATTGGTTGATTTTTGCGTGATATTATGTACGCGGATTTTATGACCTGCAATTATGTTTTTATTTTTGTTGTTATCTTATTCGACCATAATATTATTGTTGTATATTATATAGTTTTAGTGAAATCTCATACCATCGAAATTGTTTTTATTTTAATTTTTTTTTTTTTATCCACGATTCGTTCCCATTGAAAACCACGATCGCTGTCGCCGTCGCAGTCTTCATCCGTATTCGGCGTTGATGCCAAAATAAATGTAACACACAATATAATAATATAAAACACTGCTTACTCATAGTTATTACATATTATTACGTATATGAATATATATAAACTATAAATACACATTTCGCGCGTGTTGCACTCTAAGGGCCGTTCTTACAATGTCCGGTTAAGTGTCGGTTAAGACTAACCGGTAGAATTCTATCGGTTAACTCATGATAAATTCTTCCGGTTAGTGTTATCAGGCACTAACCGAGCATTGTAAGAATGGCCCTAAGTCTTTTACGTCTTCCGGCGCGTACCTTACCTCCAATCCCAATCCTATATAATATTATAATATTTTACTTTCGACAGCCGCTGCGGGTCGCGCGTTTTCGTCGTCCACGCGGATTACGTAAACGCCGCTAGAAATTCGAACGCGTTTTCGCCGTTTTGTTGGCAAAAATTGGCTTTCAGCCGGTCCTTATCGGGTTAGGTAGGTAGGTGCCCATAATACATATTATAGGTTCAATATATTACACTATTGCAGGCTGTATATAATATATCGCATGGTTTATTGGAAATCTCACACGCGGCGTGATGGCGACCGGCAGTTGTTGTAACGATATGCCAAGGTAGGTTAGAGTATAGGTATACCTACACCTATACAGTAATAATGATATTATCGTGTCGACCGTCCCGCATCGTCAGCATCATCGAGTTGCGGAGAGAAATTCGCTGCACTTTTACCCGATAACGACGACGGTAGCTGACGGAAATAAATAATTTAATATTAACATTAATACGCGCCTCGTTGAGAATGAAAAAAATAAATAAATAACATTTATAATAATAATAATAGTAATATCACACGTGAGTCGAGCGTGTATCATTTTTGAAAGCGATCCGTCGATGGTCGATTGCTATCACGCACACGCACACACACACTTTGACCATAATAATAACATTATAGAATACATGGGTACCCCACAATAAGTATATAAAATTATAATGAGCCGCGACGAATATTTATTGCTTCTTAACCTCTGCGCCGGACAACCGGTTGCCGCGATCGATCGACTGCAATTATAACAATATCACGATAACAAATTATTATTATTATATAAAGAAAACGCTTCGTATTTGAATATTGTTACAATGTTCACCGTACCTATCTTTTCTTTTTCGTTTCCGACGAGTTTGGGGAATCGTGCCAAGAAGGAGAACGTCTTTTCGCGTGTCAACGACGTCATCGTATAATAATAATAATAATTTTTAGGTATTATTACTATGGAGTAGGCGCCCACAGCTCTCAGCTAGTCACGGTATAAAGCCTACAGGCGAGATCGACTGATTGTGTACTATTATTTCGGCGGAGATGACTCGTTCGTCGTACATCGTATAATATACGTAAATAATACACTCTCGAGATAAACACAATACCGATAGACATCAAATCCTCACTGATTTCGGTTGTAATATTATACCTACTAATATGGGTAATTTCGATTTAAAGATAAAATTTAAAAAATCGCATACTACCTGAAACGGAGTTATCGTCGATGTACGCCATGCGAAAATCTCATATAAATGATCTCTGCAGCGACTGTAATATTGTTTTTCCTCCAAGTCTCGTCATAGCATTGGAAAATTATTGACTCCGTCATCACACTTCGTGTTCGATTTTTTAGGTCCCGAAATTCCGACCGAAACCGGTGTAACGATTTCATGATGATTATTAATTAATAATTTTATTATCATCGGAATTGACGTCGTCGTTTCGAATTCTCTGTGACCCGTATTTTCCAAATCACCTGAACGCCGCGCCGCACGTATGGGGAGAAAAAAAAGAGTGAAACTTAATATTATTATGTTTGTTTACAATAGCCTATGACCTATGCCCTATACGGGTTTTATTTTTCAGGATTGGTAAATATAGGGTCTCAAATGATTTACCTTAATCGGTAAATTGAGGCCTGGGGAAAAAAAGGTAGTATAGATCGTAAGTTGGGTCCTGTAAAAAAAAAAAATTGTAAGTCCCAGCTAGTAATTAACAAAATCAAAAATAATATTATTTATAAAGTATTATTAATTAATATGTAATTTTTTTTCCAACGATAAAATAACGATACACTCTTAAAAATTCCTACAGTAATCACAGCTATTGAAAGTCGATAACTTTGTAACATCGTACTATCGTACCTTTGATTAAAAGTAATGAAGATATCGATAAGTAAGGCTTGTGCGTACGTATCAGCTGGTATCTTAATATTATGTACGTACGTATATATTTTTTTGTTATATTGTCATATAAACATTAAAATAAATTAAAATATGAAATAATTGTAGTTCTTATACCCCTGTAAGTCTTATTACAAAACCAAAATTTTGATACCTCCATTATTTCGGAAGATATCGCAATGGGTAAGACCTCGCGTGACACCTTATATATAATATATATACCTATATAATGACATTTTTTTTTTAATAACTAATATTTTTAATCGATATAAAATGTAGGTACCTAATATATTATAATAATAATGACATTTATTATTTATATTTTTAATTAGTAGCCGGGATCTATAATTTTTTTCCCCTGGACTCAACTTACCTATTAACTGTTTTTTACCGGGATTCAATTTTCTGCTTTCAAAATGTACCAAACTTATCTTGGACCCAATTTACCTAGCCCCTTGTTTTTATGCGCGAACAAATTATTGTCTTAACGAAAATAACTGTACTACACGCTTGTAAAACGATAAATGCTGTAGTAGTCAATAATGCAACGATGTACAATGTGAATTTCGTTTATTTCATTACGGCAACGGAATATGACCTGACTAGTGTGAGAGAGAGAAGAAAAACATTAAATTACAGAACTGTCGCCGCACGAAAAGTAAATGATAAAGTAATAGTTTTTGACGCGCGTATGTAAATAATTATTATCGTTGTTAATGTATTACAGTAGAGTGCTTTAATAGTAATTATTATTTGTGCTAAAAAACGGGCGTACTATATATACGACCTATATGAGTTTTTAATTTCATTCTAAAACCATCGAACACAATTATACTCACTAATCACTACTACTACAGCGTGTAAGTATGTGAAGGTACCGTTTTTGATCTATGTTTTTTTTTTTCGAGCATTTTTTTTTCTACGTTTTATTGTTATTTTGTTTCCATCGATAGTTTTATCGATAGCAACTCGTGAAATATAATATACCTAATATTATTTAATTAAGATAATTAAAAACGATTGATATGTAAATAGAATTAACATATCAACTGTTAAAATGAATAATTTATTGTAATTAACTTAAAAAAGAAAGGCTGATTATTGAATATCATTATAATATGATCAATAGGCATACAAAAGTACTATGGAATGAAATTAAAGTGTAATTAATTTTTACCACCACAGCAGTCACATGTATTAGACGCAATTGAACTTCGCTTATCGTCATTCGTTGTTGTTATGTCGAATTGACTAAGTAAAATCGCTTATTTCATAATATGGTGAAAATAACATTTCACCACACAATATGGAAAAATAATTTACCACTTATAGTCAAGTGGATAAAATTGATTTCTTAATTTTTTATATATTTTGCAGAATTTATTTGTCTAGCACTAAAAATAGGTACAAAGTACTACAAGGAATAAAAGTATAAAATTAATCCTACTATACTGGTAATAATTTAAACTTATCTTTATTTTATATCTTGATACTTGTAACCAATATTATTTGTATTGTATAAAATACATTTATATTTATATTTAATAATAACATAATATAGTATCTAATCAATAAATTTCGCCAAACTATCTGATCATCAATAAAGAAAGTTGAATAACTATATGATAGCAATATACATATAAAATTAAAATACAAGTTGATTAAACTTCAAAGTATTGTAGTATAATAATCGATGTCTACGCATTTACATTCAAGATATTTTTTAGTTATGACTAATGGTCAAAAAGATTTATTCAGCTATTCGTAGCAAAAACTTTGTAGATTCTCATGTAATTATTTTTTCTCCATGTTATAGAACATATATTGAAACTAGAGTTAAAGTTATGATGTAGCTATAACGTATTTATATATTTAATATTATATAATATTTATATTCCTACATTATAATATTTATAATAAATATTATTATTATCGTTATAGATGTTATAATGATAATAATTCTTAAACAAGAGATCACGCCAATGTGGATTACATAAATTTCATTCACCTCGTAAAAACTTCAAAACATTTTCCATTTTCTGAAGTCGTGCACGTTAGTGTCATGAAAATAATGTGGAGCGATTTCACTATACTATAATAAGTGGATGAAACAGTGTGTTGGCTTTCATATTTACACGAAAATATTATACATCATAATATTATGTTGAATGTTCTGTATGTTAGTAGTATAACATAATACATGACAGTATATAGTAATATAGATACATTAACATAACATTATTTGAAGTTTTAGATTAGCTGATCAACTCTTTTTTTATTATTGTAAATATAATTTATTTTGTATGAATACATTGTATAGCTGTTAGGGATGTGTAACATAACAATAATTATTAAATAATTTAAAAATTTAAAAATTATGAATCTTGCTAAAATCTTATTCAATGTATAGAAATGTTAAGAACGCAAATATTTTATACTGGTACCAAAGTTTCGATGATTTAACGTCAGGAAAACTTTAAATATATATAAATATTAAATAATATTCTAACCCATTAAATCTCGAACAACCGTTATACGTCAGCGACAGCGCACGCGACGAGACTATAATATTTTTTAAGCGTGAAATAATAATATTATTATTATAACAACAATCCTCATAATCGTACTACCCAACCACACCTTACCTATACCGAGGTATATGTTGTAGTGCTTCGTTTTTAAACGCTAAACGACTCGAATGTTTAAACACACTGACATTGTATTATGATAAATTATTTTAGGTTCACGGCCAGCATTACGACGATGTAGATAGGTATAGGTATGTAATAATATTATTAACTATCATAATATGCGTAAACTAAAAACGAACGTTTACGTGCATAATAATAATAATAATAATATAGGTAGGTAGGTTACTGCTGACACGAAAGCGTTCGAGTTGGACGTTTTTCAAAGATATTAAAATAATAATATAAATATTATAGATATACGTCCGTCGCGATTGCCTATTTTATAATACGTATTTGGTCGCCATCACTGCACGACGAACGTGGTATTTACGATTTACCCAATCGCGGACGGAATCGGTCGAGATATCGATGATATTACGAGAAGAATTCGAAAAGTTCAGCACTGCAGCCCATTTAAGACGTCTAGTTAACTATTATTATATAATTCAAACAGAATATAATAATTAGGGTTTTTCGTCGACAAAAAAAAAAAATAATATAATGGTTGTAACGTTCAGTCGAATGCACGCTATCGTTTTGTGACCAGCGGGTCATCGCCTAAACAGCCAGTAATTACTTATAATTTTACATTTATTTTTTACGTTTACGCGATCACTATAAGTTATAATATACAGACCGATGTAATAACTACTACGAATCACTCGTACTCTATAAATTAATCTGAATATCATTACGTATTACTTCAATTCTTAAGTATAAGTTTTAATTTTCTTTGAAAGTGTATTTGAATTACCCATTTAAACATCCTGTTATAAATGCACAATTATATAAAAAAAAGTTGATTAGATAACTTTCACGTTCTTTTTTTCTTATTGCGCTTGATAACGTTTTTTTTTCACTATAATACATATAGTATGTATATGTATACTATATTGGTACTTTTCGCTTATCATACTATCGACTGATATAGTTTTTGGATAAAATATCTATAAATAAATTATATATCAGCCTTAAATTTACTTTAAAATAATATTGAAATAAATCAAAAATAAAATATCAACTTTTTTATAAGAGTTAAAAGTTTAATATTTGTGAAATACTTGAGAATTTTATAACTATTTTATAATTTATAGTTTTACAAATACTAAATATGACACGTCGACATTGACTTATTACCTATAATAATTATTATGTATATTATAATGCAATAATTGGTTCACCCTATGCCTATATAATAAGACCGTATCATTTAGTACTAATAGAAAAATAAAATAATAAATTACTAAAAGCAATATATCTTTATAAATAGAAGCTAAATGTATAAAACAGTTTTACTTATCCTAAAGGGTTAAAAGAATTTCGTGAACATGACAAGCCATGAGCGATATGAAATTAAGTGTTAAAACTTCTATGAATGATATGATCTTATTATATTTTATTATATACCTATTTTTTTATTTATATTTTATAAATATCCAATCTTATCTAACTTTCTCCAACAGTCGAATAGAGTAAATATTTAAAAATACCTTTAATATAATATAATGCATAAAAATCGAAGTATTTAATAAAATAAATCTATAACTAAAACTTTGATATACAAAGTTTTAATTATTTTGTATAATACACAAACAAAAAAAAGCCAACGGCACGCAGTGTTCCCAAGCGGTCACCCATCCAAGTACTAACTACGCCCGACGTTGCTTAACTTCAGTGATCGGACGAGAACTGGTGTATTCAACGTGGTATGGTCGTTGGCGTAGAAGTGAAGATTTTTAGTTATTGTTAAATGAAGGCGCATTAATTTAACGGTATTGTAACTTTAAATTAGATTAATCACAACTTATTAATATTACAACCGGTTATGTACCTATCGATTAATAAGTCTTTAATCATTTCATAATTATTATTTTATTAATGACATATAGAATAGGTATCTAAAAGGTAAGTTATAGAATCGGCATAATTAATATGGTAGTTTTTTATAGAACTAAATCGATAATAATTACGATTCGTGTAGGTAATTCGTTATATATATATTTTATGAAACGAAAATTGTTTAGGTACCAACCAATAATCAAGAAAGAACTCCAGAAAGAAACGTATAAATCTATTTATGTATTCCAACACTTGATTTAAATAACAAAATTAAAAATAAAGTAATATTAAAAAAATAAAAATTCTAAGGCTGAAGAATTCTAAGGTTCGGCAATAAAAGCATAATTTTGAAATATTAATACTATATAAAACTATGCTACCTGCATAAAATTTAAAACAAATTATAGGTTATATTTTTAGACATTTAATATACCGAGTGATTACTATTTAAAAACAAAATACTGTTTACCATTTAAACGCATTCAAGACTCGAACGTAACAAGAATGTCGATCTGAAACTCAAAACCAAGAGAAAAATCAACATCGTGACTATTACGAAAATATTTAAATAAAAACTACATTTTTTTTGTAAAAATAAAGCCTTGTAGAATACATGCAATACTATATACATGACTGTAACTAATGTAGTATCTCACCACGTTAAGGAGAATATTTTTATTTTCATAAAATCTATTTTTCATTAGATCTAATAATTAATAATCGCACTTTGTATTAGCTTTACTTAATTTGAACATATTAGATTTATCTCGATCAGACTACTCAATAGTTATCAACTCAGACATAGGCGCCGACTCCGCGGGGGCAAAGGGGGCCATCGCCTCCGTACATTGATTTAACGGGGGCAAAAGTATTATTTCGCCACCGTGCCCCGTTGTGTACAATAATAATTAATTGGTTAAAATACCAGATTATAACATGAAAATATTCATTAGAACATCGACGGTTGGATATTTGTTTATTACCTAAATATGATCTATAAATACTATAGATCGCTCGACGCTCACTACTATTTGGTTTTATATTTTGTCTAAAAATACATCTGTCATTTCAATTTTTCCCGAGATATAGAGACGGAACTGATTTTATTACCATTATAGTATATAAACTAAAAATTTTCAATTCAAATAATATTATTTATAAATTATAAACAAATATATTTATAGCACCCTAGAGGAGTATTAAAATAGAGTTAAGGGACAATTTGGTAATTACTCCTCCCAGTAAGCAAACAACAGCATACTATAGAATTTTTTTTCACTTCATAGAAGAGTTTGCCCCCGCGCTAATATCTAAAAGTCGGCGCCTCTAAGCTCAGATGGAGAATATTCACCTCCGCACAGCCACCGCTGCTTAGAGGTGACCAACAATATTTTAATTTACTATTTTATCAATGTTAATATGTTATCTATGTAATACAGTATTAATGTAGGAAATAAATATTATTATTATTTGAAAAAAAAAAAACAACCACGAAATATTATTATACTCTCATGTGTTCAACCAATTATCATGCTCTAACGAAGATTCGAGTGTAAGCCGAAATCTCTTTCGAAGCTTTTGGATCACATATATTATGTATAACAATCGTCAATCAATATTATTCACAAATCTGTTAGGTTAGCCACTCTTTCTATCTAATCATTCTAACCTGACCGTTATTTATTTTTACGCAAAACCAGTTTTCCACCAAATCGATTTATTAATATGATTGTAGGTAATTCAAAAACTAATCACTGTAAATACTTTAAATTTTCACCAAATATTGATGTTAGTGTTATCTATATACAGTTTAATTTTCACAAATTTTTGACTTTTTTAAAGATATTTTTAGACCACTGAAATTTTCGATTTTTATGATCATTTTTTTTGAAGTATCGGTAAAAAAATTTTAGATGACCAAAAAAACTTGAAAATTTAATATAAGGTTCCTTATGAGTTGTTCTTATTGTAGCTAAAAATAATTTAAAATCGTTAGTCACCATTTTTTTTTATAAGCGTTTATAGTTCAAATTTTTACGAAATCTGTCGAAAATTTGCAAGTAATTTTGAAGTTGAAAAATCATAAAATATTTTGTGTTTATAATTAAGGATGAAACACACAACATTAAGTTTTCCATAAGTTTTCCTTCAAGTAGCTATAGAGAAAACTCGTAGCATCATTATAGGAAAAATTTTTAGTGCGTTTGAATTTTAAATTTTTACGAAATAGCGTGACGATAACGATTTATCCTCAAACGATTTTAAATATTTGTTATTATTCAAAAAGTATAAGTCGTAGATACTTGAAAATTTTACCAGTTATTTAAATTGGCATTTTCTTTACATGATTTAATTTTCGAAATATTTTGACTTTTTTTGAGATATTTATAGACGACTGAAATTTTCAATTTGTCTGAAAATTTTTTTTTTAAGTGTCGATAAAAATTGTTTGGCCCTATCTAAATACTTGAAAATTTAATACAAAGTTCCTCATAAGTTATTCTTATAGTGATTAAAAAATTATAAGAATATTTACACACAATTTTTTTAAATTAACATTTGAAGTTCAAATATTGACAAAAATTCGTCAAAACCATGGATATTTGCAAATTATTTTGTAGTTCAAAATTCATAAAATTGTTTGTATTTATATCTAAGGTTAAACAATTCAACACTAAGTTTTCCATAAGTATTTCTTCAAATAGCTATAAAGGAAATTTGAAGCGTCATTATAGGAAAAATGTTTTGAGCGTTTGAGTTTTAAATTTTTATTAAATGGCGTTAACGATTTATCCTCGAACCAGGTATATCTATGATAATATAAGGTATTATGAATAATGATAACTACATGCAATGTTTTTGGAAAAATTGATTAACCATGCCTTATGCAAAATGCGTCCGAACTGAAAAATAAAATATTTGTTTCAAAATAGAATATATGACAATATATAAATATAATACATCCTATACTGACAAATCATCTCCGTTCAGAATAGTTTTTCGTATACAATGATACCTATTATTGCATTCAAATCTAACCTACCCTAGTCAGAGGTCCACCCCACCACCTTATGTACAGCAGAGCGACATCCACTTACCCGCTTTTTTTATTTTTGAATATTTTGTTGGTTCAAAATAAATTATTTTTTCATCATTTAATTTTAATTTAAACATGACGAATACTTAATTAAATATATACTATTTAAACAAAAATTGAATTCTTTTCGACATTAACTAATAATAATAATATTTAATAACCGTTCCATTGTCTAATGACCGTCCTACTCCATGTTTGTTCTATAACCTTCTTAGTTCTTGTAAACATTTCAGTACAGCCTATTCAATGTTGATGATGTTGACGCTGATCAAGATTGTCTAAAAAATGTGAATTCCACAGGCCTTGAAACCCTGTCAAGAGCTTCTTGTACAATGTAAAGTCTTTATTACGTTTTCCACTGTGGCTACTTTTTAGGCGTTCCATCAATAGCGAGGTTTTACCCTCTATTTTCAAAATAAGGTATTTAAATCTAGCGATAAGGCTGATGTACAAAATTATAGACCCGCTTTAATTTTGAGCCACATATCTAAACTTTTTGAACTATTAGTTCTGAGAAGTATCCAACCACATATAACTCATCAATTCTAATCGATTAGTAATATGGGTTCAGACCTGGTTGCACGCGCGGCCACTATGAATTTAATGGTAGGTATTTAACAATATTGTTTTTGGGGCTATCGAAAAGTACATCCAAGTAGATGTTATTTTCACAGACTTTACTAAAGTTTTTATTAGAGTTGACACCATGGCTGCCTAATTGAGATCCTATTTAAATCTAGGGTTAATGAGCCACTGCTATTGTGATTCAAATCCTATCTGTCTAATAGAGTTCAATGAGTTTATGTATTCAGCTGCAAATCCTCCATAACTAAGGTTAACTCTTCTGAAGTTCGTCAGGGAGGTCTTCATCTCCGATTTCGTTTTATTTCTATGCAAATTACATTAAGGAGGTTGTCAAAAACTAAGAACTACTCATGTTTGCCAACTACTTAAAACTTTTTAGGAAAATTGAAAACTTATCTGACTCCACTGCACTCAAGAATAATCTTAACAACCTGGTCTCGTGGTTTAATACTCGTAGTATTGGACTACTATTTAATGTAAAAAAAAAAATGTCATTTTTAAGGCATCGCTTCTCAATTAATTATACTTACTCAATCGACGGTTCAAATGTAAGTTCTGTGGATAGCAAGAAAGAATAAGGTATTATTTTTTTTTTTTTTATACGGATTTTAGTTTTGATTCCCATACTGGAATGATATTATGTTGCAAACTTTTAAAACGCTTGAGTAATAAGACATATATCGTAGGAGTTCAATTTATCTTCTTAATTGAAAACTTTGGATTGCTCATTATTGGTTCGTTCCCTACTACAGAATGCATCTTTCTTATAGGACCCTTATACGCTAACTTACTCTGTCAATAATAACGTGTTCAGAGACTATTCTTATCTTGCGCAGCATTCATATTAAAAATAAAAATAAAAATATTTATAATATGTAATTAATACAATTAGTTCGAATATTAAAATATTAAGGAGAAAATATGGCGTCAAAGGATCTCTGTTTACAATAAACTAAGTTTAAAAATGTGTTATAATTTTATTTCGCTTACTACTCGTTTTTTTTTTTTTTTTCTATAATACATTTGAAAATCTTGTTCGATATTAAAATTATAGCACAAACTTTAGTTACCATGTTTGTGCAGATTATATTCAGTAAATCGTGTATCTTCTTTTTAATTTCATCAATATTAAGTTGGTTAAGTTTATCAAGGTGACTAGATAAATATAATATTAATTATTGTTATTATAAGTTATATAATATCATAGTATACTATAAGCAACATTTAATCATTTGATCAGTAGTTTGACGTTTTTCATGAGTAAATATTTAAGTGCGCTCGGAAGACGTATACCAAGGTTTCCTATATTGAATGCCTATACACACAAAATAGAAAAACCGGTTTTTTTAATAATTGTTTGGTACAAAAAAAAAAATCACAAGTTTACCAAACAAAATAATTTTATTTAACTTCTTGCAGCATTTCATTCTGCATTTGCCTAAGCATGTGTTTTAAGTACATAAATGATTTTTAAATTTTTATTGCAAAACCAAAATGTTTTAATTTACACAATAATAATATTCAAAATATACTTAAAGTTCCATATATTTAGTATAACCATCGTTTGAAATTACGCTGAAGACATAATGCATGGTTCATTTACTTCATCATTATTTAGGTGTTTTCCATGTATCATCCAATGGTAAGCGTCCACTAGTTGGTAATTTTTTAAGATATTTCTAAATGTAAATAACCAAATGAACCCAAAAGCTGTACACATGGCTATTGCTACATAGTATCCATCCACATGAATCCCACAAGTTCCTCCATTTGTAATGCATAGCTAAAAAAGAAATATTAAAAAATCAACTTAAAAATATGAATTTTTAATTATGGATATTTTATGTTCACTAAATTTGTTCAACGATTATGTATATTTATTATAGTTATTGCAGTCAAAATATTCAATGATATCTTACATTTTTTAAATCTTTCGTGTAACAGGTATTTTCGACATTATTAGTACACTCGCTTAAAGTTAAAATATCAATCAGTCTCAAAACAAATGTATTTGGTATTAACCATCCCAAAAAGTAAAATGTATTGTATAGTGTCATGTACGTTCCGCCAAAACGGGGATCACTTATTTTACAAAAGAATGCAATTAGTGTCAGCATCAAAAATAAACTCAACATCTAAAACAAAATTTAAAATTTAATATTATTATTTATTTTTAAAAACCCATAACTTAAATAAATACTGTTTAACGTCAAAAAAACAAATAATTATAATATTATATTATACTTATTATTAGCATAAATAATAATATAATCTTATGATAATTTATTATTATAAACTATACTATTGATACTTGTACAGTTTCTACTTGAAACTTTATACCAACTCAAAAGTTGGTTTGACTATTAATTTGAACGTATTATTCTAATAAATATCTCTACATATAACTCCTTATTTTATATAGAGGTATCATACGAATTCAATTAATTAAAATATGTATATATATATATATTATATAATATAATAGTTACAATTTAGGACTAGCTTGAAACAATATATTAGGTATACAATTTAAGGCGTTACATTTAAAGGGCTATTTAAAACAAGGAAATAATACTACCTAACTGATATAGATTTATTAACTCACCTCGTTTATAAGAGATACCAATCCTAATATTAGATAATAATATAACGGTATGGTAATAATAGGTCCATCTTTGTATATTAAACTTGGTGTATAATAAACCAACACAGAGAATAAAACACCACAAATTAATCTGAAAAATATTTTGTTAAAACAATATATTATGCTGCTATTTCATTAGACACATAAAATACAATAATATCATACATAGTGACAAGTTACTAGTGTTTTGCAGGTAAATACATTTACGGCAATGTGTTATTTCACAGATTATATTATATTATAAAAACAAAAATGTTCACTGAAACTTATTTTTTAAACCATTTTTTCTCTCATCTTTCAAGTCATGCCCCCTTCACCCGTTCGCAAGTTAAACTCCAAAAACACAAATCGTTAGTACTTACGTGAATAACACGAAAATTCCATTTCCCTATAACAAGCTAGAATATGTGCCTACACACAGGTGAAAGTTGATTTTTTGTGTAGCAGCATTTATCACTCCTTAATCCTTATATTATTTAATCGTTTTTATTGATTCAGCAACCATGCATGTTATATATATTATTAAATATTTATATATTATACTCATTATTTTATACTTATGTAACACCAACATAAGTAAACAATCTATTAAAAAAAAACATTTTGGCATTTTCTGTTAGTTCAGTTACCTATACTTTTTTTTAAATGATTATTTATTATGTTTATATCTTTTTTTTAATCAACACGATATCAAGGCAACACTGTATTCCTCAAAATAAGAAATTAAAAATGATTTTTCATCACACAAAAATTATGAATAATCAATTTAATAGATTATATAAAAAAAAACTAAAAAAAAAAAAAAAAAAAAAGGCTATAACTCATCATAATCATATTATGCCCTGTGGTCATTAATATCAAAAACTATCAGAAAGTGGCTTGGTATGGCGTGGTGACTGGCTTCGTTCACGAATGTGATCTGAGTATTAGCACCGGCCAGTGCCACTAGTTCCTGGATAAGTGACCACATGGGTTCTTAGTAGCAAAATTCTTGCCACTGTAGACGTGTTTCTAACTAACTGTATCAACTGTACCACTCGTAACCCCTACAATAGAAAAACCTCAAGTATATGACCTCAGATTTCGAAGCCTTAACTTAAAAAAAAAATAAATACATATCAGAAAATATATTTTTATTAAAGCCCAACAATCATTCAACACGATTTTTATGTTAAACGCATTTACTTAGAAGTTTTAATTCTTTAATAATAAGTAGTGAAATATACAACGTTGATACCTTATTATTTGTTCATTAGTAAATATTAATTATGCTCGGTTAGTAAAATTGGTTAGATGATAACGGTTTTAATATATCAAATAATTAAAATAATTATAACTAAAACTCGATATTACCTTTATAGCTTATAGTTTAGCTGTTTCATTTATCCAAGTAACATTCAAGTTTCGTAAATTCTTACGTACACATTTTCGACATTTTGTACTTAGCTAGGCACACTGGCACATAGCGCTTGGGAATAGTAAGACGAACTAAGATCATACAAGTTTACAACCTTTTTTGGTTGGCAATGAATACGGATTATTATAGTTTTATCTTTACAAGATCAAAACTACACTATAATAAAAAAAAATTATTGGTTACGCAATGTGTGTAAGTGAATGGTTAAATGAAGATTTCGGACTAGTGCATTTATTTAGCACAAACCTAATTTGAATATTTATCACATAAATTATAAAAATAAGTTTCATATAAATATGTTTCTGTATGGGTTATCTGAATAAAATTGATATATTTTTATATTACTTAACATAGTTAAGTATAGAGTAATTGAATAGATTTCAAACTTTTATAATTACCTATAAGAAGTATCAATCTAACCGTAAACCTACATATATATAGTAGTTTGACTTTAAAGTCTTTAAGATAATCAATCATATGCTATTCTTGACAGTACTAAGACGACATGATTGTATATGTTTTATATTTAATTATTCATTTTTTTATTAAAATTGAATTTCTGATTAACTAGGTCCTTGAGTTTCATTAAAATGTGTTTAAAATTTATATTTTTTATTAGTCCTGCGGGTTTTTACCAATACTATTTTTACTACCATATGTTAATATAAAATATTTATTATATATATTATATACTGTCTATGCTATATATTGTGAAATATACTTTCTAACATCATTTATTATAATTTATAATTATAATTAAAATAATTGAATATGTTTAATTTCGTTATGTCAAAATTAATTGGGTCATTCGGAATTATTATTTGTTTTTTAGATAAAGATGTTATTTAATATTCAAATAGGAATATTATTATTATTTTCAGCTGACAAACGGTCCAACTCACGCACTTATGATAATAGCACTTGTTAATAGTAACCTTGTATAATTATTGCTGGAAATATTGCAATTCATGTTTAAAATATTTCAGAGGCCTTCAAAACACGGATAGGAATGATAATATTGCTTTCGTAGTATTCTCATCTATTCAAATTATTGTATAATACCATTGCATATCGATTAACATAAAACTTAGCTTAAGTTATCCATGATAATGTGAAGATATGTAGTGTTAGTTTATTCCCGTAGTTACGAAAGACAAGTGCACACGATTCTTAACGTTATTATAACTGACTACAAATGTAGATATTTTATGCATCACCCATATAAAATAATATAAAAATCATGCTTGACTATATTGCTTACCATATCATTAAAATTTATAAATTTCATTATACTTACAATATAATAAATTACTTTTATTTACCTGATAGGCGTAATTTTCAGATGGTAACTCATTGGTGTGGAACTAGTAACATATTTACATACAAATATTGGAAAAACGAATTTCATGACATACATTACTGAAGTGATCATCATAATGTCATCCTTAGGTATACCAGCATCAATTAATTTCAAATTTGTTACAGATTCCGAAGCAGTAAATCCCATCTAGAATACAAAGACATAGCGTTTTAAATAAAATGGACTACAGAGAAACTATTTTTTATTAATAACTTCCCGCAATTGGGGAAATCTATCTTTAGTGAAACTGTATAAATATCACATTATAAGAATACTTGTATATTCCATTCTATCGATAAAGAAACATTAACTGTTAAATGTCAACATCATAATACAATAATGTTAATAATATATTTATAATATAATATCCTCAGTTGGACCATTATAGTGTATTTATTAATGTGATTTATTCTGGATGACCAATAAATTATTATTAAATATGCTAAAAAAAAAAAATTCTGATAATTTTTAATTGAATCAATAGGTGACTTATTATGAAATGTACCTATATCGGTAGTGTTATGTTTTTAAATTTTAAAGTGCTCAAATTTCGAAATCGATGCTTCAAATATATTTATAGTCAATTCTATGAATCTCATCCGCTAAAAGACATTAAATATGCATGAAATTACACACTAAAATACGAGAACATTTAAATGGTTTCAAAAATATGTAAATTTATGGAAAATCTATTTGATAAAATTAATTCACGATTATAAATAATATATAATAGCTTAAAACGTAATAAATAGTATGCAAAGAATATTCTGACTGCATATATATATATATATATTATACATAACTTTTTTTATCAAAAAAATTTAAATGACCTAGCTTTAAAAATATGTATGTATGTATATATTTTTGAAAAATGTAGATGTACATAATGAATATTTTAAACAATATATTATATTCAAGTACAATATTGGTATTCGATTTAGCCAAATCTATAATTTTGCAACCAAATATTAACTAAAAGCTAGATAAGTATATGCCTTGATATGAACTGAATAAAATACACTAAAATAAGCGAAATAAAATTTTGTATTTTTGAATAGTTAAATCAAATTTGAGTCTTATTTATTTTTAATTTAGAATAAAATATACAACATCATTATATTCACAGCCCTGTCACTCTGTTGATAGTTTTAGTAAATATCATTCATATATTCGTATGTAATATTAATATACATGCAAGATTATTTATCAAGTATTATAAATCTCTATAAGGATTACATTTTATATGCATGTATATAAAAAAAAAATGTTTTAATTATGGCATGGAATCAATAAACATTTTATAATCATTTTGAATGTCTTTGTATAATATTAAAATAAACATTCTGAGAACATTTGAGGTCTCCAAGATTGTAAAAAATGGATAAATTAATGCGATCAGTTGTGGTTTATCCAGTGAATTTCCCAAAAGGCCAGGGTTTATTGACAGGTTTTTGCGTACAAAAGAGGTGTACCTCGTATCTCCACTCAGATATAGGTACATATTATAATTTTATTTGGATCATAAAATTATAAAAAAAAAAAACATTAGAGGTTATATTATTTTCAAACAAATACTAAATAGTCAAATAAAACAAATACAATTCTTAATTTAATGTTAAAAATAAAATGTGTTGTATACTTAGCCGTTTTGGTATACATTTATTGTAATAATATTACTGTATTTAAGTCAGAGTTTAAATTAAATAGATATTCGTCAGTAGGTATGTTTTGTTATTATTATTCACCTTTATTGTCAGCAATGCTACTGCCAATACTCTAACACGAGGTAGCTTTATAATGTCCCACAATAGTATATAATTCTCAAATACGCTGATTTTTTTGTGGTTATCTTCCAATTTATGCTTTTCACTTTTAAACAATCCAATGAATACTGTTACCATCAAAATTATGATAGCCCAAATACTAAAAAAACCTAAGTAAATAAAATATAAGACAAAAATGATTGCAATTATTATAATAATAGACTCATGAAAATATTTAAATAGTCAATAGTCAGTTTCAAAAATTTCGATAAAATAAACGTACCTGTGCTTAGTTAAGAATATAGTGTGAACGAATCGAAACAAAAACAAAAAATATGTATTAATGTAATTAAAAAAAAAAACCGTTAGGTAATAAAAAGAAACCGGAAAAAATGATGGCCCTTCCTGCATAGGAGCAATTTAAATTTTTTCTTAGTGGGTTGAACAATAGTAAGCCAAACAGATCAGTGGGTGATAAAAAGTGGGTGTGGATAATGATACACCATATAATGTACCTTTACTGTAATAATTAGAACATGTATTGTTAAGCAAATCACAATACAATTAAAGATTAAAAATAACTAATAATCTTTTAAAAATTGTTAGAAATGACCAAAATATAAAAGTATGCTTCTGATAAATTAATTAAAAATCTGCATACTTTGTTTATCATATCTACACAAAAAGTTATAATATTTAAGAACAGTTGTGTATGAACAAAGAAATTATAAAAAACTTATACTACTCAAAGTATAATGTAAGTATTTTAATGAAAAATTGATTCTAACAAAAATAAGTCAAATATCCACTAAAATGTTGTACATATATTAAATTTTATTTTATTTCCATACTTTTCATAGTCATAATTCCTCCTGTGCCGAGATTCGTTCCGAAATATTTGACACTGAACTCCTCAGATACCAGCAAAGTAAAACAAACCGAACCAGAGAACATGCCAATTGGTACTCCTATAGAAGGACACACTGAGGCATAACTCACGTTTTTCCTAAAGAGAAAATAAAATAAGAAAAATGTTAAAGCTCAATAATTTTAAATAATATAGAAACCCATTGCGTTAGGTACTTACTTTTTCAACACCGTCAGCGACCATCCATCGACGACGATGTCTTGTGTCGCGGACAAAAAGTTAACAACGAAGACCATCCGCACTATCATCGTAAGATTTGGTCGTCCCGTCTCAGGCAACCAATTATCCATATTGAAGGCCATATAAAAAAATGTGACCCCTGTTCGATGTCAAAAATAGTTGAACATTTCTAGGTTTACATGTATTAAAGAGTGAATAATTCGTAAACTTTCTTTATTAAAGTATGAGTATCGTGTTGATATTTTATGTCAACATATTGAAAAACATTTAATTAACTAAAATAATGTTGTTTTTAAATATACAGTAGAACCTCTCTAATCCGTCACCTCCGGGACTGGGGGTGTGGTCGGAACGCGAAAAAGGTCGGATTATCAGAATATACAGAACATTTTTATTTATATATTACATACAAGATTATATTAGAAATTTATTATATTTTACAATACTTAAAAAAAAAACTAATTATAGATTTTTGTTTAGCAAATGACATTTTAGACTTAGCTAAGACTAATAAGGGAAATATTAAACTAGCAATTAATTGTATATATCTTTTATAAAATGGAAAATCTAAATTGTACTTTTTAAATTACATACATAGTATTCATATCAATAATACTATGGTCGGATCAACCGGAGCGGCGGATTAGCCGAGGGCGTACGAGAGGGGTTCTACTGTATTTCAAATATTTGATTGATCGTAGGCACTCTGTTTTTCTATAATATTGTGCCTAGTATTATCATACCTTGATAGGTATGTGCTGAAAAAATTAAATTTACATACCCAATAATAGTTGAAGAGGTAATAGCCAGGATTTTCGTCTACCAATCGAGTTTATATAGAGTGCGTCTATAATTGGAGCCCATAAGAGTTTAATACTATAAGGCCATAATGCCATACTAAATGATGCCTAAAATAAAACAAACAATAATATTCTATAATTAATTAATATAAATCCCCGACGCATTTTCATCATTTTACAAACAGTAAATCAAGCAATTAGTCTAAAGTTATTTTTTAATTTGTTTTATAATATTTGATAAAAAAATTTGTATCTAATTAAAGATGTTAGACATAAATAAAATGAAAACTCAATATGGACAATTTTATCGTTTCTACATTGCAAATATTAAAAGTGCATAAAGTAATTAAAATTTTTTTTGTATGGTGATTTTTAATTTTAAAAATAATTATTTTATGAAACCTTAAAAAATAATGTTTAAGAGGACGTTACACCTGCATACGATGTCCCTTACAAACGCGTATAATGTGGTATATTGTACGTTCTCAATAATCTATTTAACTCTGTTATGATTTAAATTATCAAAATTATAATTAATTATAAAAATTAAAATGGTATATTTTTTTGAGCATTTTAAACTACTCATAACTTGCTTTAAGATAAAAATCTAAAAAAATCTACGAGGCTCACTAGATAATATTCGCGCTCCTAAATTTGATAATAAGTCAATTCGGTCTTAAATTAAATATCCTTGAGTTAAATAAATTATTGAGAATGTAAAATTTGTCATTTTATGCGTTTGAAAGAAACAGAGAACACATGCGGGTGTAGCGCCCTCTAAAATTAAAATAAATTCACTTTATCTAAGTTAACAAACATATAATTTTGTTTTTTATACTATAAAAATATGTTTCATTGTTACTTAAGGTGAACAAAGTAATTTTTATAAAATAATGAAGTATCGTATAATTTAAAAATAGTATATATATGCACTTACTTGATCATCATAGGTTACCATTTTTTTGCTCTGTAAAATCAACGGAAGAGCCGTAGATACGCCTATAGGAAATCCTTGTATTGTGTATAGTATTATTAATAGGATTAAATTCAACCGATCTCCGTCCAAGTTTGGCTTTTCTGACTTAGATTTGAGTGGCACTTCATATACTTCAACTGATTCATCTTTGTGTTTGGTTGATTTAAACATAGTTTATTATTATATTATAGAACTTGGTCGTTAACAAACGATTTGATTTGTAAATTTGACTAGAGAACACGGATCGGTGATACTAAACAAAATAGTGCAATTTTATTTGAATTTGTCCATATAATAATTATTTTCTATTATATGGTATATTATAATCATAAAAAAATACAAAATGGTAACACATTAGTTTTAATAAGTATTGGTAAGTGCCTATATAATAATATCCATTTAATTTAATATTTAATAGAAATACAGTATTATATAAATTATTTGTTGTAGAGATAACATTTGTAATTTAACATAATTTTCTCGAACGTATTAAATATTATTATTGTTATATATATTTTTTTTAATTGTTATCTTCTGAAACACTGAGTTATTCATAAAGTAAGAATTTTGTGAACAATTATTCTGAACGTGTTTGCCTCCACCCAATAAAGATTTAAGATAAATATGAAAAAAAAAATTGAGTTATTTAATTATGATGCCTTACGTGTGAGTTAAAAACGAAAAAACGTTTAAGACATTATAATATTATCCATCGCTCGATTTATTAAACATCCTGAGAATGATGCAATTAATGTAAAGATTTCCCGCGATCTTTAGATGGGCTAAGAAAGGTATAATAGTGGGTACGACGATGAACGGTCAAAGTCCTACGTTAGACTGAAAGGTTTATAGCCAGTACCTATTTGATGTTGGAACGATACTAAATTTTTAAAACCAGTTATCCGCAGCGTCTGGCTACACGGAATGTTATCGGTTAACGGTTGCGACCTTCGCCCTTAGATGATGTCCAGTTTCATTTTCACTGATTTTATGGTTATTATATAACATGTACATCTAGCCAGCCGGAACCACGAGGTTGAGGTAAGTTCGCGAGGAATGTGCAAAGTACGAGCTGCAACAGTTAATCATTTGGCGTGCCAATTATTGGATGTGTTCAAGCCTTTGAGGTGAGTTACGAGCAACATTAAACACGCGTCCAAAGGAATGTCACTAGTGTAATAGTAAATAATAATTATAATAATATATCATATTATGTAGATACGTCTTGTTAGCTGAACTGATGTAAAAATAAAAAACATTACTTTTACAAAAATCAAACACGAAAATGCGCAATAAAGTACCGGTCGTCCATAATTTATTTATTTTAATATTATTCACCGCCCGAAGATTTTAATTATAATTATTATTATAGTTATTAACAACGTATTATACATTATTATTATCACTATAACTTATTAGTTATTAACAACGTATTACATATTATTATTATCATTACTACTTATTAGTTATTACATTATACGTATACATATTATTATGTATACGCAATATTACGTAGGTATATACACATATGAGGGTATATGTACAATAATAATAATTAACATATTGATTGGAA
This sequence comes from Diuraphis noxia, assembly GCF_037042655.1. Lineage (NCBI taxonomy): Eukaryota > Metazoa > Arthropoda > Insecta > Hemiptera > Aphididae > Diuraphis > Diuraphis noxia. The sequence continues at coordinate 72,248,363 of NW_028301714.1, forward strand.
GTGAATTTAATATATAGGTAGGTACTGATTATAATAAAAATAAATAAAATAAGAGAACAAAAAAAAATCACAATTACTCACATATTTGACCATCATAAATCAAGTCAGAGTTGGTCACATAATATTAGATATTATCAGTTGTAACCGTATTCTCACTAATCCGCGGAATCAGGGTGCTGAATCGCCAGGTTATGGTAGCACGAATTCGTGATGGTCAGGTTAATGGTTAATCGCAACTACAGTGATCGCGTTGGATTAGACGAAATACCTAAATAGCGGTGTCAAATATAATTATACTTCTGACGAACTAGAAGTTAGAAACCACAGTATTTCTGGTATGAGCAAACTGTCTTATAGTTCACAAGTGTTGCTGTCTGATAAACTGCAAACGAACAATGAAATACTGGTACTGGTAAGAGTTATGTTAATCGATGGAACCGATTATGCCATTGATATCGTAGTCATCTGAAATTTTTATCTACACTCGAAAGTATAACTATTTAAAAAATACAAATCTCGGTTCACATAAGAGTAGTGAAAAAATATTTTGTCTAAAACGAGTTTGCTTCCTCGTGGGTTTTCTTCTCGGTTTCCCAGGATATTTCGAGAAAATACAATAACAGTCACACTGTGGCCTTTTAAATTTGTATTCGTGTACGATTTACCATTCGTTCAATATGTGGACCACATTATTATTTTTAATTTTAACGAAACAAAAATAATTGAATTCTTTAGAAACTGATGTTTTTATATTTTCTTTCGGTAGATTTAACAAAAAAAAAAAAAAAAAAATTATAATGGAATAAAAAACAAAATGTCCAATTATCTAAAATACGTCGTAGGACTATTCAACACTCCCAAAAAAAAAAAAAAAAAAAAAAAAAAACGACAACAGGAAAAAATGTTATTCAATATGACGTTTTGAAACCATGAGGTTGAAATAAATTAAGGATTATCAAGGTTGTAATATTATTTATAAGTAGGTAGGCTACGTTAAATAAACAAAATAATACTAGGAATTTGTTTTTCTGCGTGCGTGTGTATGTGTGTGTGTTTTTTTAACAGATTAAAATAATATCATGTAGCAAAATATCTTTGGCGTCAACGACTAGGTAGGTCGTTAGCCGATAAAATTATGTTATTAGGTTCTAATTATATTTTATATTTTATTTGTGATTATAGTTTCATTTAGTAATGAATAGAAATGTCGTGTGTGATGCGAGTGTGACCTACTCGAAGGCGTTTAATTATGACCACGTTATTTCCTGTGTTCTACGACTTGTTTGGGAAACGGTAGGTCTTGTAAATTAATGGATTTGTAAATCAAACCGTTTATGAGTATGATCCGCATATGATATCGATTATGTGGGTGGCCGAAGGAAAACAAAACATCCAAGCCTCCCACCCCCGCCGCCGCAGAGTCGATAATAGTTTCACATACATAAGTGGGACGATGCAAACCAGTACCGAAACTAAATACATAGTAAGTATTGTATAACTCTAAATAATTGTATTGTGCGTGGTCGAGTACAATGACCTAGGTATATTTTTTGGTAATAACCACGTTATTGCCCTGTTGTTGTTAATTTTAGAAAACTGGTTTCAAATTCAAATTGAGGTTTCCATCCAAATCAAATAATTTAACGGATGGCCGTGTTTTGTTTGATCCAAGCCATCAACTATCTAAAAATCTCGTGCAGTGATAGTTTCTTCTTAAAAAAAGAATGACACTCGAACTTTTCATAAAATTCCTTTCCCAAACAGTTTTTTTTTTTTTTCATAAAGCTTCTCATCGTTTGCTAAATTTAGACGATTGACCAAAGGAATTCGTCTAAAGAAAGATTAATTAAACCTATACTTGCAATGTCGTAATTTTTTTTCCAATAAATATACTAGGGACTCTATTTTATAATATGGATATAATATGAGTGGCTCCGCATTAATCGCTCGAGAAGTAACTATAATGCACACTAGCCATGGTAGACTTTATCAACGTGAAAGCGTTCTTTATAAATATAATTTTAACTTTTAACTCTTAAAGATATTCAGGATCGGTAAAATCAAATTTATTTCAACACTTTTTCAATGGAGTATAATATATATTATATTATAAATGTAAAACTTAAATTTCTGTATTACTAACTAATTTAATTAGCTATGCATTCCTACATCACGTATTTTGACGATTGTCGGTATCTCGATATACTAAATACCACCTCTAGCTTTATACCTAATCATTCTAATAAAATATGATTAATGTGGTGTGTGATTTTTTTTTTATTAAAAACTCACGCCTGTAATATACAATACGTAAATTAATGCAAACCTATTGCCCGCCAGTTGACAATACTTGTTTCTGCGCCGTCAGCCAATGTCCATTAACTAATTCGTAATATTGTTCGTATGCAATTTAAGTTTTAAGCAGTTTTATAATATGTTTGTACTTTAACCAAAAAAACGAAAAAAGTTTCGTTGTTGTTTGCGTGTCACTTAAATATAATATCATAATATTATAGTAGCTGATTACAGTCGAATTGAAATGTTCAATGTTTGTGTGACAACTAAATATATTAAAAATTGAATTATTAGTTTAATCTCACCATTCAAGTACTCAACAGTTCACACCTTGATGGCATGATACATATACATAGGTATAGGTTAGAATGTTAGATCAGGATACGGGTATTACAGAAGAATATATTATACTATAAAGTAGGCGGCCTGTTGGTATGTACGAGAACAAACACAGTGCACCAGACACCCTGCTTAAAAAAAAATAAAAAATGGTAAATACGATCCTGATAATCTGGTTAGTGAATAATTTTCATTGAGACACGGAGCACCTATATATAGTGTATACATTATGTTATACATATATATATATATATATATATATCATATGCATAATATTATCTTATATATTGGTACGTATTTTAATGTATAAGACGTGAAGTGAATATTTTCTTAACGGGTTAGTTCAGGAACAACTTGTCCACTCGGAACGCTTATATTTTTAATTTATAGATCCTAGCGCTACACAGAAGATTTTAGCCATGGTTCCGATTGAGTGGGTATATTAAAAATGTTCAAAATAACACGACATAATGTCTGAAATCATTGGAACGAAAAGCTACAGTTCCTTGCCAATATAAATATATTACACTTTAATATACTTAATATATGGCTGAAATGTAGTGATTAAACTGCGAGTATAGCTGCGTTATTTCATTGAAGATTTATACTTGCCTTTACTCCAGACAACATTTCAACGACATTCGTCGGCGCGCTTTGTTTTTAAATGGTCTACTTAACCACACCGGGGAATCTAAATTTGTTCGTACACTGTACAGTTGTTCTAAATACCACTTTGAATTTATTTTTTCAATAATTTTTTATCCGAATTCCGGGAATACGTTTTGCAGACAAGTTCAAATAATTTATGTTGTGACCGCCGACCGTTGAACAGCACGCAATATTACATAATATTACATAAAACAATATAGGTACGTGGCATAATTAAATCAAAAGTAGAAAACCTGATTTTTTTTTATACTTTTATGTGCCCAAAAAAAAAACTAGCTGTGATATTGAGGTTTATATTGGTATAAGTAGGTTTTAAATTTATGTCGTGACATATTTTGTAAATAAAGTTAATCAAATCAAATAGGAAATAGATAAATATTTATCACTCAGCTGGTACATTATATAATATTTGCGTAGAAGTACATATTATGCTATTATTATTTATTATTATTATTTTTTAAATTTAAAATAATTCTCGATTATTATTACCGTATTATATAATAGTTTTACAGGTATTTTAATAATAACTTACATACATACATTAATAATACAACAACGACATGCACTATAACGGCCACAACATGTTTTTTTTGAAAATCACTATAATTAGTATACTACTCGTTATATTGTAATTATTTTAATTAATTTATCTTTTGAAATGTAATGTTATTTTAATTTTAAATTTGACCAACTTGTTACGGAACATTAACACCAAGGATGTTCTGAAAAGTAAAAAAAAAAGCACCAATATAATAGTTTATCGTTTATCGGTATAATCGTTTTTAAAACAAATCTTTCGAACTGAAATAAAGATTATAAATACCAGCGCGTGTGCATGGTTTAATTACAAATCACTTTAATATATTAGATTCAAAAAAAAACTTTCAATTTATATAACTCTTTTTAAACCTTTCTTAGCGTACGGGCTAGAGCTTTGCAAAAATCATATATAGTTAAAAGATTTCAAGTTTTCCAAAGTATTGTGGCCCGGACAATATCTAATGCACCGCCGTTTATCCTCAACATGTAATTTGAAATAGTAGGCAAGTATAGTCAAACTCTTGCTGTACAATTGTTAGTGACGAATGTATCTCATCATCGAATAAATCACTTTGATCTGTGTTTGTTAAATTTTTCATACAAAAATATGATTCTGTGCAGAAGAGGTCTGTCAGACTGTATTGAAATCTATTTTGTTATTATAAGGTATGAATAGGAAAAAGCTTAATATTAGTCTAAATCATTGAAAATATCAGTTTGAATAAAATATTATCAATATTTATACCAAATTGCTAAATTACCAAAAGACAGACGACTAACATGGTAAGCTCACCTCAAGAATAAACGCAAAAAGTTGAATTCAAGACTGCACCCACTAAGTAAGGTCACTCCTGCGCTCAAATCTAACATTAAACATTAAAATTTTATTATACAAAACTCTCATACAACCACTTTGGGCATACGGGATGGTAGTATGGGGGTCTGCCAAAAAATCAAACAAGAGAACCATCCAAGTCTTCCAAAATATCTGCTGTCGTCTAATTACAGGTGCACCTTATTGGTATGTCTCCAATAACATTATAAACCCTGATCTCAAAATACGCTCTGTCAACGATACAGCCACTCTATATTACAAACGCTTCCACGCAAAACTTCAATCCAACCCCAACCAGCTCATCAAGGACCTTGCTACACCAGCACTTCCCGGAAATCCAACCAGACGACTCATGCGGAACTGATACCGTGACTTAAAATTTTTATAAATTGCTCAAATAAAATGTCATTGTAATAAATTGTAAATATTATTGTAAAGCCACTAGGTGTCTCTAATGAGAGATTTCCTAACATGTTATCTTTAGTTTACAGTTTTTCTTTTTTTTCACCATAATCTATATCAGAGAAAAAATTACAGTTAAAATTAAAGCTTTATTATTGATACAGACGGTGGCAAGGGACAAAAAAATTATTTAACATGCATCCATCGTAAAGCTAATAAACATTCACAGTCCACTCAGAGTCTAAAGCCAAGAGAGTCAGAGTAATGTAGTGTTTATATGTATGGTAATGATATACTATTAATATTTATGCTACAAATTTGTGTTAAGCTCGGTGTATTTTTTAATTTGTTTAAGTCAAATATACCAGACATGAGGTATTATAATAATAGCTTTTTAGTTATAAATCTTATCGATCGTTTACTTGTTTATATACTCGTATATATTTAATATTATGTATATTTCAATCAAAAAACTCATTCACTATTTTTTCATTACTTCCCACGGCAATAAAAACTAGGTCTAATCTTATACATTAAAATGTATAACACTCGTATAAGACGTAGATGCTAATCAGAAGAGAAAAGGATCACTCAACCCTCTAATCAGTATAATGGAAATTAATATTATCATGGAGAGTTATAGCTTATAAATTATATGTCCAGAATTCCATCTATTTTGTAGATAACCATGAAATAATCGTATTATTTTATATTAAAATTAATGATAGTTACACAAAACAGCAATACATTTATTGACAGAAAAAGAACTGAAACGAGAAGATAATGTGATTAATTTCAACGCTATTATCTTTATAATATTTTTTATGAAAATTAAAAACTTTTAAAAATGTCAATATAAACCACTATTAATTTCATATTTATAAAATATAATTTATAAGAGAATAAGAACGGAATAAATACAATGTATGGTCTCTTGTGCCGGATCTAGGTTAATATTTTGTCATTTAGCAACCAAAAATGATAACAAAATACTTATAATTAAAATAAATAAATTATAAATATTTAATTATAAGATACTCGGATAAGTACTCTTAAAAATAAAACTCCTTCGGTTGCAATTACAATTCATATTTCCATACCTACCAACTTAATACTTATAGATACCTAAAATATTCTAATGAGGAAAAAATATCTACAAGTGAATACACAAATATTAATGTGGTCATTTTTTATGATCATCGGATGATATTTACGTGCATATTATATTAATCGATTTACCTTTATAATTATTTTATAATAAATTATTATCCGATAAAATATTGTTAAAAGTATTGGTATTAAATAATATTCAAATCATAATCATATTATTAGGTACAAAACGGCTTTATTTTATAGTACTTATTAACTATTTCTGAACTTTTGATTTTTATTAATATTATCAATAAGCTTTATTTTAATTCGAAATCTATGTAAAACTAATCCTTTCAATATTCCTTCATCAGTCATCTTAGATTAGTAATAAAAAATACAAAACGTACCTTAAATGATTTGGTCTGCTACTTTGCTGATTTGTTGCTTACGAATGTATTAACAATAAAAAAATAAGAAAATATATCGACGTGAGCTGTACATCTTACGGCTGAAATACCTAAGAAAATATTATACCCAGGGATGGGCTAATTCCGATTTCCCTACATCCGGCCTTGTCACTATATATCTACCAACAGACTAGTAAGTGGTAAATCGTGTGATCTACCGGTAACCGATTTTAAATTCCTATAACCATTTCATGTACTGGTAATTAGTTTGTACTATAGTCTATAATACTTACATACTAAAACCATGTTGTTGTATCGAGTAAAATAATTCTTGAATGACATCGCTATAAATTATGAATATAGTAATTTTGTTTTATAGTAAGATATGACTGAATTTTGTGTGTGTGTGTGTACTTAAAATATATGTACCTACTCTGATGGAAAATTATCGACTGTTTTATTATTTATTAAACTCGTTTTCTTTTGCATCTTTTAATTTATTAATTGTTCAGACTACGTCCCACTTGTACGGTTCTGAGCTAACTGTCATTGTATAAGAAGTATTGCATTTCGGTGAATACGGATAAGCTAATTAATGGGATACATGGACGTTTTCCAGCGTGCTCCATGCACGTCATTTGGTATAAATTGGCACCTGTTTTTATTTTTTATAACCCCATTTTTAGTCTGAAAAAAATGTTAAAACGCCAAGATGTGTTTTTAATCTACTATTGAGTCTGTGTTATCTTTTTTTTTTTATTTAAACATTTTGTCTGTGATCCAACCATTGAGGAAATAACTTTAATAGTACCAAGATGAAACTGATAACAATACCTAGTCAATAATTATAATATATTGCGTTATAAGGAACAAACAACAATAAAAAGATAATTATACATAGCACAAAATGTTGCGCGTATTAATTATTAAAACCACAGAGCATAAACTAAGAGTCTTTATCGTTAAGCTGTGATATTAATAATTTCCATGAACGTATCCATCAAAAATAATTGTTTGCCTTACTAGGTGTCAACATTCTAAATCTCATCGTCGACATACTGCAGTTAAAACACTATAATAATTAATAGCTATATATAGCTCCTATAGTTGGCTCAGTAATGGTTTTGAAATTGCGTGAAATCATTTTGGTACCATGAATATATAAAAAAAAAACTGAAATGATTCATCCTTAGAATTTTAATACCTCTTGTCGTATATCCTGAGATATAATATTGTGTTCAATTATAGACATTTCGTGAATTATGTATGATTAATATAGGCACTATTTATTATTACTGCACATAATTACATAAATAACAATTTAATTTATATAGTTTAATCCAAAATATTAATACACAAATAGGTATTAGATTTATAGTACAGTATGAATTATGAAAAAAAAAACAATTTTTTTTTAATGAATTGCATGGAGTATTCAGTATATTAGAATATTGTCCATGGACGTCGAGATATTTGCGTCACGTCACCGGCTATGGTGCGGCGTCTAAGCTAGGTATAATATTATTATGTTTTCCTCGCCCACATTTTATAAAAACATTTCGCCACATAACGCAACGCCTGGACAGTCGTGGAGAAGGGAACAGTGGCGTTTTGGTCCTAATAAATTAGAGCTAATATTATTATTATTATGTATATACTGTCATTGATTTCAAATAGATACATACCTGTATAAATCAATGCTACCGTACAATAACCAACATATTATTTCAATTATTTCAACAATACTACCATAATAATTAAATGAAAACTTGTTTTGTAATGAATGATATTGTTGATACATGCAAATATGTTTTTTCAAATTAAATATTATACAAATTATTATAATAAAATATTCACATAGTGAGTGTCGATTTTTTTGTACAAATAACAGTGAATTCGAAATGAGTTCCGTTATTTTTATAGACCGAGTTGAGTACCAACGTTTAACTATTTACCTATAAAAGATCATCAAGTGTCCGAATCGTGTTCTGACATTTATCGTATTAAGTTATGATAATTAATGAAAGATAAATGTTCGTGAAAAGCTACTGGCTAAGTAAACTTGTACATAAACAACTTGCTGTAAAATGTAAATTATATAAATAATGCTCCGACAACTGAAGATTTAAATTTAATGAGACAAAATATTCACCATGCCGGACCATCTTCAGTATCAAAATTACCTAAGAACACGAATGACGTTCATACCATTTAAAATTCAAAAATATCAACTATTTAGAAATAATGAATCATAATATATTTTTCATTTTAAAGAGCCTGATTTAAAATGTTTATTATTTTTGTTTATCAAAAATTAAAGATATTTGATTAATTTTATGTAATTTTTTAATACATTTATATGATATATTTTCACTAGGGACTCGACTGTTTAAGTAATTTGTGTTTTTAAATGAGTCCACTGTGGCACTGTAACAGTCAATTATTTTATTACCTACTTGTTCTACCTATATTGCTGTAAATCGTAGAAGACTCTAACTGACTATACTGGGCAAGTATTGAACAATTTTTGTACTCTCAAATTAGTTATAATAAACGGTTTTTAAATAGTATAATAAACAGATTATTTAAGCACAATAATATTTTTTTTCCATTTATTATTAATAATATTAAAATCGAATTGTTTTAAAATTCAAACGTACCCATTACGTTGGACACAGTCTCGGACCGGACGCTACCACCATTCTAATTCTTAGAAAAACCAACCTATATGTATAATAAAATTTAAAAAAAAATGTGTGTATACTAATTGTGACTAATACCTTTGTTGCTGATGTTAAATATTATGATAAATAAATAAAAAATAATATTTTATTTTATTTTTATTCAGAACGTTTACTACAGATTTTTTCATTTCTTAAATGAATAAAGCATGTGTAGTATTTCTGGAATGTATAAAATGAATTTTTTTTAATTCTTTGCTACATATAAGGGCATAAGATAATAATTACATGATAGAATCATTTATCTCTCCGAGTCTCATCATTTCTTACATTTTTATAATACCTGATGTGAAACCCGAAGTCCATCAATCATTATAATGGATATATAAGTATTTATTGAGCTCAATATCGCCCATATAAATATATAATCATGATAAATAATTGAATTCTTGATGACCCGATTTCCATTCATATGGCTCGATTTCCTTATTTCCTTTTTTGTAACAATATTTTAAACCCATGATGTAAATAAAATTTAGTTTTTATCTGCATTATGATTTTAACGATATCTATTATAATAGAAAATATTTGTCTATAAAGTACATATAAAAAATATATGCACAAAAAATATTAAACGCCAAATTTACTTCCAAAATATATCTATCTATTTAAGGTTATATATTTTTAAATATATATATATTATTTTAAATAAATGATGGCGAACATTATAATAGGGGATAAACAATGTCAACCGCAATGGAAATAAGATCAAAAAACACTACTATCTATTATTACAATTAAGCTGAGTGCGAATGTATTTAAAATTATCGTCCATTACAGGAGAGTAGTTAGGTATCATTATAATACTATTATACTATCTAAGCAATTTATATCATGTCTTTGCCCCTCAAAAGGGTATACCCAAGATTAATATAAATATAAAAAAAAGTGTATTAGTATATAATTATGTTAACCTTGGAGTAAACGTACGATCAGCTTAATTTAATAATACCCTTTGCTAAATAACTAATTACATTATATCAATAACGTATATTTATAAGTTATTTGGTCATGATAATTGGTAATTGCTATCGCACTAAACAACGGGTTTAATTTTAGCATAAAAGTAAAAATATCAAATTATTTAAATGCGAACAAAAATAACATTGTTCATTTGAGTATATAATATTGCGTTAAAGTTTTTATTACTGTATTTATGAACTAACATTTTTTCTTTCGTATACGAAATCGTTGTCCTTTTATCACGTGAAAACAATTGTAAAATAATATACATTTTAAAATTTTTACTTTCGTAATTGTCGAAATACCCACGCGTTCATTACGATAAAGTGATAAAAAAAACCCACAAAATAGGATTTATATAAAAAAATATGACTACTTTATCTTTGAAGTAGGTATTTAAAAATATTCACTTCTTTGCGTACTAAAATATTTAAAATGCAATTTGTATACGTATATTGAAAATTTCACGAGACATACTCGACTGTATAGTTAACTTTTCTACATTTAAAATACCTAAACAGAAAATACAAATATTAATTTCATTTAAATAGTAAAAATCCGTTCTTTAGTTATCACTTATTACTTTTCAATAAAATATAATTTAAAGGCAAATTTTTTAACCTTTTTACTACTAGATTGCTTACATGATATTAAAACATTTTGTTTTACTTTACAACAACAAAAAATACTTGATAAAACAAACTTAATATTTACCAACATATGTTTAGAAAAATATACTTTAATAATTCATTCTACATGAATTGATGAATTATAAGCAATATAAATGAATACCTGGCAATGATTAGTTTTATTCTGTTGTTCGGCAGTGTCGTAATGAAACGGTCAAGGTACATATTATTATTGTAGGTAATATTAATTATACTGAGCAGAAATGTAGGAAAAAAAGCCAAGGAAAAAAATTCATGGAAAAAAAGCCAAGAAAAAAATCCAGGGAAAAAAATCCACGGGAAAAAAAATCCACAGAAAAATAAGCCACGGAAAAAAAATCAAATTGCAATAATTAAATATATAAAAATTAAAATTAAAGTATTAAATTAGGTATTATTTAAAAATGTTTACACATTATTGGTCATATTGTATATATTATATATATAATTATTAATACAAAGCTAGGTTATATGTTATTATTTATTGTTCATAGTAATAAATATATTTTAGATTCTAAATAGTAATGAATGTATTGATTTTATTAAACAAAAAATTTAAATTAAAAATATACATAAATTAGATTATTTCAAGATAGCATGTAGTTCATACTACAACATGTACATTTAAAAAAAGAATCACCCTGTACAAAGTATATACATTATACTTATACATATCTAGGGTGTAAGACAAAAATCAATTGATTTCAAGATAATATCCACAAAATATTATGTTATTTTTATTCAATGTATATTATAATATTAACAATTTTATTTTTATATATGAATACAGACAATACAATATGATCAACTGTATTAAAAATTTTAAATTAATTAATATATAACCTGTGTATTAATAATTATATGTATATATGTATGTATACAATTTGACGAATGTTTAAAATTTTTTGAATAATTCTTTAGATTTTATTTTTTTATATATTTAATTATAATTATTACTTTTTATATATTTTACCAATAATATATAATAACAATTTTGGGGTGTAAAATACTTGGGGTGTAAAATATTTTATTATGCGTCATATCATTAAAAATTGTAATTATAGGTACAACATATTTTAAGGAATGATTAATGATAAAATTATAACGTATCACATAATATTACGTACCACATTTATATGTTGACCTAGTTCCGCGGATCGCTCATTTAGTACTTACTTACTCTTAGATGGGTTAAATTTATAAAATATCATTCATGTATGATGGTTGTTTTTTTTTACTAAACTTAACATTGGAGACATTGGAGTACATCAGTTGACAACATCATGTCAACTGATTATTTTGACAGAAGAAAGCTCATCAAAACATTTAATTTAACTCAGGTGTTTATTTGTTTTAACTTTAAATAAATATATTTATGTACTTTACTCGATGAATAGTAAAAATATATATTTCAATAGTATAATTCATTGTTATAAGTTATAATTTAAAAAAAAATCAACTAAGGAGAAAATACTAAAAAATTAAAACCCTAATTTCTTGTCAGGTGGCACTGCTGGGAGCCTTCCTTTTCTGTATTTAATGTTATTTTTTCATTTTTTCATCACACTTACTTATTATACCATTGTATAGATTGTAAATGTACTATTTTTAATAATAAAAAAAAAAAAGTTATTAAAGTTTATAATAATTTTCTTTGAATAGACTAGATAATTGGTAAATTAAATTGATGTTTTAAACATGATTTACTATAAAACGACGGAGACACGAAGAAAATGTTTACCCAGAGCCAATAGCGTATAAAAGGCTCCTGTGTAAGGGGCAATAGTTAAACTATATGTTCAATTCAAACATTATATACATATTGCCTTATGTATACAGGGTGTCTGACGATGATCTGACATATGGTGGATAACTTGTGTTGTATTCAATATTTTTAAATTTTTTTTTTCTATATAATTCATAGAAACTTACACTAATTTTTAGTATATTTTTTTATTTCTTAATAAAATTAAATTTTTTTTTTAATACTGAAAATATAAAACTTAAAATTGATAAAAATTATTTTGGATAAATTTAAAATAGCTTATTTGTGAATCTTATTATAAGAACAATTTCGATGATAAAAAGATTCATCTAAGTCAAGTAATTTATTTTTAGAATTTTTTTAAAATTCAACATTTTTTTTGTTAAATTAATTTGAAACGTAATAACTTTTTTAAAATATGATCTTTTAGAATTTGCTGGTTATATTTCTTAAATTATTTACTTATCATATAATAACAATTTTTGTCACACTTTTAATTAACATAATTCTTTTTTCTGTCGGATCTTTTTAAGACAACCTGTAGTTTCACCCTGCCGTTTCCCGTACATACTTTTATGTTATAAGTATCTAAGGTTTTTGTTTTTCGATATTCTATGAACTATGAAAATTAGGATTAAAATGTATACACTTGCTATGATAACTTATGACCACCAATGATTAAAAATTATATTGACATACGTCAATGGTGCATTCTATTTTTTAGAAAAATGAATTTTACATAATATTGCGCAATTTTTTTTCCATTGTCTATGTTATGATTATGACCAGTCGGCTCCTTAAACAATTTCTAGTTATGTCTATATTAGTAATATTAGTACTATGCTTGGCCAGTGGTCAATTTGCCTGTAGTGAAAATAATTTCTTTATACGCCAATGCCCAGGGCAGCAAAATTTTTACTACATCACTGCTGACTATAGTACACCGATCCACCTTGTTCTGAACATTCCATTTGGAATTAATGATACATTTCATTCAAGTTACATCGAAAACTTTCTAATTGAACAGGTATAAATATAATTTTCAACAGAAATAATTTAAATAATATAATCATGAAAATAATCTTCTTAAACTAAGAATTAAATTACGTTCTATACAAAGTAACTGTATCTTGAATTTTTATAATAGTTATTTAAAATAAACTAGTAAAATAATGTTGTATACTTGTATATCATAATGAATAAAAACAAATAAACTAGCTCCCAAAGAATTCAAAAACAATCTTTGCAATTATTTGGTGGGTGAACAGTAACGTAAACTACAGGAAAATATTTAGGCAAACAAAATTGTCACTTCTTATAAAAAATAAAAATGTTGGTGCCTTAAATATCTATTTCTCCACGTTCTTCTATGCCATTATGGTAGCCATTACAGGCGTTTGTAATTTGTAAATACAACAATATATATTCATCCGATTTTGACGTAATGTTTTTACCAATAGATATAAATTTCTGATTTAAATATTAACCTAGACCATTATTTTATATTTACCGCTATTATTTGACTCCCATACACTAATATTTTAACATATTATATCATATTAATAACCTACTCCTAGCATCTGCGTTCGACCGGAAGATTTTCACCAATTGTACCTATAGTGGGGTACACACTGAAGGGTGATTATTTTGTATTTTTTACCATAAATATAAATGTATAAAAAATTATATAATTAATAAAATTAAATAATTGAAAAATGTTTTTGATATAGATGTGCATATACGCTATAAACATAATTTTTTATAATCCCTCACCATTAAAATATCTGTGTACGCACTGATCGCACTAATTAATACGTTAGCAGATTTCTTTTAATATTGTCAGATTAAAATTCTTACCTTGGCAGTTATTTGTGATTTTCATGACCAATCGGTTAAGGAAGTAGTATTATGCCGTGTCAATTAAGTTCGTATTTCTTAATCCACCAAATCGGAAAACATGTAATTGTAATATATTATAACCTACTAAATCAATTTAAAATTAGAGTTTTGAAAATATTTAAGTAAAGTATGTTGGTATTATAGGAATATAAAATTAACCTAACTAACTTATGGTAACTGACAACATTACAAACGGTTTTCGACTTTGATCACAATTTATGATAAAAAAATTGTATTAATCGATGTAGCAATTACCCTCAAATAAGCACTAACTAAAAAAATTACAATTTCAAGCATTATAAGTCTATAAATGTCTCATTTTAGAACTATTTAGGACTAATGTATTCAACATTTAACACACAAAAAAATTAATAATGAATAAATGAAAATAATACACACATTTGCGATGCATTATACTAATGAATTTATTTAGTTGTTCTATTAAACATTACATCAATTTTTAGATTCTGAACGAAGTGATGAATGTATTGATTTTACAATGATGTGTTTTTTTTTTTGTGTGTCTGTGTACAGCATAACTAGTCGAAATAATGCTTCGATTTCAAACTTTGGGGGTGGTTTCCGATGTAAAAGTGAAGATCCTTGGTGCATTATAAAGGTCAAAAGTAAACATTTTCCAACAGTTTTCAAAAAAATCGAGTAAAACAAAAAAAAAAATGACAGAAAAACGGGCATTTTTACGCAAAACCAGTTTTCGACCAAATCGATATTTTTATATGGTTGTAATTCAAAAACTAATCACTGTAAATACTTGAAATTTTCACCAAATGTTAATGTTGGTGATATCTATATACATAGGCGCACATAGGGTGTGAATTTAGGGGGTGCTGAAATAATTTATAGTACACAGACCCGTGGGGAGCGAAGCCCCCCCACTAAACCACCCTGATACTATAATAATTGCATTGCAATAATTATAAATTTTATTAAAAATAAAAATAAATATTTTGTAATATTATATTAAAAGTTATAATAACATGTAATCATTAATTATTAATGTTAGACAAAATTTAATTTTCTGTTTGATATTGCAAATGTTTGCATTATAATTTCCCCCTCTATTTTATTGGTAAGATCTCTCTCAATGCTAAGCGTAGATAGCTTGGTAAATCTTTCTATCTTTCTTGGCCCATATTGGTGCGTAACCAGTTTTTCAATGTACGCATAGCTGAGAAGGAGCGTTCACACGTTAACGAAGAAATTGGAATTGTTATTTCCAATAGCTTACAGACATTTGGAAACGAACTTTTATAACATTGATTTTTCATGCCTTCATATATAAAGCTGGCTGGTAGACTATTCATTAAAACCATCATTTCTGCTGATAAACTAACTGTTAATATTTTCAAAATATCCTGATATACATAAACAGATTTATATAATAATATTTCAAAAGATATGACTATGTAATAAATATTTTAAATAGTTTATGCGGTGCTAATTTTAAACCTGGGAGTGCTAAGCACCCCCAAGCACCCCCCTATGTGCGCCTATGTCTATATACAGTTTAATTTTCAAATATTTTCGACTTTTTTTGAGTTATTTATAGACAATCTTTATCACAAAAAAAATGTCCACCGGAAATTCAAATTAAATTTTTATTAGCATTTGAATTTCAAATATTGACAAAAATTTGTCAAAACCATGAATATTTGCAAATTATTTTGTAGTTCAAAATTCATAATATTGTTTGTATTTATATCTAAGGTTATACAATTTAACACCAAGTTTTCCGAAAGTTTTGCTTCAAATAGCTATAGAGAAAATTTGAAGCGTCATTATAGGAAAAATGTTTTGAGCGTTCAAGTTTTAAATTTTTATGAAATCGCGTAATGATAACGATTTATCCTCAAATCAGGTATTCGTATATATTATAACTTATAAGGTATTATGAATTATGATAACTACATGATAACTAAACTAATTGATTAACCATGCCTTATGCAAAATGCGTCTTAATTGAAAAATAAAATATTTGTTTCAAAATAGAATATATGACAATATTTAAATATAATATATCCTAGACTGACAAATCATCTCCGTTCCGAATCGTTTTTCGTATACAATGATACCTATTATTGCATTCAAATTTAATCCCATCCATTACAGTAACCTACTGTACAGCAGAGCGACATTCACGACTTATCCCGCTTTTTTATTATATTATTATGAAATAATTTGAATAGTTAAAACAAACAATGTGGGTTGGTGAGGCGGTTTCGTACGCTCAATCTGTGGAAACGCACTGAGCATACGTACTGACTGCAGTTGCTAGCTCCCAGATGGGTGATCTGCACTCGGGATTTTTATCAACAAATTCTTGTCACACATACACAAACACATGTTAGGATCCTACCAACTTTAAAACCTACAAACAAAAATATACAAAAATAATCCCCACCGTGTATCTCCCTACACCCAATGGCCTATGTTGCCTCAATTTCCCCTAATAAAAAAAATAAAATAAAATACAAAAATAATAATTTAAGGTATCATTCATATTATAATATAATATGTTGAATATCTTTGTTCAAAATATAATTATAAAATACTTTACTATCATAAATCATCTTAATTAACCGATTTAATTACTTGAATACATTATAAGTAGGTATATTGTAAAATGGATGTAAAAGTTATAAATAATAATACTTAATACATGTTTTGGAGTTATATCTCTAATGAGATAGTCAATGTTTTTATAGTGACTTAAACTATGTTGTATGGCTTCAAGCGTTTGAAGCGATTGATTGTGCCTAAGACTTGATGAAAAGTCGTTCAGCGATCACGTTTTTGCGTACAAATTCTAGTTTCTAGATTTTAGCTTCTATTCACATATTTGTTAGCAAACCTCTTTATTTCTTCATAGAACCATGAAGATTAACTTGATTTCTAACGAACCGGTATGCTGCGGCTATGGCACAACCACAAAATAGATACAAATCTAACATTATAGGAATAATCAGTAATCAAATTATTACAACTAATATTATAATGTAATGTCTCAATAGAGAACCTAATAGCAATTTTTGATCTATAATACTAAAATAATAGGCCTTTGAAATATTCATCACTATCAGAAATATTATACATTTATTTCATTTTCCTAACTGGAAGGTTTCTTTATATTGACCAACCAATGAGAAGGACCCTTAGTTTGAACGTTTTTAAGGATAATTCTGAAAATACAAAACCAAACGATTCCAATAATGGTACACACAGCCGTTTCTACGTAATAACCATTCACTATAACAACGCAATCCCCTCCATTTGTTTTACACATCTAAAAAAAAAATATGAAATAATGTAAATACAAATTGCATAAAAAATAAAAATAATTTTAAATATCTATACCCATGGAAGTACTATCAATGGATAGCCTCTTCACTCAAGTCTCCTGTCCGAACTAATGTAAATAATCTTAATTTAATTTAACGTATTGTTGTTATTTAACCTTTATTATTTTATCTGTTCTATATAATCATTAAATCACTTGTTCTTGGTTTAAATTATTATTTTACAGATTGTTCAAATTTCTAGTTTAAAAAAAAAAATAGCTACTAATAATTTCATCACCAAATCGTTTAAATCTAAAAACTATGAAAAACACCATTTGTAAGTTTCGAGAAATAAACACAAGTAAATAATACATATCTTTTATCTGCTTTGTCTATTTATAATTAATATTAAAATGTATATAGCCAAATTAAATTCAATTTTGAATAACTTCCTTACACAAATAATTTTTGCTTATCCTAAAACAACCACATGCTCACATATTATTCCTATACAGAAAATTTAGATATAATAATCAACTAGTCCATGACAAGATCAAACAAAACATTTTTGAGAATGATATCATAATATACAAACAAGTTATAATATTGATAATTATTGTCATTGCTTAATATATTATTCAACTAATTATAATTAAATTTCTTACGTTTTTTAGATTTGGCGTTGAGCAATTATTCTTGTGGTCTAAAGAACATTCTTTAAACGTTAGAAAATCTATCATTCCAATAGCGACTGAAGACGACCAAGCTCCTCCTAGATTTGAAAGTGTATTCAATAATGTCATATAGGTACCACCAAAACGCGAATCACTTATTCGAGAGAAAAAAGATAATGTAGCTACAGTCATAATGTTGGCTAGAATCTATAAAAATTAAATCACACCGTTATTGATATATGATTTACATAATATTACATTTAAATTTTTCATGATATTCTCGTAATACATTTTGATAACAAAATGTATCACTAAACTATCTGAATTAAAATTAAAATGAATACTACTATGAATTAAAATTGCGTAATCTCCAATTAATTAATAAATAATTATTACTCACATCATGTATTGATAATATAAATACTAAAATTGCATAGTAAAATATTGGAATATCAACAAGCCCGTTTATTGTTATTAATGTCGGTGTATAATAAATAAACACCAAAAATGAAATATTCCAAAGTAATCTGAAATTATATTTAAAACCATTTAAATTTCCAAGAATTTTATAATATAAATGTACATATTTTATAATTGATAAAAGCATTTTCTTCAAGCGCCACAAATACAGTGACAGTTATATACTGGTGTTTAATTATACGTTTTAATAAAATAAATACCAGAAATATATTATATATATTTAACAAGTATTATAGTTACCCCATCTTTTTGTTTAATAATGCAGCTATTCAAAACCAGATTTTTGAATTTTTATATACGTATTATATCAAGTATTTAAAAACCATACTATAAGATACTTGTGATTTTTGTACAACTTAAGAAGTGTTCGGAAGGAATGATAAAACAATCTTCTATTTTTATAAATAAAAACCCCCATACATAAAGAGTTTTTTTTATAATATTTGATTTACTTATCTAAATCAAGGTCAAAGTAGTTTCTGCGTCATTAAAATATATATAACAACAATAATATTCTTTAAAAAATTGTTTAAAAATATATAAACATAATTTAAATTTTATGTTTATTATTCTCAGACAATTTTTACAAATTATAAAGTGTTAATATATTAATATTAATTACATTAATTGTTTCATCATAGTAGACTTAAGTTCATCATAGCTCTTATATTTTCCAAACTTATTATCATGAAATTAACCTATTATTCTTAGTAGGTACAATAGGTACATATAACATAATATTTATTTCGCAGAAACAAGGTACTCGTTTGAGTTTTTATTTAAATTAATCATTTTACGTATACATCGTACACATAAAAATAAGGAAGATCTTACAAGAAGAAATAAGTATAGTAATTCATAATAAGTAATTTTTTATGATTTGAGATTGAAAATACAGTTTGGAAACAATAATATTTTGAATTCATGACTTAAAAATACCAGAAACACAATGTGCTATTAAATTGTCAGAGTATTATAGTTTTAAAAGAATTTACAAAAAAACCCGAGAATTTTATAATGATAAAATTTAAAATTGATATTAAAACAAACATCAATGTTGAAAAAGTTAAAGGAAATATTGTGCATCAAAACAAGATGAGAGACAAAACGATTTTATTTAAAAAAAAAAAAACATATCAACATTATGATTTAAAACTATATACGTAGGTCATAATCTAACATTGTTTATCGAACTGAAAATTGTGTAAGTCATATTTATAATAGTCGAAGTATTGTTAAAAACCATTAAAACAATATGTTTATGAAGACGATTACTTAATATATTACAAAGAATATTAAATGTTTAATTCATAAGACGCATATTCCCATTTAATAGTTATCAAACAATAAGTAGGCCTCTACATAAAATCAATTATAAACCATGGCAAATTAAAAAATCAATATTTTTACCGAATTGTCAAGATTTTTTAAAAAACAAGTTCTTGCATATTCATGACTTTCCCAAATTGCGCGTGAAAATCATTATCTAAGTGAAATTTCGTACAAGGTTTTTTCGTGAAATAGCGTTGTGTGCATGCTGGTTTTATTGTGGCAGAACTGATCTACGTGAAATATGAGCGACATATTATTTTTATATTTAATAAAGATTAAAATGTGTAAATACTGAAAAAATCCAAATAAAAAAAACTACAAATAGATAAATACAAAACACATAATATTGCGTTTTAACTTATAACTTTATTATAATATATTTTTTACAAATTTTGGTTTAGTTTGAATTTAGAAAATTACTAATTGAAATAAATACAACTAACTTAAATAATTTTGTTTCCATTTTTAATTTGTCACATATAATCGATCAGAATGCTAAATTTTACTTATAATATATATTACATATACTTTTAGTTCCCTTGAAAAAATCTATATTGTCAAATTTGCTAGCTTTATATTTCATACTATACAATGACGTATTTAGTGGAGCCAAGGGGGCACAAGCCCTGGGCAGTAAATTTTGGAGAGGATTTTGATATAA
Organism: Diuraphis noxia; assembly: GCF_037042655.1. Classification (NCBI taxonomy): domain Eukaryota; kingdom Metazoa; phylum Arthropoda; class Insecta; order Hemiptera; family Aphididae; genus Diuraphis; species Diuraphis noxia. The sequence continues at coordinate 72,269,424 of NW_028301714.1, forward strand.
TACGGTACCTAGGTTATTTGGGTGATAACAAAAAATAATGATATTCAGATAGGTACTAATAAACCATCATGTTTTTTTTTTTTACAAATAAACCTATTGCTAAAGAAATTTAAGTTAGAAGAAGAAGTTGTTTTTTTTACCTGGGGCGAAAAATTCATAAATACGTTACTATAAGAATTATGTACAGTCAGTTGTGTAAGTCAGAAAAAGTCGATAGTTTATTCATTGTTTTACGCATCCTCTCAGTTGTTGACCAAAAATGCTCGTTTTTTTGCACAAAATTTTGCACATTTAGATATCTTTATACATAAAATTATATTTGATACGTAATTTGGCTGTTGGCTGGTTTTCATAATTTATTGGCACATTTTAAATGTATAAGCCAGAAAGAAAGAACATTACGAAGATTTTCAATATTAATTATATTTGAAAATACTCGTAAAAATACAATACATAATATACATAACCAATATTTTCGGTTTCACCTAATCTAAACCTCTAAACACGTGACAAAACTTGTATGTTTTATTTATTCATTACTTTCAATTAATAAGGCCTCAGTGGGTGACAACAATGTGGGTCAAAATTAACACCTAATCAAGTATGTACCATATTGCCTTGGTAAATATGGCATGTAAGAATCAACGAAATATGGTGATGCAGCAATTTCATCGGTACAAAATACTAATTAACTTTCAATGTAGACTGAGTAGGACACAGTAGGATAGATTTCAATGTAACCGTATAGTTTTGGTAATACATTGATTGTATTATATATGTATATTTATAGAAATATTAACAGTGCCTAGAATTATAAATAGAAGTTATGAAGTTATGATATATTTTGATACGTAATTCGGTAATTGTTTGCCACATTCCGTTTGTAATATTTGTTAATTATAATTAAACAAAGTTATTAATCTTACGACTTTACTCGATGTAGGGAGATTTTTATTGTTTAATTCAACATTTAACCATACGAAGTGAAGTGCCTTATCAACAATGTAAATTTGAAGTTAAATTAAATTAATGCAGTTGATGGAGATAATTGTTTAGTTATTTTTCTGTTACCTTCGGAGTACATTGCTAACCACAGTTTGACCCAATTTTCAAATGGAACTATGGAGTATTGCAAAATCGTAGTCGAAATGTGTACCCACTCAATATTGATTGTTAATTGTGGTTTAGATGATTCATAGTTATAATTTTATTAATGAATGAACACAGATTTATTTTTATTTATTGCATTTTTGAACAGTTATATCCTCCAATATTATAGATATTTAAGTATATCTACCTGATGGGTGTTGCTGATAGGTATACGTTCAAAGGTTTTGGACCAGAAGTGTATTTCGCTACAACAAGTGGCAAAATCATTTTTACAACAAACATTGTTGTGTGTATAACCATAATGTTGTCTTTTGGTACTCCTGCATCAATGAGTTTTAAAATCGACACACTGTCAGTTGCAGCAAATCCAATCTTTAATAATTACACAATACACATTATTATTGATTGATAAAAGAATAAAAATCAAACAAAAATTTGAGTGTATATTGATTTCAGAAAATGGATTAGCCTATCATTTCATCAAAACCTGTAAAAGGTCAAATATGTATGTAATGATATCAGTATGGAAGATTTGAAATACGTATATATATTATATAGAGAGAGTTATTAAATCAATTATAAAATTAATGTGAAAAAAATATTTAAAAAAAACATAGTTTACGCTTTGGAGGTAATAATACAATATTTACCTTAGCTGTCAGCAACGCTATTGCCAATAACTGAATACTAGGTAATTTTAAAATGTCCCATAGTAGTGAATAGTTTTGAACAATGTTGAGCTTTACGTGGTCTTCCTCTAATCTGTTATCTTTTTCTTTTTTGAAAATTGCAATCAATGTAGTTATCAATGTAAATAGAATACCCCAAACATAGAATAAACCTATATATTTTAAGAATTAGTTTTATTTTTAATTTTGACAGTCTGCAGTGTTTTTTTTTTACCATCCACTAAAGATCTACCAAAATGGGTTTTACATTCTTACATTTCATAGTGAACACTCCTCCTACGCCCGGCTGAATCCGTAAGTACTTATTGCTGAAGTCTTCCGAAGTCAATAAAACCGAAAACACAGAACTTATCATTATGCCCATCACTTGACCGGTCGAATTACAAGTAGAAGCATAGCCTACGTTATTCCTGTTAAAAAAAAAAAAAAAACGAATAGCAAAATATTGTACTAATTTGAAATAATAAACAAATTAACAACACACTAACTTCTTGAGCATTGTCAGAGCCCAACCGTCGACGACTATATCTTGAGTGGCGGCCAAGATTTTCGCGAAGAAAAAGACTGATACCAATTTCAGTATCTCTGGCTTTCGCGTTTCTGGCAACCATTCGTCGATATTGCCCGCCATGTAAATAAAGCATGCTCCTGTTTGACATAAACGATTTTATAAAATATATGGACAACACACTCCACTAGTATGTATCGTTAACGCTCATCATATCAAATAATATAAATGTTTTTGAAAACAAAATTTACATGATTCCCACTATTCTCACTCATAATGAAATGCAGTTTTTTATGTTTTTCACTTTTTGAATGTCATTATACAATTCTGACTTCATTTTCCAAAATTAAGCATTTTCCTAAGTAAAAATCGAATTCACGAAGAGTTTTTTATGAGTTATATCTAATTATTGAAAGTTCAAATGAGTGGATTAATGAACAAATATTTTGCGAGGTAACCGCGGCATACCACTCCACTCTGCTATGCTTTAAATACTTAAAACTCACAAATTGCTAGCTTTAAATTCGATTTATATGCATTGAAATACTTGTAGATATATCTGCTTTCAAAGATTAAATGAAAACTGTATGTTATCATTCTATAAAAGTAAAAAAATAAAATAAAATATTACAAGGCCAAAAAAACATTAAAAAAATTTTTTTTAGCGCGTTTTCGTAACAACTTGAAATCATGTACGAAAAATATTTTTAATAACATTAATAGTTTTTAAAATTATGAGTGGTTCGTAATAACAGAATCATCTTGTGCTATATTATAATATACGGAAATGCTTTAATGGACATATTTAAAAAAAATATACCACACTAGTATACACTACAGCATTGAGTTTTATGTTTTTCAAATGCTTGGATTCGTGATCGTGAAATACACATACCACCGATAATCAGAAAAATGCAGCTAATATACACAAATCATGACTTAATCTAAAGATATATCAAATAGGTTAAGTACTCTCTCGTTTGAATATATGCGTGTATGGCGGATACATTTATATAAATATACACTTACCCATTAAATATTGAACCGGAATAAGCCAAGATTTTCTTCTTCCTATCTTTTGTACGTACAGCGCGTCTACCAAAGGAGCCCATATCAGTTTTAAACTGAACGGCCATGCAACTAGACTGAATAAAGCCTGAAACAAAACACGACCACGTGTAAGTATGCTACAATTTTATATGAGTACATCACAAAACTTCGATAAATCGTATACAAAAGTATATTATTATACATTTAAATTATACAATATTAATCGCATATTAGACATCACTCAATTCTTAATGCCAAATCAGATATTTACTTGATCTTTGTAAGATACATTTTTGTTGCTTTGCAAAACTATTGGCATTGCCGATGCTATGCCTAATGGTATTCCTTGCATCGTATACAGCAACAACAATAAAAAAAAATTTAACCAATCTCCTTTCAAATCTGGCTTATCGGCTCCATTCGAATCATCATCTGTAATTGTCACGGGTTTTTGTAGTTCATCTCCGAGCTTTGGTACAGTCATGATGATAATTCGTTGCTAATTTATGAACGTGGTCCAAGACAAACGCGATCGGACAAAAATGGAACCGTACCGATCGCTGCACTTTTCGTACTAAAGAGAAAGCAAGACAAAACGTATTTAATTAAAATCTTAGATGGCCTAAAACATAATTAAAATAATTGTCAATGCCATCGGGTATCGGGTAAGTATAGCTAGCCATAGAGTATTAGATTAAAAAAATATTACTATTATATATTTTTTTTTATTATTGAACTTAAAAACATCAACAGCAAACGTTATTAGTTTTTTTGTTTACTACATAACGAGTGACTTCTTATTATACTATCGTTGACAATTTATTAACAAACATATCAAAATGATAAAAATGCAAAATGCCGGGGTATGAAATACATTTAAAAAAAAATATATATTATAAAATAACTGAAAATATGCCTATAAATAGTTCAACTTAAATCGAAATTTTTTGAAAATTGCGAATATACTTATATAAACATTTGGAGAAAATCTGTTTAAAAGTTAAACCAAAAATCAAAATCGATTTTGTCGAAAACTGATTGTGCGTAAAATTTCCCGTTTTTCCCTTAATTTTTAGTTTGTTTATCCCGATTATATAGAAAAATATAAAAAAAAAGCGGGTAAGTCGTGGATGTCGCTCTGCTGTACAGTAGGTTACTGTAATGGATGGGATTAAATTTGAATGCAATGATAGGTATCATTGTATACGAAAAACGATTCTGAACGGAGATGATTTGTCAGTCTAGGATATATTATATTTAAATATTGTCATATATTCTATTTTGAAACAAATATTTTATTTTTCAATTAAGACGCATTTTGCATAAGGCATGGTTAATCAATTAGTTTAGTTATCATGTAGTTATCATAATTCATAATACCTTATAAGTTATAATATATACGAATACCTGATTTGAGGATAAATCGTTATCATTACGCGATTTCATAAAAATTTAAAACTTGAACGCTCAAAACATTTTTCCTGTAATGACGCTTCAAATTTTCTCTATAGCTATTTGAAGCAAAACTTTCGGAAAACTTGGTGTTAAATTGTATAACCTTACATTTTTTTTGTAATAAAGATTGAAAAACTTGTATGGAATCTTGTATTAAATTTTCAAATCTTAGATTTAAAAAGAAAATTTTTTATGAATTTCTAGCTTATAATAATTTGCGAATTTTCGTGATTTTTACGTATGTTGTCAAAATTAAAATTTAAATGCTTGTAAAAAAAAAATGTGACTATACATTTCTTGTATTTTTCAACTGCTATTGTAAAAATATTTTAGGAGCCTTGCATTAAATTCTCAAATCTTAGAATTAAAAAGAAAAACTTTTATGAATTTTGATCTAAGATAATTTGACCATTGCCGTAATTTTTATGTATTTAGTCAAAATTTGAACAGTAAATGCTTATAAAAAAAATGTGTGACTATATATTTCTTTTATTTTTCAAATGCTACTGTAAAACTATTTTAGGAGCCTTGTATTAAATTTTCAAATCTTAGGTATAAAAGAAAAATTTTTTATGAATTTCTAGGAGAAAATAATTTACGAATTTTTGTGATTTTTACGTATGTTGTCAAAATTAAAATTTGAATACATGTAAAAAAAAAATTGTGGCTATACAATTATTTTATTTTTCAACTGCTGTTGTAAAAATATATTATGAGCCTTGTATTAAATTCTCAAATCTTAGAATTAAAAAGAAAAACTTTTATGAATTTCTATCCAAGATAATTTGAACATTGCCGTAATTTTTACGTATTAAGTCAATATTTGAACTTCAAATGCTAATAAAATAAAATCGTGCATATGTATTTTTATAAATTTTTAACCACTATAAGAATAGCTAATGTGGAACTTTGTATTCAATTTTCATGTATTTTGATGGGGCCAAAAAATTTTATCAACCCTTCAAAAAAATTTTTCAGAAAAATTGAAAATTTCAGTTGTCTATAAATATCTCAAAAAAGTCAAAATATTTTTAAAATTAAATCATGTAAAGAAAATGCCAATCTTAATAACTGATAAAATGTTCACGTATCTACGACTTATACTTTTTGAATAATAACAAATATTTAAATTCGTTTGAGGATAAATCGTTATCGTTACGCTATTTCGTAAAAATTTAAAATTCAAACGTACTTAAAATTTTTTCTATAATGATGCTTCGAGTTTTCTCTATAGCTACTTGAAGGAAAACTTATGAAAAACTTAGTGTTGTATTTTTAATCCTTAGTTATAAACGCAAAAGATTTTATGATTTTTCAACTTCAAAATTACTTGCAAATTTTCGCGTTTTCGACAGATTTCGTAAAATTTTGAACTATAAACGCTTATTAAAAAAAATTGTGACTTACGATTTTTAATTTACAATAAGAACAACTCATAAGAAACCGTGTATTAAATTTTCAAGTCTTTTTGGTCGTCCAACATTTTTTTACCGACACTTCAAAAAAAAATTCTCAAAAAAAATCGAAAATTTCAGTGGTCTATAAATAACTCAAAAAAAGTCAAAATTTTTTGAAAATTATGTATATAAGTATATATATATATATAGATAGATAACACTAACATAAACATTTGGTGAAAATTTCAAGTATTTAAAGTGATTAGTTTTTGAATTACAACTATATAAAAAAATCGATTTGGTCGAAAACTGATTTTGCGTGAAAATTCCCGTTTTTCTGTCATTTTTTTTTTGTTTTCTCGATTTTTTTGAAAACTGTTGGAAGATGTTTACTTTTGACCTCTATAATGCACCAAGGATATTCACTTTTACATCGGAAACCACCCCCAAAGTTTGAAATCGAAGCATTATTTCGACTAGTAATGCTGTACACAGACACAAAAAAAAAAAAAAAAACACACACACATCATTGTAAAATCAAAACATTCATCACTTTGTTCAGAATCTAAAACACACATCATGGCAAAATCAATACATTCCTTGCTCCGCACAGAATCTAAAATGTTTTAGAAATTCATAAATAGGTATATTGTGTCGTTGTGACCAGTGATCAGTTTTCCGATTTTAGGTAGATAAATATATCACAATTTTCATAAATTTATTTTATAATGTCATTTTGGTGTTATACGCCAAACACCGAAAGTTAATTAATACAATTTGCTGTTTTTTTACTAAATTTTTATTTTTATTTTCTTCCAGGCTTTACTTTTAAAGTAAATATTAATCATCATAATAATTCTGACATTAACTTCTATGAGAAAAGTATACTATCATCTAGATAAGAAGGATATCATATTATTGTATACTATATACTCGTATATGTAATTTTAATTTGTAATAACTTATATGTTTTAAGCTAATAAAAAAAATTATTTTAGACATAAGGGACCATACAATTACAAATACACTGATAATAATAAGTCATAACAATCGTAAACTCGATATTTTTTATTGAACATTTAAGAAATTATTTTTTGAGATTTAAGAATAGCTTTTTGTTACAGCATACAGATTATCATAATATAATAGTAATAGGAAAACGATAAATCATTGTATTTCATTTGCTAATTGCAGAAACAAATTGTTATTGTTTCCGGACTTCGGATTAATAAAAAAAAAAATAATAATGTTATTGTAACTTATACCATTGATATATAAAATATACTGTGTATGTAGTATTTTATAATCAATGCTTATGCATTTAAACAAAAACAAATTTTTGTCCGGGCAACGCTGATTGGAGACAAATATTGTTATAATAAATACATAGCAACAACATAGCAAACATTATTTCATTCAATATAATTCTTCTAATTGTTCATTTGAATATTATATACATTTGCTGACAATTTGCGTTCAAAAAATGTTAAGAAAGTTTATAGTTGCAGGAATTACGTTTGGCGCTGTAAGCGTTGTTGGGTTATTGTATCGTTATATTACCAAGCAGAAGCAGTTATTAAATAATAATGACGTGAAAATTGTAAAAGTAATCAAAATATTTATTTATTTATGTCATATTTATTTTAATTTGTACAGTCTGTATAAATGGACACTTAAAGGGTTTGGTTGGCTAGATTATAGGTTATAGGACTTATTTTGTAGAACTAAATCTTGATAGTATCTTTTCTATTAATTTAATAGGACGATGGTGAAAAGGACAAATCGTCAAGAAGAAGAATCGAAATAATTGATAAAAACTCAAATAATGTCATGAAAAAACAAACATTACATTTTGTAGAAGGTTAGTTTTCATATAAATAAAATATATTGAGTTTAATTATATTTCAATCAAAAATATTTTCATATTAGATAAAAAGTTACCAAGCAATAATTTGGACTCAATAAAAAGTAATATTATAATACATATTATTATATCGACCTACCTACAATAGTAATTAACAATATTTTTAACGTAACGTTCGTTTAGGAAGCGAATCGAACAATAAGCTTGCAATTCCATTCCACCAGAATTTACCAAACTCGCGTATGCTAATGCATCAACCGATGAGACGAACCAACATGGAAAAATGTATGGTATCAGAATCGGTTATAGTGGAAGAGATTATTACAAGACCACACTCTCCACCGTCGACATCAGAGGCGGGCTGGGAGGTAAACGGCCCAGAATTCTTCTGTCGGGGCCAGCCCTACCTGTTTATACCACCCACTATGAATAAGGTATTTATAATACCTACCTACTTTTTCGGGTATTTTATCAAATATATTAGGCGGTACTGGATTGCGCACTACAAAACTAATTTTCGATTCGAAAACTTCACTAATTTCTAAATCCATGTTTAGTACCTAATTATAGGCTAGAGTCATAACTAGAGACGAATTTTATGCATTTTCATGGTGATCCTATGCAAGTATATGCACTTATAAGATGGTTTGAAATGTCGGCGATTCAGACTTTATTGAATCCGTAGACCAATTTTAATTTTGCATATAAATGCATATTTGGTGGGTTGGTGCATATTTTTTCGTAAGTGCATATAATGTGCACAATTTTACGGTCTTAATAAATAATGTCGGACCGACATTCATGGTAACATTTGATTTTAGATTATAATAGAAAGTTTATACTTTATAGTACTTTTTGAATAGTATCTAAGAATTAAAATTCGTGACTATCTTAATAGCCGGCCATTACATGATTTAATGTTGGTAGTTGTATTATTCTTATTTTCATTTAATTAATTTAATGTATATAATAGCATGGCGTATGTTACCGACTTATCGTAGGCCATGTTTGAGGTGGGAAACGGGTAGAACGTATTATATAAGGGTGATTAAATCTGTTATATAAATGTATAATATGATTCGTTATTATTCGGTTATCTTAAGATAGCTTTATAGGTAGGTAAATATATTGTTCAAAGGTAAAAATATAATGTTTGATGCAGTAGGTATATGAGATTAGTTAAGTTGTAGAACTAAATATTGACAGTATATTTTCTATAATAGGACAATGGTGTAAAGGACGAATTGCCTAACCCAGAGTCAGGAACAAGTATCAAAATAGTAAAAGAAGAACCCAATGATATCATTAAACCAACAAGATATAAATGTATAGAAAGTTAGTGTTTCATATATTTAAAATATGATGTATAATTTTTTATATGATCACTTTAATATGAACAATAATAATATATACGATTTTCTTTCAAAACCTTAATATAGAGGTTATCTTAATCTATAAATAAAAAATAAAAAATCTATTAAAGATAAAAAAGATACGCATGTGTACAACAAATATTGTTTGGATGAATTATAGTATTGATATTTAAAATTGTTCAACAATAATCAGTTAATATTGCCTTTAATTTTAATTTTGCAGATTTATCAGACAAGCAACTAAAAAAGAGGTGGCGAAAATCCAACTATTATTTTGGATGAAGATTTAAAATAAATATTATTCTTGAAAAACTTAAATACCTACCGATTCTTTTTTGGAATGAAATTGGACGTATGTGTCAAATTCACAAAAACCGTACATTATTGTGAAATGTTTTATTGATAGATGATGTGATCACGATTAGTGGAAACACTCAATAACTATGTGTGTTTCTCTTAATCGTGAATCAGTGTTAATCACAATGTTTTTCCAATTGCACAGGATCTTCATAAAATTTTAAATAAATATTATAAAGTATTAAATGGCATAAATAGCATGTAAAATTAAATTTAATTAGGTAAAATATATTATACTACGGTGTAGGACATTAATTAATGTAACTACTTTTATTTTTTTGCTAATTACAAACTTAATCTATGAGTTTTTATATCTCTATAATTTGAAGAAAATTTTTGAATTCTATGTTTATAAGCTTACACATTCCAATTTTTTTTCCAAATAGAACGATCAATATAAAAATCAAAAATTCGGAATAAATAAGTTTATAAATACATAGAATACAATTATTTTCTACAAATTATAGAGATATAAAAACTCATGGATTAAGTTTGTGATTAACAATAAAATAAAAGTAGTTACATTAATTAATGTAATTAATATACTGTGTTCTAGTCAGTATTACTCTTGTTTTTACTGTAAATCGTACGTACTTATATTGTTACTAATATTTTTTGATGTGAACACAACGAGATAAATGGAATCAATAATTGTAATGTTACTTATTGTATGGCAAGTTAATCCATAGCACACGTCATTCCTGAGTGAAATGAAAGTCCAATATATTTCAATTGTTCTATATTTTTTTTTTTTTTTTTTTTTTAGGCTTCTTACGAGCCATTTAGACTCTTGGCCGCCAAAACTAATTCCTTGTTATTTTTATATTTAAAATAATAAAATAGGTAACAAAACAGACTTCTTTAACACTGATACGCGTCGACGACTATAAAATGCGTGACCACAAATTTTTAAACAAAGAAAAAACGTATACCGATTTTAGTATGTCCGGCTCTCTTGGGTAGGTCAGCTTTCCTTCTGGCAACCATTCGTCAATGTTTTTGACTACATAAATGAAAAATCCTCTTATTCGACACAAATGGTTTTAATAATAAAGACATTAAGCTACACTTTATAGTAATAAAACATTACCACTTTGATAAGGACCAAAATTGTGAGCCGTACGAGTAGCATACCTCTCAACACGTGCAGTTCGAAAAGTTGAGCGTGCGGAATGAAATAAAATAATTTATAGCAACCGATAGTTATATACAATTTTCAAATAATATAAATTTTAGTCAACTATAATTTGTTATTGTATGAGCGATTATCTGATTTTATGTGACATTGTACGTTGTTTGCCGAGTATAGACTCGCAGATTAAACGCGCCGGATATGTAGTGCTACGTATTTTAAATAATTAAATTGTGTATAACAAAGGGGAAATTATGATATAAATTATAAAACGATGAAAATGGACTGTAAATTAATGATATACATATTGCCAACTCTTACGTCCAAAACATGATAATAGTGAATAGTGCTCAATGCTAAGGTTAGTACACAACAAATTACAATACATGATATCGACAATATGAATATGCTAAAAAATAAACAAATGGGTACGATACTGGGTTAATCTGAACCCATGGATGTATATTTGAATACCCTCGTTATTCGACATGAACGCAGTTGAGATAGCAAATTTGACCTCAACGGCAACATGCCGACCACACACGTACGAGTATTTACGGCAACACGAGACAGCAATTATTATATTATATTCATCAATACAAATCGTTATCGGCGAGTGCAGGTGATGTTTCATGGAAATGTCCATAGAAAAAAAAAATTGTTATTAATTATTTCTTTTTACATTAATTTTATTGTGATGAAATAGTAATAGGTACCTACTACAAATACCTCGTACATTTTAAGTGGCTTTAGTAAAAAAAGTATGATCTGTTCAAGAAATTTCAGAAATTTACATCACAATCGACTCAAACTTGCGACGACGTGTGACGTAAAATGACGAGCACACACTTATCGTCTTGATTTCAACGCATAATATACAAACGGACGCCGACAAACTTTGATAACTGGCCGTCGGTATTAATTCGTCACTGTTTATCCTAATACGTTATTAACTCAATTTTAACACATTTATCACAATGGCTCGGATGTTTGTGACTTTGTATATACTTTTCACGTCACGAAAATTATATTTTGATTCATCAAGTCTGAATTATAAATGTGTAAACTTATTTTGCATATTTATGCAGAATTGGAATATTTTAGCATATAGTTAAATAATGCATAATATAATAATGATTATTTCTAAATTATCTAGTATATTATTTTATTATAAAAATATAATTAGTAAAATTAAAAAAAAATGTCCATATTATTATCATTTATCATACCTAGTAAATTTTATATATTTCATCAAAAAAAAAAAAAATTACGGTTAATATTATTTCGTATCTATATATGAATAACTCACTAACACACTCATAAAATTAGGAGATTAGATATTTATATACTAACGATGTTGTGACTGCAGGTGGACTTAAACTATGAGTGAAAAGTTTCGAGATTATAACGTGTTTGATCTCTAATACAGTGAAAACTCTCTATAACGAATCTGAAGGGACCATGTGATTTCTTTCGTTATTAAGAGTTTTCGTAATAGAGAGTAATTAATAGGTTTTAAATCAAACCAACCATTATAAGTTAACTTAATGTTATTTACGTAATATAGAGTTTTTCGTTGTAACGAGTTTCGTTATAAAGAGTTTTCACTGTATTTAAATATCATTTTTGTCAACATTCAATATTCAGTTTTGTTTGTTCGTTGCAGTTCACAAATTCTTCGCTAAACAATTGTTTAAAACATATTGTCGGGTCATCGGAGGTCTTTCAAACTTGAAAATAATTATTACATTGTGAAAAAAACCCATATTTTGTAATAAAGTAATTTTAAATACATATTAATTTTTTTTCATACATTGCTAAAAAAATAGGTATATTTAAAATATTTTATGGCATATAATTGCATATTTTGACTTTTTTAAATGCATATTTTAATGATATTTTGGTCATTCACATCCGAGCTTTATATTATCTTTAACAAAATGTAACAGAGTGTGGTGTTTACCCTGACAATTTTCGCATTTGACTATCAAAACAAAATGTTTTCACAGATGACTAGGCACCAAACGGCAAATACACAAAAAAATGTTTGTTAAAAAATCTACTTAAATTATAAACCGTAAAAGTGAGAGTATTCGTGTTGACACTGCAACAAACATAATATTCTCGTTCCTACTTTTGTATAGTAATAATATATTTATTTGTTTTATTATTTTTATTATTTTCATTTTATATCTTCTCAGTATAATAAAAATAATATTATATTATTTAACCGATATTATAGATCGAATCAATACCAATATCGTGTGACAACAATATATCAATATTGTTCAACTATTTTGAGAGTGAGTATTTATAAATCGTGTAAATTATAATTATTAAACGATGCGAGGAGGTATGTCTATATCATATTAAAATATTATTTGCATAATTTGATGTCGTCGAGTTAATTTTTTTTATTTTTTGATAGAGCCGGGCGTGTCTTTAATTTTACCTACGTGAGCTTTATAATATGATGTCAAAGATATTGGTGTTGGATTAATTAACCATTTTAAGATGTGAATATCATACATTCTTACCGTCATACATATAGGCTATAATATATTAACACCATAGTTGTTCATTTAACATTAATGACAGTTGACAATCATAGTATGGGTTTGCCTATAACATATTGCTAAATTATAATATTAACATGTTTTATTTTCAGGATTTTAAAACATATTATGCATAATATTATAATATAATAAATCGTTGAAAATAATGGCGGTTACAAAATATTATCGAATTAGAATTTATAAATAAAACATAAAACAAGCTTTACAGGTTACCAGTATCATCTTTTTTTCCTTATTTTTTTTAATATTTCAATTATTTCAATTTTACATTAAATAGATACATTTTCCAATATTTTAATTTATTTTAATGTTTTGGTAAAAAAGTATAAAAAAATGTATTTTTTATTTAATTATTTCCAAGAAAATTGAAGATTGCCATTTTGTAAAGTTTGTTTTTTTGAAAATATTGACGTTTCAAAATTGTATTTTCATTAATTTCCTGATTTAAATTTTTTTTTTAATTTCGATAAAATTGTGAATTATTTAACACTATATATAGTGTTATCAAACATGTGCCGCGGCCCGCCGAACGCTTTCAGTGTGCCTATACCTAGTTATAATCATATTTCGTTTTTTAAAAACTAGAAAAAACACTAAAAATCATGAAATAAATAAAAATAAAATTTTGAAACATAAATGTTTTCAGAAAATTAAATTTTACAAAATGGCTACAATCAATTTTTTGGAAATAATTAAATAAAAAATATATTTTTTTAATCTTTTACCAAAACATTATAATAAATTAAAAAATGAAATTATTTGTTGTTCTTCTCCCCGTGAGTCTCATTACAAAACCAGAATTTTGATATCTAAATTATTTCGTGAGATATCGCAATAATGGGTAAATCTTCGCGGGACACCCTGTATGATGGTTATTGCTTATAGGCTACTACAGTATAATTATAGCCAACGATGACATGAGTGCCATAATGAAGTGCAATTAGTGTTTGCACCACTTTAGGTTGAAATATAATATTTTAAAAACAAGGGATGATGAAAGAATTGCATTAGTATAGAGTTAAATTAGGTAAATAATAATTGAAGCCAATTAAGTTTTTGCACTAATATTTCAATTACATCGTTAATAAATTTGGTTTGTGTGTCCTCTTCAAGTCTCTTTCTATGTAAACTCATCAATCATCTAAGTATATTGCCCCAAATTTAGGCTCGAAGACGATTATGCTCCTCCCAAATTTAAAAATTATTCAATAATGTCTTAAAGGTATGACCAAAACGTGAATAACTTATTCGAGAGAAAAAAAGCTAATATAGAAACAACCATAAACTCAATACAAACTATAAACATAAAATATTTGTCTTATATGATATTAAAACTCATCACAACAGTATTTGAATTAAAATTGTGTACATTTTAAACACCTATAAATTAATAAATAGTTATTACCCGTCTTATTTATTGATTAAATTAATACTAAAAGTGTATAGTAATATATTGGAATATATTAACAAAAACATTCATTGTTTTTAATTTCAGCCTATAATTAATAAACACCACAAATAAAATATTTAAGTGTATAAAACGTTTATTTATTTATGAGGCATACAGTACGATTTTTGTTAGTTTTTTATGAACCACCGCGTGGTTTTTAAAATTTAAAATTTAGTGTATTAAACACAAATTTTATCATATTATGTTTTATTTTATTTTAGTACGAATAAAAATAACTTTTAATGACACCACAAAATACAGTTTAAGTAAAATAATGAGATTTAAATGATAAAAATATATTAGATAACATTAAATAACATTAAATACTATTTGAGGGAATTCTAAATAGACAATTTTTTAAGGGGTTCAGTATAGGCAATATTATCGGTGTTTAAGTTTGAGTAGACAGTCACGACCTACCTCTCGTCGATGACGGTTGTCTTATTGCCAGTTAACCGCATCGGAATTACGTTTTATTACCGAACATTTTATTAAATCAACGTATTTATGCAGTTTTTTTCCTGTTAGAACCGACAGCAGAGGAGGATCTGTTTGCACAATACTACTCCTCTGCTGCTATCGTTTATTGATGAAAACATTTAGATAATCGCAATATATAGCAAAATAACATACAACTAGTCTAATCAGTCTATACTTCATTTTCTCGGCCCGGTGTGATTAACCTGATTACTCAGAGGTTTGGAGAGGCTCTTCCTTCCATCTCTGCTAGCCTCGCATCTTGCTCCTTGCAGCTGAGTATACTTCCAAAGTTCAAACCATATCACAAAAGGCGTTTGTGGCGCGCTGGAAGGCCGCCTGCAATCGATCCTTTAAGCAACTCGAAACGTTGGTGCGACCACACGGCATATCCTTAATTCCTGAACATCGCTTGAAACGACGCCTATGAATCTGTTAACTGCCCGCCTCATTAGTTGCCAGTGAGGACAATAAAAAATTGTATGTTCAACAGTATCCGTCGGGTGCTGGCAATTATAGGGGCAAGCCGCATCGGGAGCACGCCTCAATCGATTCAAGTAATACTTGAAGGGCTGCATCCGAGTTCCGTCCCAAATATAAAAATGCAATTTAAAGATAGTTCCGTCCGGGGTTTTTTTAATAGATATACCAATTTCGTCCCGTGTCAAATTGAATAAATAACAATATCATATAAAGATAATAAAGATAATATTATTCCAGCTATTGAACCAAATAAACTTTTCAGTCGTTATTTATGGGTGTCTGTACAATCTAAAATGATTAATATACAATATAATATGTACAGTGAAAAAGGTAAAATTTTAATTATTAAAAATAAATTTATATTAAGTAGGTATTATACTGAATTTATGTATATATATTATTGCGATTAACTTATGAAAATGTAAATAATATGAATACTTATATTTTTTTTATAATTATACAAATTATCAAAACTAAATTATAAAAATGATTAAGGACGGAATAATTAGTATATACTTTTTTTTTTAACTGGGACGGATTTGGTATATACCTTTTTATTGACAGGGATAAAAAAAGGTTATTGGGACGGAACTAGGGTGCAGTCACTTGAAGTACCCATGCAATTACATGCAGAAACGTAACTCATCAACTTCAATTATTTCGAAAACACTCTAAAATTCATTTTCGACGAATCTAAAACATATTGTCATTAAAAATCATCCTGTTCTTAATATAAACAATGAAAATAATTTCACGTAAAATAACGCCGTGATCACTAACGACACATACATCGCAGTTGTACATACGTGACGCGTCTACCAATATTCTGAGGCTAAATTTACGATTTCAAATGAAATTAATTGATATACATTCGACTTATAGAGCTGTTTGTATAAACATCTACATTATATGATTGGTATTTTAAATTTTAAAATGTTTATAGAATTTTATACTTTTTAATTTTCTCACTCAAAACGAAAAAAATAAATATTTTTTATTCATACCTACGGTTATTGAATTGTCCTAAATGTAATTAAATATTATAATAATATTTTATCATAAGTAATATTTTTTTTTTTGTTTTTTAATATTTGATTTAGTATCAGTCCGTCGAAATATCTAGTGTTTAAATGTTATTTTGAAGTTACTTATATTTCATGTTCAATAATTTTAATTTTAAAATATTCAACAGTCAAAACTTTGACGAATTTATTATTTATTAGGTAGTTATTTGCTTTTCGATTATACTAGTATTCTAGAAATATACAATCGTCGAAAAATTATATGAACGTTGTAGATAGGTATAACCGCTATTGTATAATGTTTATATAATAATAATATTATTATTGCTATCGTTATGATTTAAAAGATATTATTTTTGTTACCTGTTTTTTTTCTTTACAGATATTATCATAAAATCTAAAATATGCTATTCGAAACGACTTGCGACTGCGTGAGATCGAAACTAAATATCGTGTACCTATCTATATATCCACATATTTCTCAACTTTTTTTAGGGTGCGCTATGTATTAGTCGTATAGAATATAATTAATAAACGATACGAGAAACTTATGTCGACATGATATTATAATACTATTTGCATACGCAACTATAGACGTCGTTAACGCTGCCACATGGGTTAGTGTGTGTGTGTGTGTGTGTGTGTGTGTGTGTGTGTGTGTGTGTGTGTGTGTGTGTGTGTGTGTGTGTGTGTGTGTGTGTGTGTGTGTGTGTGTGTGTGTGTGTGTGTGTGTGTGTGTGTGTGTGTGTGTGTGTGTGTGTGTGTGTGTGTGTGTGTGTGTGTGTGTGTGTGTGTGTGTGTGTGTGTGTGTGTGTGTGTGTGTGTGTGTGTGTGTGTGTGTGTGTGTGTGTGTGTGTGTGTGTGTGTGTGTGTGTGTGTGTGTGTGTGTGTGTGTGTGTGTGTGTGTGTGTGTGTGTGTGTGTGTGTGTGTGTGTGTGTGTGTGTGTGTGTGTGTGTGTGTGTGTGTGTGTGTGTGTGTGTGTGTGTGTGTGTGTGTGTGTGTGTGTGTGTGTGTGTGTGTGTGTGTGTGTGTGTGTGTGTGTGTGTGTGTGTGTGTGTGTGTGTGTGTGTGTGTGTGTGTGTGTGTGTGTGTGTGTGTGTGTGTGTGTGTGTGTGTGTGTGTGTGTGTGTGTGTGTGTGTGTGTGTGTGTGTGTGTGTGTGTGTGTGTGTGTGTGTGTGTGTGTGTGTGTGTGTGTGTGTGTGTGTGTGTGTGTGTGTGTGTGTCATATGACCAGATTAAATTATACAAAATGTTGATTTTATTCGTTATATGATGAAGTATATTATTATTAGTTTCTTTAGTTTTGACAATCGAAATATAACAGTATAGATACACTAAATACTATATTTATAGTAGGTCAATGTGAATTCTATGATGTGTTTCTGTTTTACGGTGTTTATCTCGCCGAAAATGAAAATAAACCGTTTGTCGATGTCTAACCCTGCACAATCTACCGAATCATATAATTTTATTATATGCTCGTTCATATAATAGTAATAAATAATAATAATAATTATATTATAGTCAGTAATGAAACGCGTCAAGAAATAGATTTGACAAATTTAATTTAAAGTTTTATGGTTTAATTTTTTTTTCATCTTATCTCGCTTTTTTTCATCTTATTTTTTTATAGCGCTTAACGCGACTTTAGTCCATATGAGCTTTGTAATATGATATCCAGTAAAAATATTGGCGTTGAATTAAGAAATCATAAAATTATTGTAACTATTTACTTTTCCAAGAATTGGTTAATTGAATTATGTTTTACAAATAATCCTATAATTTTCATTATGTATATAGAATGAAAAAATGGCTGTATAATGATGAATAAAAAAATTCTATGAAAATAATTGTTCTGTTATAAATTTATAATAAGTAGGTATACTACACTACAATTAACCTTTTTTATATTTAAGCATTGCGAAAGGTTAGCATCATACACCAAGGATTACAACATTTACATCACAGTTTAGCTGAGTTAGATACATTTAATTTTCATAATATATTTCTATATTGATTAATATAGGAAGGTAGGTACTTAATACCCCACAATATTAAAATGGAAGAACGGGAATCAACTTCATCGATAGCATTTAGGCATTTATAAGTTTTCTGGATGTTTCAGGAATGGATGCTATAGTACCCCTAATGGTTCGTAAAGAGTTTCCGATCATTTTTGTTTGACGAGTCTTTTATTATGCCTACTTACAGCATTTGAGAAGTGTACATGCTTGACCGTAAGGCAGTAGTTCTCAACCGGGGTGACATGTCACCTAAGGGTGACATGGACCTAGCTTAGGGGTGACGCAGAATTTTAACAAGAAAAGAAAAAAAAATTAAAAAATTAATTTTTCCGAAAACAGTCATATAATTTCTTATAATAAATATATTATACACCTATACCACCACTGTCATGTACATAACATACCTCAAAGTTCGTATCTTTATAATAGTTTGTATTATTTATATTTAATCTTTTGGTCTGATAAACACGTGTATCTAGTAATAAATATACAGCTAAGATTGTTTATTATTTTGATGTTAGTGTGACGCAGTGTTTGATTCTAGTGGCTAAAGGTGACATGAATCAATAAAGGTTGAGAACTACTGCCGTAAGGTATAATGTATAAGGTAGTATATCAAGAATACCGCTGTGTCACTACGACTTAGCTACAAAATAACATTTCTGTGACATTAACTTACTGTATCATAGAAAACTTGTTAACAGTTTTATTAAATATTAATTATATTATAAAAAATTTGAAAAAATTATTCAACAACACAATGAAAACACTATTACGTGGACTGAATATATGATGATGTCTGATTACTATGCAGATAACTTATAACTATATATTTTATTATTAACATTTTTAAACTAACAAAAACATATAAAACTATAACTAATACCAAAATATTTTTAAAAAAAATTCTATTTTTATTAACTAACCATGTAAAAAAAAAAAATTTTTGGAGGACACTAGGACAGTGATTATTGCCTCATCGGGTGTCCTCTGGGATAATGCTAAACAACTACTATACAAATAATATTTCTATTGGGTAGGTTACTGTACAGAAATTAGTACCCGAAAAACACCGGGTGCAATTTACAAATTTTTCCCTTTGTTGGGCGCAATTTACGTTTGCCCCAATATTATCTTACCTCAAAAATTCAACAGTTATCTATTAAAAATAACTAAATCATTTCACTTGTCTCATTGATCATCTCAGGTGATGTCTCATCTTAGAGGCTTAGACTACTTTCCACTGTATATATATTTATACAACGTACTAATGGTTATTCATGAAACATGTCATACCATTGTTTAGATTCTGAACAGAACGATGGATGTATTTATTTTACGATTATGTGTAAGATTGTTTTATGGCATGTGTATACGATAAGAAGTCAAAACAAAGTTTTAATTTACATCTTCAATATATTTTATGGTAAAGAGGTTACGGCCTATTTTTTTGTAGATTTTAAGTTATAACCTTGATGAATATGGCGTATCAGATCAGATCAATGGTGTATTATATTCAGATGACAATTTCGTCAATACTAAATATATAGTAGCTGTGTCGTTTTGGTAACGCATAATTTTATTATATACTGTATGTACCTATATATATCATTAACATTTGGAATTGCATAGATATTGAAATTATAATGTATTTTGATAGGATAGTGTTTGCTCATTTCATTTGTAGTATTTAATAATGACTACTGCCTCCTGGACAAATTAATTATAAATCTTTGGACATTACGTAACGTATATCAATTGAAGGTATTAAATTAAACCATGAAAAAGTATCCTATCTAAAATGTAAATACAACGTAAATAGAATTAATTAACTAAAAATAGATACTTATTGAGTCGTTCCTACATTGATGTTGTAACATTTAGACTATTTAGAGCATAGTGCTAACAGAAAATGTCCTCTAATCTTCTAAGTTATAGATAGGTATTTTATTGCATCTACCTGAACTAACATCTAATCATATTTTATTTGCATGAAATTTATTACAAGGTAATACTAATAATTATTACCTTATTAAAAGGTGATTACTGATTTGGTAATAATAAGGTGTTTAGGTTTATATACGTAAAGGGTATTGCTGATAGGTTCATCGGTTTTGGACCAGAAGTGTATTTCGCAATAACGAGTGACAAAATCATTCATACAACAAACATTATTGCATGTACACCTAACCATAATGCTGTATTTTGGTACTCTAGCATCGATGATTTTTAAATTCACTAGTTAGTAGCAGAAAATCTAATCTTGAATAATATATACAATATAATACACACTAACACTATTACTGTTCGATAAAAGAATATAAATTAAATATAGAACACAATGAATAAGTAAGCAATAACTCTGACTTCTTGACCAACTTTAGATTACTATTTCATGCGTGATGACCAATATTTTCACAAAAACCTAATTTCAGTATATCCAGCTACGTGTTTCTGGCAACCAATTATGTATATTGATGTCCATAAAAAGAAACATACTTCTGTTCAACACAAATGGTTTTAAATAAGGCAACTTTCTTAAGTCGTCTGTCGTTGTACACGTGGTTATTTATTGATTAAGGATTGATAAACTGAAATTTAATACAGTTTTAAACAACAGTTATTTAATACAATATCAAAATGTTTAAGAACTCAACTCGGTGGCACTGAATATTAAAATTAAAATTAAACTCATTTAAATATATAAATTATAATATAATATATGGTCAACATATGTTTTTAAAATATATCTGGATCTCTGAAATATACATAGGTATAAATATACCTACCAATAATACGCTGGAAATTGCAGCTGATATATATGTATAGGTAAGTAAATTATAAATTCATAACAAAGAATCTTAAGAGATACTTTATTATACTTCCAGAACGGAGTTACGTACAGAGGTGCATGCGGAGGTACATACACTATATACGTACCCAATAAATATTGAACTGCTATGAGCCGAAATATATTCGTCTTCCTATCATCTTTTGTACGTATAGCGCAATTATATGTAGTATATCAGTTTTAACCTATACGGCAATAAAACTAAACTCAATAAAGGCTGGAAAAAAATACAACCATATTTATGTAATAACTTATAAGTAACGTTCAATATCGTGCAATACAATTGCATAGACTTGAATACAAGTTAACATTTAAACATTTTTACTATACAATATTGATCGCGCGGGTACGCAATTTTTAATTTGGAATCAAATATATTTACCTGATCTCTGTAAGACATACTTTTGTTGCTTTGCAAAATTATCGGCATTACCAATGTCAAACCAAATGGTATACCTTGCATCATATACAAAAACAACAATAGGAAAAAATTCAACCAATCTCCATTCAAATTTGGCTTCTCGGTCGAATATAAATCATCAGCTACACATTGACACTGCTATGATGTTTTCTATAGTTCATCTTCTAGCAGCGGTACCGTAGCCATATTAACGGTTTATTTATTACGATCCAAACACTAAACGCATAACAAATCTACACTTAGGATACCAAAAAAATAAAATAATAAAAAGCGGGTAAGTCGTGTATGTCGCTCTGCTGTACAGTAGGTTACAAGTGGGTTACTGTAATGGATGGAATTAAATTTGAATCCAATGATATTATATCATTGTATACAAAAAACGATTCTGAGCGAAGACGGTTTATCTGTCTAGGATATATTATAGATTATTAAAAATTTTCAAATCTTAGATTTAAAAAGAAAATTTTTTATGAATTTCTAGTTTGAAATAATTTGCGAATTTTCGTGATTTTTACATATGTTGTCAAAATTCAAACTTTGAATGCTTGTAAAAAAAAAAATTGTGACTACGCATTTCTTTTATTTTTCAATTTTTATTGCAAAAATATATTATGAGCCTTGTATTAAATTTTCAAATCTTAGATATAAAAAGAAAATTTTTTATGAATTTCTAGCTTAAAATAATTTCTGTATTTTCGTGATTTTTACATACTATGTTGTCAAAACTCAAACTTTGAATGCTTAAAAAAAAAATTGTGACTATGTATTCCTTTTATTTTGCAACTGCTATTGTAAAAATATGTTAGGAACCTTGTATTAAATTTTCAAATCTTAGAATTAAAAAGAAAAACTTTTATGAATTTCTATCTAAGATATTTTGAACATTGCCGTAATTTTTACGTATTTAGTCAAAATTTGAACTTTAAATGCTTATAAAAAAAAATTGTGACTATATATTTCTTTTATTTTTCAATTGCTATTGTAAAAATTAATAATGAGCCTTGTATTAAATTTTAAAATCTTAGATATAAAAGGAAAATTTTTTATGAATTTCTAGCATAAAAAAATTTACGAATTTTCGTGATTTTTACATAATATGTTGTCAATATTTGAATTTTAAATGCTTATAAAAAAAAATTGTGACTATGTATTTCTTTTATTTTTCAATTTCTACTGTAAAAATATGTTAGGAGCCTTGTATTAAATTTTCAAATCTTAGAATTAAAAAGAAAACTTTTATGAATTTCTATCTAAGATAATTTGAACATTGCCGTAATTTTTACGTATTTAGTCAAAATTTGAACTTTAAATGCTTATAAAAAAAAATCGTGCTTACGAATTTTTAATATTTTTTAACTTCTATTGTTACAATGTGTTAGAAGCCTTGTATTAAATTTTCGAGCTTTTCTACCGAACAAATAAATTTTTATCGATATTTATAGAAAAAAAGTTGAAAAATTAAAATGTCAGTAAACAGCTCAAAACAAATCTAAATATTTTGAAAATTTTATCAAATATATAAAACGCCTATATAAACATTCAGTCAAAATTTCAAGTATCTGCGGTAATTTGTTTTAGAGTTACACCAAAATAAGGAAATCGCTAAAAGTGAAAATCCAATGTTGTAAAAATTTAAATTTCAAATGCTCATAAAAATTTAATTTGAATTTCCGGTGGAATTTTTATTTGTGATAAACATTGAAAAACTTGTAAGGAATCTTGTATTAAATTTTTAAATCTTAGATTTAAAAAGAAAATTTTTTATGAATTTCTAGCTTAAAATAATTTGTGAATTTTCGTGATTTTTACGTATTTTGACAAAATTCAAACTTTGAATGCTTATAAAAAAAAATTGTGACTATGAATTTCTTTTATTTTTCAACTGCTATTGTAACAATATGTTAAGAGCCTTGTATTAAATTTTCAAGCTTTTCTGCCTAACAAATAAATTTTTATCGATATTAATTTAAAAAAAACTAATAATGATCGAAAATTTGAAATGCCTATGAATAGTTCAACTTAAGTCGAAATTTTTTGAAAATTGCATGGTGGATAGAATATACTTATATAAACATTAGGTGAAAATTTCATGTATCTATGGTCATTTGTTTTAAAGTTACATCAAAAACCAAAATCGATTTTGTCGAAAAATGAGTGTGCGTAAAATTTCCCGTTTTTCCCTTAATTTTTAGTTTGTTTTTTTCAATTATTTTTGAAAAGTATTAAGAATTTTTTACTTTTGACCCCCCAAAGTACCAACTAGATTCACTTTCTGATCGAACGAGGTACTGAAGTCAAAACTCGAAGCATTTTTACTGCCCCTGTGTCTGTGAAGACAGACACAAAAAAAATAAAAAAATACACATCATGTTAAAATCAATACATTCATCGCTCCGCTCAGAATCTAAAAAAATAATAGGATGCATATGTTTTTAATTTAGTTTTAAATGTATTTTTATTGTTTTGACAATGGATATACTCGTACTTTTTGATCATTGATCATAATTAATAATTTGAAATAATACTCAACTGTTTTTCTTAATTCCAGTAATAATTATTAGATAATTAAGAACATTGAACAACTTTGGCGTTCCAAACGAAAACTGTTATAACGGGTTATGGGTATAATAAAATTGTTATAATACAAATATACAATAGTATATCTTTACACAAGTGTAGTTGGTATATTAATAGATAATAATAATAATTATGTTTGAAAAAATAAACGGTCTCAAAATCCAACTGATGCTGGCCAATTATAATAATATTATTGCGTACTAGCTGGCCACTAATAAACAACGGTTTGTTTGAAATTATCGGCTTAGGTCTACGACGAAATCCGGAAATGGTTCATTTTATTTTTTTCTGTCTACCTACACGCGCATAATATACCTGCAAAATGGCTGCATCTTATAATATCGAGAAATCCGACCACATTGAAAAGACCACCATAAGAAAAGTTATCGACAAAACAAATAGCAACATCGAATACGATGAAATGGAAACCAAGCTACACAGATTCGATAACTACAACGAGGAAATAACTTATGACGATTTGGCGGGTCTACTGAGTTATGCAAAGCAGTTCACAGGCGACGACGCGTCGACTGCCATAATCGCTCAACCGGACGAATCCTCCAACATTGGACCGGCTGAGATAAACATAATTGCAGACGACGTGATTGCGACGTCGTCAACCAAGCAGGTCGCGGCCGTAGAAGAACATATTAAGCAAAATGACGATGCGTTGGACGTCACGCCGACCAGGGGAAAGGAGGTCACATTCCCTTTTTGGGGCTTGTTCGTCTGGCTGGACCCGGGAAACACTCCAGCGATACGCGCACCTCCACGCCCGGGCATCTTGATGAGAATCATTAGCGCGGTGTGGAGAGGCGTAACAAGAGCCGTACGCGGAATTCGTTGTTTTTTATTGAGTTTTTTCCCGAAGTGAAACCGTACGAAAGTTCCCCCCCTGGTTGAGGGCAGCAGACAAAGGCGTGGCGATGTGAGGACGAGGAAGGTACGTGACAGAGCACTGCAGGGTGATCGGCGGTAAGTCGCCAATACGTGTTATTCGGCCACCAGCTGTGGCGCAACGGGATCGCAGACGTCGGGTGCTCGGGATCGCCGACACGCGAGACCCTCTGACGGCGCAGTGGACGCCTAGCTGCTTCGGTTGCGATCGACGACGACGACACGACGACGGTGAGGCTAGCCATATCGACGCGGGCATCGACGCCGCCCCGTCGATACCAATAACGACTGCAATGCACGAATACGACTCGTTGCGACGGTGACGACGGATTTCCGTAGAGCTCAAAGTGTTCGGGTAGTAGATGATTATAATTTATGTAGGGTAGATAGGAACACGGATGTCAGTATAGCGCTGATGGACTCGAAGAAACTAAACGTTTCAGAGTTACGGCGGTGCGCGACTCCACGGCGGGACCATTGGCAGCGGCAGACTGCACGGCGCCGACGGATGTGGCCAGGGCGAAAATCACGGAGAGTCTCACTACTGATTCTCTCCCCTTTTCGCCTAGTGGTCTGACACTGTCGGCCTAGTCACGACGCCTCGGTTAGGTCACCGCCCATTCCACAGTACCCATCATATTTTATAGTCTTCGTCACTCGCTCCGGGAGCTTAGGTAACCGTCGTCACCGGCACAACGATCATCGTATTAAACATCTGCAGTATCGTCAAGCGCACAACATCGCGCACTAGCCACTTGTCGTCAATCGTTGTTCGTCTCGCAACCGTCGTGGTCGGGCTCCATCCGCTGCCATGGTCGTCTTCGCGGCCCGGGCAAACGCGCCAACGATTCTCGAACGCCCCTCAGGACCGGCCGAATAACGTTGTAGAGGTGACCAGTAGCCTTACTAGCATCTTCTGCGATTATCACTCAATCGCCATTACGTACCACTCACATCGCCACGTCTTCTCTGATGCCTTTTTTTTGTTTTTGTTAAAATTATTAGTTATTGTTTTTTTTCAATTTGCATTGTATTATATATTATACTTCATCTTTTCGACATAATCTGTTCAAAATGTTAAAGCACACATTTGTTATGTTCACTAAATTGTTCATTAAATTTTTCAATAAAATATATTTTGTTTATATACAGTAACATTTTGTTTTTTATTTTTAGCATTAAAAGTACGATTTTTTAATTTAACAGAACGATGGTCTCACTGTGCAAAATCATGGTGTCGCGTGGGACCCATAAGAAATACTAAAAATTTGTTTTTTTGTTACGTATCAATTCGACCAAATCTCAATAAAATTTATTATAATATATTTTTGACACGTCATACTTAAAATTATAAGTTTATCGGTGTGGTAAGATTAAGCGTGATTACAGAAAAAAAAAAAAGAAAAAATTAAAACACCACGCACACAATATCATAGTAAAATCAATACATTAATTATTAGTCGGCTTAGAATCTAAAATATCAATAACTACTTTTTTGTTATTGTTCTATGAATACCGCATTGTCATTAGTGTTTACGTAAAAGTAGATGATATTGCTCCGATCCACAAGTCAGACGATGAAATCCGTGTTGAAATCCACACACGCTGTCTAGTAGTCTAGTTGATGATGTTGATAATACTTGTTGTGGACATAAAAAAAATGCCATTAAATAACTCAAAACAAGTAAAAATATTTTGAAAATGTTATCAAGTATAGGTTAGGTTAGGTTCCATCTGCGTTCTCTCGCCGTGGTGAACGGTCGTGTGTTGTTTTTAGTGCATTGCTGATAAGGCCTGCTCTGTGTAATATATTTCGTATATTGCTAGTTAGTTCGTTTTATCTATGTCGTCGTCTTCGGGCGGCGGCCGGAATTCGTCTACGAACAGACTAAAATCGACTTCTCAAAATGGAAGTTCGGGGCTCGGCCAGGGGCGGATTTAAGGCACTGCGAACCATGCGGCCGCATAGGGCGGCAAAATTATGTCGAATATTTATTTCGATTTTGTAAAATTAGGTACATAATTTTTAAATTTTATCGATCACTTCAAAATCATGAAATTTTTGATTTTGTGTTCGTTTATTTTTAGCAAAATAATATTTTCCCAGGAACTCGCCTACGGATTACCACAACGACGATCGTATTTTATTATAGATTATCTTAATTGATATTTGCTTGGAATATTTCCTATTATTTAATCAGTGGTTAGTTAGACGAAGAGCGGTGTGTATTGTGTGTTTTGTCGTGTTATTATCAATAATAAGATTACAACGATATTTGACAACCGAATTCTTATATTTATTTTTCCATTTCGCGGACACGACGAAACAATAGGATCCGTAAATAACGGTAATTTTTTAATGATTGTAGAATTACTTTCTGAATTTGATCCCTTTTTATCTCAACATGTAACTCGATTTCAAAATTCTGGAAGTGGAAATACTTCGTATTTATCATCTACAATATATGAAGAAATTATTAAACTCATGTCTAACAAAGTAAAAAACGCTATTGTCACTCAAATAAAAACAAGCAAATACTACTCGATTATCGTAGACTCGACACCCGACATTTCTCACGTCGACCAGTTATCTTTTATTGTACGTTATGTAAATGAAAATGGAAACGCTGTGGAAAGATTTTTAGGTTTTATAGATAATGCAGGACACAAATTCTCAAGCATTAAATCAAGAAGAAAACCTATGTAATATTAAAATTAAATAAAATGTATTTAATTAATTAAAATAATTAATTTTTTTATTATATTTATTAAATTATGTATTGTTACTTTGAAAAAATAAACAAAAGATGTTATATTAGAATCAGAATTTTTTTTAGTTTATTTAATGAAAATTAATTGTATTGGTATTAGGTATTGAAAAAATAAATTAATATGAGGATAACTTATTAAAAAAGTAGTTTAAAAGTTTTTTTTTGGATAGGGGCGGCAAATTTAATTTGGCATGGGGGCGGAAAATTGTTAAATCCGCCCCTGGGCTCGGCTCCGAATTTACACTCGTCTCGTACCAACGTAAGTCTAAAACTAAACCAAACCCAACCAGTCCCGTCTCTCCAGGTTTACAACAAATTATGGATAATCCACCGGTTCTTGATACATCAAACACTACTTTCAATTATAACATTCCCGATAACGCGCACGAGCCAATTATGGTCGATGATGCTATTAACGGCTACGACCGTTCTAATGAGTCTGCCTCAACCACCACGTTATCTACAGATATCACTATGCCATTAACAAACCAAAATCCAGCTATCGATAATAATAACATTAACACTCGTCTCAGATATTTTTCGCCGGATTATAATGGTCCTATAGTTATACTCGTCGAATGCACCGATCAAAACAAAAATTTAGGGAATTTGCATCCGTTTAAAATAGCAAAATTCTTTTCTACCAACTTCACTGGCATTACCAATATTAAACCAGTCGGCTCAAAAAAAGTTAAAATTACTTTCAATTCGATCACCAACGGCAATATATGCCTAAGTTCTAAAATCCCGAGTTATAACGGTTTCCAGGTAAACATACCTGTCTCACTTATTTTTCGCTTATGAATTTCTAGCATAAAATAATTTACGAATTTTCGTGATTTTTACATAATATGTTGTCAATATTTGAATTTTAAATGCTTATAAAAAAAAATTGTGACTATGTATTTCTTTTATTTTTCAATTTCTACTGTAAAAATATGTTAGGAGCCTTGTATTAAATTTTCAAATCTTAGAATTAAAAAGAAAAACTTTTATGAATTTCTATCTAAGATAATTTGAACATTGCCGTAATTTTTACGTATTTAGTCAAAATTTGAACTTTAAATGCTTATAAAAAAAAATCGTGCCTACGAATTTTTAATATTTTTTAACTTCTATTGTTACAATGTGTTAGAAGCCTTGTATTAAATTTTCGAGCTTTTCTACCGAACAAATAAATTTTTATCGATATTTATAGAAAAAAAAACTAAAAAAGTTGAAAAATTAAAATGTCAGTAAACAGCTCAAAACAAATCTAAATATTTTGAAAATTTTATCAAATATATAAAACGCCTATATAAACATTCAGTCAAAATTTCAAGGTAATTAATTCTGCGGTAATTTGTTTTAGAGTTACACCAAAATAAGGAAATCGCTAAAAGTGAAAATCCAATGTTGTAAAAATTTAAATTTCAAATGCTCATAAAAATTTAATTTGAATTTCCGGTGGAATTTTTATTTGTGATAAACATTGAAAAACTTGTAAGGAATCTTGTATTAAATTTTTAAATCTTAGATTTAAAAAGAAAATTTTTTATGAATTTCTAGCTTAAAATAATTTGTGAATTTTCGTGATTTTTACGTATTTTGACAAAATTCAAACTTTGAATGCTTATAAAAAAAAATTGTGACTATGAATTTCATTTATTTTTCAACTGCTATTGTAACAATATGTTAAGAGCCTTGTATTAAATTTTCAAGCTTTTCTGCCTAACAAATAAATTTTTATCGATATTAATTTAAAAAAAACTAATAATGATCGAAAATTTGAAATGCCTATGAATAGTTCAACTTAAGTCGAAATTTTTTGAAAATTGCATGGTGGATAGAATATACTTATATAAACATTAGGTGAAAATTTCATGTATCTATGGTCATTTGTTTTAATGTTACATCAAAAACCAAAATCGATTTTGTCGAAAAATGAGTGTGCGTAAAATTTCCCGTTTTTCCCTTAATTTTTAGTTTGTTTTTTTCAATTATTTTTGAAAAGTATTAAGAATTTTTTACTTTTGACCCCCCAAAGTACCAACTAGATTCACTTTCTGATCGATCGAGGTACTGAAGTCAAAACTCGAAGCATTTTTACTGCCCCAAAACGTGATGACAGACACAAAAAAAAAAAAAAAAAAAAAAAAAACACACATCATGGTAAAATCAATACATTCATCGCTCCGCTCAGAATCTAAAATACATTTTACTTGTATCACTGCAGTTTTCGTATCTATACTTAAGTTCAACCATTTAAGTGGATAAACTAGTTTTAGATAAAATATTCAGAATATACTCTTATAGCAACGTTAATTATATGTTAAGTAGGTATGTGTAAGGCATATAAGATGCGGTATAATCGCAGGATATAATATAATATATTAGTTTTCTCTTTAATTAATGTTGTATGAAGATCTTAATATGTGGCGCCAAGCCCATGTATCACGAGCGGGTGACTGACTGAGGTGAGTGGGTGGTTATAAGTAGGTAAATCTGAGTATTGAGATTTGGAAATAATTCTATTCATCAGTATCTTTATAAATTAGCTGTATGACATTGTTGTAAATGAAAAAAAAAATAAAAACAATTAACATAGTTATTCAAAGCCCTTTCGTTTTAAATGATATTTACTTAATAGGTGGTGTAAAAATAAATCAAACCGCTACCTATCCAAAGTTCCCAAATACTAAACACTTGTGTCCACCTATAAGCATATTATGTCACAACTCATATTCGAAACTCACGCCTGTAGATTTTTATTATTTTAACAGGTTGACTGCCATGAGACCTTTATGTGGGTCACATGAAGTTTGCTAAAATGTTTATGAGAAAATCATAATGCTTTTGCTATTCATAATGATAAATTCTTTATTATATTCATATTAAATAATTGTCTATCAAATATTTCTGATACAGGCGTAAAAATATAAACAATTATTATCGAGTCAGTCACTCAGTAGAATGTTGAATATTTAAAGGGATTAAAGACAATAGTTACAGCACGAAGTACATCGTGTACTGTGTAGTATGTAAATTTGGTGTCTTGGCGTCCTATGAAACTCAACTGAGTTTAATTTTTGTAGATGCAGTAAATAGTTGAACAAAAGCAAGAGACCAGGTAATACAGTAGGTTGAATCATTTTTTTCCAACTTATTTGATTCTGCATAAAATTATTTATTGACAATTATTGAAAAAAGTTTAAATATCTCAGGGCTACACTAAATATTTCAGCCACAAACATTAGTACAGAAATTAATTTTGGGGGGAACCTAAGAGGTACTGAGATATTTTGTGAAATTTTTCAATTTTTGACACTTACGCAGCATGCATGCGTAGTAAAAGTTTATTTTTTTAATGGTAACATCTATTTTTAGCAAATTATTTGGATTGACCAATTTTTTATCATCGTAGATGATATCATAATACTTGGCTCTAAATTTAAAATTTAATGAATGACAGCCATTACTCAATTTTGGAAAAAAATTTGTTTAATTTGACTGTGTAATTTATTAATTTTTTGTCCATGTATGTAATATTATTAGTTTCTATGCAAAATCTGGATTTTAGTACACATTTAAGTTTATCCATATTAAAAATACTACTTCTTCTATTATTATAACTAGTATTACGATAATTATTATAGTATTTAATACTATTACTAATTAGTGGAGTGAAATTAACACAAACAAAAACGTACATAGTGTTAAAATATTTTACATTTTTATTCATAATTTGATATCCAGAAAATAATTATAAAAATTAAAAACACAATTGCCCTAAAGAAGGTGAAGATTTTTTGCGTAGAAATTATAGCATTTAATGAAAAAATATAGAAAATTACACACATGAACCTAAAATTAATAAATTATACAGGTAAATTAAACAATTTTTTTTTTTTATTGAGTTATAGCTGTCATTCATTTAATTTTTAAGATAGAGTCATGTGTTGTAAGTAAAATTGACTTAAATAAATTATAGAAAATTATAATATGGACATTATTATATATATATATATATATACAATATACATAGTAATAAATTGTACCATATCAGAGTAACTCAGTTACCGAAAAGTGCCACCTATCTTGACACAATGGAAACGTGAAAAGGGCCGATCTATATTAGTAAAACTAAAAGTCAATGGTTGATACCATGAGTAATCACTGACTATGTTACTCTAACATATTTATAAAGTGCCTAAATATTTTGAAAATTTTAACATGTAGGTATAGAAAACGATAATGTGAACATTATTTTTTTGAACAAATCAAGTGTATACAGTTGTTCGTTTTTGAATAAAAAAAAAAATTAATAAATTCTTTAATTTATTAATGATATCCAATGTCAATATAAATACCATATCTGACTATAATTTTTCTTTTTTTCTTTAAGTTGAAACCTCAATAATAGGCCCACTGGCTTGTATTACATACTTAAATATTAACTAAACTAAATTTTACAATTTAACATCTTTCATAAACAATGAAAAAAATTTTATAGCATCTTCGTTAGAGGCCGTGCGTTGCTAAGGTGTAAGGGTATAACAGTTCTGCAGGTATGTCATATTTTTGTCAGGACACTCATGTGTATCTGCGTTACTACATTAAGTTAGATTATGCTTCAAATATTGTACAACTTACGAATAAATTAAAAGTAAAAACAAAACTATTGAATTATAATTTAAGCATTAAAAGTATGAATAAATTACAATAGATATTTAGGACTTCAAAATGTTCATTACTATAGCTAAATAGGCATAGAACAATCTGCACTTAAATACATTATACAACATCATTATTTTTGTCCTTTTATATTGACCAACCATTGAGAACGACTTTTAGCTTGAATATTTTTAAGGATATTTTTGAAAATACAAAACCAAATGATTCCCAATATAGTACTAACAGCTGTTTCTACGTAGAAACCGTTCACTATAATAACGCAATGCCCTCCTTTTGTTTCACACACCTAAAAACAAAAGTAGAAAAAAAAATTAAATAGAAAATGAATAAAAAAAATATTTAAATACTTTCAGATGTCACTAATGGTGGCTTATTTTTCAAAATTTATATTTTAATTGTATTGAGTCATCACATAATCTTATTAGTTATTGTGATAAAAAGAATAAATTGTGCGTGTTTCTTAATGTAAAATAAAAAATACTTATTTCAATATTATTAAATTTTTTAAGCCTGAAAAAATATATTGTAATACTGAAAAGTGAAAGCTATAATATTTAGATTTCAGAAAAATAATGGAACAAGCAGGTATTCTTCAATCTGCATAGTCGATAATATTATACTTATACAATATATTTTAATCAAGAATAAGAACACATACATAATATGAAAAATAGAATGAAGAGCTTAACTGTATTACTTCAGAAATTCCCAGATAAATCAATTATAAAACAAATTTATATGGCACTTTGTAATTCGATTCTATTATACAACATAACAAATTGGGGAAGGGGGCACTAACAAGTACTTAACAGAACAGATATCATTATATTACAAAGGTATCGCACAAAAATTATTCTAAAAGTAACATACTCCCTACCACTAAAATACCCATCAGAAGAATAAAATTATTCAACCATACAAATATATTATTTATTTATAAATTATACATTAGAAAAATTTTAGTAAAAATCCGTAAAAATCCGTACTAAACCATACACTCAAAGTTACAGAAATAATAGAAAAGGAAAATACATTAAACCGTCATTTACTTTATTGACTAATTATAGAAACTCTCCCAACTACATGAGGAAAACTATTTTAAACAATTTAAATAATGAAATGGATAGTCTAATATAAAGTGTATGTGAAAGTCAATCCAATAATACCAATGATATAATTAATAAAAATAAAAAAAGGCAATAAATAAAATAGTTTGTGATCTTGATGAGAATGAGTGTATCAATAAAATTATTATAAAAAGTCCTTATTTCTAACATAACATCGTATAATATGTATCTATATGTATGTTATGCTGATGTTAATTTTTGTTTCTGAAGTTTCTATTTTCATGTTATGTTTATTTAATTAAATCATATTTTTATTTGCACAAGTATTTTACATTTTTACTTTAAATCAATTGCAATATCGCTGAACTCCGTATACTAGCTAGATACGAACTTATAGCTCAGTTGGTATATTCGTATCAGCTAATTAATTAATGTATTTTATTGTGATTGTTTTGGTTGAATAAATTAACAGATATATCTTACATTGTGTTCCCAAATTATATTCTCTATAATTTTGATAAACCTGTAATATATTCCTATCTTAAAACATCCATGTGCCCAAATATTATAGAAGAATTGAGCTAATATTTAAAA
Organism: Diuraphis noxia; assembly: GCF_037042655.1. Taxonomy (NCBI): domain Eukaryota; kingdom Metazoa; phylum Arthropoda; class Insecta; order Hemiptera; family Aphididae; genus Diuraphis; species Diuraphis noxia. The sequence goes on from NW_028301714.1 coordinate 72,304,245, forward strand.
TGTAAATATAACAACTAACTATAGTCTATACAAAATTAAACATATTATTTTTAAGAATGTTTTATAAATTATCTTACAGTATTGTTAATTATTTTCATTATTATACATGAATGTCTTACGTCTTTTAGATTTGGTGTAGAGCAGTTATTCTTGTGATCTAAAGAACATTCTTCAACTGTTAGGAAATCTATAACTCCAATAGCGAACGAAGACACCCACGCTCCTCCGAAACTTGCAAGTGTACCCAATAATGACATGTAAGTAGCACCAAAACGTGAATCACTTATCTGAGAGAAAAATGATAATATAGCTACTCTCATAATATTAACTAGAATCTATAAAAATGAAATCAAAAAATTATTTATACTTATAAAATATTTTTTTTAAAGATATTAAAATTTATAAAAATAGTATTTTAGTTAAAATTGTGAGATCTTAAATCACCTGTTAATTAATAATCCATTGTTACTTACATCATTTATTGATAGTATACATATTAAAAGTGCATAATAATATGTTGAAATATCAACCGACCCGTTCACTGTTATTAATGTCGGTGTATAATAAATAAACACCCCAAATAAAATGTTAAAAAGAAATCTGAAATAACATTAAAAACTTAATAAATTCAATCACGGTTACAAAAACTATAAATAACTTTTGTGTACAGTAACTGTACTACAGTTTTAAAGTTTTTGACAATAATTTAAAAAAAATAATAATAATAAAACTCTAAATTGTCTTATGTCTATAAATAGCGCAAAAATAGTCTCAATACTTCGAAAATTGTATGATGCATTTAAATTATGAATACACATATTCAGTAAAAAATTCATGTATTTACAGTTATTTAATGTAAAGTAATACTAAAAAACAAAATTGTTATTTTTGTTTTTTCAGACATTTTTGGAAACTTTTAGGAACTTTTACTTTTTATCCTCCTCCTAAAAAAAGTACCAACTATAGCTTTACATTCCTATCGGAAAAAATGCTGTTGAATAAAATTTAACACACTAAATCTATACATAGAACCCAAACTCTTCAATATTTGTTTCTATTTAAAAATAATACTCGTCTAAAAAGACTCATTGTGTCATTATTTCATATAATAAAAACCAATAATTTCGTTTTTTCTGAATCTATTCATCTAAACACCTCACACATTTGAAAATTACGTTTTGTTTTTTTGCTGTTAATAAAAAAGTTTACAGTGAGTGACAATTTAAGTTGGAGTTGACTTCTAATCATTTATTTTTATTGTTGTTTATAAACCTGTTAAATATGGCATATATATAAATAAAATATATTCACACTAAAATTTTTCAAACACTAATTATACATTAAAATTGTAACTTTAACGTTTTCAAATTTTTCCCTTCATTCAGACCTAAAACTAAAAACAATAGCAGAGGAATCCAAATGTTTCTATAAAAGATTCTACAACCACCTAAGCACTCATGCGAATCCACTTATTAAAAAATTGGCCTCCGCTACTATACCAGGTAATCCCCCAAGACGCCTAAAGCGCAAGTGGTGTCGTGATTTGTTATAGTTATAATAATAATATATAAAAAAAAAAAAAAAATTAGTAAATAATTAAGAATTCACAGAAAGTGTCATCAATGGGTGGCTCCTTTCATCAAATTATTTTCCTGTCATATTTACTCTTAGCATATATTCTTATTGTATTATGTATTAATGATACAGATTGTATATTACTTGTAAAAATAAAAAAATAAAATAAAAAAAAAAAAAAAACTTTAACGTTTTAGTAATATAAAGATTTTATTATAAGCTATATTATGATATTGTGTAAATATTAATACCATCTAGAATATTATTGTGAATTACATTTATGATGAATTTTGTCACATTCCATTTTTAGTATTTATAAAAACTGCCTACTGAACAGAGTTATCATAAATCTTGAGGACGAAACGTAGAAAAAATTGAAGGTATTTAATAAAATCATAAAAAAGTATAAACTATAAAGTATTCTATATCCAATATAAATACTATGTAAATAATAATCAATCAAGAATATAAACTTATTAAGTTGCTTCTATATTTATTTTGTAACCTTTAGAGTATAGAACTTAAAGTTCATATCCTCCAATCTTTAGTAGATATATTTTAGTTTGTCTACCTGAAGGGCATTGCTGTTAGATATATGTTCATTGGTTTTGGACCAGAAGTACATTTCGATATAGCAAGTGGCAAAATCATTTTTACAACAAACATTGTTGTATTTATTACCATAATGTCGTCTTTTGGTACACCAACATCAATGAGTTGTAAAGTCGCTAGACTTTCAGTCACAGATAATCCAATCTATTATACACAATAAAAATATTAATTACTGATGGATAAATATATACAAAAAGTGGGTAAGTGGATGTCGTTCTGCTGTACAGTAAGTTACAAATGGGTTACTATATTAGATGGTATAGCTATGAATTCAATGATAAAAAATCATAATGTATACAAAAAACGATTCTAAACGGAGGTGGTTTTTCAGTCTAGGATATTTAATATTAAATTATTTATATTGTTATTATTTCAACAAAAAATTGTAAGTAGCTATAAAATAAATAATTATAAATTCAGTCATTCGTAGTATACATGATATATATATATATATGTGTGTGTGTGTGGTGTGACATATACATCCACTTAGTGTAACCGTATTTTTCATGATAATATGAAATTGACGTCCATCGTATTCAAATGTAGACTACAATTTTAATTTTTAATTTAATTTTAGATTCTAAGCGGAGCAATTAATGTATTGATTTTACAATGATGTTTGCGTCTGTGTACACAATAATATGTTGTCGAAATAATGATTCGATTATTTTTGCTTTCAAAGTTGCGCGGTCAATCGTTCAACTAAGTAGCCCAAGTATACGTGACATAGTGTGTGTACTTGTGTACTGTGTAATGTAAATAATAAATATCACATGATAATATTTTCTTACTATTATTAATCATTGTTATTTATCACAAAACACTTAAATATTATTATTATGTACATTTTATAAGTTATAATACTTGCTATTTACTACACCCATAAGTCAACCTACCTACATTGTATTAACAGGCGCAAGTCGTCGAGCTAATGTTAACACATAAACATAGAGCGTCAAATACTAAATCTGACATATACCTGATTCTTATAATTATCAAGTATATGAATTGATAAAATAAATATATGGTGCAAATTTCAAGTTTCAACAGCTATTCGTTTATGAATAACAACAAAATATGAATATTAGTACCTACCTACTCAATTTTTCTTAATTAAGTGAATATGCAAAATTATAAAAATTGGAAATCATATTTCAAAATTTACTATTGGTTTCAGTGAGCATTTTAAATAGCCAGTTTATGTAAATAATAACGTTTTAATTAGATATAAATAAATCCTAATATTTACCTTATACGTCAACAATATTAATGCCAATAATCGAATAGCCGGTAGTTTTAAAATGGCCCAAATTAGTGAATAGCTTTGAACAATGTTGAGCTTCACGTGGTCGTATTCTAATCTCCTATCTTTCTCTTTTTTGAAAATTGCAATAAATGTAGTTATTAATATAAAAATAATACCCCAAGTATAGAATAAACCTGTACAAATTAATAATAATTAGTAAATATTTTACATTTTGACAATCAGGCGTTATTGCTACCTATACGAATATAATCCGATTTATTACACACTAAAGATTTGCCAAAATGGGTTTCTTTCTAATGAAAACAAAATGGGTTTCTTAATAATAGCTCTAACTTGCTTACTCTTCAAAGTGAACACTCCTCCCACATCTGGTCTAATACGTAAGTGCTTGTTGCTAAAGTCTTCTGAGGTCAACAAGGCGGAAAATACAAAACTTATCATTATACCGACCGACAGACCGGTCATATTGCAAGTAGATTCATAACCCACGTTATTCCTGTGTGATATCAAATTTGTATCATAAGCACATATTATTCATCACGATACACTAATTTGAAATGATAAAACAGTTAACAATAACACCAACCTCTTGAGCATTGTCAGCGCCCAACCGCAGACGACCATATTTAGCGTGACAAAAACAATTTTCATTAATACAAATACGGATACCAAGTTTAGCATATCTGGCTTTTTGGTCTCTGACAGCCATTCATCAATATTACCAGCCATATAAATGAAGCATGCTCCTGTTCAACACAAATAGTTTTATACAAGCGCATCAAACTATACACTACTGTATACACCATGCAGACAACGCTGCATCTTAAATCGTTGTACGCACGAATTTTTAATGAAAACTTTAGTTTTAATATTACCTAATATATTAATGAAAAATATTCATTATGTTTTATTACATATTTTTGCCTTTCTTAGTTGTAACATATCTTTCAAATGGTTGCAATTAAACACTTGAGCATAACGATTTTTAAATTGAGGTAAAAAAAAATGTTCAATTATAAAAATCGATTCGTTATCAATAAACACCATGCGTACAACGATATAACAGGTATTCCTAAACCCTGAACATTAAAGTGCATTAATTGACTTCAAATATATTATATAACATTCGGTTTCATATGTTTTTAAAATGTCCAGATTTCATACATATTAAGCGTGCGTATACCACAAAGTGATAATCCCACTATTGAATAAACGTGAGTGACATTCATATAATATGAATAAGCTTACCCATCAAGTATTGGAGCGGTATGAGCCAAGACTTTCGTCTTCCAATCTTTTGTACGTACACCACGTCTACCAAAGGCGCCCATATCAGTTGTAAGCTATCCGGCCATGCAACTAAACTGAACATAGCCTGTAACAAAATATGACCACATTTATGTTTATAACACTTGTAGGTAACGGTAAAATATACATTTTTATCGTATGATATTAATCGGACGGGTACACAATATTTTTAATTTTTAATCAAATATTTACCTGATCCTTGTAAGACACATTTTTGTTGCTTTGTAAAATTATCGGCATTGCCAATGTCAAACCAAATGGTATGCCTTGTATCATATACAGCAACAATAATAGGAAAATATTCAACCAATCTCCTTTCAAATTTGGTTTCTCAGCTAAATTCGATTCATTAACTTCTGCCTCTGCTGTCATGTTTTCTAATTCATCTTCTAGCTGCTGTACCGTAGTCATGTTTATAGTTTGGTCTTCACGATTCACAAGCTAAACCCATAACGCATATACACTAAGCATAAAAAAAATTAAATTATTATTACAACCGATCACAGCAGTTTCCGTGCCTATACTGAAGTGTTTCTCGAAAACTAACTAAACTCGTTATACGTTTATTATTCAAATTCAATTTTAACATTATGTTAAGAAAGTAGGTATGATAATGTTTACGGCGAGGCACTGCGGTGTATACTGAATATTATTTATTTTCTCTGTAATTTATTATATTTATATATTGGATTGGATGTACATTGTACAACAATATCGTTCTTACAATCTAAAGGACATTATTAAAATATTTGAACATTAAAAAATCCAATATTTAAATATCAAGTGAAATGATTAAATAATGTCACGTAAGTATAACCAAAACGAGGATCACTTATCCTATTAAATACTACAAATTTAGCCGCTCTCAAAATAATATTACCTAGAATCCATAAAATATAAATAGAGTACAATAACATTTTGTTAATATGATTAAGATAATAAGTAATTGCTTATTTAATTAACATTGTTTTAGTCAATTAAAAAAGTGTTTTTTTTTCATTCATTTTGTAAGTCACTACTCAGTCAAAACTATTTTTTTTTTACTTTTTTTTTATTTTTTAAGTATCTTTCAATTGAAACATAATGGTTTAATATTGTTAATTCACATTATTTTCCACAGGTATAAAAAGTTACATAGTCATTTAAATAATAAATTGAAAAATCTATGTTTTCATCAATTGTTATGAATTTTGTTCTATAATACATTTTAAATAAAACAAAAGGTATATTCCAAATCCATCTGAAATAAATCCAGAAAATATTAAATACCTCAAAACACCTGGTTTTTAAGAAAACAACAAACACATTGTATCTCAAAAAATAAACTACCTACCTTGTAATAATTTAAAAATAATGCCTATGAATAATATTTTTAAATTACAACAAGAAAACTAAAATCGTTATTCTTGGTTTAAATATGACATTTCGTATCAACTTAAAATAATTGTAAAAAATGTTGTTACCTATATAATTTTTAATCTTTTTTGGTTACAGATATAATTACTTATATAACATTTAATGAAAATATAGTTACACTAAAAACAAAAATCGATTTTGTTGAAAACCGATTTTGTGTAAAAATGCTCATGTTTCCAGACGCTTTTGAAAACTACTGGGAATTTTGAATGTTGACTTCCAGAATGTACCAACTAGATTCACTTTTCCACTAAAAAAAATATTGAAGTTGAATATCTAAGTATTATTTTTATTACTTATCGTGTACACAGATACAAAAAATGAAAATAAAAACACACCAAATCGACCAAATCGAAAATAAATTTTTTTTTATGGTTGTAATTCAAAAACTAATCACTGTAAATTCTTGAAATTTTCACCAAATATTTATGTTAGTGTTATCTATATAGAGTTTAATTTTCAAAATGAATTGATATTTTTTGAGATATTTATAGACCACTGAAGTTTCGATTTTTATGAGAATTTTTTTTTGAAATGTCGGTAAAAAAATTTTAGATGACCAAAAAAACTTCAAACTTTAATACAAGCTTCTAAGAGAAAACTCGAAGCATCAATATAGGAAAAATTTTAAGTGCGTTTGTGTTTTAAATTTTTACGAATTAGCGTAACGATAACGATTTATCCTCAAACGATAATAAGCATTTGTTATTATTCAAAAAGTATAAGTCGTAGATACATGAAAATTTTACCAGTTATTTAGATTGGCATTTCCTTTACATGATTTAATTTTAAAAATATTTTGACTTTTTTTGAGATATTTATAGACAACTGAAATTTTCAATATTTCTGAAAAATTTTTTTTGAAGTGTCGATAAAATTTTTTTGGCCCATTTAAAATACTTGAAAATTTAATACACAGTTCCTCATAATTTATTCTTATAATGATTAAAAAATTATAAGAATACATAAGCTTAATTTTTTTTATTAGCATTTTAAGCTCAAATATTGAATAAAATTCGTTAAAACCATGAATATTTTTTTTGTGTCTGTCATCACGTTTTGGGGCAGTAAAAGTGCTTCAATTTTCGACTTCAGTACCTCGTTCGATCAAAAAGTAAATCTAGTTGGTACCTTGGAGGGTCAAAAGTAAAAAATTCTTAATGTTTTTTTAAATAATTGGGATAAACAAACTAAAAATTAAGGGAAAAATGGGAAATTTTACGCACACTCAGTTTTCGGTTTTGATTTTTGATGTAACTTTAAAACAAATGACAATAGATACATGAAATTTTCACCGAATTTTTATGTAAGTATATTTTATCCACCATAAAATTTTCAAAAATTTTGGACTTAAGTTGAACTATTCATAGGCATTTGAAATTTTTGATCATTATTAGTTTTTTTTTAATTAATATCGATAAAAATTTATTTGTTAGGCAGAAATTTAATACAAGGCTCTTAACATATTGTTACAATAGCAATTGAAAATAAAAGAAATTCATAGTCACAATTTTTTTTTTATAAGCATTCAAAATTTGAATTTTGACAAAATACGTAAAAATCACAAAAATTCGCAAATTGTTTTAAGCTAGAAATTCATAAAAAATTTTCTTTTTAAATCTAAGATTTGAAAATTTAATACAAGATTCCATACAAGTTTTTCAATCTTTATCACAAAAAAAAATATCCACCGGAAATTCAAATTATATTATTATTAGCATTTGAATTTCAAATATTGACAAAAATCTGTCAAAACCATGAATATTTGCAAATTATTTTGTAGTTCAAAATTCATAATATTGTTTGTATTTATATTTAAGGTTATACAATTTAACACCAAGTTTTCCGCAAGTTTTGCTTCAAATAGCTATAGAGAAAATTTGAAGCGTCATTATAGGAAAAATGTTTTGAGCGTTTGAGTTTTAAATTTTTATGAAATCGTGTAATGATAACGATTTATCCTCAAACCAGGTATAATTGTATATCTATGATAATATAAGGTATTATGAATTATGATAACTATATGATAACTACACTAATTGATTAACCATGCCGTATGCAAAATGCGTCTTAATTGAAAAATAAAATATTTGTTTCAAAATAGAATATATGACAATATAATATATCCTAGACTGACAAATCATCTCCGATCAGAATCGTTTTTCGTATACAAGGATACCTATCATTGCATGCTAGTACGCTAGCGTCAAAAATTCTGAAATTTTAAGCCACAACACAAAATATTTATTTGGTATTAAACTTAGTTGTCTTTTAAGTTTTAAATGATGAGTTTACCTGATGGGTACCATTTTCAATTATACACACATTGGTTATGTTAGACTTAATCCATTCCGTAGATGCGGAGAGCATAAAAATGACTATCCACTTATACAGTTTACCAACAGCCGGTTTATCGACTAAAAAACCAGTTTTTATTAATATCTATAAAAATAATAGGTATTATACTGTAACTATTGTGACCAAGTGGATGACACAAAAATAGAGTAAACAGCTTAATAGTCAGAATAATCAATCCTATATCGTATTAAATTTTTTAGGTAAATAAAAATTTGTAATTTCGTCATAGATAGATCATAAATTCAGATCATGATGATAAACTTTATTTTCCTATAATTAAACTGCAGGTATGTTGTGAATATGATATAACTTATGATTATATTATAAGTAACAACATAACTTCAACATTATAATATTCAAAACAATAACAATTAAAACTAATAAATAAATTACAATAATCATTTAGGCCTTCGGAATGTTTATCACTGTGGCTAGATGGGTATAGAGCTATCTATATTTAAATACATTTTAAATATTAAAATAGTATCATTGTCTTGGTATCTTTATATTGACCATCCAATAAGAACGACTCTTAGTTTGAATATTCCTAAGGATATTTCTGAAAATGCAAAACCAAATGATTCCGACGACAGTACACACAGCCGTTACTATGTAATAACCGTCCACTTTACAACACAATCCCCTCCATCAATTTTATATTATAATTTCTGGTATTAATCAACTAATTGTATTTGAATTCCTTACATTTATCAGGCTTCGAGTTGAACAATTATTTTTAAGATCCAAAGAACATTCCTTGAACGTTAGGAAATTTATAATTCCAATAGTGACAAGAGCGGTCTAGGATATTTCGGGGCGTGGCCATTTCGGCGTATGGCCGTAAGTCCATTTTAAGAAATTAGGTAGGTCACTATAAAATATAAATATATAAATAATTTAAAATAAGGAGAATGCTATAAAAATTATATTTATTATATTATTATTTTTGTATAAAAACTGTATATAATAATTAGGTATATAAGAGAATGCTATAAAAATTATGAATAAAAATATTCAGGTCATCATACTTAAATTATGTGCTATTCCTCTTAAAAAACTCATAATATTACGATTATCATAATCGCTGACTAATTTTAAAATAAATTTATCAACGTCGAAGTATTTTTTTATTTTATTTTTTTATGGACTTTTGCCTGTTTCTATCTGCAAAAGAAGGTGTTTCGACCACATTGTATTCTCCTTATTAAAATTTTGATTAACTGTGCCATGGTGACTTCTAACTACTGACTACTTGACTGACTATCTTATATTACTCAATTATCGTCTATCGATACATTGTATAGGTTAACTACCTATATCTTTATTACTTATACCGTAATACAGATTATGATGTGTGACAGTATAATATATATATAATATATTATTATTATTATTATATACAGTTCATACGGAACCGACGAAAGTGAGATAAATGCTAACCTTATATTATTTATATTATCTAAACGCGATTAAAATAATTTTATGAAAAAAATGACTATACGCCGAAATTGACCCACGCCAAAACGGCCGTACGCCGAGATGAGATGGCAACGCCGAAATGTCCGGATTTATCACAGCTGTGCTTTAATTGAAATTATGTTAATTTGAATCAACTATTAATTAATTAATAATTATTACTCACATAATATATTGCTATAGTAAATACTAAAAGTGCAAAGTAGTATACTGGAAAATCAGCAGTACCATCCATTGATATAAAGTTTGGTGTATAATATATAAGTACCACAAATGAAATATTCAATACTTAAATCATTTTAAGAGCACGCTACACAACCATTTGTTGTCTCCGTCTTACAAGTGCATAACATAGCGAATTAGCTAACTACCTAACGCTCAGCAGATCACGTTTAGCTCCGTCAGTTTAAAAATTAGAGTGAATCGACCTATTATGAAAATTGATGTTAAGAACATAATCTACGTTTGTGTGTGGATGTTTCTACGATAGTTCGATCTTGTAGCAAGTTTTGCGTGTATAAAAAAGCGTAAATTAAAAATGCTCATAACTCGCTTAAAAACTAAGTTATCGTAAAAAACACACCTACAAACACAGTTCATGTTCTTACCATCGAGTTTTATAATAGGTCAATTTACTCTATAATTTTTAAGCTAACGAAGCTAAACGTGATCTGCTGAGCGTAAATTCGCTATGTTATACGCACTTGTAAGACGGAGACAACAAATATGTGTGTAGCTCTTAAGACATTTTCGTTGACTTTTAAAAGTGTTTAACTCTTCAATGTTCATGACCGAGATTATTTTCTACGTTTTTTTGTAGGCGGTGTTTTGTTTCTTCATTAACGTCTCAAACCATGATTTATTGTGATGACTTTTTTCTTATACCAAAAAACATTATATTTTACAAATATAAGCCACTATGCCACTATACCATAGTCACTACAGTTAGTGCTGGACGAATAATAGTTTCATCATTGAAACCGTTTAAAAAAAATACACGAATTTGACAACGTGCCAAGAAATTGTAATACATTTTCCAGTTTTAAATATTCATAAAAATTCCTGTTAATAATATTCATGACGTAATGACACTTCAAGGGCATCGCCTGGAATTATGAAGGCAGAAGATTTATTAAATTAATTTAAATTGTTTTTACAATTACCTATACCTATTATATTTTTTTTATAAATTACCTATTCAAATTGAATAAACTTGTATTGCTTATTTATGCAATTAGAGAAGCATAATATTATTTATTGAAATTATTATTATTATTACATATCATTTATGATATAATATATTATACATTTATATTAAAATATTTAGATTTCTTTCAGTTGGTAGAATTTAACCTTATGACTATTGATTATATAATATAGTAGGTATATACAAGTTTTTTGGTCTACACCGTCCACCACTTTTTTGCATTCCTAGGTACAACACGGGTACAAGACAAATCCAGGCATTGCAGCACATCAGTCTGACAAACAATATTTTCATCAAGTGCACACAGATAAAAAGATAGGTCGTTTTATTAGCTGCTTTCATCAACTAATAAACTAATATCTTGAATAAATTTATGATAAATAGTGTAAATTTAAATAATACAAATATATTTTTGTTAATTGTCTATATTTAACATAAAGTTGAAACAATTTTTTAAGTCAGTTTTAAAGAGTTCTGTAACAGTAACAGTGCATTTAGTAGTATTTTTTAGACATTTTTCTTGTTACTATTGGAATATAAAAACTTATGCCCTGTTGAGAAATTATATTTCTAGTTTTTATTGCTGAAATGTTGTTTAAAATGTAGGTACTTGGTAATTTAACTATATTTATTTGTTAATTCAAATATGAACATTGACTAAAGGACATAGATCAATAAAGTCTATCTCTATACAGCATACTGTTAAGCTGTTTTTAAAACAATATTATATATTTATATTTAATTAAATTGGTAAGTATCCAACATATTATATATTACCTTAGAGGTGATTATTTTTATAAAATATTCTATTATATTATAACAAATTAACTGGCATGTAGCCATGTAGGTACATACAGCATACTTATATAATATTTACAGTATTAATATTTCAATTAGGTATAAAATATATTATTTTTTTTATTTATTTGTTTTTGAATTCACTAAGAAACAAGTTACAGTATTATAATTTATTTACTAAAGCCTATATCAAAATTTTTGTAGAAGGCTGTTTCGTTTTTCTTTTGTTGACATAAAGTATAGTCCAGTAGTTTGGTAAAAAGTAACAAGTATATTGATTGCATAACTACATTTAAGGAAATTACATATAAACTCAAAAAGATATATTTATATATTTTTTTAATTAACCACCATTAGGTTGATTAATTTGAGTCGGATCTTCAAATACAGGTGGTTGAGGTCTAAACTGTTCTGCTGACATGTGCATAAAAAATAATCCAAACCCTTCAATCATTGCCAATAGTAAACCTCCAAAAACAGCGCTGGCCGTCATGGCTGGTATTCCATTTCGTGCTGCTAATATTCCACCGGTCAAAGCACCACTGGCTATAGAATTCCACGGGTCTTCTTTTTTTCTAATGGCAACTAATGAACAATCAATGGTTGAAAATAATCCTCCCCATATGGCAAAACTACCACCTATGTTGGGAGCTTTGGTTGCTACAGAATGAAAAGCCCCCTAGAAAATACACAAATATGTACAATTAATAAATATAATTAAATTCATAAAAATAAAAATAATATAAAACAAATTGGCTTATTAATAATAATTAGTCAATATACAAATTGAATATCAAACATTTTTATTAAAAAGATTAAGTTTGACACTTGAATTTTATACTAGACACTAGATGTTTAAATAGTTAGAAAAATAGTGTAGATACAGTTCTACTTTTACATCAAAGAAACATTTAAAAATACATAAATTTTAAGCTTTGAGATTGATTTTTGGAAGTAAATTAGATTTAGTAGGTACTTTGAAAAATCAAAAATCAACATTTATAGTGATTGTGAAAATTTTTTAAAAATAATTAGGAAAAAGGAATATTTAAGCAAACATAACATTAATTTTATTATTACTTATTTCTTTGTTACAATTAAAAAATAACAACAACAGTGAGGCTCTTTTTGAACTATTTAATTTTTTTTAATGCTGATAAAAATATTTATGTTTGGTAAAAAACTTGAAAGCTTAATATAAAGTGTTATTTTAACCAGAATTAAAAAAAGAATTAAATCAATATTAATTTTTTATGAAAATTTTTGCTTTTTGTTAGCATTTTGCCAAAAATATGTTTGAGCTTTTTTAGTCTTATAACTAATCTCCAATCTAAAGTTAATTATTATTGAACATTATAATTTATCAGAAGTTTTTTTTTTTATAATTTATTATAAAAATAAGAATCTTAGATCTTACAGCATATTATTTTGTTGCCGATATTAGCAATGAGTCACTGAATTAGGTGTTCGATATTTACATGTGCAATGTATTTTGTCGCATAATTATCTATAGGCCATAAACAAGGTTAAAATATAAGAATATAATATGTAGATAAACAAGCAACAAATTGCATCGCTCATACGCATATCAAACACCTAATTCAGAGATTCTTCACTAATATTGGCAACATTTTTTTGTATTGATATTATACGCTGTGGCTCCATCCATTGTATATGATCTAAGATATGAATGTATGATTATAAGTAAAACAAAATGGAATACCTACTGCTGAATACTATTATAATTTTTCAAAGATGTATAATACAGTATACTTGAAGTTTTAATTCCAAAATAAATTAAGAAAATAAAAAAATACTCATGTGGCGCTTTTGTCTGGGTGTACTAACCTAACCTACACCGGAGGCCTGTTTGACAGAATTTCTAATGGGGCACTAGTAGGTTTCCGGGATGGCGGCACTTGTTCTCCAGACACCATGACTTGCCCAGAGAAAAATGCCGCCCGATGGTCGAGGATCGAACCCGGTCCGGCAGAGCCACAGCCGATGTGTTAGACAACTTGGCCACCTCGTCCCCCAATAAATAAATTATTTGTATTTATAATATAATTGTGACACTAACAAAATATGAATCATTTTATTTTTCCTGAACCTTGTTTCTAAATCTTATGTAATATTTATTATTGACTGGAAGTTTAAATCTGAAATACTTAATATGAATCTTAGATGTAAGATGTAACATATAGGGATAAACTTAATTTATATATCATAATACATTTTACTAATAAGACACATAAAAAATGTTCCAATTCTTTATAATAATTTTATGCTATTTGCAAAAATGAAAAAACTGAACTTACATTAAAACGTCTGTTAACTCCAGTAGGTGCATTACGGAAGCCTTTTATACCTTGAAAAATACCACCACCAATAAGACCCATGGCGAAAGCTCCGCCAAGATCTTCTAATATTCTCATTGGACAGGGTTCTCTTCCAAATTCTTCCATTGTATTTTTATTGCTGTTCTATAAAACACCTGAAATTCTAAATAAATATTGTATTTATTATTAAAATGTCAATGAAAAAAATCCAATTTTTTTTGTAAATCATTAAATGTTTATTAGAAAGCTTTTAACTCTAAAAAGTAAATGATTAATCTTAAACCTGGCTATCACAAATATGAATGTTAATATAATTGTTTGTAATAAACTTCAGTATGATTAAGAAATCAATTTTTAAAACCATCCATCATATTAACTATTTTATTTGTTATTTAGTTTTAGTAACAATTTTGATAAGTCCTTAATAATAATATGGTATTATATATAATTCAGTGAAAATGATACTCATCATTAAACATACCTACTAAATATCAAAACATTAAATGCTTGTTTTTTTTTTTATATATATGTATACAAATTTGATAGTAATACAAAAATTGTTTATGTAGCATTATACTAAATAAATGATAGCACTTAAAAAAATTAAAATAATTAGGTATAAAATTCATTCTCTTTCAGGAGATTCAAGTCTTGGTCTTTTGTTGAATACTTCTTCTACTTTATTTTGAATATTATGATTGAATTTATATTTGTTGGAGAGTTTTAAAATCACTTTTGTATTTTCATTGACATCTTCTTTAAGCGTTCTAGGAGTCCAATTGTTTTCGGTTAAAACATTATATATCTCTTTAGTTGTTTGATTAACAATCACATTAAAATATAATTTTTCTGGATTCAAGAATTTCACAATTTCTCTTAATTCCTTACAACTAGGATGGCTTGAATAACAAACTCTGGTTATATTATTTTTAACAATTACATGACCAGCGGTGTCTATAACATCCTTAGTAAATGCTAAGGCATTAAGCTGTACACATTTTACATTTTTATTTAATTCCATGCAGTTGATATTATCAGTGTCACATTCACTTTTTGAACATGCATGTATTCTATTGTTGGTAAAAATTGGGGTTACATAGTTGTCCAAATCTGATATTGAACTATACAATTCTTCATACTTTTGTTTATGCACATGAATTGCGCATTTGAAATGTTTGGCAACTTCAACAATGGCATATTCTATGCCCACATATCCAGGCATCCACAAGCAAATTTTATTATTAGAGTCTTGGTCTAACCATTCTTCAACGACTTTTATCAAGTTGACACTACTTTCCTTCCTCGTTGGAAATTCATAATACATTTTGGATGCAAAAGTAGTATCTAAATACAATGCAGATATATTCTTTGGACTACAATTACCATCTTTATCTATCAATAGTGCTTTAAATTGTTTGAAGTCTTGTAATTGTACTCGAAAATCTCCAGTGTATAAAATACGATGTGAACCAGCTTCAATCAAAAACATGACTGATCCTGGACAATGTCCAGCTGGTAAGAGGGTCACACATATGTATTCAAAATTTTCTGAATGAACTTTTAATAAATTAGGAAATCCAATTTCAAGAGATATAAGCTTATCTTCCCTGAGATTAATGGTTTTATTTCGCTTTAAATATGTTATTGTCAATGGTGACGCATAAAGCATCATGTTGTTCTTAGTATTATTGAATGCCACTTGAAAAGATTGATCTTGAATACCACGCATGTGGTCTTTATGAAAATGGGACAACATAAAAGTTGAACAACTCAACAAATGTGATTCAAAAGAATCAATGCCAATGAATGCTAATTCCTTTTCTTCTAGTTTTCCACAAAAAGTAGACATTTTCCTGGAATAACAAAATATTTAAGAAAACCCAAGAAATTATAACACTTCATTTTCAATTCAGTATTTACATCCCTAGAAGAATATTTATAGTCAAATTGATAAACTGATACTTAATTTTCAGACATAAGTAAATCTTAAATTATTTATTGTCCATTATAATTTTCATATATTTAATTGGTATTCACTTTTCAATTTTTAGGACTTTCTGTTACACCCTATGTATGATAAATAAGTTTTAATCACCATATTTTCAAATTACTAACAAGTTTTATATAATCAAACAAAACACAAGCCAACACACCTTGAGAATGTTGGATGAGAACATAGCTCTATGAAACCTTAGTAATCTGAATTATTAAAGAATGACAAAACAGTTGAATACTAATTTTACATTTATGATTTTTTATAGGTACAATCTTAGATTATACAAGTTAATTATAATCAATGGTACAATACTATAAAAGTATCTTATTTTACTCCATAAAGAAAATATGTACCTAGTAATATTAATATTTTACTTAC
This sequence comes from Diuraphis noxia, assembly GCF_037042655.1. Lineage (NCBI taxonomy): Eukaryota > Metazoa > Arthropoda > Insecta > Hemiptera > Aphididae > Diuraphis > Diuraphis noxia. Next base: position 72,320,975 of record NW_028301714.1, read on the forward strand.
GTTTAGATTAGTGTTATTGAAAATTTCATATGACCGAAGAACGTTGAATTGTTGAAACTTTGAAAAGATCCTTTATTTCTATTTTCTATTCTGTTTCTGTATTTCTGTGTGTTGTATTTAATATTTTATCATATTTTATCAATGTTATTGAAGTTTGATGGTTAGGTTAGAAACTTATATTACCATATACCATAAAATGAATATTACCACATATTACCATAGAACAAAGTATTGCTCAAACCGCAACGATTTCAAAGAGATTATAAGAAATAAATAGTTCCCGCCATGAACTTAAAATTATGAGGTAAATTATTAGAATATAATGATTAATGAATATTTAATCCGAAAATATACTTAAGTGTTCACTCGTTTAATTTTGTATATACCTACAAATAGTTTCAAAATGAGGACAACCTAAGTATTCTATAAAAATTAAAAATATACCACACTTAGATTATTATATGTAAATCAATATAAAATGTTGCTGTTAGTTCCCCAAAAAGGTTATAAATTTACAAAGAAAAACTAGTTGTACCAAGTGTAAGTCCAGATAGAACCAATGAGTTGCCAAGTTTAATTCATTGGACCGGATTATATTTTGGTAGATTTTGTATAGGTACAACCAAAAAATTAATGGATTTTAGGACAATTACAAGTTTTAAATCTTGGTAGAGCGATACTTTGCCAATCTGGCACTGTTTTTCAAATATACTTAGTTTTTTCTAATTGTTACAGTATTCCTTTATACAGAGATAAAATTAAATGAATAAATAAGTTTGCATTATCTTTCTCTTTAAGGTTGAACAATTTTTTTTCCATTGATACTATAATTTGTTGTTTCGAGTGAATTAAAAATAAACTAAAAAACAACAATTAAACTAAAAAACATTTTATAATGTACATGTTAGAAAAATTATATATTCAATTTATATATAATATATCTGATATATAAAATATTAAAACAAAAATGTATTTCAAGATAAAAAAAAATCAAGGTAAGTAGTATAATGTATGATACTTCAAATTATTAAATGTTATGTTTCATATATTAAATTGATTTAAATATATAATATATTATATAAATGTTTCTATGTTTGAATGTTAAATAATAGTTACGATACCTTTAAAAAAAATGATATATAAAATGTATTTAATATTTCAATAATCCTTTACTAAAAAAAAAAATCACTCTTATTATATATTTTTATTTTGTCAACTATAGTCTAAACCTTATTGGAATAATGTATTGGAAGATTGTGCTGTTTAGTAGTTACTTACACCAACAATTTTTACGATTTTAAGATATCATCAATATTTGATTTTTGAGTTCAATCTCAGATTTAAATAAAAAATGTTAACAGCTATGTACACAATTAAACATTGCATTCATTTTACTGCAGTATTTTTTAAAAAATGCAGTAGTAATTTAAATTTTTTAAAAAATACAAAAATATTAACAGTGAAAATCTTACATCATTGTAAAACAAGATAAGATAGCTTGACAATTTATGACTTTATATAATATTAAACATAATTGGTAAAATGGTAACAGGTATTCAACATGGTCTAATAGTTTTCAATTAATTTATATAAACTTCAATATTCTTTGAAATAATAAATACAACATTTAAAACATAGTTAATAAATAAATACAACATTTAAAACATAGTTAATAAATAAATACAACATTTAAAACATAGTTAATAAATAAATATTAATATTATTAAACTCTATTTTACGGAAAACTACCTTCAAAATAATTATACTGATTAGGGTATTCAATATTTGAATACACATTTATGTACCGTCCAGTTCTTGCAGATGGAAAATCAGTGTGAAACATTGATAAAACATTCTTGTATTTTCCTTTAGTTAAAAATGGATGTACTGTGTTTGATAGAACTTCAAACATTACTATGTGTGTTGGTAAATTGTTATAACTTTCAACTGAATACAATTCATCAAGCCACTTCATTGGATTTTCAAAAAATACATCAGCTTCATCAGTATAATTTGAAATGCTATTTAGGTTTGGCTCACATGTTAAAATTCTTGCAGTTATATTCAAATGTAGATGACTATAAAGTGGTGTTGAGTGGCATGGCATTAAAAATAATAGTGTTGAATTTTGGGGTATTTTAGCTAAATATGACATAACTCTGGTTGATCCTATTTGATGATACCGCCCCAAATAAATTAATACTGTGATATTTAATATAACTATTAAAGTTCTTAATTTTATAAACTTTTTACAAACTATAGAAATTTGTTGAGATGTAATAAAGAATATCATTGGAAACAACGGTAGTAGAAATCTTTGTTCTTTATGAGCAACCATACTTAAAACAGACACAGACCAAATTATTGTGACTACCAACTTAGAATCAGTATCATAAAGATTGATGTGACTTATTTTTTTAATCAGACAATAAATTAATATAAAAAATATAGGTCCCAAAACTGGTGGTAATCCACTGACAAAGTACCAATACCAATGTTCCACGGAATAGTGAGCATTGACTTTTTTTATAATATTATAATACAAAAAATTCCACTGTGTAACAACAAAAGAACCATGAAAGTATGTATCCATTGTTATAGAAAAAATAAGAGATGTCAAACCAATACTAATATACTTTATTAGGTTACTTAGAGTGTAACGTTTATGAGTAAAAACATCAAACACAATTAATGGTAGCCACACTATTATTGCTGTTGGACGCATAACACAAACAAAAGCAACTATCCATAAAAATGTGACGTCTTTATTCTTCAATGACCAAGGATAATAATACAAGGCAATTGTTGTCAAGTTGGTTTCCAATGTGTTGACTAAGGTGCGTGTCGAACAATATGCCAAAAATGGATTTGACATATAACAAACTACTGGCCAAAATACATTTGAACATTTAGAGTGTTTTTGTACCCAGGCCACAAAACAAAAATCCGAAATTGTTGAAAAAATTGTTTGTAGAAAGCGTGGACTCCATATTAAGAGTTGTAATGAGTCCAGGGAGAAAAATTTTAAAATCTTATAAACCAATACAATCCATGAAATACATATATAACTTCTTATACCTACAATCCATTCCCAAGTGCGATATCCAAAACCAAAAGTAATATAATGAGCAATTTCCAAAGACTGCCAGTATTCATCTGGGACATACCATGAATGAATTATATATAGATGGAACAATCTTATTGTTAATAATGATGTACTAACAGTTAACAACGTTGAATATTTCATGTTTCAACAATAGAACTTCTTGATTTGTCTTTTTTTTTGATCATCAATCTGAAAAACACATATGTTATTTATTAATCAATAATTATAACATGAATAAGTTAAAAGCTAGTTTACTTTAATATTATACAGACGTACAACAATCTGTCTTTGAGAAAATGCAAAATAAAATGTAATTATTTCAAAGATTGTTATATTTCAAACAAATATTTGTTTGGCATTAAGTTGGTTAAAATTATGCAATGATAATATGGCATATTAAACCATTAGTATTCAATAGAATAAAACTATACAGTTTCAAGTATCAGAAATAATAATGAATAATAATCAATTATTGACAATATTTACAATGTTTTTTTTCTCATTCATAATATAATATACCTTTTATTTATTAATAAAATACCTTCAAGTTTAAGGTATGTTCAACACTCAAATTGTTTATAAATTAAGTGTCTGGTTAAGTTTATTAATATATCAATTATATAAAAATGTATAGTACTACCTAATACCCTAATTAGAAAATATAACGCAAATACTACATATAAAAAATCAATAATAAATTTAAACTTTTGAGAGAATTAATGAAACTAATATCAGTGATATCTTAGTCCGTGATATTAATATACCTATTATTAGTTATATCACGATTACCCCATTAACTTACTGATAACAATTAGATATTAGTGTAATATTAGATAACTCCAATCAATTTATCATGAACATTACTATCAATTGGCACGTGGTTTTGGAAACAATAATATTCATTAATCATTATTCAATAGACAATATTTATTATTTTACATTGCATCGAGTACAGCCAAAAGAATTACTGAGTTTCATTCAAGTGAGTTTATGCGTTTATCATTGTACTCAGGTTAATCACTATTTATTGTTTATAATGCGTATTTTCATTTGAACGCAGGTTGGAAAAATGGACGAAGAAACATTAATTGGCTTTAATGATATAGCCCCATTAAAACCTGAGGTCAAACAAAAAACTGGAAAAAGATCTGGAGGTTTCCAAGCCATGGGATTGAGTTTTCCTGTACTCAAAGGAGTACTCAAAAGGGGTTACAAAGTTCCCACTCCTATTCAGAGAAAAGTAAGCCGGTACTTAAAACTATGTTGTTTTTGATATTGTTTAATTGTGTTTTTTAAAATTATTTTACTTTCAGACAATCCCTATTGCTTTGGAAAACCGTGATGTTGTAGCGATGGCTCGAACTGGTAGTGGAAAAACAGCTTGTTTTTTAATACCAATGTTTGAAAAATTGACTCAGCATACAGTAAATGGCCATAGAGGCATACGCGCATTAATTTTATCTCCAACTCGAGAACTTGCTGTTCAGGTATTATTTTATGGAATTATAAATGTTATTTCTTTAAAATATATTATGCTGCTAAGCACTTAACAATCCGACTAAATTCATAGTCTTACAAATGTACGAGCAAATGTATGTGTGAATTTTATGTTTAAATGGACAGGAATAGAAGCCATAAGGTTAACTTGATAGTTTCTGATATTAGCTCAATTATTTAAAATGAGTATAATTTTACTATAGGAACCATTGTTCTATTAAAATTTATACATATTATATAATTAATCAATATTGTCTATTAAATTAATTAATAAATACTTTATTAAATACTAACATTATGCTCTATTGACACAAGTTGAATTAATTCATTAATCTATTTAAAAACCTAATAAATAATGAATTAATATAATATTAAATTTGGCTAAATACCTATTAATATTGTGTCTAAATAAGTTATGTCTTATCTAACTAAGTATTGTAGCCTGTAGAATAATTCTTATGAGTTCAAAATAATATATTTTTGGTATATTGTGTTTGATAGATAAAAAAAACTTAATTTAAGTTATCATTTAGAGAAGTATTGGTTTATACTAATTGTTTTAAGAATATAATTTGATTTCAGACATTGAAGTTTTTAAAAGAAATAGGAAAGTTTACTAATTTGAAATCGGCCGTAATATTAGGAGGTGATCCAATGGAAGCTCAGTTTAGCACAATGCACAGTGCTCCAGATATTATTGTAGCAACTCCTGGACGATTTTTACATTTATGTGTAGAAATGTCTTTAAAGTTGCCATACATTCAATATGTTGTTTTTGATGAAGCAGATAGGTAATTTTTTTTAAATTAAATTGATTAACTTTATTTTAACCAATATAATGTTGTTTTGTAGACTTTTTGAAATGGGTTTTGGTGAACAATTAACAGAAATCATTGCTCGTCTACCAGAGACACGGCAAACATTACTTTTTTCAGCCACTTTGCCAAAAGTTTTAGTTCAGTTTGCTCGAGCTGGTCTTTCTGATCCTGTTCTGATAAGGTTTGATCTTTATGAGTATAATTAAGAAGTGTTACAGTATTACTATTTATTTAATATTTTTAGTGTAATTTTGATGAAAATATAATTTTTTATTCAACCCTTTAACATTTTTACAATAGTTTGTATTTGGTTACATTTATGTTACTCTTGTATATTTAAAATTCTAGATTGGATGTGGAGTCAAAAATACCCGATACACTTGGATTAGGATTTTTGAATGTGCGACCTGAAGAACGAGATGGTGCTTTATTATGTCTCCTGAAGTATGTTGTCAAACCAGATTCTATGACTATCATTTTTGCTCCGACGAAACATCATGTTGATTTTATTCATTTAGTAAGTTCTGAAAATAGTTTAAATATAAATTTTATATCTATTATCTATTGGTTATTTAAAAACCTATGTGGTATATTCTTATAAATAGAAACGCATTTCATATATTAGATTTCATGTCTATGTTTATTTTAGCTTCTAGATTTTCAAGATATACCAAATACATTCATATACTCTGATTTGGACCCAACAGCCAGGAAAATAAATGCTAGTAAATTTCAAACAGGTAGTGTGAAAACTCTCATAACTACTGACATAGCTGCACGTGGTATTGATATTCCACAGTTAGATGTAGTTATCAACTATACATTTCCAGCAAAATCTAAATTGTTTGTGCACAGAGTTGGTAAGTAAACACCAATTAGATACAATGTATATGTTTATTTTTTTATCATACATAACCATTGATTGTTATTATAATTCTTTAGGGCGTTGTGCTCGAGCTGGAAAAGTTGGTCAAGCTTATAGTTTAGTGACACGTGACGAAATGTGTTACTTATTAGATCTACATCTGTTCTTGGGTCGTCCATTTAGCCCTGTACTTGAAACACCAAAGTCTGAAGATGATACTGATGGTCTTTTCGGTATCGTACCTCAGTTGTTGTTGGAAGAAGAACTTGGACAGTTGACAAGTTGGTATACATCATCCATTGATGTGGTAAGTTAAATTTTTTGCATATTTAATCAAAAGACATATTATTTCTTTTATTATATAGATTATAAAATACTTTATGTATTATTCTAGATTAATTCTCTGAAAACTTGTACAAATGGTTATAAAAACTATATCAAGTCTAGGCCCGGAGCATCTGTTGATAGTGTTCGTAGAGCTAAGAAAATTAACTTGACAGTTATTGCAGAGCATCCAATGTTTCAGAAAATAATTGCGGCAGATAAAGGACGTATTGATTTTGTTAGCCGTATTAAAAACTTTCGACCAGAAACTGTAAGTCATTATTTGCAAGTATAGTGCACAATAAAAAGGAATAATTTAAATCAGTTTAAATTCATTCACTACTTTAAAAAAAAAAATTCTTATTTCTAGAATTTTTTTTATTTAAATGATTGTAAAAAATTTTCAAATATCTAAATAATAATATTTCGATGATTTGTTGGCTTGTTCCATTTCATCCATGCATTGTTAATTATCACTGCGACTTGTTTAATATTTAATAGCTTTTTTAAGATAACAAATAATTTTTTTTGTAATAAAAGCTAAGTAGAACATTTGATATACACAAAAGTGTTAATCAAACAATTTTCAAATTTAACTTATTCAGTTATTCCCTTTTCCCAACATACCTTCCAAGTATTTTATGCTACTTATTTTTATAAATTATTAGCAAAAAACTTAAAGCTGAATTAAATTTTAACATTTTTAATATTTTAATAGTTTAAACTGGTTAAAGTAATAATATTATGAATGTTATATTATTTTATAGACAGTTTTTGAAATGGGTCAGTCTACAAACTCAATACCATTACTTCAGATGAAATTGTTAAGAGAACGAAATATGCCTAGCGTTATTAACTATCATCGGAAAAAGCGTGAACAACTCGATGATTCTGAAGGGGTGCATTTGAAAAAAGTAAATTTACCATCAAGTGACCAAACTGAGATAAGTGAAACATTTAACGACATTATCACACAAAGACCCCGTGTAACTGGTCAAAAAAAGAGAAAAAAAGTAAAAAACATAAAACAATCAAAACAACCGAAACAAGCAGTGAAATCTGAGCATTTTATACCATACCAACCAGCTGATTGTTACACAGAAGAAGGGTAAGTGAATGAAAAAGTATACATTTTAAAATTATGTCTAACATTTGGTTTTTACACCTTGTATTCTTTCAGTTTGGCCGTTGATAATTTGAAATCGAGTGAAGGAATATTAGATTTGATGGGTGATTCAGAACAGTCACTAGCTAAACAAAATTCAAATAAACGTAAATGGGATCCAGTGAGTCATAAATACGTAACTGCACAAAGTCTTCAAAAAAATCAAGTGAAAAAAATCAAATCTGAATCTGGTCATTGGATACCAATTACATATAAAAGCGATAGGTATGAAAAATGGCAAGAGAAATCAAAATTGAAGAACTCTGCGGCTGAAGGAAATGATGAAGAAGAAGAAAAGAAAATAGCACCTTGTAAGTACAATAGAAAATGTGTTAATAATATTGTAAACCATAATAATTGATTAACCTATCAGTTTAATATCTTACCCATAATTATTGAGATTTCCTGGTGAAGAATGGTCCATAATCTCATTAGAAAACTTTTTAAGGACACTCTGGCTATAGAAATTTATAAAATTCCATTTATTTTTTATGAATTAATCATGATATAATTTAACACCATTAATTCTGTAAATTTTTCCTTTTGTCTTTTTAGTGTTCCGATTTAAATTAGACACTCGTTGGGGACGTCACAATGCTAAATTGAGAGAAAAACAATCTGAACACCGTCTCAAATTGGATACTAAACACATACTGAAACAGAGAATAATTAAAGATCACCGTAGAAAGAAGAATGGCAGAAAACCCGTTAAAAAAGACAAGATTCGCAAGAAGAGTGCCAAGTTTAATAAAATTTAATTTTGTAAAATCATTGTTGATATATAATTATGTATTATTATAAAAAAAAAATTGAATTTATTTTAAATTATTGTAAACAAATTGTCATTTCAAACCTTCATGATCTGCGGTTATAACTACACTATACATGAATAACTATTTGATGCACAAACAAGATTAACTACTATCTGTATCTAAATAATTAAGTGTGTAGAAATAACTGTAAATTGTTGGTGAAGTGTCTAATATATGTTTTTATTCCAATACAGTTATTTATTACTTTATATTATACATAATAATTAAATATTTTATACAGAGTAAGATGATATCAGACAACTTTTATGACGTAGGAGATGTATCTGTGATGTCTTGTGTGCTGTCTAGATATTGTACCGCTCTATTATAAATCATTATTAAAATAATAAAACTTATAGAGGCAGTGACTGACAAAATATGATGCCAATGTAAAATAGTAAGATCTTTTTGATACAAGTACCTAGGTACTCAGTTTAATTACGCATTATATTTATAAAGTATTAAGTATAAACATTTAATAGTACAAGATTCAACAAATAGTATAATGAGCTTAAAAAGTGTACTAATAATCAATGCATAAATTTAATATAAAATATTAAAAATACAAAATTAATGAAAAATCTAACTAATTATTAACTAATTGCCCTTGAGAGATAGATTAGGTACAAGTCACTAACAAAACTTAAAAAGAACAAAATATCTTGACGATTTGTATACCATGCTTATGTTTTAAAACCTTTTATACAGTAATCAGTTTATTTCACATAATAATAATGCTGTGTTGAAAAAATGATATATTATTGTATACTTAAGCTATATTTATTAATTTTTTTTTTATTTATATTAAGCCTCGGCGTCAAAGGCCATTGGTGTTGGTTTACAATAGTTTACATATATATACAATTATTTACAGGTTATATACTGCTATATTTATTGTACTCATATATTATGTGTATAATTAATTGATATAATTTTTTTAGATTGTAGAATATCTTCGTGAGTTTTTCGGATTGATGTAAAATATGTATGTATTACAATATACATATTATACTATATACTGCACATATTATATGGTATTATAAGTATATATATAATAAAATAAATATTAAATATAAATACACATGTATTATAATCAATGTATAATATATTATACGTTTACTGTATTTGATTGTATGTTAAATAAAATGATTACTGTGCAGTGACGTAATTATGGGAGGGGCGGTGGAGGGTTCCTCTCGGGTTCAATCCTACCCCCGGCCACCCAGAGAACAAAAAAAAAAAATCCCCAATATTTTATGCTACGGGTTTTTTGCTAATTAAACGATATAGATAGGTAGTTGCGTTATTTTGGTATGGGTACGTTTCAAAGTAAGATGAAACGAATAAGATTTATCACAATATGATTTTTTTAAATGTTAAGCCCCTCCCCCAAGAAATTATTGAAAATACGCCACTGTTACTGTGTTATAGCTTTTAAACTATAAGCACAGTATACAATTGTTTTGTAAAAAACTCGGTCCAATATCTTGTTTGGCGGGAAAGAGAAAAGCACATTTTTGGCGGAAAAGGAGCTGATGGTACCTACACTTTTGGACTTTGGGTGTAAACAGACATCACTCGATGGACCTTGTCAATGACGATCCGTTAGTCGTTCATTATTGAATAAGTCGGTTTGTTCATAAGTCATCATAACTACAATATTGTATTATATTGTTTCACCGTTACAATATAAACGTAGGTATAGGTATGTTATTGTTGTAGCTATAATAGCTATATAATACGTACCACTTAAGTACATACATACATATGTTCATCATGTGCGCAAATCCGTAAATTTTGTTGATAAATAAATTAAACGTCTTAAATTTCACCAACATTCATCAACTATAGTTACGCATTTCGATAACTTAAATCGTATTATTTACTACTCAGTACTCGCCCACTGACGCAGCTCAACAATACGTACATGTCATATGAATTGCCTAAATATTACTCCTTAAAATATGCTATGCCGCCCGGGCCCCTTATTAGGACATTCCGCGCTGTATTAAGATTATATTCTGTACAGCCATGCCTTTCACTCCGACAGTAATTTTGAAAACATTTTTAAATTTATTATGAAGTCTCATTTGAATCTTTCGACAACGATCGGACTTGGTGTTACACTCTTGCTTGCTACGCAAAAAAAATTAAGGAGAAATGTCGTGAATAATAAATAATATATAATAATAAATAATATCGTACTTAAACAAATTTCAACATACCGAATTGAGTTTCACATCGATAATAATTTTGAAAATAGATTTTATTTCGTCGTTAAATCAACTGCGTCAAAGCTACATTTTTAATTTATCATTCTTGAAAAGAAAAAAACTAATTTTAAATGTAGAAAAACACCTCGTACTGTTAGAAATTTCAACGGAAAAAAATAGTTTTTAATTTTGAGTCGAAGATTCAAAATAGAATTCAAATATGTTTTCAAAATCAATATTCGAGTAAAACTCAAGTCACAGAGTCTATCAAGTGATAGAAATTTCCAACCTACCATCAGGTAGATGCGCGTCACTGCAATGGAGTGGAGCCACATCAATTTAATATTACAATTGGATTTTTGCCAGACTTCTGAGTTTTGGTAAGTCCAACGTACCTAATTTTAATTTTACTCTATTTCGCAACAATATTCTGTATAATAACATACTTTTTAAGTTATTTATTAGTTACCTATTGACTATAGTTATATTATTTGACTATAATTTATATGTACCAATGTACCTGTAGTATACATGTATATTACTGTATAGAACTCGCACGGCCATACCTTGCATGCAACAAGCACGGTTAGATGTCCGATAAAATATATTATATAACAATGCAATAAATAATATAATTATAATTCAAACTAAATATAGTAAATTTAAATAGCAGGGAGTGACTGCAATAATGATCTGTCTAGATCGGTCGATCACTATTTTTATGTCCTCCCGAATTATTTATCATGTCATTATGCTATACTTATAATTACAATTGATTGAGCAAAAATTACTTTCTTCCATTGATAATATATTAAATTTTTTTAATGCACTTGTTAAATTTCTTATCGCACATAATAAATTTTAGGTACTAACTGAACACGGCAGGTACCTTTATATATATATATATATACGTTCAACGTATAATATAATATAAGATGGTATAATTAATGTTTATATACAAAGAAATATAATATAATATTAAACAAGACGTTTTTAATATCGGTTATAAATTTAAAAATATCAAACAAACTTCTATTATAGAAGTGAATAAATTTATATAAAACATTTAAAATTAAATTAAATACGACTCGTTTAAATTCACAAGTTTTTCCATAAACTATATAAAGGACAATAACGGGATTGACAACAACAATATGTCCCGTTCAATAATATTGTCAATTGTCGTCTATATAAATAAATACCTATATATTATACTTAAATACTTAATGATCTATTAACTTCATCCTCAAATGTTTATTGTTAATTTTTTGTCCTGTACAAACAAACAATATTTAAATGGTACAATTATTCATTTAATATATATTTTTTTTTACATTGAGGCAGAAGTATATAAGTTAAATTCATTTCATTCATAGTTTTTTTTTTTTTTTTTTTTTGAAATTGGTCTTTCAGATTTTATTTGACTGCGGAATTAAATTATTATTCTTCCTCTTCTTCTTCTTCCTCTTCCTCCTCTTCTTCCTCTTCCTCTTCTTCTTCCTCTTCTTCTTCTTCCTCCTCTTCTTCCTCTTCCACCTGTAACAAATCACAAATGATTAGTAAATAATATTTATCAGACCACGACCAATATTGTGATAAGTATCACGGTAATTTACTTCTTCCTCGGCTTCTTCGTCGTCAAGGCCGAACGGTTCTTCGTCTTCCTCGTTCTTCTTGAGCTCTTCCTCTTCGGGTGTTTCTGGGTCGTCCTTCTTCTTGCCTGGACGTTCGCCGAACCATTTCGGTAACCGTCCTGCGAACACGGCACGAAAGAAGGTTTAATTAACACGAACATATTATTACATTACTGGATTTACACGCTCAAAGCAGAGGAACACAAACGTTTTTTTGGGTTTCGTAAAATGAATGGTTTAGATGGGTAGATAGCTTGGTATAGGTAGGCATATTTGTTCATAATATTAAGTAATTGGATAGTAGGTAATAGGTATAAAAAATGGTAAAAAAAAAGCACTAACAGGTGAGTAATTCTAATAAATTCTCGACTGATCGAAAATAAAGGAAGACATGGAAAATTTCAAGCATAATCTTTTACGAATAGCTAAAATATACAACTTACTAGTAAATATACGCTGCTATATATAGTATAAAAGCATAATCATGTTTTTGAGACGTCAAGAATCTACTGCAATAATATTGTTATGGTTTTACCTTGTCGTTGAAAATGGTAAACAGTAAATGTATATGTTGTGTTTGTTTAAACAAATAACATAGGTTACACACATAACTCAAAAGTTTTTAGAATTATTAATGGATCACACGGATCGTAAAAAAGTGTTTGGCTGAAATTTTCTTGAAAAATCTTTTCAACATAAATACCATCTGACTGATTTATAGCAAGGTAAGTATACAACTGGTTGTATATACAACATATGAGTATGATAATAAAATATAAATTATAATATGCGTATAGTCTGATAAGTAATAACTGTAGATGGAAATATATAATGATTTTGAGAATCACCGAACGTTTTAAACTAGGTAGCTGTAAGTCTTTAGAGTTTAGACAAAATATGGTGAGTAATATACATTTAACAGCGTGGATTATAACCAAAATTAATTAATTACAGTGATTTATTAATACCTAATACTTCTAGAGCGAAATATAAGAATGTGTAACTTTAAAATTTGAATAAACGAAATCGATCGTGTACAATCGACGATGAATTTCCTATGAACAGACTTTATACAAGCCGGTGTATTACTTACCCTTAGCACGGCCGCCGAATTGGTCACTCTTTTCTGTCCATTGTTTTTCCATTGATTCTTTAGTGAATTCCATATAACCCTAAAAAAATTCAAACAAAAAAATAGGAAAAGGTATCGTGCATGCGGGTTTGAAAAATCAAAACATGGATTTTTCTGGAACTATAAATATTATAAAATGTAGTTATTGCATACATCTATAATCGGGTACGATATAAGCTATAGTAGGGAAATGAGATAGGATTAACAGATTTTTCATTATCAACTATGGGCGACTACAATATGGCATAGGGTTTTTGGCCGTGAGGGAAAAGCATGCCGAAAATCGCTACATATTTACGTACTTCTACTTCTTTTCATGAATTGTTCGTATTTACGATTCCAGTTAGACTCGGTCTTTTCGCCTATCATCTCTTCCAGACCCTATTTATTTCGTTAACATCTCTGTATAGATCTCTGTATACGTTTATATAATACGTGCACACTTACTCCTTCGAATAGCTTCTTTTTGTCGTCATAGGACCTTGTGTCCACTCGCCTCTCGTACTTGGAAGCGACTTGGATCTTGGGCTAAGCAACGTATAAAAACATGTTAATCCAACGCCACCAAAATAGTAAGATCAATGAAACGTATATAAAAAATATACACAATCATTATTATGTGTTATGGTTCATACTTACTGGGTATTTGCCGGTTAGGGCTTCAGGGTCAAGACCCTTCTTCAGAGCCTTGTGGCGGAGCTGTTGCTTCTGACGTTCTTTCAACTCTTTCAACTAAAACCCAAGCGTTAATTATTGTGTGAGTCCACATTAGATACCAACACATTACGGCCAGCAATATTCGGAAATTTAAATTTTAAAATATGGTTATATAATACAGTTTTGCATAGGTATTACTTACGTCGTAATCTTGTCTCTTCTGCCTTTCCTCCAAATCGTACTTTTCTGTTTCCAGCTTGATAATCTGGTCCCAGAGTTCAGTGGCTTTGAATTGGAGTTTTTGCACAGAGAAACCTTCAATGTTCAATGGTTTGATTCTGAAGCTCAGCGATATTTTCTTTTCTTCTTCGATCTGTTCTCTGGTCTTGTTGCGTTCAAGTTGGGCAGACGTCATACTCAACGCCTATTAGGAAATAAAAAAAAATAAATTGAATTGAATTACAAATGAAAAAAAGCTACTCGACAACGATTGCATTGAACACTTACACCTTCTTTTTTGCTGATGGTGAAGTTGGGTCCTTTTGATTTATTGGTTTGTTCTTTAAGAGCAGCCATCATAGCTTGACGTTTTTTCTCGGCCTCTTCCAGGCGTTTACGTTTTTCTTCGATGTCCTTCTGTTTCTTTTCTTCCACTTCTCTCTGTCTGCGTTCTTCTTCTTGCTTCTTTCTCTCGGCCATCCTCTTTTCTTCTTCCGCTCGCATCACCTTGCGCTTGGCCTGTTTTTCCTTCAACTTCTTTAAGTCGTCTTCTTCCTTTGACCGTTGTTTGCGCCATTCTTGAATGTACTCTTTAAGCTGTTCGTCTAAGGCTGAGGATTTTAATTCTTGCCTCTGATTAAATTCAAAAATCAATGATCAATTGCAAAAATAATTGATCACAACTAAGTGTGATGTATATATTTATGTAATTATAAAATATTAACAGAAAATAGATCAATTACCTTAACGAATTCGGGATCTCCATCTCCACTAAAATTTGCAAAAAAAAAGTAAAAAAAAATATATATATATTAATTTCGATATCAATACATTGTTTTTTATGGGTTGATGACACCGTGATGTTATTTGCCCTGCGGGGGGCTTGTTATTTATAATGCGTGATTAATAAATGGGTCATTTGAATTTTGGCACCAGTTAACTGTAACAAGATATATTGTCAGAATAAAAATAATTTTTAGTAACGATGCCATGTGGCCTATCGCCAGGCAAATAAATAAATAGTAGACACGCAAAATTTATTGTTAAAAAAAATTTGCACACAAAATCAGTTTTATGTATGTTTATACTTCAAAAAAAATTTTTTAATTAGTTAAGAAAAACTTTATTTTTTAATCGTTTTACATCTAAATATACAAAACCTCTTAATATTATTATAGCTAATATTTTAGAATAAACATCTAAATTTCTAATTTGCAATTAACTAATAAAGTTAATACCAGTCTGTCTACATTCTAATTTGTCTACTAAAACAATACTGCATAAACTAAAGGCTTATTGTATGGATTGTCTGCACTAAGCCTTTTCTACTTTCTACTTTAGAATCAACTTAGTACATATATTTTACTTTAACTCCCACTGCAGTAAACTTACTCTTTGCTTTTTTCAGGCTCCGGTTGCCTGCGCCAAAAATTGACGATTTAGAAAAATTCCAAAAATATCACAAACATATAGAGTGTACAGACGTCGATTTGTTTTGATAATTTTTACTTTCTTTCAGTACAATATACAACTAGTATTATTAATTTATGAACTTCTAAATACTTCTAAATAATAATATAGTCTAAGTGAAACATACCAAGTATTCAAAATGTTGTAGAGTTTTTATGCTATTATTATCATAGTAATATGTAGGTAGATATATTTATAATAAAATGTAAAAAGAATTTCTGACACATTACGTTGTACACTCTATTAATAAGGAATAAGCCAAATAAACAATTCGGGTGCTCAATACACAAAATCATTTGGCTTATAACGTATTTACAATTTTGAAAAGCGCGAAAAAATAAGCAAGTTTGAAGCTATGAAATAAAATCAAGTGACTGAAAATCAAAATTAAAATCACTGCAAGTGAATTCCTTGGCAAAAATGTATTAATAATTCGTTAAAACCGCTATAAATTTTAAGTTCATGTCACCGAGTTCATTTCTAGTCCTACATTCATATATATATACAATGCATTTGAAATTATTTTTCCAGACTCTATACTCCCTACAGACATTTTTTTTTGTATCTCCAAAATTTCCCTTTTACTCGCTAATCCTTTTCAAATGCTTTTGCAGTAGCAATTTATAAGCGTAAAAAATAATTTAATATTTTGAAACTTACGTTTCCTCTTCGGAATCACTGAAACACAATATTATTATATTCAATGCACATTTTATAAAATTAATATAATATGTACCTAAACACATTGATGAATGTCAAAAATATTAAAATGTCTATATCTAGACCGGTTATATATTCTATCAGTTCTGACCCGAAGTCCCGAAATATTCAAAAGTAAAATTTATAAAAAAGTTTCGAAAACGTCCGTAATTATAACTTGTTTGATCGTAACCAAAGATTAATTTGAAATTTTGAAGTATGTTCACAAGAAGAATTTTATTAATTTGTCTAGTGAAAAGTAGTTAGGTACTCAGAGATTATAATTTTTTAAAGTTATTTTTCACATGCAAGTAGATAAAAATATATTATATAATACAGTCATAATATAGTTAAGAGGAAACAAATTTCCATAGGTGCTAGATACCTTTAAACAAATAATTAACCTATACACTGAATTAAATCAACGCAATTAGATAATGATGGGAAAATCGATGTAGTATCTATATATTGTTGGTAGTTAATATACTACACAGTCTATTTATAAATATTTTATCATTTTGTTAGTAAAAGGATATCGTGCACAAGTCAATATTAATATTATTTATATATATATATATATATATATATATATATATATATATATATAATATAATATATAATATATATAATATATATATTATATATATATATATAATGAAACTGATTTACTGGCACGTAAACCTTAAGAAGGTCGTGTTCCCCAATAGTAATTTAAAATAAAAATAAAAATATAGAATGGTGATTAAAACATTTAAAACAATATTAAATCAAGGAAGTACGAGAATTTTGGGTATAATATTGATAATTGCAATTTGCAATAATGCATTGAAATAAAACAATATTTATAATCCAAAATAAAGTTTTATTTTACCTATGTGTTTTTATATTTTACGTTGATAGGTAATGGAGATTTCAAGTGCCCATCTACCATTCTATGTATTATACATGTATACATACAATATTATTCCGAATATATTCACGTAGACTATTATGAGTAAATAGTAAATAGTAATAGACGTAACTGTAAGTGTATTCAAAGAAATGTAGTCGGGCACGATGTAACATATTATACGATTTTAAACCTGGTTGAACGTATTCGGGAATGTCATTTATACAATTATAACTAAATATTTCTTATTCCAAAAAAAAAAGTCGACTAGGTGGCCAACCCACCATAATGTAATATAATATTATACAATATATTATTATATGCCACATAGAAAAGTGATTAAATTTTTAAAAATGACTTACGTGTACACTTCTTCTTCGTCAGACATGGTTAAGCGCGGTGTGTCTAGGGCCTAGTCTCTGTAAACAAAAATAATCTAAATTGAACACCGACAGAATCGCGTAAATTCGCGGGTACACGAAATGGGTAGTTATCTCGTCCACCCTATGCCAAGCGATTTTATTTGAAAATGGATTTCTGGTGTAGAATCGACCGGTAGACGTTAATTCTGAAAAAATGTGGGAGGGATCGGCGGCTGTGGATCCCGTTGATATTAATAGCCGCTGTCGGTTCGGGCTGCCAACATTGCCTTTTTACGACCCACAAAATCCTATCGCCGCGTCTATTTATATAAAACGCACATAGTACACCGGTACGTATATAGTATTAAGCGGAGAGACGAATCGTCCGGGATTTCGATGGTAATAATATTATATGGTAAAACATTTACAATATTATGGTCCATTATTGTTGTGTGGTCAAATGCACGAATACTTCGAATCGCGGATCGGTAATCTAAATCGTCGCCGGGAAATCTATTAGATTCCATAAACAAAAACAAAAAATAAATAAATACCCATCATGTAACAGATAACCCAAAGGCCAAAATCCACGAGGGGTATCAGCATTAACGATTTATTTATTTTTTTTGTAACAAAAAGCTATGAATAATATTCCATATTACGTAAATTAACTAGAGAAGACGTGCGCTCGTTGGTATAATTCAAGACGTCTAACAAATAGGTGCGTTGAAATGTAACCATTTTTTGAATGTGCTGAGCACCAATACTATACAATAGTAGCCAGCTGGTTATAGTGCACGTTTTCCGATAAGTAATAATTTAAAGTCAAAATATAAAACGATATTAGGTATTGCAAGTTCATAATTCACGGAAAAAAAGCTCTCAAATACATACTATGTCCAACGGTCTCGACGTCCAAAAGTTTTCTGTCTTTTTTTTTGTTTTTGCGATTATACGCCGGTCTGTACCTACTCTGTTTAGGGCAGGGGCGGAGTGGCCCACCGGGATACCGGGAAAATTCCCGGTGGCCTGGAAGCAAAATGGCCCGTTTACCTAAAGTATAGATAGAAAAAAAATAATGTAGGGTAATGAAAGAGTTTATTTATCTACAGGGTGATTCTTTTAAGTGGGTACACTAATTATCTCGAAAAGTATTGACTTTTTTCGAAATATTTTTTTACATGGTTTCAAGTTGTTAAAAAAACAAACCTTTTTATTAAAAAATTATATTTTTAAATATTTTTTATCCTTATAATTTTTTATGTTTTTTACTTTTTTGAATGATAACATAGAGTTTTAATTTCATTTTTATACTCTTCGTAATATAAAATTTTATGGTTTTATCGTAGTATATAATTTATTATAAAATAGTTTAAAATTATTAACAACATTTACAATTTTGATATATTTTAAACAAAATATTAAAATTCTAGGGCCCCCTTTTG
The DNA here is from genome assembly GCF_037042655.1 of Diuraphis noxia. Classification (NCBI taxonomy): domain Eukaryota; kingdom Metazoa; phylum Arthropoda; class Insecta; order Hemiptera; family Aphididae; genus Diuraphis; species Diuraphis noxia. The sequence goes on from NW_028301714.1 coordinate 72,340,282, forward strand.
GGCCTTCTAGGCCCCGGGCCCCGGTGCAATGCACACCTATGTAACCATGTAATTACGCCACTGCTTGCGACGTAACGTAGAAAATTATTTTTTCTATTCTAGGTACATACAATTTTAGATTCTGAGCGGAGCGATGAATGTATTGATTTTACCATGATGTGTGTTTTTTTTTTTTTTTTTTTTTTTTTTTTTGTGTCTGTCATCACGTTTTGAGGCAGTAAAAATGCTTCGATTTTTGACTTCAGTACCTCGTTCGATCAGAAAGTGAATCTAGTTGGTACTTTGGGGGGTCAAAAGTAAAAAATTCTTAATACTTTTTTAAATAATTGAGAAAAACAAACTAAAAATTAAGGGAAAAACGGGAAATTTTACGCACAGTCATTTTTCGACAAAATCGATTTTGGTTTTTGATGTAACTTTAAAACAAATGACCATAGATACATGAAATTTTCACCTAATGTTTATATAAGTATATTCTATCTACCATGCAATTTTCAAAAAATTTCGACCTAAGTTGAACTATTCATAGGCATTTCAAATTTTCGATAATTATTAGTTTTTTTTAAATTAATATCGATAAAAATTTATTTGTTAGGCAGAAAAGCTTGAAAATTTAATACAAGGCTCTTAACATATTGTTACAATAGCAGTTGAAAAATAAAAGAAATTCATAGTCACAATTTTTTTTATAAGCATTCAAAGTTTGAATTTTGACAAAATACGTAAAAATCACGAAAATTCACAAATTATTTTAAGCTAGAAATTCATAAAAAATTTTCTTTTTAAATCTAAGATTTTAAAATTTAATACAAGATTCCTTACTAGTTTTTCAATCTTTATCACAAAATAAAAATTCCACCGGAAATTCAAAATAAATTTTTATGAGGATTTGAAATTTAAATTTTTACAACATTGGATTTTCACTTTTAGCGATTTCCTTATTTTGGTGTAACTCTAAAACAAATTACCGCAGATACTTGAAATTTTGACTGAATGTTTATATAGGCGTTTTATATATTTGATAAAATTTTCAAAATATTTAGATTTGTTTTGAGCTGTTTACTGACATTTTAATTTTTCAACTTTTTTAGTTTTTTTTTCTATAAATATCGATAAAAATTTATTTGTTCGGTAGAAAAGCTTGAAAATTTAATACAAGGCTTCTAACACATTGTAACAATAGAAGTTAAAAAATATTAAAAATTCGTAGGCACGATTTTTTTTTATAAGCATTTAAAGTTCAAATTTTGACTAAATACGTAAAAATTACGGCAATGTTCAAATTATCTTAGATAGAAATTCATAAAAGTTTTTCTTTTTAATTCTAAGATTTGAAAATTTAATACAAGGCTCCTAACATATTTTTACAATAGAAGTTGAAAAATAAAATAAATACATAGTCACATAAATTATTTAAAATATGCATTTGTAAACAAAATAAAATTTTTCAATACTAGCTTTGTGAAAGCATGAAATGTATTTGTTTCGTACTTGTGAAAGATCATTTTCAACCCTGAAGTATTTGAAAAATAGGTTAAGAAATTCAATGACCAATGAAAACCTTGAGTCTTTTATGCTAATGACCATTGAGAATAAAATTCTGATGGAAATAGATAATAATATTATAATAAATGCAGTTGGTGAAAAATCTAAGCTATTATCAAAATTATTATTATAAATGTAGGTATATCTTTATTATTATATAATTATTAATAATTTGTTATAGTTATTGTTTATAAGTCATAATTAATAAAATACTTCTTTATTATAAATATATTTGTTACTTATTAACTAAACCTGAACCATTAAAACACAATATATAATTATTCATATTGCTATTAAACTATATTGATTAAATATTTTCTGGTATTTAGTGGTACCTATATAAATACAGCACATTAGAAGTTAAACGAAATAGCAATTGTGATTGAAATACTTTTATAATATTGAGAGTATAAATAATATTATAAATAAAATGAAATGTATTTATTTAATTGTATTGAAATCGGTTAATAGAAGTATATAATTTGAGCGTAGCGAGAAAAATTTTTTTGGTAATTTAATTGGTAAATGGTGGGTGGCCTGGATAAATTTCAATCTCCCGGCCTGAATTTTGTTCCCACTCCGCCCCTGGTTTAGGGTACAGGAGAAAAATTAAAGACCAGCTAATATAAAAAGGGCATAATATGTTAATTTGGTAGGTACCCAATGTTATGATTGAAAGACGTCGTCTTAGACAAAACAGAAAAAACTCCACTACGGTTCCACTCGCTCTTGCACTTAATACGAAACGCGCATATTATTATTCCAAATAATCCGGCGTGACCGGAACCAGGATAAACGCACGATAGTTTATCGATTTTGTCGGAATTCGGAAAATCTTATATGTTAATTTCCGGCTGTCATCCAGAAGTTTTTCACCGCCTACACACGATCGAATCCCGGATACGTCGGCGTGATTTAGACAGGCACCCATCATCATCATACAGTCACAAAATCTCGAGTTGTTCGTAACGATACATGTTATACAACGAAATAGCAGGTAGGTAGATTTTCATTTTCATAGGGATGTGGCGGACGCGATTTTTACGACGATACAGTAACGAAATGTAGAGTACAATGCAATTGTGTTATGATTAATATAATATTATATGGTTGGTGTACTTACAATAATAAAGATAATATATGAATACCGCGACGGAAGTCCCACTAACGTCTGCGGACGACTGATCGCCGTTGGAGTACGAGATCGGCGGTTAAGCTCGTCCCCACCAAACCGGGGCTCGCGGACAGGAAATCTATCCGGGATATTTTTGGCATTTTCCAGTTGTATCGTACAAACACATATCATCATGTTTTGCGTATGGAAAATGTGGTGGAAAAAAACGATAATAATAACAGTATAATAACGAGAAGACGACGAAAAAGACCATTTGATCCTAACTGACGGGTCGGTGGTGGGGGAGGGGGGAGAGAATCTCAAAAGTGTGTCAAAAATATTAACGCACTAGCCGCTGCCCGCCATAGGAATTTATTATTACGTTGGGAGTATATCTGTGGTTTTTTTTTAGAACTCCCAGCGTACATGACCGTATTATTATCCGTCTTTTCGAGTGCCACGAGTCTTAAAATTCTTCAGTGTTAGATGATTAATAATTAACACCTTAAATTACATTTTAATATTTGATATCATTCATCTTTTAGACGGATACATTATATATGTATGGCGACCTTTGGGCTCTTGATAAGAACCTAACATTATGAGATCACACATTTTTATGTATATATATAATAATATATTATATATTATAGTGCACATCTACTATATAGAATAATCATAAATAAAAATCTAGACAATCTAGTTATATTCAGAGTTTACAAATGCCATACATTTATACAATAATTATACAATATACAAAGCTTGGTACATACATTTAATATTTAAAAAATTAGTATTCTTTTACTAACACAATTAAATACAAAAATAAACCTGAATAACAAGTAGGTATTATTTTATTTTTTTATTTTTAAATGCCTGCATAATTTGATAAAACAAAGAAATATTTGAACACAGATTTAGATAATTTTCTACTGTGCAATAGTTCAACAACAAGTATGTATAAATATATTTTGCACTAGGCAGATAACCACAAGGTATAATAATCATAAATACAATAGATTTGTACATAAATAAAAAAATTTAAGCAAGTATTAATAAATCCTGAACTTTAAAATGCCCTCCTTCTTCGCAGTTGTATAATAAGTAAATTCATAAAATTATATAATTTATTGGCTAATGTAATATATGTAGTATTTTATCCAACAATAAAAAACACCTATACTATTATGGAATGAAGTGAGCATTAATGGTAGAAATGGATATCTTTGATCAAACCTTAAAACCATCCATCCGACCTCAGTCAACAACAACAAAGGCCCTAGACTTATTAAATACAATTTTTCTATAACATTCAACGATTTAAATTTACCAGTATTATATAAAAACGAAACATTAACTAAAAGTAATAGTGATTTAGTAATAAATTCAAATGGCTTAAACAACAATGGAAAAACAGAAAATGTAGAGATAGTTGATAACATTGTAAACACGGAACAGTCTTTTGTAGAGGTAAATACTAATAATCTGTAAAAAAAAAATAAATATATGCATAATTAAGCATTAGATGAAAAGAAAGATTTAATTGCTTACGTTAATGGTATAACTGCTAACAACAATGCTTTCTCATGAACATGCCAACCAAACATAAATGAAGTCAAACCACATAATACAAGGCATCGAACAAAATCAATAGGATTTCTATCCGATTTCCAAAGTTTATATAAACATGGCTGAAAATAACAAAAAAATATTTTAATTAAGAAAACAGTCATAGTAATAATTAAATGTAATGATTTTTAGTATTATATAATATAAATATTATGTTCTATAAATATGTATCTCTGAACAGTTTTAGGGCTATTAATACATTTTACATGAAACAAAATTAATGATGTATTTATATACACATTTTCTGCTATGCAGTCACGTGAGTTAAAAATATATAAATGTAATAAACTAATAAGTGTAAAAGACACGAGTATAATAAAACAAATAGTAGGCATATTGTCTAATAGAAATGTCAATAACTCCAAATGTGATCTAGGTTAAAATAATAAATCTGAAAAGGCCACAAAAAAAAACACTCTGTAACTTATTACTTATTTATTAGGTATTATTTAAAGACTATATTTAAGATATTAGAATCTAAATCATCCTTTTATTGTAAACAACATACTATTATAGCATTTAATCATTGTCTATAATAATTTGATATTAAAATATTAGAAATCTAATTTAAATCTAAGTATTCCAACTATATTATCATTAGAAAAATTCTTAATATCTTAATTACCTATAAAACAAACAATTAGATAATGCAAAACTTACCAACATAAAGATTATTGTTAAAATAAAAGTAATCTGAGGAGTAATTGATGGCAGAACAGTGTGTTCAAATTCTTGAACTAAGCCTCTCGTCATTGATGCTGAATTATTATTTTTTATTAAATCATTGTCTCTATCTGAAAAAATTTTATCAGAACATAAATAAAAGAATTCAAATAAATAAAAAGATTATAGAAATCTATAAATACATGACATTTTAGCACCAATATCAGCTGAATTATACAAGGCCCAAAAGTTTGGTGCCCAATAGGCATGAGATAAACCTCGTTTGAATGGAAAAAGCTGTTTAAAAACCTGAGAAAAAAAATTAAATTAGTATACTCTATTCACAAAAAGAAATGTACTGGGCAGCGACCAGTTTTTGTCAGCGGCAATCAGATGATTCTCCACCAACACTAGAGCACAAGATAAATCTTCAGAATGAAGCCATGTGTACAAGAACAATTTGGCTGCCCAGTACCTTTTGTATTCTGAATAGATTATAGAACTAAGATTTATATTCTAATAAGTAGTACCTGTACAATTTGACCATTAAACACAAAAGGTCCAAATGACAAACTAAATATACTGATAACAATCAAACCTAATTTTAAGAGTCTTTTCATTGCAAATTGTAAATTTTTTCTGAAACAAAAATGTTTTAAGAAATATACAAAATATGCTGGAGCCAAATATAAATAAATATGCTTGAAATTCAACAAGATCGTAAACCAAAATGCACCTCGATAATTTTCACCCTGGAAAAATAAACTAAATTAGCAAAAATAACATGGTTTATAAAAAATATATTGAAACTATATTTTAACTATATATTTAAAAGCAATATTGTTTACCTTTAAAATGTGTGATATTGATACAAGTAGGATACCGAAAAGAAAGCCATTGTACTGAAAGTGTATTTGGTCAATAAGCAATAATGTCACATTCGCTATTAACAAAAGTTCAATGACAAAAACAGAAATTTTACTTTCATCCATATGTTTTTTCTTTTTAGCTTTTGGTGGTTTTATAAGTAATGCAATTGACTGAGCACATCTAAAAATAATGTAATGTCATACTGATCAAATAATAATATAATAAAATATATTAGAAAGATTCAAAAATGTATCTATTACATTACAACTGTTTATTATTACTATCACTTAATTTATCATTATCTTATTTATTATTACCCTATTCTTTCTCTTACTATTAAATACTTATTTTTATTTTTATTTTTTCTCTCTTTCTATTTTTATTAGAGACTCGTGTCTATCAAAACAAAGATATCTACCTAAGTAATGAACGTTGCAGTTTAATCACAAAATATGTAATCAACTTACTTAGTAAATATAAATACTGCTAAATAAATTATATACTATATACTATTATAATACCGCTAGTTAAAAACTATTAAGAGGATATATCAGCACAATATTTGTCTCTTTTAGACCCATGTGCAAAGTATATAAAACAATTTCATCTAAAATTGTTTCTTATGATCTTTAAGAAAAATTACCTATGGAGAAAAAATTAAATATAGAGGCTAAAATTTTTGAGAGTATGACATATCGGTTTCAAATTTTTATTGTTAATTGACCATCAAAATAAAATTGTAAATGTAAATGATGTTTAAATTGTTTTGAGACAATATTTAGACGAATTGAAAGTTATTCCTCGAAAATATTGTTCTATATTGGTTTAATAATGAGTAATTTTACCTTAAGATTTCTCAAAAATATAAAAAACAAATAATTTGTTGTGAATGCATTTAGCTTATATTGAGCATGAGTCAGAGAAATAAAACAAACAGTGCACTGACATTCTCCTAAATAATTTTATAAGTAATGTTATTATTTACATTTCTAAAGTTGATAGCTTTTACTCTTAATGCCAGTATACCTAACTGCATTATATGGGAAATTGTTCCATTTAATGAAGTTACAGGTGATGTAAGAATTTAAGTTTTTAAAATAGAAAAGTAAATAGTAAAAATACAAATCAATATTCATAAATTAATTAACGAAAGAATTATTATTAAAGACAACAATAAAATATATAATCATTTTAAAAGTAAACATAATCTTCCATAGTTTATAGGTATGTAACTATTAGCAATATCTTATAATTATTGAATAATAATTTAACATTCAGAATTATATTTGTTCTGTGTAAGTACAATATAATATTTTATAACTTAATTTTAAACATTAAAAAAATTAGACTTGGCAAAACTGATATAAGATAGGCAAAGAAGGGGGAAATATGTTGGCAAAATATTCAAATAACATTGCTCATTTTAGAATAGTTATTAACGGTTTTGAAGTTAATTTGGCAGTCCTCCGTTTAATTTATTACTAAATATTAATTAACCCTGTGTTTTCATTTCAGTGGCATACAATTAAATAATGTCTAAACATACAATAGATGTATAACAACATAGAACAATGTTATTCAGCATAAATTATATTTACTTTCGAGATCCATAATAAAACACAAAATCAGTAATGATGACACTAAGTCGCTGAAAGAATACGGTAGCATTTGACGAGTAATTATGATTGTGTATTGACAACATGTCAATATCGACAAAGGCAGCAATTTGAGCCAAGAAGTATTCAAACCACGCAAAAAGTGGCGGATAGTCGATGGTCCATTCCGAATGATTAGCCGAATACCACTGGGATACAGGTAGACTGTACGTCGTGGCAAGCCAGTTGCGATGCACCTCGAAATCGGTCGAAAAACTGTCGAAACAGAATGAGACAACAATTTAGTGAGCACGATTGTGGATATTGCGGAGAAAAAGATTAAATAACTGTTGAGATCTAAGACGGCGAATAACAATTATAACGACGATCCTACTTTGGACCTTCACTCACTAGGACGGCAACAGGAGCAACTTCACGCACGTTATGACAACGTGTAGGGAACTCGTCATTTTCAATTCAACAAGTTTTGGTCAAAGCATTGTTGAAAAATCCCTGGCCGGCGTGAAATTCAAATCGTTTCGTCGGACTTGTTGTATTCAATTTCAACAATAATAATAAGTGTAACGTGCCCAAACGTGGTTAGAAAACGTCTTCAAAAGCGACGGCGTGTAACCATTTCAGAATTTCAGATCCACGACGATGGTATTATTACGATCTCCCATAATAACGTCTTATTGTGAATTATTATGATTTGATGTATATAGGTAATGTATTTATGTATTGAGTACTTGGCCACGAAACGTCATTATTTAGACGTAGTCGGCAAGTCCATACATTACCGGTATAACGATGTGTATGAAAAAAAAGTTAACTGTTATCAGTGTTATCACTCATCCGATTATCAACTCTGTTCACGGTTTGTTAGAACAATATTTTTTTTAGAATCCAACATCGGCAACATCCAACGATTCCAACGTCGAACATCATTTGGCTATGGTGAATGGTGATTTGGATTGAAGTTATTATGCTGTACGTTATTCTAGTTCTAGACTATAGTTTTTTTTAAAATTGAAATATCGTAAAAAAGCCTTTAATACAAACACAGATAATGTTCCCAACTTTAAATTTCAACATAGGCAGAAATGGGGGGGGGGGCTTAGCCCCCTTGAAATTTTTTATGGATTTCCGCCTATGAATTTCAAAATGGTGGATTAAGAATTAAGTCATTATGTATGTATTAACGTAAAGCCATTTATAAAGGCGGGTTGAACTTAAATTTACCCTGACACATGGTTGATGGGTCAATGAAATAAAACTAAAGAAAACAAATAGTATGTCACATCATCTGTAGTAATAAGTATTTATTTCATTTTGTTTATTTTTATTTTTAGATCATAAAACAATCAAACTAATTTACAATTAAATTGTGATCAATGATCAAAATTTTGTAATTGTACTGTAACTTTATATTTTTATTCAGTTTAAAGTTAATACTACTTTGCATGGTCGTGGTAATAAGCTGTTTTTAAATCACTGAAGAGAAAATAAAGAACAAGTAGAATATCATAAAACATTTAATGAACTTACGTCTACTCGAAGCATACAAATAATATATACTATATAGTAAATGATAATAAATTATGCACATCATCATTAAGTGTGTACCTAGAAATTGATTGATGATGTATGAACACCAGCTATAGCCATCAATCAAATTTTGAGTTTGAAATGAAAAAACAATGTTAATGGTGTAATTTTTAGGATTATACTCACGGTTTTGGTGTTTTTAAATAAAATTCTTAAATTAATAATGATTCATATATTTAGTATGAATAACAATACTTAAAAATTCTTTGATTAATACCAAATAATAATAATTAGTAACCATAAAATAAATCATCTTTAAAATATTTCAAAATTCAGTACACGTTAATTTCTGTATAATATAAAATGTGTATTATACCTATCTATTTATTAAAATAAACTTAGTTTAACAATACTTGAGCTTTTAAGCTTTAGAACTATATTGAACATTTCAGTCAGGATTAATATTCTAAAATAATAAATATTACATATTTATATATCATTACAACAATAGTAAAATGTGCAATAATAAATAACAATTGTTAATGCTTAATACCTATATTGTTCATATGAATTTACTAAAGATTCAAGTGTTAAAACAATGATCATACATTTAAAAAATACAAAATAAAAAGTCAAAAGAATTACAATTTAATAATTAATAAGCTAACATGTTTATGAATGTATTTTATATGCATACATAATATACAGAGTATTTTAATTTTAAAATGTTTGGCCCATCAAAAATGACTGCTATATAAAATATGATATTATATTTTATAATTATCATGACTGTAAGTTATATGTTATACCTATTAGACATAGTCATATAACACTAGCTGCTAAATAACAATGATTTTTAATCACATTGAAGTATTAAACTGTAGACTAATGTAACGAATATAATCGTTATCAATATATATTATAATAAATTATAATATTATATTGAACCTACAGAAATAAAATGTGATTCTACAATGTTCTAGATTCTAATTTGGTCACAGTTTATGTTCCATAAAACAAACATAAAATAAATCAATGATTAAAAAAATTTTTTTTGTTAAAAAGTTAGTATAGGATGAGTTAATAAAAGATAATATTGATTTTTAGTAAACAAGATTTGAGAGATTATCAATTACTTTGATTCAGAATATTTTTCAATATTTCATCATAAAACACGGTGAAAACTTTTCTGTTATATGTTATAAGATGCAAAAAACTGCCAGTGACAGCTGCTAATTCATCTTTGAATGCAGACAAACCAAGTGGGCATTGCTGGGGAACTGCATTGTCAGAACTGATGACAGCAGTAATAAACTCCTTGAAACGCTTCTCTGAAATAAGAACCAGATGAAATTAAAATTAAAAAATTAAAAAACTATAATTTATATTTTATCAAAATAATGATATTACCAACTAGAGTTCTTATTTTGTTTTCAGGATTTTGGATTGATAAAACTTGAGTTTCAAGTGCATTGACAATTTCTGGGGAAATAGTTGGTCCTTCTGGATTAATTCTACTCAAACACTTATTACAGTAATGAACTATCTGTTCTACAATATTTGGTAAGACATTTCTACAAATAAAAAAATTTTAAGCATAATACACTACTGTTTAAAAATTATCACAGTAAATATTATAATAAATACTTGTTGGAATCATTATCTTTAAGTATGGATAAAATAAAAATCTTTAAATCGTTTTTAAATTTCATGTCATTTGGAATAATGGAATTAGTTGTTGATATTGTCACAATAAATGTAGATGCTGCGAGTATCAAAAGATTTAGCATTTTATTTGTAGCCAAAAATCGATCTTTATCCAATGATAATGACTGGAAATAATAATCAGTTATTTTAAAACATTGCTTTGACAATATTATTTTAACCTTAATACCTCTGGGAATGTAACAGTTTCGTTCCAATCAAATATTTCCATATAAGCTCTTGCAACTATATCGTGATAAGATTCTGTGGTATTTTCAAAATTAATGTGGCGTTTTAACCATTCGGCAGTCAAGTTTAATGCATCTGTTAATAATTTTTGATTAGTGAATACTAAATAAACATTATTTAATTGCATATTGCATAAAAAATTGGGATTTACCTGGTTTAACTTTTAAATACTCTGCAAATTTTTCTCTTTCATAATCTGCACTACAAGCGTTTAATGCTCGTCGTTGTGCAGTTATTGTGAAATTTGCCATGTCAAGTTTCATTAAGCTTAAAGTCTAAAAATAAATACCATTGATATCCAAGATATATTTTTTAATTTTTCAAATATCAATACTTAAATTAATTAATAAATTCTTTAAAATGAATAACTAATAACTATTATTGTAAATAACAGCCAACTAAAGCACTAAAACATATTTAATTTTTAAGACAGATATCTAAAAATCAGCGTAATGTTTTATAATAACATAATCTGTGTGGACAAATAGTACATGCTTATTTCAAAATAGAAAAATACATAAAATATTCATTTTACACTAAGTACTCATTAAACTGTTTAATAATAACTTATAAATTTTTATTTATCATAAATAAATAAATTGCTTAATAATTTTAAGTTTTGAGTAAATACTAAATTGTGCTTAAACATCTAAATGATTTTAATGTATAAATAGGTACTTTGCAAGTATACTTATTCTATTATTTGTTTTTAATATTATTGGTCATTTTATCGAAAGTTCTGTGGTGAATTATCCTACTGCCTTCATCCTTATGCCATAACATTTTTTTTTCAGTTTTTATTACCCTTTGATAAATTAATTATTTTTCCTATAGTTCATTCGCAGACATTTTGGAAATTTTAATTACAATCAATATTGAAAAAACAAAATTACAACAAGTGTTTTCACCACATTACTATTTGACCAGAGAATCCTCCTATAAAATTAAAATAAATCTCACAGCATTAAAGTGCTACAAGGCTAAACTGACATTTAAAACCCAAATTAACAAAAATTAATAAAATAAGCCACAATGCATTAAACAAACTTTTTAAAAAGTGATATTTGACATACAAGACTAATTTTATATTTAAATTTTAAAACAATTGTTAATTTGCTATAATTTCAAAATAATAAAGAAAAATTTACCTTCTATATTTATATGTTATATAATATCTTCTATCTTCATATACAATATAACAATTTTCACCTAATTTATTTTTAGATTATAGCATTGAACAATCTATATTATAGAAAATTTGTCAATGACAATTTTTTATAGGTTAAATAATATTATATTTAAAAAAATATTTTCAACAGTAGAACTAATGCTGATCAAAATTATTTTTCAATTTATTTAATATTATAATTTTCAGTTTTACAAAACTATGTTACTAATATTAATATCATCATTATTCTGTGGTTGGTGCAAAAGAACATTTAAATAAGTTATTCAAAATATCATATAGGCACTTTAAACACTTTACTTAATAGATTAATTATTATTATGATATTAAAATGATTGACATTTAAATAAAAATATATTATATTAACAAGTCAATATTACTTTATTAGTCGCAAATTTCCGAGTAATTATTTGAATCATAATTAAGTGATTTACCTCTATTATTCCTTTAAATATATCAACAGGATCCTTTAATAGTGTAAGTGCACGAATCGAATCATCTCTTACTGGAGCACATATTTTTGACATCAAATTCAGTATAAAATTGGTATAATACTATTGAAAAAAATAAATTAATTAATTAAGACAAGCAATATTTACAATTTCATTGGTTATGTTATTTTATAGTTACTTCAAAATCCAAAGAGTCATTGGCTATCTGATTTTTTATAGACTCTACATCTAAAACTTGAGCAATATCTTCTTTTAATTTAGTATGTTGGTCTAACAGCAAACTTGATAAGCTCTATAACAATTTTATTTTTCTTAAAATTAATGGTGTTATTATAGTAAAATAACAACAGTGTTACATACTAAAATGTTTACATACTATTTGAATTTCTGATAAAAGTATCATTGCTTGAGAGTACTCAGGAGGATCACTGTTTAATTGTTCACGTAACAACTCCCAAAATGCTTTATGCATAGTGTCTTTGACTTGTTTCATTAAGCTGACAGAATAAAACATATCCACAAAATAAACTTGTATTAAATAAATATTCAAGATACACAGATTTTATATTTATAATACTATATTAAATTAATTAATAGTTTTACCTGTTATTTGGATGTTCTTGAGGCTCCAACTTGAAATTTTCATTGACTGCTATTTCATGAACAAGAGCAATATCTTCCAATTTTTTAGCAGCTACCATAATTTCAGGTAATGACAAGAACCTCGGAGGTGACGCAGCAGTTATATTTAACCTAAAGATTGTAATAGAATAGATACAATATAATCAACAGCAAAAATAGAATTATGTTGAACTATCACATTTCTTGACGAGCTCCAGGAATTGGTTTATTTGGAGTTGATTTATTCTCTTGTTCATCATTATTGAATTTATCTTCTGAACTCATTTTAAAGAATTTTGTTATAATATCTAATAACTGCAAAATAAAAATAAAATAAATGAATATATTACAAAAATGTTTCAGTAAACACTATATTATATTATTGAAAATAAGTAGACTTAGAACTTTTCAAAGTAAAACTTATAACTTAATCGGCTGAATCTATTAGAAATCACCCATATCTATGCATATGGTTTGGACAATGGCTTTTTTCTGATTATTAGAGATATTATTGTTCTACACTATAAGATCCAATATGTGATGATGAATACTGGACTATACATATTTTTGTAGATTCTATACTTGAACTATAATTGTTGTAGACAATTTTGAATTTAATTACAGACATTTTATACTCTGAAAATTTTAAATGAGACTTTATCTTTGGGAAGAATTTTTTTATGTTAACTAGGTTAGGTATATTCATTCAATAACAAATAGTAATGTCTATTATGGTACAATAAGTGTCATAACAAAGGTTAACCAATCAAATACTATAAATAATAATATAATAGACATGATATAATATTTAGAAATCATTAATCATAATACACCATTGTCCAAACAATATTGATGTATGAAATATAAAATATGTAAAACCAAAACATTATTTTATAATTTCCAAGCTGTTAAATAAAAATTATTAACAAATCGCAATCAGATCCAATACCAAACATGAGAAAAATAAACATATACTTTTTATTTCAAAAATTAATAAAATAGTAAAATTACTTTTGATTTATTACTATCTAGGAATTATTTATTGATTCAAGTAAATTTAAAGTGATGAGTAGTATTGTTCACACAGAGTATTCTCTGCTTTAGGTTAAATAGGATAAAAAGTATAGTTATTACAATTCAGAAAATTAATACACTAAATACTTACATAGTAAGTAAATTAAATTCAGAAAAATAATAACGGCAAAAAATGTTGACAAGTTATATTAAAAAAATAGATATTACATAGATCGCAGATTTCGTAAAAACCCGAAGAGAAAATTAATAAAATTAAACTCAAGTGTCACACGACTGAATGGAAATATGTACAAAGTACAAGGTATGACGACTATGACGATAACCAAATGCGATCGTAATAACAGGGAATTGACCAAGGACTGGAATTTAATGAATCAGGACTCTCGAGTTTCGATAAGACGATGATATTATTATAAGTAAATATACCTTTTACGGTCATCGGCCTTGCGACGAACATCTTAACAATGCTCATACGCGGAAATCATCAAATACATCGGCTACTAGCCCGCGTATTTTTACAGAAAAAACAAAGCCATCAAAAATAACATATTATTTACAGTAACGATTGAACAAATTTTTATGTGACCCCTAGTGATACACACATTTGGATACAGATCATGAGTTCGTCTTTGAATGTAAGACATAGATTTTTTTCGTCAGGACTTGGGTATATAAATAACACAATATCAAGTGAAAAGTGTATAACTTCAAACCAAATTTCATAGTCGTCAGTCGATTGCGTCTTCGCAAAAACGGTCATTAAGGTATATGATGGCGATGGGATTAAGTGGTAAGACTCACCTTTTACTTTCTAAGCAGTAAATTTCCTGGAAAACTACCAGGTGAAATTGAAGTCTAACGTACCTATTTCGTTCGTATTTGGTCGTAATGAATAAAACAATCAAATTCAATGAAATTTTTCCCAATTTATCGAACTATAATAGTAAGAAAATAGGTTCTTTAACTAGCTAGTAAGTAGAATTTTTAATTTATAAAAATAATAATCGTTTTTTTACCTTTTATAATATTAGGTGTATTACTATAATGTATTTCTAAACTTCGTCTATGCCTTATATCGTAGTTAGACAGTAAGTACTAAGTTTACGACGATGTTATTGTTGTTATTGTTCACAGGTACAGCTGTTAATACAATAATAATAATAATATTATTGTTATTATGTATTCACCAATCACTATGATTGAATGATTCACAAACGTTTCTTCATTCTCATTATCGAGTTATCTTAAATCATGGTTGATACCAGAAGATGGATTATTTACCAACGGCACATGTTTTCCGGACAGTGTTGCCAGTCGTAGTTTTATATCTAACACATTTGAACGCCATAATTGAGGCGACAGTTGTACCTGTTGGACACATTGTTTTTGTTAAAATCACAAATTAAGAGGACGTGATACCCGCATGTGTTGTCTCTGTCTTACAAGTGCATTATATGGTAAATTTTACGTTCAGTAGAACACGTGTAGCTCCGTTTGCTTAAAAATTAGAGCGAATTGACCTCTTATAAAATTTAAAGGTATGATTGTTATCTAGTCAACCTCATATGCTTTTTAATATATTTAAATTTTAAAGGAAGTTATGAGTATTTTAAGATGCACAAAAAATTCACAATTTTAAAATAACTCGCTTTAAATTTGATATAAAATAAAAAGCATATGAGGTTGTCTAGATAATAATCTTACCTTTAAATTTTATACGAGGTCAGTTCACTCTAATTTTTAAGTTAACAGAGCTACACGTGTTCTGCTGAGCGAGAAATGTACCATGTTACGCATTTGTAAGACGGAGACAACACATGCGGGTATCACGTCCTCTTAAGATATAATCCTATTATATTAAGAAATCTTAATTATCCGTGGTTAAAGTATTATTATTATTTGTTTTGATTTAAAAATTTAAAGGACTCGTATTTAAAATATTATAGTTTATAAATATTAATTGTTTTTATTTCAACTTCTAGTAAAAACTACCATAGTTCGACAATATTAAAACATTAAAATTACATAGTGTCATAGTTCAATAATTAATGTATATAATAGTATTTAAACATACAACAAAATAGGTAAGAATAATAATCGACATTTGTATAGTCATACTAGTCATAGGAACCTAAAGCCTAAAGAAACCGATTAAGACAAAAACAGAAAATTAAATTGATATATTATTTGATACAATAACCTAAATGGAGATATTAATTATTAATTAAGTTATGCGATTAACAAAAATAGATGGTTGAACTATGGAGTGAAACAATTTTGCAATACATCAGTGAGAAGGAATATTAGTGGCCCAGTTACGGAATTTAATTTGGTGATAAAATGAGATAACACATAACACTGTTGTGACGATATCTAAATATCTAATGTAGGATTATTATTAACGGCCGCTTCAGCATACGATCTTGCTTGGGGCTCGGGTTGAGCGTCCGGGATCACGGTTGGAGGCGCCTTTGGAGAAGTATTGAGTTTATTTTTATTTATCTTATTATAAGATGGGCAACCTTTATGATCTGCGTTGTGCTCACCTGAACATGAAGCACATCTAGCTGAAGAGTCCTTTGATTTATTGCATGATACCGAGAGATGTTCATCCTCACATTTTACATAACATGGCGAGTAGTAGCAATAACTCCGGATAGATTTGGATGCATGTTTTCGAAAATCAAGTTTTAGAATGACAAGATTTAGAAAATCTATATTTTAGAATATGAAACTTTTAGAAAATCTGTGTTTTAGAAAATAAAATAAAACAAATAAAATATACAGTTTTTAAATAAAATGCTCTCTTATTTTTTGATAGAATTTACGATACAGAATGTAGAAATTATGATACTTTTCCAAATTTGTAATTATATAGTTTATGTTTGATCGAGAAGATTGGTAATATCGAAATGCAAAATATTTATAAACATAATGCTTTGTTTTCAAGAGAAAAAAATACGATGAAACACGGAACAAAACTTATTGCAAATAATATGTAAACGAATAATTAATTATTCTAATTCTAATTTAGATAAATTTATGAGAGCTATTGCTAATAAGTATTAACAATTATTATATTTATTTTTATTATGAAAGAATTATTATAAAGCATTTTATATACGAGTAAACAGTAAAAAAAAATTTTCTAAAAATTGAAATTCTATAAGTTTTATTTTCTAAAACATAGTGTATCTAAAACTTAGGTTATGTTAGGTTAGGTTACCTAACCTAACCTTATATTCTAAAACTCAGTATTCTAAAATATGACTTTCTAAAACCTGCCTCAATACCCTCCGGATATGCCAAATATGACAATATTAATAATTGTTATATTAATTAACATTCTATAAGTATTATGTACTTATTATTTAGTGTTTAATATACTGTGTACTACAAAACATTTTTTGAATAGGTTTTAACTTATTACCTACAATTTAAATATTTAATTCCTTTTGATTTTTTTATTGTTGTTTAAGTAGCCAGTAGGAGTAGACTAACCTATGCCATGTGCAATGTGAGTGTCTAATATCTATATTGTGTTTGTGACATGTATTGAAACTTCCTATATAGATGATAAGATCACCGACAGCTGAATGCATTACGCATAAATTATAAATATTATACCTACACAATTCCATACTCATTATAGCCATATTACTTATATAATATATTACAGGCTACTGTCATAGGTATATAATTTTTTGACTTTTTAGTTGTTTTACCTTTGTTGTGTCTCTTTGCTTCTCGCCGTTTAAAATTCAAGGTACGAACATACAAGCGCTGAAGTACGAATTTGGAATAATTCTGAAATGTAGTGGTGGGGGGAGGGGCAGTACTTGAATTGAGATAGAAGCGGTAGGGACAAAGTCCCTTTTATTTAAAAAAAAATATTTATGCGTGTAACCCTTTTAATCATACCCTATTCAAAAACTCATTTATTTGTTTATTAATTTATATTCATGACTCGGGTATACTATTCTTTACACTTTTGCACCTCCCATCTAATCTTTCCCAATACAAGCACTGGTCAGAGAGAGCGGGAGGGGTGATCTGCATTTTTTACAGAAAAAATATTAATACTCAATTTTTTAGTAGATATAATTTTTATATGTCATAAATACATAATATTATAAATATTTATAATATGTTCAAATAGTGGGGCCCTTTAAATTCCCTTAAGCCCCCTGAATCCACCCATCTAAACATATAATAATATGACCTATAGAATAAACTAATACAAATTATAAATGCGTATTTCAGTACACCGTTAACGAGCATCTATAATCCTATACGGCTATATATACATAAGTTTCAATAATTTCATCTAGGTATATTGTACATATTTATATATACATTTGTGTGTAATGTTAATGTATAATAACAAGTAACAACTGTACTCTGTAGTGCAGCTGGCGACCGGCTAAAATATAAGAAATGTTTTTTGCTTACAACCTGCAGCCTTCGTATTGCCGGAACAAAAGAATATTGAAGAATATAATATGATAAACGACAGTAGGACTTGACTACATGTCGTCCGTTAACGTACAATTGCACGACGACAATTCGCTTTCATTGTGCCTAAACATTGAATACTCTGCACAGAATCTGTGTATAAACCTATACTTTGTGGCCTTGTCTTGTGTCTCCAAAAAAATATTGTTTGAAAACGTTTCAATGGTGAAGGCGGGAAAGGGGGGAATTGAACCCTCCAAAATTACTATTATTTACATTCCTACGCTATACGCAGTATATTATGATTTATGTTATAAAAACTAATAACATACTCAACAAAATAAATTCTAGTCCTAACCTATCTTTGATGAGTCACCTATATGTTACTATACCATGGGTAGATCAAATTTTAATTACCTTCATAATCAAGACCGGATCAACAAAATATAGAGGTTAAAGAGACTAGCCCAGGGCCCTGATGGTTTTCATGAACGTGAAATGAGGACATTAGTTTTTTCAGTTATAATTCAGGGATGGGCAACTCACAGTTACTATAGGGCCAATTTTTAGAAATTTAAAATATAGCGGGCCAGAGTATAGAAAGCAAAAAAAAAAAAAGGTTTCAAAATATACATTTTAAATAGCATTTATTTTGTTTAGAGAAAGTTGTATTTTGTTTTGTATTTTGTGTTTTGGAAGTATTTTGTTTAAGAAACTGATATAATTAAATAGATCGGTCGGTACAAACAGCTATGGTTAAAATCTATACGTATCCATACGTGTGTATATACCTACTATAACTATATTGTGACATTTATACATTTAATAATGTTCAATACCAGATAACAATTATTATATCGATAAGATAGAGTATACACTGTACTAGACATTATAGATTATAGAGTATAGACGATAAAGTTTAAAATTGTATACCTATACCTAATGCAATTTGAAAATGTAGCGCGGGCCAGATAAAAAAAGGCTCGCGGGCCGCCAGTTGCCCACCCCTGAGTTATATTATACTTATTTAGGCACCTATGACTTATAGCAAAATAAATATTCAGGATATACCATCATAAAATAAATTACGGATTTGAAATAGTGCAAAAATATTAATTCTATTAATATTTTAATTGAAAATGTAACTATAATATACTTATAATATATGGTCAAAACCCTTAATCCAGCTCTGATAATATAATTACATTACCCATGTCATCTTGCCGTCTTGGAAATTATTACATATTTTATTAAGTGGCACGTACTGCAGTATACAAGAAGAACTGCATAATGCTTTGAACGAGTGTTTCATTTGTACCCAAAATTAAAAATAATGTTTTGATTAAAATTCCTGAAATTATACGACTATACGAGTCGCAATTTATTATTGTTACAACCATATAGACTTGCTTATACTTATAAGAATAAGGTCTATGGTTACAACCCACTAATTACACTATCACGTTGATAAAATTTGATATAATACCCAATAGTTTATTTTTAGAAACATTTTAGTTTTTAGTTACTGAATATCTCTGAGATATAACTAAATTTCAATACAAAATACATAATTGATGCAATTACATGCTGAACACAATACATTGAAAAAACATAATACAGTCGTCACGATAATTCAAAGTCAAAGGGGGATAAAAATTCGATTCGTGATACCTAACTAATTAATAGGGAAATAATTTTTAAGGGGAATAAAAAAAAATTCGAGTTGTCAAGTTTTTCGAGTTATCGTGTATCTAGTTGTTGTGACTCGACTGTATATTAGAGTATTTCTAATAACTATTAGGTAACTGAAAATAAATATTATTTATTACATATTAAGAGTGTTGCAACAATATTCCTATCTATTTATTTTGCCAGTCGTTATTAGCGTCCATCTCAACGTTTTTTTTTCTGTACAATATTATTTGTGGATTTTTTAAAAAAGTTTGTGATGTGATGAAGTTTGAAGTATAGAAAAATTATAACAACGCTCTTTTACATATCTTGTAAAATTATTTTTTTTCAATATAATATTTTTCAATTGATTTTTCTAATTCGTCGGAATACGTTGAAAATCTTATATACTTTTTGAAATTATTAAAAAGCTGTTATTTTTATAAGATAAAGCTTAAGCTAGGCTACTAGGTCACACACTTACCAAAAATCATTGGTACTACTCTGGTAACCTGTGGTGCTCTCGACGCATCCATACAAATCTATTGATTTTATTTTATAGGTAGTAAAGGAACACCAATAGGATATACACAAGAATTAAGGAGGTTTTAAACAGATGAATGTAAGAGCCTGCACTGCAGTCTCAAATAACATTTTGAGGTTACATTCTCGACGATGAATATGATACTATTATATACCTAACCTGACAGTATATAGGTACGTATAGTATGTATGATATAAAGGAATAAGGATAAGCACTTATAACAGATCAAAATAAGTTCTGGATGAGATATACATACATAATATTGATAGTTAGGACCTAACCTAACTGTTAGGTACCTACTTATTATAATTCAATTATCGACAAATAGAAAATCAGGGTATGCCGGGTATGGTCTTTATAAATGCGGAATACTGGTACGATTCTCAATAGTTAGGTTTCCCAAACTTTTATGAAAAAAAAGAATAAAATATGAACGATTATTGAATTATTCCAACAAGATGAAGTGACAATGTGGATAGAAAGAACTCGTATTGAATAAAATATACACAATACCTTAATGCCTAAAAGCTAAAAAAAAAAATACTTAAATACTTTGTAAGACAAACCACACAACAAATGTGAGAGCTACTTAAATAAAAAAATTAAAATAAGACAATGTTTAAATAATGTAGCAAATTGTATAAATATAGTTATTATTGTTTATAAATTATATATTATATTTATTTTATATTTATTTGACATACCTGCTATTTACCTATTATACTTTACATACACGTTGTACTCGTATATGTACTTGTTTTTTGTTTTGATTGCAACTTAATTGTTTTGTTTTTGATGTATTATTTAAATTTAACTGTTGACGATGTTAATTTACTAAAATTATATAAACATTTTAAATATTTTAGGATCCCTTAAAATTAAATTTCGAAGAGTACTAATATCCTGCGTTTTTTATTTCTTTTGTTATTCATTTTAAGGACCGTATACCAATATTCCGATAATTTCAATCACTGTATGTCACTATGTGAACATCAGTGACGTAATTTGATCATGTTTGTATAAGGGAATTGAAACATTTATCCTCTCAGCCTGCTAAAAAATAATGTTAGTTTATATAATATAAGCACCTCTCAGTACAACCATTGTGATCCATATAAGTACATGTTAAATGATAGTCCGACCGACAAATTCTGATTTCATATCACTGTTATTAAGAGGCCGTCGTGGTAAAAGTGAAAAACATACAACGCTCAAGAGATGGCGTTGTATTCCGTATTCGGTGAAATACATACAGGTTCCCAAAAAAATTTCCAAAGTTCAGTTGGGGAACTAAACTTCATTGTTTGCCGTAGGTATTTCAATATATTTATGCAGACAGTGAATATAATGTTTATTTTGAGGTGATGTAGTAAAACTAAGGGGGTCGGGTTTTTAAGTATTATTTCTATAAAATATATTATAATTTACTCAATACCCATAAATAATAATATTTGTAGGAAGTTAAACATGGTTTGTCACTTGTAAAAAAAAGTTACCGTGGATAGGTATGACATCCAAATCTCCCCCTCCCTTCCCAGTAATTATACCACTGATAAGGTAGTAATTATACCTATTGACTATTATTAATTAATCATTGGACTTATTGCTTGTAGCTTTAAATATTACTATACATATATTTCGTGAAATAAGACTAGATATTAGACCGCGCCAAGATAGTTACCAATCTAAAATTTTGTAGTTTTTGGTAAGAACAAACACTAATCAACTAGTTACTTTTTACTTTATTAGTAATTATCATTTCTGTAGTTGTATAATATATGATTTGTTAAAATTTAATTTAAAAAAATTGTTTTTAATTTTTACTCAAAGTTTTTTGTAGAATATGCTTAATAGGTAACCAGCTATACTAGTTTAACTTTCGGTGAAGTTTATTTTTTTATGAATCATTTTAAACCATTAAAATTTAAAACTATCATATTATGTACTTTTATTACTCTCTTATGATTATTTTACGTTCGGGAGTAAAAATAAAATAATGTATTAATTTGCTGTGCTTCAATGTATTTTGATTTTTAAGTAAGCGTTACATTTTAATATCGGTACTTGTGAACATTATTATTTATTATTTTATCTTCTAGTAAGTTGTGAACAATAATAATTATAAATGTTAACATAAATAACTGCTCCTACCAAGAAAGCCTGTCTCTGCAGTAATGTTGTTGGATTTATTGTTTTACTACCTACTGCCCTCTCAAAGCATTTTTCCCCTGCGTCCAGTAGACATGGCATTTTATTCTGATTTGGAGCGGTATCTATAAAAAAAACAACTTATGATATATATGTTAGGGTGTAAAGACATCAGGCATAGGAAATAAGTAATCGTGCGTGCGTGTCTTTAATATATACGTCTATAATACATTATAGTGAAATATCTCGTATATAATGTATGATATAAATTATCATTGATGATATTATTTTATAATATTATAATATGTTATTATTGTGCGCAGGATCAACTCTATAATATTATAATACCTACGTATATGTTATATTATATGTCTCACGTGCGCGCGTGTGCTTGACAAACCCGTAAAAATATTTTTATCGGTCCGAAATTAGTCATTATCCAATTAAAGTATTAAACCACTCGTGGAGCAAACGTGTACATGCGTATAATATAATATATATCATATTATAGCTGTGTCGTGTGTCCGAAAATATGGTTTTAATATAATAATATCACGGAATCGTAATACACATAACACCGAGTAGGTAATAAATTATTTCAACGGCGATTTTCTTGATACAAAAAAAAAAAAGTGACCGAAACCAGTTTATAAGCGCATAAATAACCGAGACGTTTTAAAGGAAACGCATATTGTCTTTATTATATTCGATAGGCACGTATTATACACGTAACATACACACTTATAATAACATGTATATACGAAATATTTATATTTATGCGATATACATATACAATATGTATAGTGTATATACAATAATCCATATTTTACGATATAATAATAGACGTTCGTGTAGAGTTTCTGACCAAAATAGACATGTATAGGTGTTTATAGACTATATTTCGCTATACATTCGGTCGTGTAATAATAATTAAAATTTAAAAGTCTTCGGCCGAACACGTCTGCACTTCGACATTGAATTATCAGGCTTGCTGCAGCGCTGTGATTAAGTGATTAAAATGTTACACGATTTCGCTTAGATTGTATGTTTACGATCTAAGCGATCGCTGAACTAGTTTGTTCTATTATTTATTTGTTATTTTGTTCCGAAATCGAGGCGCCGACGCTCGAGGTCACGTCCGACTAATGCTTCAAAAGCTTTATTTACCAACTGCAAATTATCATTCGACACAGTTGTACCGATCAAAAGGTAGGTGATTTTTTTTAGAAATACCCTAAATATTTTATTAAACAATTGAATTGCGACGATGTGTCCAACCGGCAACCAGTAGATTTTCGTTGTGGTTGGGGGGGGGGGGGGGAGTGTCGACAAAATAAACCATCTTAATTTGTATATAAATGATATATGTATATGTTTTTACTAATAATACTATTATACGTGCAAAGAGGGGGAGGGGCTCGGTCACAGAGTCCACCACCCCGGCATCACTGGACTATAGTGTGCTATACATGATGAGAGATAGTCTCTTACCTTCATGTCTATGATAGTATGATCGTGTAGTCTATATTATACAGTGTGATCATGATAAGTGGAAACACTCAAGTACTATGTGTAGGCTTCATATATTTCAATTCTGCTTTTTGGCTAATTAATAAACATTATTATACACATTTTCAAATAATAAGACTATTTTTCGACAGTTAATTTTGCGCATGCGCACAACAATTTTTTTTTAAAAATAGCATGATCCATTTTTGACCACAAATTATTTTTTTTTTGGTATTTTTTAATGAATTTTAGTAGTTGAATTTCTTTTCTAAGTCAAAAAATGACCGAGTTATACCAATTTGGTTTTATGTTATTTGCACGGGTATAATAACAGATTATAAAATATATAGTTATTATTACACTGTATATTATAGGGCCGTGGCCATTTTCCTCCAAAAATAAGATACCGTTTTCCTCCGACCTCCGTTATCCACTTTCTTCCAATAAATAATTAATAAAACAATAAAATAGTCGTCATTATAAATGAATAAATGATTTATACACAAAAAAATAAAATAGATTATAAAATTATATTTTTGATGATTATAGGGCATTTCAGCAAAAAATGAATATCTATACCTATTCAAAGAAGAGAAAAATTAGATAAAATTAGTTTACGTTTTGTAATTGCTCGGACCAGCATTTTTCGTTAGCTGATATAGATAATCGATACCAGAATGTAATCATCAACCAATAAGCGGAAACTGTGATCTTAGCCTTATTCTATCTTTATAATACGGAACGTAATACTACAACACTGGTTAAAATATTGGAGGAAAATAGTCATAATTTTAGTCGAAAATAACGTGGAGGAAAATGGAAATCAACCTTTTTTTTGTGGAAGAAATTAAAACCGCCCATTTATAAACAATAGACTTATAGTATTTAGTATTTACGTATAATAATAAGCACGTGCTGCACTGTGAGTTCATAAAAAAACGACGTCGTGGAAGCGTTGCTGCAGCTGTATATTATTTGATAATAAGCGTGGCGAATTTTTCGCGAATTTTTCGCGAATTTTGCATGTCTTTTTTAGACTCGTTTATAATACGTTTTAAAATACACTATATTATAATATTAGTTATGTATAATTCACACACACGCGCGCGCCGAGTGTCCATTAATTGCACTCGAATTATATTTTATATATATAGTTGTTATATTAAGTAAAACATTTATGGGTCATAAAATACCGGTGACCGCCACGACCGTGTAAATAATATTATAATAGTCAACTACATTACGTCTTTAATATACTTATAAATTATGCATAGTAATGATAATCGCGTACGACTAGAATTACTTATAATTAGAGGTATATATACACGTAAAATTAGTGACCAATAAATAATTGTATATCATATACCTACATAACGGACCACCCTAAATATTCAATACATATCATTAAAATATTATATATAGGTACTACATACACGAGTATACGCGATTTGCATGTACATAATATATATATATATATATATTTATGTATGTATATGCATATTAAATGATTACCTATATCATATTATCTATAGAGACGTATGAAAAATAGAATGAGTTATAAAACACTATAATGCTCAGCCATGTATACGGTACGCGTATTGCGAAATAATAATATAAACGGTTATCATTTAAGAGGACGCTACTCATCGGACATTTGTTGTCTCAGTCTTACATATTGTGCAAGTGCGTGATAAGCAAATTTTACGATCAGCAGATCACGTTTAGCTCCGCGCTTTGGTTTAAAAATTAGAGTATTGACCTCTTATACAATTTAAAACCTTATAAGTAATATTATCATCTAGAGCTTCTCCGTGGGCTATCGCTATTCATTACATTATAATAATTTAATAGTGATATATGAGTATTTTAAGACGTGCGTACAAAAAATTTACAATTTTAAAATACTCATGGCTCGCTTTGAAATTAAAATAGCGTCCTCGTGTTAAATTTACAAATTAAATACCATCGATATTTAACTTGGGTCCCAGTAACATTATAACGAGGGAACGGATTTGAATGAAAATTGCATTTTTTTCTGAATGTCCTAAAACATTGGTTTCCAAGCAAAAAGTTCATTTCATACATCAGAGATGAATTAAAAAATGTAACTTTTATTTTGCATTTTTTTAAGACTTTAATGCATTTTTATAGCATTTTTTGCATTTTTAATGCATTTTGTGGTTTTTAAGTCATTTTTTCAACATTTTTTCCACATTCATTCTAAAAAAAAATTAAAATACCTAAATATGTATTATGTTACGAAATTACGAAATTATTGTTGACACGTGTAGACACAAAATATATACATACAAGTTACAACAGATTATTACCCACATTAAGGTAAAGATAAGAGATAAGATACGATAAACTATTTATCTAAAGTTAATTAATTAAGGTTGTATTGTATTTAAATATTTTTTATTAGATTTTTCATAATAATGTGTTTTTTTATAAGTTTTAAATACAAAATTTTGTTTTTATTGAATATAAACCCATTTTTAAAGTTTTTTAGGGCATTTTTTTTATGTTAAAGCATTTTTTTAAGGCATTTTTCTTGTTTTTTAGAGCATTTAAATCCGTTCCCTAATTATAACGCATAAACGATAGGTATATTATACTCGTATCATTTTATTACGTTCATACGAGATATCCGATAGGAATCCGAACAAGGAATCTCCATTATTATAATAGGTAGGTACACATCATTATCGTCCACTGTCCAAATTTTAACAGGGACAGAAATTAACTTCACATCCCAAACAATCAATACGCATTGGACAATTTTAAGATTTCATAAGTGAATAGAGTATAACCTAACTGCGCTAATTGATTTAAATGCACTTGTAATCTCTTACGTCTCAGCGCGTGACTTGTAGTAAACGGATCCCACGAGAAGAACCGTCTTGCAGCGTGGAGCAAAATTATATGTAAGCATCATAATATCCTTATTTATATTTTATTACTATTTACTAGTTATCAAATTCCTAGGATTTAATACATTGTTATTTTAAATTATAACAAGTATAGTTAGTGGATTGACAAAAAATAAAAACAAATGCAATTATGCAATATGAAACGCTTCACGTCCGGTGATACGCAGCTAGTGTGGGCTGTAATGGTAGTATATATTGTTATTGACAATATTATTTTATTAAACTTACTTTTAAAGGATTTATTCAACTATATGCAGCTCAACTCCGAGGGAACGTGCTCTATAACGTTTCAAAATATTACAGTAGCCTAGCTGCAGTGTCGTATCAAAACCTATTAAATATTGGCATAAAATAGGACAAAAATAAAAATCTATAAAATACTACGTACGTCACAACTAACAGCGTGTTATACCATATATCTCGGGCCTGACGGGCCTCGAATTATATAACTAATAAATATAATACTATATGTGTGTATACGTATATTATATATTTTATTATGTATACAAGCATGCCCGCAGGATAAAATCCCACCCGGGGCAAGAATCTTGCCGCAAGATCAAAATTCTAAAACCAAATCAAAAAGATTATTTTAAATTTTAATATATTTTTAGTGTCATCGTTCTAAAATAGCATAACCTAAATATAGAAAAAAAACAACATTATATGTCATCACATAAGTCCCTTATATGTGTAGGTTTACAATACATTATTAATATTTTTTGAATACATGTTAATGTAGATGTTACAAATTAATTATATTTATATTAATTATCAAATAAAAGTTGTATGCGTCTTGGTTGTAAAAAAATGATTGTATAACGTCTTCAATCATTTTTTGTTTTTGCTTTTTAACAATGTCTTTAATATGCGTGTCATTAAATTAACAATAATTTTAAAATATTTCCAGTAGGGGCAATGGCCCCTTTGGCCCCCTTGTATGTATATGAATGTAGGCGGATATTGATTGATCAAAAATCTCTAACATATCTTTTTCGATCGAAAACCGCCTATAACGATGAAAGGTATACAGGGTGATTATTTTAAGTGGGTACACTAATTATCTCGAAAAGTATTAACTCTTTTTTAATTTTTTTTTTTTTAACTTCTAGGTTAAGTTTTTCTAAAACCGTATGATATTTTAATTTTTTTCACCCTTATATTTATTGGTGAAATTACTATCAACTTTTGATTTTCAAATAGTAACACATAATAAAAATATCATGAATTAATAAAACCATTTTTATAATAAATTATTTACCTAATTAGCGGTATAAGTCAGAATTAGATAAAAAGCCACTCCACTGCAGCCTAGAGTATACTTCTGTAATTCGCATTGTCCATGTCAGCAAATGTATATTGAACAAAAATATTTCACACACTCATTGCATAATTTAAATAAATCATATTAAGTAATTATGTAATAATTAAATATAAATTTTAACGTTATACCTTTATAAATAATCTACATTGTACTTAATATTCATAATGTTATCTAGCACCTAATTTAATGTTTACATTGTACAATATGCCAATAACCTTAGTTGTTGCGGCTTTAATAAAAAAAAAAAAAAAATTAAATATAATTTTATTTAACTCTCAAATGGCTATTGTTTCCTAACTGACTGCAAGCTAAGTTACTCCCTATATATCGCAATAACAAATACTAATATCAATAATCAAGATAAAAATGTTTTTAACATTTGTAATTTTGTATTATTTTATTTCTCAACATTTTACTGAACAATGATATAATTATAAATTTAGTCCATAACAATTTCCAATAATACTAAGATATATAACGATTGTTTTGAATTCAACATATTAAAAAAAAAACGACAAAACAAATTCATATTGAACGAAAAAATAAAAAGGAAATATTCGATTAATTTCACCAGATAGCAAAGATAGTTTTAAGGAACCACAAGAAAAAAAAAATCTTTTAATTTTTTTTTAAATGCTACATAATTGTAACTACCTATATTAAATTATAAGAATAATGTGAGTAGAAACGTAAAATCATTATTTTTAAAATATTTAACATAGCTATAGTAAATTTAACATTTAAAAAAATTTAAAGAATTTTTGTTGTGTAATGTGCTCTTTTAAACTAACTTTGCCGTCTGTCAAAAATAAATAAATAAATCATAAAATGTATTAAATTTTATGATTTGGTTGGAGGTGTCCAATTTAATTTTTTTGGGTTGATATGAACCTTTTTTAACTTTATTTTTCTCTGCATATGAGCATCTACAATATCCCAGTTAATACATATTGTAGTTGTGTTAAATATTTCCACAACAAATTTCAGAGAATTTAAGGTATTGATGATGTCTTGTGCCATTAAACCTGAATTAAATGTGTTACTATTTTATAATTATCTCACGAAATACAGATGAAAAAGTTTTAAATTACCTGTTTTACTGATAACATGATTGATACATGTATTGGCATTATTTGTGTATTTATCTAAATATTCCAATATAACACTTTTCCAATATGAATTGTACAACTTTTGACCAAAGTCGGTAAGGGGTGTTTCTGGTGTTCCAGGCTGTTTTTCGATTTTAGATAAGAGATAACCTAAAAAGATTGATAACACGTGATATCTGTTTAAACAACTGCCTGGTTTCGTATAGTTTTCACTTACTGAATTCAATT
Organism: Diuraphis noxia; assembly: GCF_037042655.1. NCBI lineage: Eukaryota > Metazoa > Arthropoda > Insecta > Hemiptera > Aphididae > Diuraphis > Diuraphis noxia. The sequence continues at coordinate 72,370,414 of NW_028301714.1, forward strand.
AGAAGTCGCCCGTACCCTTTTCTTTGATATTGTGGCATGACCATGATGCAAGCCACGTTAAAATTGTTCTCCCTATGTTTCGATTTTGAAAAATAACCAACTAAATGGCTACCCTTAACATTTTTAATGAAAAATTGTTACAATAGTATAGGTATAACTTTATAAAATACAATACAAAATAAATATATATACTTACGGCAAAATCATTTTTTGTCAGAATATAAAAACGGAACGGTTCAACGCCATAATCCAGAGTTTTAACATCCAAAAATAGTTTTCCAATTCGACATAATGTTTCGCAATATATTTTGTGATTACTTCCATCAACCTGTAGGAAAAAAATGTGAACAACTTTATAGTTTACCTCTTATGAATTGTTTAAAAAATATTGATTAACTTCAAAAATGCTTAGACATTCGTTTCGGTAGATTTCAGTTCCTGGCGGTGTTCTCCAATTACAATATCGCATATGTCTTCTCATAACCGATTGGCACTGAGTATATTTCAAACAATATTCACAAAAAATCAATTTTATAGCATCATGGACCTGTGGAAATTGGGTCGAAAACCAAGTCTTCACATTGAATTTCCCAAAATGTATGAAAGCTGGAAATCTTATTGGAGATTGAGTTGCTCTCTACAATGTCAAATGTCAATTAGAGATTACAAATATAAGACATATTATAATAAAATAATAAATCATTTAAAACCTGCATTCTTTAACGGTGTTTTTGTCTTTTCAAAGATTTTTACACTGTTGCCAGATGATAAGTTTGATACTGGGTGGTTCATATTTTCCAGAACTGAAATTCGTATTTAATATTTATCATCAAGACTGGTTATTAAATAAAAAAAATTAAATGCGACATAAATAAACACTAATATAAACTGTTAAATATCATGGTGGACTATATAATATCGATACTGTTAAGCTTTATCTGTAGATGCTAACCTATAGCAGAGATTTCCTTTAACGGTTTTTACTTTGTTCAGTATCAAAATGGGATAAGAACGTTTGAACTTACAACAAACAATTTTTGCACCCCACGACCCACACACACACACACACACACACACACACACACACGAGTTTCTTCAGTGAAACCCCGTATTTTATATATGGACATGAAATAAAATAAATCAATAAATAATAGTTAATTGAAATAATTTAGCCGACAAGATTTTTGTCAAACCAACATATGTGAAATTGTAATTATGATGAGATGATAATTAAAAATAATTCTGGTTATATTGACAATAATTCTTGTTTGTTTGACAATCATCTTTTTGTTATTTAATAGAAAAAATTCTTGTCAAATTAACAGTATATTTTACTATAGTTATGATAATATGATATTTATAGCTATTGATAAACTAATTATCAATACAACAATGAAGTTTGTCAATATGCAGCATAGAGTAATACTCTTTACTATTACTCCAAGTTACAATACCGACCAACATGCCCCCCCCCCCCGCACATTTGGCATGCATATCTATACATATCTATACCATTATATTATATTAAATTAGATAATTATAATTATCGTTGTTTAAACGGTTAAGGCTATCTGATATACTCTCAACAAATAAATGCAATATTGCGGTATGATATTATATTAAATCAGCTACTATCTAAAATCTACACACTAGGTATATTAAATTGATAGAAAAACAGAAATAAAAACATACAGCATGCAATGGATTAAAATTCAGCACATCTAACCCTCTCCACATTCTAATCTCGCACATTTAACGTAGAACTTTGTTTAAATAGTTTTGTTTTCTCCATGGCGATGGGAAATCGTATAATACCGCTAATCAGGACAGTCAAGGGGGGGGGGGGTGGTCGAAGAGTCAAGAAAGGAGACTTACCGTTTTTCGTGACATTACGTACATATTTCAAACCCACAATGGATGGTTCTACACATTTTTTCTGTTTAAATTTCAATGAATTAATAAATACTGAAATAAATAATAATCCGTCTTTATTACTTTTTTCAATTGTGTGACGCTATCCTCAGCAGTCAGTTTTCTTTTTTTCTCGTTTTTAGAAAGTGTAGGTTGGTTTTTTCTATTTTATTCGATTCAAGCAATCGTGATTTCCTTCCAGAACTATATTTTTCTAATTCTGGTCCTCCATTCAATGATTTGATATCTGGTCGACGCTGACCTATTACTCTACGCACTGATTGTGCTTTAGTTTGAACAATATTTGGCATCGACTCTAGACACACAATCCAGTTTCCAGGCCCCTGTTTCTGTCTTTAACAAAATATCTTGATAGTACAATAATATCATAAAATATATTGGGATATTTGGTAATACAAATAATATTGTATAGACTGACAGTTGACTGGCCGTCTTCACTCAGATCGTTTTTCGTATAATCAATCATTTTATTTGAGTATATATAATTTTATAACATATTTCATTTAAATTCATATAATTAAAAAAACATTTTTATCCATAACTTTAGTGTTTTTTAGTAAATTATATCAAGTATGTACTTAAAAGAGCAATATTTACTATATGAAAAAACAAAAATATTTACGTAAAACTAATTTTTTTTTTATATTTAAAAACGAATAGATATTTGTGGTGATTTGATATTATTTTCTCCATTTAAATTCTTAAGTTTTTATTAAACTATTATAGAATCCTCAAAAGTTTACTAGTCATACTCGAATTTTGTAAAAATTTATCAAAATTGTAAATGTATACTAAAAATAAATCGTGTTGCATCTTATACAGTAAGAAATTACTAAAATATATATAACGATTTAATTTATTATTAAATTAAAATTGCGTACATCCGTTACAGACTACAGGGCCTATCCAATCTTGAGGTGTACACTTATATTAGGCTATAGCCCACATTAAAGTACTATAATATATCACACCAAATTCCTCGTTTTCTCTTCTTATTATTATTTAAATAATTGATAAAATGAATGATTGTAATATTCACCGTGATGATGATAGTATATTGAAATTTACACCAAAACATAAGTATGTAATTCATATTATTAGTTGGTGTTTATATCAATACTGAATACTGATAAACCTTGGGATAATGTCTGTGTAAATAAGTTATCTAGTGAATTAAGAAACTAAAATAGAATATTCTGTGTAATTAGTTTATGAAAACTTTCAGCTTCTAAACCGTAAATAGCTTATAGATAGGTACTCGCTGTACTCCATTACCGAAACGTGAACATATTATCGAAGGAATAATCAATTAAAATGATGGTACTAATTACAATTCGTATTTTTTAGAAGTATATTATTAGGACCCAATTCTCCAGAGAACCACTGAACTAGTCAATAGATTATTATTTCATTTATAAACATATACCTTCTTATTTTGAAAGCCGATTTTTCTCCACCATGTCGCTCATTTAATGGTTCTGTCCCAATAGAAACTACGGTGCCGTGGTTATCTATGCAAAATGGACATCTCCATAGCGATTTTTGTTTATCCGAGTCAGTTGGAGATTGAAGGCATTCAAAATGGTATTTTTTATTACATTTATTGCACTTTAATAGACATGTCATCTATATGTATACAACAAATTTTATCTTTATTTGAAACGTATAAATATATTATATATATTTACACGTCCTGCAGATACTGAGCATGGCGGTTCCGATGCACATGTCCCACAATCGTAACAGAACCACTGAGAACCAACTTTTAGCAATTCAGCCCTAGATCCATAAAAAGCTGTCAAGCATGAACGATGTAACGAAACCCCACAATGGCCTGCACATTGATACAGTGGTTCCAGGTCACCCGACAAGTTTTTGGCCGACGTAGACATGCAGTTCTCGCAGAGGTCTCCGATAGCCTGCAATTAAAATCGCAATACGTAATATTTATTTTGGAAACACCGCAAGAAATGGGTAACAACGAACCTTTATCATCATGTTTAAATTTTTCCCTCGGCACTTATTATCCTTGCGTGACGGTGGCCTTTTTCTTTTTCTCCCAGATCCTTGGAGCGAAAGCGAGATTGTTGCATTTTCAAACGAATCCGATTTAATCATTTCGGTAATTGTTTCTTGTATGCTTAGCCCGCTAAAAAACAAATAAAGTTTTATCGTATGATACTGATCAACATTAATTTGTTTGCTTTGCGTGTCTAGTTTCTATGACATTTAAACAATTACTCATATTATAATAGTTTATAAGTTACTTTACATACGAAATAAAAAATAACAAAATTTGGTAGTAACAAAAGTATTTTTAGATACTTCAACAATATTATAAACTATAATAGACGTGTTCGCAGTGTATTATCCAAACAGATTTTATTTTCTAATCAATAAAATTAACTTAACTTTTAAATGAAGTACTAAAATTGAACAGTTGGTAAGAATTTTTATGGCGCAAACCGATTCCTAAATACATTAAAAAAATATATTTCATAAATAGAACCTATTGAATTAAAAATGATAACTTGTTCACCGCAGTAAGTACTTATTATAATAAGTTTATTTTAACTTTGAAAGTAAGCAAATAAATTGTAATAACAATTAAAACTATTGATACATTTAATTTTGGTATTCGAACAAGGTAAGAACATCAATTAATAATATCATATATACGAAACGAAATTAAACGTGTGTGTGACTTGTCCTTATGCACAAACAATATATTATATATAAAAATAACTATAACTTAGTCAGTTTATCACATAACAGAGATAACACGTTGTTGGACTTGGGCCGTTTCTCAAAACACAAATTATTTCTGTTATGACTTGAATCAAAACGCATATTATGACAATAGATTGATAACAAATGATGGATGCATTACAATTTGACCAATTGATGCGGCACAAAATGTCCTTCAAAGTTCAAAATCGACTATTTGCATTAAAATGATCAAAAATGGACTTAAACCCTTTCTCCCAAACACCTTCCAAATCTATGTTCCTGTCTTTCGTCGGTCGTGTTTTAAGGAGAAAAATATAGGCAAATTGATATTACAGTATTTTGATGTGACTAGTCAAAGTAATACATTTAGATAAACTTAAGCGCGTGTGAGAGTCTAATCTGAAAATGTTACCACCCATTTTTATACACAGTTTATTCTCTCCACTCAAAGCAATATAAAACTATAAAATAGCATCTTAGAAATCTTTTGTCATAGGTACAATTAATCTCATAGAACTCAACAAGTGATCGTAAAAAAATATCTTTTCGGATCCGTTCAAAGTTGCGTCGTGACTTGGGAATACTACAGGGTGGTCATCTTTCAACTCTTTTATTCTCTTTTTGCAAAATAAATGATATTTTAATTCTTGAATGCTAAATGTTTATTATTTGAAGATCTTTTTCAATCATATAATAATGCATTATTCTATTAACATGTATGAGAACTGTCAAATGCGCTACAAATCGCCATTGATAGATTCTACTCGTTTGGTGATACGCTATAATATGCTTGAAATTAATATCAATAAATGCTGTCAGATGTCATTATTACTCGAAGGAAAAAACGTATAATAATAAATGTGAAATGGTACAGTATTACATAATAACAATAATAATTATGTATAACCATCGATAATTTATTTAGAAGTAATGTCATCATAATAACCGCTTTTTTTAATGACCACATGGACGTGATTTGCAAGAAAGGTAAACATAAACGTCAGGATTTCTAATGCGAAAGATTTACTGTTGAGAATTTTCCAGTACAATATATCAATCGAGTTCCACTTTAGGTACTGATTTTTAGTCTGTTCTGTATTAAAGTACAATATTAATATATTTTATTTATTTCATATAGCTTTTAACACAAATCAAATCTAACTAATACAATACATATAGCATTATATAAATGTAAAGATAATATAATGTATAACTTTATAACTTTAAAGTTTAAATAGAACGATAACTATTCAAAAATCACAAATATTATAAGTGAGTCATTCTTGCGATGTGAGTTCATAGACAGAGGTTCATAAATCATAATCCAGGTGATTGCTGCAGGTGTCACTGCGTGCAGACCTTCGAAACATTGATTGAAACCTAACCTACAAAAGTAATTAATATATTAAAATACTATTAAATATCACTATTATCACTATTCACTGTTGAGTGAATAATCTGAGACCTCTCGAAAGAGCATGGAATGAAAAATTTTTAAAGTATTCAAAAATAATATTTAAGATTTATGGCACACATACAACTCTACGCGCGGTAATTCAACCGTGACATTCGCATCTTACGTGCCTTTGACAATATATTATACAGTTAAATAACTGTTTTTAATTAATTACTTATAATTTATTCATGAATTACTTACATTCCTGATAATATAATGTGGATATGGACCAGAAAGACTTCCTAAAATAAATTATTCAATTTTCGTTTCCACTTACTCGTTGTCACCATTTACTTTCCACGGGAATAATATAATACCGACGTTATACATACTGCCTTAATGTACCGAATAATCGAATATGTGATCTTAATTAAATCTGAAAAAAATTTGATTTATTTCAGCTTAATTGCTTAATAGTATTATTAGTATCTTCATTATACACAAAAATATTATACGTCTTGCAATTCACAAATATTTTATCTGTTTATTTTATAGCTTATCCTCATTCCTCGTTCAAAATTGTGTTTAATTTGATTTATTTACTTCGCTATATATAATTTCTGTAAAATTATCGAAATATGAAGTGAAAATCGTCAAAATATGCTTGAAAACATGCAGCTAATTTTTTATTTTGTTTTTAAAAGACACATAAAGTATATTATTATTTATTAATTACTATTATAAAATAAAAATCTAAAAATTAGGTAGGTACTTAGTGTATTAAAAATAATTTTTATACAGGTTACTCATCTGTATCGTCTTCATATTCATGTCATCAGAAATATTAAATAATGTAAGTGTGAATGTGTGATGATATGATTAACGAGACGAATATGTATTGACCAAAAATCTCTAACATCATATCGTTTTCGATCGAAACCCGCCTATAACGATGAAATGTATAGAACCAGAAAAATAAATAATTTAAAAAAAACACCATCAGCTGCAGCTGTCCTCCTGGTTCAAATATTCGAGACGGCTTCTCTTTGCGTACAACGGCAACGGCGGAGGATACATCGTCGAGTACGCGACCGTGCTTAGTTCTTCTAGTTATTAAATATATATATATATATATATATATATATATATATATATATATATATAAATGTTATTATACACTTTTATATCATATTATACAATGTCTGCAGGTAATTCGTTATAATAACAATATTACATTATATTATGACCATTATACTGCACAGTCGAAATAACACAATTTTTCCATTTAAATTGAGCCTAACCGTATAGGCTGTATACTACTACCTATACCTACGCAGGTATACATAATACATTGTTATGTGATGTGGAAAAAAATGGATTAATTTGATAATATACAATAGGCCGTGATATTATAATACTTACTGAGACCGATCGCAAAAATGAACTGAAAGTACCTATATATATCACGATACCTATAATTAATAAGTAGGGGCGTATAGGGCACATATTAAATTATGTACCCTTATTTTTTTGTATAAAAATTATTCATTCGCCTCTATATTATAATATATAATATATTAGTGTGAGATAATGCGTTAGATGTAGTGCGGTACTGCAGTAACCTTATCTATTCGGTAGATTCAATATTTTAGCATATAGGTACATCTGGTACCTATATTTATTATGAATTCATTAATATCTCCTTTATAAAACAAAATGTATGTGACAAGCGATAATAACGTATGGGCCTTTAGTTTTTAATTTATTATTACTTTATATATTATGTATTTCTAATAAATCTTAACATATTGTAAAAGATCTCAAACATAACTTTTTTTTTAGAATTTTTACCTATTACTTATTATTCTATAACACTCTATCAATATTAATATTCGCAGTATTTTTTTGTTTATATATTATGTATGTTGTATATGTTACGCTTATGATTTACTGTGTAGTCAATACAGTCATCATCATGCAATTTTATTTTAACTTTTTTCTTTGTGTATAAAAAATTTCAGGGGGTGCACTGTTTAGGTATAGATTATCTGCCTTACTTAAAAGCTACTCATGTACAAGACATTAGTGGGTACTTATATAGTTTTTTAGTGCAATGTGCAATGTGCCATGTGTAGCCGTGCATGATACACAGTAGGAGCAATGGTTTAACCTGCCAAACCATCATCTTCAGCAGAATGACTAAAACAAATAAAAAAATAGTTTTAAGTGCCTATTGGTAATTATACCTATAACCTGCCTATATAGTATATACTACACTGCAACGTCGGCGAAATAATTGGAATGAGAGTTCTGAGATGCCGCGTGCCGGTACAAAGCGCATCTTCATATACCTAAGTAGTACCTATAAAAACTTGGACGGCGCGAGACGAGATTTTCTAATGGAAAAGTGTACAAAATCGTACAAAATAAATTTTATTGTAAATTTGTAAAGGTATACACTGTAAAAAATGTTATTAAATTTCAACCAATGTCGCTATCTAAATTTACACATGTTATGTAAGTTAATTAATTTTGTATATAAAAGTAGGTAGGTAAGTTTTTTACAAGTATTGAAGTATATACTATTCATACTCATTTCTGTGTATTAAACTTCAACCGAAAGTGTTATGTAAATATACAGGGGTTATCAAAATTAATTCATTTTGTGCTAAAATGTGGGTACATTTTTACAATTACATAGGTAAACAATAAACATATATACTTATTATGCCAACAGGTGTAGATTGTATATTTTTAAATAAAGAAAAGAAAACATTTTTACAATTTATTATATAGGTATGTAAATGAAACTTGTATACATTTTTGTGTAAATTTCAACTAAAATTACCATTAAATATACACAATAAGTAATAAATGTCTATTAATTTATACGTAAAAACATTACCTATTAAATTTATAACAACATTAATAACCATAGGTAAATAATATTTACATACACTTCTGTGTAAATTTTAATTAAATATATTACTATTTATTTCTACATTATATGTAGGTACGAGTAGAAATACACTAATTTATAAATGTTATTTTGAATACAAATATAGGTTTACCAACGATTAATCAGTTAGTTTCTACTATATCAATGTTTATAAATTATTATTATTTTTCATTTATGATATTTATGTAGTATATAAGTAATTTAGGTCATACATTATCGAATAAAATCCAATTGCAAATTATCATCAGTTGCTTTTATCAAATTCAGGTTTAAAGCCAAAATTAAAATATATATATATATATATTTATTATTTTTAATTTAAATAAATAAGCCTCGACGTCTATGGCCATTGGTGCCACAAGGAGTTTAAGGCTAACAATTTTAAAGGATGCAATATTTATATATTATACAAACAAGAACAGATTATAAACTATTAATAATATTGGTTTTAATTAAAAAGGTCATCATGTGACTTATAGTATCTGGATGGAGAGCTTAAGGCATGGTATTTGTAACTTTATGCCTCATTGACGTCAGGTGCATTAAACAGCTTTTAAACATACTAATATACTAAATTAATATTCTTATTATTTTTTTTTTATATAATATATACCATAATAGTTGTATACCTACTTACCTATAATAATGTTTTTGTTAATTTTAAATTAATAAATGTAGGAATGTATTTAATAACATGTGAAATAAAATATATTACTACTGTCTACTGACAAAGTAATGTATAAAAATGTTGATTTGTGCTACCTACCATAAGAAGAAGCGTTGGCTGAAAATCAAACTACAAAAATAATAGAATTTTTAAGTACCATTAATACTATCAAAAAATTGTAACCCTGTATAATCCAATAAATGTAATTTGTATTACAATATATAACACTAATCTTAAGAAAATATCATGTAATATTATTATTTTGAAAGATATTAAGTATGTAAATAAAGTCAAGAACTTTGCATTATTTTATAAAAAGCAAATAAAGATATTTTTTTCTATAAATTATGTGACAGTTAGGGCCCTGTACACCACTCAAATACCCACTATTTAAGGAATCTGCAGGTAGAGGGTTCAAATCTCTCTAACAGCAGAAACGTGATCAACTACCGTCCACCATAATTATTTTTTTGCGTGTCTAATATGTTTTTAACATTAGTACATTACATTACACAGTTCTGTCTTCTGTGGTTGTCTTAATTTCAACCAAATATGTTGATTGTTAAATTTACAAACAGTATGGATAAGTAAATTTCAACTATAATTTACTGATAATTTCACGCATCAAATAGGTTAATAAATTTCAACATTAAAAAAATGTAAATTTACAAGTTGTACCTATGTTGTAAATGTGTACACACATGGTTACACACCGCGACTGCATAATATGTGCATTACTGCACTTATTTTATTATTTATGCCGTACAAATCACATAGAAGTTTTAGTGCTAAAATGCATGTATATAATATTTGGTATTGTAGTAATTTTACATGTAATATTATACAATGATACAGAAAACATTTTTCGTGGAGGGAAGAGATCTCGTTCATATTTATTATTTAACATACATTGCTGCAATAGGTAACCTTTATATTATACCACAGACAAAAATTTAAATTTGTATTTTTTATTACAGGTATCATTAAGATTCATATAAGGGCATGTATTGAGGGGACGGAGTGATCATTCACCGTAAAAATATGTCTCAGTGTAGTATAAAAAATATAAATACATGCAGTTCTGCAGGGCTGACGAAGAATAAAATAAAATATAGTTTATTGTACTCCAACGCGTAACGGTCGTTATTATAATTATATACGGTGACAAACCCGCGAATAATAGTTTTAACCTTCATCAGTACAGATCTCACGGAATAAAAAATGTAAACCGTTGTAATAAGATAGCATAGAGATTGTTTGAATAAAGTTGTACACACACACACACACTCGCTCGAGCGCACATTTATTATATTCAACTACATAGATAATATTCTGTACAAAAAAAAAATAAAGTGATTTAATTATTAAGATGTTTTTAGGTATCGTATAACTATATTATTATAAACGAGATTAAATTTAAATTTTCACCCATTTTCTGTATACCTAATTTACTTTTAAGTTTGAATGTATAGGTATCACTGTATCATATAAACGTACATTATTGAATATTATGATATAATATAGTCTGAGGTGTTTAAATATTATTATAATATACAGGAAAAACGATGGGACATTTGTATATTATACACGATACGCTTTTAGTACATATATCATAATACGTTTTCCAAGGTTTTAATAATATCAGTGCCGCTCCCCCCTGGGAAAGATTGCTATTAGGTCCGAAATCAATTTCCAACTTCGTGCCTTCTCACCCCCACTCCCCTGATACGCGGTGGTTGTTGATGAGTTTTTTTTTCACAAAATAATATATTATATTCGAAACGCCGACGTGCGCTTTTTCTGGAGCACGGCATATTCACACGGTAGACACTGCCAAACTACATTATTATTATATACATATACATGGTATATATTATCACACAATGCGTGTATAATATATATAATGTATTTATTATACACGCCTAGCCGAGTCAGCAAAAATCCGCGGCGTCCGATGTATTATAAATATCGTTATTATATTATCCGTATACATATAATATATACTAGCATATATATATATATATTATATATATATATAAACGGACCGCGATCGACAAAGGATCTATATATATATATATATTATATACATATAGGTATATAAAGCAGGACGCATATCGTATGTATATATATATATAGATCCTTTGTCGATCGCGGTCCGTTTTTCTCTTACATACATATGTATTATATCGGACGCGGTGGTGGTCATTACGGTTTTATTCAACAATGCACCCTTCGTCTTTTGCTCCTTTTGCTCCACATACATGCATGCATGTAATATAGTGCATAATATACCTATATATGATATTATACTGAAGTATATATATGCGTATTGTGGTATATTGTATTGCCGTCCTGCACACAATTATTATTATTATACATACATGAAGCGAGGTACACCGACGGCGAATTCTCTCTGTAAATATATTATATTAGCACAGCGCGCTATACAATAAAATATGATGTAGGTACGTCAAAGAATATATGTCGTTTTGTCCCGTGAAATAAATTTCGCGACACGTAGAGAAGACGCGACATCGGGTGTATAATATAGGTACAATAATATAATATAATTAATACTTATTAGTTATTACTTTATTAGATATGTATTTATAAGCTTACATTCACTGTAAATGAACCAACTTTAAACCAACAGAGCATCTACAGCTATAGGTAACATTATTATATTTAAGCTAAGAATATATCATATTACGTATCAATGTATCATGTTAATATTTCCAATTAAAAATATGAATAAGGATAGACAGGATAGACAAAACATTAAACGTAACTATAGTATTTATTACGTATTATATAAATTATTATGTATAATGTATATTATAGATTAATTCGTCTAAAACGGTATATGCACAAATACGATAGCATTTTTATAACAATAATATACTATTATAATATTATAAGTCATTGCCGTGTTTTCTGCCGTCGCAGCCGTTATGAAATTACCATGTATCTACTTGTATATTAAATTAATCAATTGAAAAATAAAAATAATGCAATGACCAACAATAAATTATGGAATGGCTAACTATTAAGATAGTCAAGAATTCGAATTTGTAGATACTAGCTACTATTCAAAACGTAAGTGTACACTTTCCATTATAACCTAAAATCAATTGTTACCGTGGATGTTGGAAGTGAAGACTCTGGTCGAGGAATCTCATTTACTGTAGACGATTCTGTTGGAATAATTAATGCCAAGCGCGTTGGTCTGGTTGATTAGTGGAACTGCACATACGTGTTTGGAAAGTCCTGAAAGGATGGAATTGAAGTTGATTTTGTTGGTCGATGGATGATTTTCGTGCTCGAGTTTGGCAAATTGTCGCTGGCAGAATGAAATTGATTGATTATTCTCTGATCCACTTACTATACGAACGATATATGTTAAAAATAATGTTATATACTATTGTAATTATGTTGGTACAATATGTATTATAATATTACTTTTTATGGATGCCACATCATCTTTTCTGAGTAACTTTGTAACTAATATGAAAATATTTTTGGTTAAAATATAATTAAAACTCAATATATTTTAATTATATATGAAAAATTAACCTTCTAATTTTTACTCAATAATGATATTATTTGAATCTTTTTTGATTATTTTGATACTTCTTCCTAACGAAGACTACTTCTACGTCCATGGTATCATCATTGTATTAATATAAAAAGGTACTATCACTATTTAGTTTTACAGCATGAGTAATTATATGTACCTACTGCAGCATTACACATTATTATGGTTTTTACCTTCAAACAATATAATATTTACCTAACTATTAACCTATCTTAGATTAACGAATAATAACGAATCATATTATACATATTTTATACACCAGATTTAATCACCCTCATATAATACGTCCTACCCGTTTGGTCGTTTCCCAACTCAAACATGGGCTACGATAAGTCGGTAAGATTACGCCATGCTATTAAAATAATTGTACATATATTTTTTTTTAAAGAGTAATAGCTATAGTGCCGTGACTTATTGGTCGGCTAATCGACTAACCACTACAACTAACCAAGCCATTAAGTACTGTTGTTGAATAGTTTCTTCAATCAAGCCAACCAAACCCTCGTATGTGTCATACGAGGCATCCCATCTATTTGCTTACTGTAAAAATATTTTATACAGATTATACAAATTGAAATAAATGTGAAAAAAAATAATACTTTGATTACCTGTACATCCTCTTTAATCTGCATCTCGTTATCATCTTTTAAATGTTTCTTCTACTTAGACATGTAATAACACACTATATACCAACGGTACCGATCGCGCCGAACTTAACGCCAAGAAAAAAGCTCTTCGGCATTTTTAGAATACCTTTATTGACAGCCAATGTCGTGAATATATTAAAATGAGCAATATTACCAACGTGGAAATATGATAAATAATTTAATTTAATTTTTGTTCCGAACAAGACTACAAGTATTGTTCATATTGTGTAGCAAATACTGTTTAACATGTACCTATATTATTAAAACTTTAAATTGTTCATCGTAACTCGTAAGTTATAAAGCAATGTATAAATATCAGATAAATGTTATGTCAGTTACATCTTAGTTATTCTTGACAAATGCTGATTTAAAAAATAAATAAATAACTTTTGCTTTATAGATATGATAGGTATAGGTGTGAAAAATTAAAAAACTACAAAATTACACTAAAATATGAACATTTTCTGTCATAACAACTCGATAAGATACCTATATAATAAAAACAAAAAGTTACCTAGTAAATATTATATCATAATACACGTATTAGGTACATACAAGTTTATTGACTCATACTCCTCAGTGTCTCCTCCACAAGTCTAGGCTTTAGGAAACAATTATTTATCATTTATTAAATTTATTTAAATATTTTATATTTGTATAGGTAATTTTAAATTTATTTGTAAAATATTGCAAATATATTATACTTGTCAAATAAATTGTATTATTAGGTTTACTTAATAAATTCGGAGACACGTGCGTATAGTTTATAGTTCTATACTCTAAATACGATTTTACTTCCTCGGATTTATGGATCCCGAAAGGCGAAAATGTGCGTATCATATTTTATTAATATTTTTGTGCGATCTCGGAGTTCGTATATACGAGTGTTAGGTATACTGTACACTGATGACGTCAAATCCCAAAGGGTTAACGAATACACCGAAATGGGTCATTGGGGTGCGACCCCTTTCTGTCTATAGAGTTATAATATGATGAGTGTCTATTATTTTATACCATGCATATATATGTATACAGGTACAATGTTCCAAAATGAGTGTGCCTTTGATTTTTCACGCGCTCATAATTTAATATTATACTATAATCATATTATATATAGTTCTCATAAAGTATAATATATATAGTTTGAAAGGTTATAAATAATATATAAATACATAATAATATATTATGTAGTATTGTATTCAATATATAAGAATAGAAACCCGATCGAAAGAATTGTCACCACGTAAATACGTATAATGATTTGATGATATCTTAATTTTGTTTTGCATAGCCGCAAAAGGCCTTTCGCATGGTTAACGACAATATAATCGATTTCATTTTGAAAAATATTATACTGTAGTTGCACAACAAAAATTGTTTTTATTATATTTCCGAATACTGTCTAGGTAAGTATACTAATGTTGTATTTAATAACATTTATAATCAATATTGACTTATATTAAAAGGAATTAACCATATTCCAATGACCCATATACATGGAATTATTTGTACTGTTATGTTCTGTTGAGTTATCGTTCACATCTATCAAAGAACCCTTGTCTTATCTTATCCCATATACCTACATCATAAATTAACCTAGTTTTATTATTTATATATGTCGATTAATAATGTTTTTTAGCTTACACTAGCATTACTGGCTAAAGACTTGAATAATTTAATATTAAATTTTGTTCAATTTAATAACATGTTCCATACATCTCTCACATTTTTAACGTAATTTCGATCTAATTGATAGGAATTTCATAGCCATATATATGTATATATATATATATATATATATATATTTATAGGTATATTAATATATAATATTGTCTAGCACCCTATTGTCACCCACTTTCAAAACCACCACTTGTACAGGACATAAAGACATTTATGAACGTTGAACAATTTTTAGTTACTTCGCCCATTACCACTGGTTGTATAGATGTCCCACTGTGGCACGTGAGAGTATAATAATATACTTAAACCATCAATCATCATGTGCATATAAGGTCTGTAGGTACTTTACACAATCACGTGTATTGCAGTACATATACCTAGTAACAGGATAATAAAACCGTAACATCTTACGAACGGATATGACGTCGTATTATATCCTCGCGAGACTTGTTGATTTATGCGCACACTGCAGTTAGGGTTGTCTTAAATAATATCGTCCACAAAGGGATGTTGCAGTTTAAGGGTGCAGCGCGCATGCCGTTTGCAGACATGCCGACGGTCTACGGAGACTAAGATGATGCGTGCGCGTAGGTAGGCGTAAAACACTACTTTTTTTTAGCAAAATGACTTATAGTCCAAGCGAGTTTGTCAGTTGGGCAAATAAAAAAAAACTTAATCTGATTCACCCCGTACGTAATCCATTATAATATTATATATTTTCTTCCTGCAAACTGTAAAAATAAAATATATCACCACTATATCTATATATATATATATATCTTACACATAGTAACATGCATATACACGTATACATATATAACGTTCTCAGTCACGTCATTTCATATTATATATTATAATATATCATTATTATATATACGTAATACGTATTATATACTATTATGCGCATTGTCCTAGGTAAGTTTTAAGTTTATAACAGTGAACGTTATTATAATGGAATTATACACGCGCTTGTATACGTATTGTACGTAGTGTGTATATACTATATATATATAATAAATACGGAACAAGCACATAATATACGTATGAAATATATAGGGGATAGTCCCTTTCGCGAATTAATTCGATCCCCGAAAAAAGGCGATTAGCCGCCGGACCCCATTGTAAACGGGCTGATGCACCCACCTCCCCCATATTTTACCGCCTCATCCGCCGTCGATCGATCTATAACCACGACACGTTAATAGAGAAATCCATTAATTGTTTGTAGTACGACAAATTTCACAATTATATAAATCATTTCTACAACACTGCACGCATCCGAGTGATTATATAAAAGGCGATTCACCAAGCATGCTCATCACCACCTTCTTTTTTTCTTCAATAATCCTAGTCCGATTTTTTTTTTTAATTTTCAAATATTATATGCTTTCCAATTATTAAGATTTGTTGTATTAATTAAAAAGTAGAGGGATGGCTATATGGAAAAATACAAACTTCTAATTTTTAAATGAGAATCCGCCTTTTCTATTGTAAAATATTTGGTAGATCATTTTTTTTGAAGACGTATTTCAACGCATCAAAATTTTGCGTTATTAACTTCGTGTACTAAGAATAATAGGTTGATGGTGATGGCTTTGGAAGATAAACGAGTTATAAGCGGTGATTGAAAACTTAAGTAATTTATTCTTCTTAGTACATGGATAGTATATAAAATCTAAAATCTACGCAAAATAAACTCAGTCGTTCAGAAAATTTAATGATGATAAAAAAATTATAGTAGAGAATACAATCATTTTTCAAAACTTGTTTTGTAATGCTTTATTAAGAAATGTCAGTACCCTCGTCTCTGTATACAAATTATTGTTGAATGGGCAATTATTTTTTATTTATTTTGAGTGTTTCTATTTAAAATAATTATACTTTGTATCTCTATACAATATAATATGATATATGTATTTCAACGAACTCAATAACACAACGCAATATTTGCTTTTAAAAAGAGAACCTATGCTAAATGCATTATTATATTAATTATATTGTTTATATTAGTAATTTGATATCAAATTAATATAATATTACCTTTAATCTAACATCGCAATTCAAAGATATGAAAGTGTCTAAGATGCCAGGATGATAAGTGATGACAATTATGAAGACTTGGGGCAACAACAACACATCTCCGGTTATTAAGCATATAGATATTATATTACAAATGGAAATGTTATAGGTTTTTATTTTGGTGCAACAATCAGACATCTCCTTGGTTTTAAGATTCAAATACAAATTCGATTTTAACAATATGTTTACTGGTCACTACCACACTACCTATATGAATTTAAGTTGGATCTAAATATATACTTTTTGTTAATTTTTAAAACATTTGTGACTCTTTAAGTGCCTCTTGTCAAAAATGATTGTCTTCACATGTTGTGTAAATTTCCTCACCACCTTTGCTTGTTAAACGACATATTACATCGTCTATGTTGTTTAAAAGTATGAGGTATTACACGTGGCGCGTTTTTTTTATTGTGGTGTCCCCGGTAGGCCTAATCCACATCGTAAACGAAAACGCGCGAATGCCGATAATCACAATAATAATTTACACGGAAAATGCATCGAAAAGTTCACTTATTGCGTATAACATTCGTCTTCTTTATCAATTTGACACGATATTATATAATTAAATAAATATCGAATTATAAATTTCATAGATTTCAAGTTGTAATTTTTTTTTTTATCATGAGACGGCATTCGCCCATTTCCAGTTCACTATAGTGTTGAATTTATCTAATTTTCACTCTCTGCATATTTTATAACATCTATTATTTGAAAGGGCTGAAAATAATGAATTATTCTAACTTATTCAATACATTATTATACTTGATGTAATAATAACAGACGTTTTCAATTTATTTCAATAAATGACATCAGTCTTATCGCGGATACATTTTTAAATTCAACACCATTCAAGCACTAAGACTAAACTATATTATTGTTATCATACTTATCATATTTTAATATTACTATTGTTTAGTGATAAGTCCTATTTCAAAGTCTCCACTCACTCCGATAGAACCTCTTTATTCAACATGAGCCTAATAAAATGTTCAAAAACTCCTTTTTAAACACTTTTTTACGGTCTTGGAACGTGTTTGTGATGCCGGCCGGCGATTTTGAATGATGTGTTTCAGTGTTTGATGTGATGATGAAATGGTGATGCATGAAGGGAAAGCAATATTCAACAAAACAATATTTATATGCGACGAGTACGAACAATACACCGTGAACTCATTCCAAACCACGCATAAATCGCCAAAATCTTCTAGATCCTGCAGACACTGAATTATCATCTATTCTACCACTATATAACAGTTGGTGGTCCTCTAAGTGTTAATCTATCGACTAAGTTTAAAGCTATTATTATTACTTATCTATATATTATATTATATACAACTAGGAACAGTAAATACTAAAACTACTTAATAAGAGTATTCTTATAACAAATAATAAATTTAAATACACATATTTACAAAAAATAATCTTACGTGTGTTTTAGGCATCTAGTTTACCTTAGTTGCGCTGGTCAATAAATAACGTCTTACTATCATTTAGACTCATTCACTAATTTAACTGTATAATGCGATTAAACGTTTAGTATTTCGGATCTCAGGATGTACTGAGAAATAAAATCGTTTGTTAATAATTTCATTCGTTGTTGATGTATTCATCTATGAACCTAAAATGGTGTGATGATTAATTACATTGAAAATAAAAGATCATTTAGTTCAAGAACAAAAATAAACTGAGGAAAATTAAAAAAAATCTTAGAAAACTTTTATAAATTACAAATTAGAACAGTAATCGGAAAAAAATTAAAATAAAATTCATCAAAGCTCAAACTGGCATAAATTGTTCAATTGTATAATATTGAACAAAATCGAAACGTTAAATAACACAAATAAAAAATAAACAGTTACCTATAATACATAATAATATATTGTTATAGTTTCTTATCTTGAAATTAACGACAAACATATTATTTATTATAAGTCAGCATAGGTATTAAACTATTTAGTATACTCGTAACATATTGAATAAAAATAATTTGATTGTTGATTGTATACGTTTTATATTTTATACTTGTGACCAATACACGATGATAAATATAATATATGAATACTATAAGTACTAAGAATATGTATGTAGGTATAGGGGCCATCCACTTTTTAAAACGCAAAAAGTACCTACCTAGGTATAATCTTCTGGTCCCGGTGGGCAATGGTGAACGACTGGACATATGAACGATATAGCCTCGACAACAATGGTCGATGAGAGAACATCGAGTCTACCCCGTATTATAAGGGGGGTAAGCAGTTATATAAAGGATCGTTGACTATTAAAATTACAATACTGATCGCATGTCAATAGCATTATATTTCGCTTTGTTTCGCAACAACAAAATTATATTATATAAATGCGGTTTTTCCTGATCCAATACCACGTGCTTGAAAATAAAAACACGTCCAAACGTCGGGAACGATATTATGGATTCTCTTTGGTTGAAAAAAAAATTGATCGTTTTGTTAGTATAACGCGTGCTAAAATTCTGAATAATGCTTTTAGTTAGACACTTTAATGTTATGATTATTACGAATAAACATTTTGTTTGAATATAATGTTATTTTATAGTTTTGTTTTTATCATGTATAGTTTCTAAAAAAAAAAATATTATATTGATATTTGTTTATTTAGTTTTATATGTATTTAAAATTGTAATTTAGTATAATTTCTTTTATTAATAATTATAATATTTCAAAATTGAATAACTCTCTATCTCCAACACAAGCTTTGCTTAAAGGAGAAAGATAATCGAAAATGTTATCAATAAAAATAATTTATGTATATTCTATCTTTCGATCAAAAAAAAACATTATACCTATTTTAGTTATTATAACTGTGACGCGATGAACGTATTGACGGTTAAAGGTTCAATATTATGTTTGATTGTAAAAACTGAAATATTTGAGACGAGTACATCTAATGGATAGAATACGATTCCATATACGGTGGAATATAATATATGTCGTGAAGTTACCATCCGCCATTTAAAAAGAGGCCGATGGGTCTTATCACACGTATTCAACATTGATAATAATAAGAGACAAAAGCTGGCAAAGACTGTTTTATTTATTAATATGTAACTTTTCAATATAATTTATTATAAATTCTTATAATAGTTTTTATTTTTCTATTAATTATTATTATTATATTGTAATACTGGATTCAATTAATATTTAATAATATTATTATGTTTAAGTGTTAAACTATTTGGTTAGACGTTAAATTACGATTATAGTTTATTATTTTAGATTTCAGAAAATAATAATAATTATTTTTCACAAAATATTAAATAAAAATCATTTTACGTTATCTTATAAACTCAAGTGATAACGAACATTGGCCTAGTTTTAAATGGCGGCCGATCGCTTCAACCAATTACACAGTTGGCACAATCTAGTTTAATCTATATATCAGTAGGCTGTTCAGTATATTTTATTGGATTTTTTTACTAAGCTGGCAAAAGAACATTAATTTACGGATCGTACAAAGATTATACTGATATAGTTATATGTTTGCTAATGTTGAATCTTTCTATATTTAATCATTTAAATCCTAAAAAGGTAAATCATCGTTTAAGACCAGGTTATAATAAGGAAATAAACTGCACTGGGTAGAAAAATGGTTAACTCACATTTTGGTATATGTACAAAAAAAAAATATATTTTTTTATAGAAAAAAATATTTTACAATTTAAACTTAACACTAAAATGGAAATAAGGCACTTAAATATAATACAATAGTCCTTTGTACAGACAGGAGCATCATAAATTACATATAATTTAACAAATCGTTTAAAACATTTAAACTTTTATCCCTGTAAACGTCGTGGTTTTAAAATGAGCAATTTCAATAAGTCGATAGTCATAGCCTAACATATATTTACTTAGGTAGGTAACAGTATTTTAGAAAAGTACAAAATTCGTTATAAAAATACCTTAAAAAAAATATTTGCTAAACATAATATATTGAGTACAAAAAATAATTAAAATTTCATTGATGTAAAAAAATTACCTAAGTGGTAAAATAGTACCTTTATATAATTTATCAATAAGCATATACGGTACGATTTAAATAATACACGTCATGTTATGAATCATAACTTATGATATTATGTATGTTATTTTGAGATGATTAAACAAAAAGAGAAAAAAGTGTACCTAATCGTGATAAACTTAAAAGCGTAATGACTAGACTTTAAATGTACTATAACAAAAGTTAACAAAAACATAATAAATATTATGAAGTTATATATAAAAAAAAAAATGAATGTTGAAATTCGAATAAAACAATTCGTAATCATTACAGTATTTGTCCACCTTAATAATAATAATAATAATAATAATCTGCTTTAAAGTGGCAATAACATGTTTAGAAGAAAATTTACCGCGACAAAAACAAAATATCATTTACTAATAATAATAATAATAATAATAATAATAATAATAATAATGATATTGTTAATAATAATAAAAGAAACAAACGGACTTTCCATTGATTTAAGCTCGTAGACAATTATTGTTTTTAACTATAATAATAATAATGATAATATAATAATAAAAATATAATTATACACGATGAATGAAATTTTTTTTATAGAAAACAAAATCACACGGAGTTTTTCAAAGTCAATTTTGATTGTCAGCCAGTAATTGGGTGTAGAAATTGGGAGGCATGCGGAATTGGAGCTCGCCGGGTTCGAGTTTGTATTGGATGTCGGAGAACAGATTGATGTCGGCCGTCGTTAGCAATTGATGATGCTGTTGTAATTGTTCGGGCTCGGGCTATAAGAACAAACAAATTCAAACAACTTATTCAAAAGTTTCAAAAATATATGATATCGCATTATCGTGTAATACGGCGGGATCTCAGACGTGAAAATATATAGGAATAATATACCAAAATAAAGGGAAACAATTCATAAGGTGCATTTAATTTTTGTGTTATTACATATAATATAGCGTATCGGTGCAATATACTCACGTGATTATTGTGTTGCTGCTGCTGCTGCTGCTGCTGCTGCAGTGCAGGGCTCTGCAAAGACAGGACACCTTGCAGTTGGTTAATGTATTCGATGGCCATTTGCAGTGTCTTGACTTTGCTCATTCTCTTACTTCTGTAACAAACAAACGAGCACGTTATAGTTTTCGTGTCTAGGATATATATATATTTATATATTAAATATATATTTATACCTAATATATCTATATATATAGGTATAACGTTTTTCTAGATTTTTACCATACATATTACATTTATAACGCATAAAACAGCGAGACGACTATTATGATATAATATGTATAATATATACACGTGTGCGATATTATATTATATACGCACGAATGTAAATATAATAATATACAAATAGTGTGCACACATTTTCCCGTTTTTGACCCCAAAAAGTGATTTGCCGAAACGGTATACGAGATACTCGCGGCTGCAGCACAGACGGATTGTATATACATATATGTCAAGTAAGTGCCACGCGAGACGACGCAGCTCTGGTGCACAGGAAGTTCCTAACGAGGGTGCGGAAACAACATCTGTGGCGGCGGTGGCGACGACGACGACGAGCACGACGCGCGAGCACGCAAATGGGCCGAGACGCGCGCGATATTAGCGACATGTGACTTAAATTATATTTGTAATTATATATTAGCGTTTTTATAATATTTTATTCACAATATACAACACTGCACCTTCCACATATCGACGCACTCGAATATACTCGGATTGTCACACGTTGAAAAACCCCGAAGATTATGCATAATAATAATAATAATAATAATAAAAGGGGTATATAGGCATTGATTATAGAATATTCTAACCCAACCTTCGATAGTCCGCAAAGTTTGATTAAACTTATAATTTAATGCACGCGTACCATATATAATATACAGACATCATTATAAACGGCAAATCGAGATGACTTGCGCTGCGCCTAAGTTGAAAAATATAACTGCGATTACGCCGGGAATTAAAATATACGGAAAAAAATTGTTTGTGCCGAGTGTATATTGTCTACCTGTTGAATCAAGCAGTGGCTACCTGTTGCATTATAGTTTAATTATTAAGCGTTTTAGCTCGATTAATAATTGTAGTCACACGTACGACGTAGCGGCGAGAGGGGTTGTTGATGTAATTTCAGAATCCGCGTGTGGCATCAGCCGCGGGGACGACGGAAAACGCGTGTACAGTTATTAAAACAAAAATCGAGCAAGGCACGCGCCGGACGCGCGCATCATTTAAGCTTGTGTGTGTGTGTATATATATTATGTACTTCATATATATATATGATATCTATATACACATACACACACACACACACACATATATATATATATGTATATATGTACACGTTAATACGGACGTCGTAAAGTAGGTGCGATCGCCAATAATAATTGACTGGTGTCGGCGGTCCAGAAGCACCTGTTGCTTTGTGTTTTTTTTTATCTGATTCTTTCATTGGTGGCACACGACTAGTAAGTGTAAAAAAAAAAAACCAGTTTGCCGAAAAATAAAACAACGGCGCCGGCGAAGGGGCGGCACGGAGGGAGAGTGAAAAGCTGGTCAAAATATTATAATAGTATGTACATTTGCCGCCGCGGTGTACCGGTTCCACCCGAAATGTTTTTTAATCTCTTCCTCTTGGCCGGCGCACACGTCTCGTGTAGGTATATAATAAAATATTGATGAGACGTGTGTGTGTGTGTGTGTGTGTGCAGCGTAATATTATTATTAATAATGAGCGGAGGAGTAGACGATTCGGTCGTCGGTCATAATATATACATATTATTATCTATATAGAGGTGTATAATGTACGCGCGCGTATATAATATAATATTATACATAGGAGGAGGACTAGGACAAGGAAGAAGGAACGAGTCGAACTGCTACCGACGACGAAGGCGAAGACGACCGCGTCTCGATGCAGGTGCTTTTTTGGTTTTTTTTTTTTTGGTTTTTGGGCGGCTCGTGCCACGGGACACGCCACCGCATCACCTGTCCTGTCGCCGTCGTCGTACATAGTTTGACCTCAAGTGCCGCCCGAGAAGACGTTATTACTTATATTTGTATAAAATTGCCGCCGCACGCTAACACTAATTATTACGACCAGTTTTTATGATTATTATTTTTTTTTAATGTTTTATTATTGGCGGCGGTCCGGTGGTTCCTCGTTTTATATTATATTATATTATTATGCGCATAACGCGTATAATATATATTATAATTTTATACATCTCGTCCGTTTTTACATAATATACCGTTGACAGCGGGCGAGAGACGGGGAGAGAACTTTTCAGCAGCTCGATCGAACGCCTTCGCCGGGTGCAACAGAATCGTTAAATTTGTTTCCGATAAATCAAAGATGGCCAATATATAATTAGTGACGTTGGTTACGTGGAATTTTTCGTTACTCTCAAGAGTATTGTCAAGCTATCATATTTTATCAAGGTATGCGCAGGTCTATGTTTAAATCTCAACTCTCAAGTATAATATATATTTAAACGACTCGGTGTAGAACCTATGTGGATGTTAGATGAAGTTAATATATATATATATATATTATTTAGTTTTTCGGTCGTTAAACATTACACTAATACTCCGGATATCCACCATTCCACATGTACCCGCCGTGTGTGATGATAACCGCGTATACCGAAAGAAAATCGTTTGTCTACCCAAACTACGGACTTCCGAGAGTTTCCGAGATAATGCGCAGCCGGGGACGTGTTGCAGGATTTGTTTTTTGGAAACACTATACCGTGAAAGGATTTTACAGCCCCGATGCAGAGCATACAATAGTATAATGTAGATTATATAATCTAAAAATAGTCTAAACGTTGCGTGAACGGTCGGAAGGGAAGGTTTAATTTTTTTAAACAAACATTTCGGTTCATGAACAGTGCCCGGACGGGGGTTAACGACGCGGCGATTAGGAGGACCTTGAGAACAAAAATGAGGTATTGTAATATGTTATAACTACTATAAGTATGAAGACATATTATAGCATATTCTGTTATGGTTTAGATACACGAGAGGATGCATGTGACTATATTATTATAACATGTTTAGGTATACCAGCCGGCCGTTGAATGCCTTCCAAGCACTTGAGACAACTACTACAGTAGTATAATGTATAAATAGTGATATTATCATATTGACAGTATCTGTCACTGAAACAAAATTCATCGTTGTGCCACACGCAACCGAAAAGAGTAATTTGGTCTCGTTGTTATTGCTTTCATATTATTGAACACGGCGGGAGTTAAAAAAAAATCTTCAATTAATTTTTCCACAATTCAAGATTTAATTTTGTGATTTAAAATCGATTCAACTAAACTATACATCAATATATACGTTTAACAATATATCTTTGGTTTTGTTTGTGAAACTCATAAATTGTTAATTTCATAACCTTCCCATTATAATGCAATCAATATCGAATTATTGCTTATATAAGTTATATTATCATATTTTATTATACTTGGCGTGTTCTTCTAAGACGATGTAAAAATTTGTATTTTTTTTTACAAGAAAAGGGTATAATATTATGAATTATGATGTATGAGCAGTTGGCACAAAACGTCAATTCACCTATATATATATATTTTATTTTTTTGATCGATCGTTTAATATATGAGTATCACAGAGCATGCCGGAGGGCTCATATTTGAGTTGTGTGTTCGGTATACAACGCGAAACCAGTATATCACAGTCCACAGAGTTTGGAATTATATTAATAATATTTCTTAAATAAAATTTAATACATTATTATTATGTATAATGTCGATATTTTGCTCGAATTATTTAGTCTCTATGGTTGTGATAAATTACGTATCTACGTTTAATAGTTGCAAAATATCAGTGAAATAATTCTGTTTACGGAGAGTGAAAGTATTATTTTTATTATGTGGTAAAACTTTTCACGAGGACATTGCGTTTTGCAGTGAAAATATTGAGAGAAAAAAATCACCGTCAATCGAAAAATCAAAAAACAATCGATTAATATTCCAGATCTCCCAGTTTGTACGCGATATGTATATAGGTAATAATTAATAATATTGCAATAATTGTGTTTTTCACAATAGTATATAGGTATATAACGGTATTGCACTCACTTGTTTTCTTCGAGAGGAACGACCTTTCGGAGTCTAGCGAACGCCCAGTTGACCGCCTGCACTCGGCGTCTCTCGCGGGCGTTCCGCCTGGCCACCACCTGAGCGGGTTTCTGTCCGGCTGGCGTGTCTTTGGACCGACTGCCCTGCTTGGCCTTGGACGAACCGGCCTTCTGGCCACCCCCGGTGGACGTAGATGCCAACGAGGGACCGGGTGACGAGCTGGTCGTGCTGCAAATAATCGTGTTTTGACTGTCAGAGTCCGATAGCCATTCTTCCTTGTTATTGTGGGCGAACGCTTCTGAAAGTAAAAAAAAATGCACATTATTTTCAGAGGTAAGGACAACGGCGTCGATATTTGCCAGATATTACAATACGTATAATGTACCTATATATATCATACATTATAACATGGGTGTGTGTGAGTGATTATGCTTGAAATGTTTTTTTATAATTTGTAGTAAGACGCAGATAATGTACACAATATACATATATGATATATTATATATTTATGTATAATTCAGTTATAATAAATAAAAAAAAAACAGGATTAAAAACCAAATTTGAAGAGCTCACGCGCAAACGATAAGAACTGCCATTGTCGTTATAATATTATAATGTAAGTATAGCATATATACCTACACGCATTATCTCTCTCGTTTTGTGTGCGCGCGGCTTATAATAGAGCGGTGTGTATTTGCATACAAACCGACCGATTAAGTATATATATCATCATTATTATTATTATTATTATGGCTGTTGTTGTTGTTGTTGATGTGTACTTATTTTATAATATATAATATAATATAGTCATCGTTCCATTAGGCAACCGCTTTCCTCGCTATCAACCCCCCTCCCCCCCATCGCACAAGAATACGCACCGAGTACTGTGTACCTACATATTTTAGTTTTTCACAACGGGGCGAGTCGTCATCGGTGGTTATTTAGTCCGCTCGTGAAAATAAAACCGGAAACGCTAACACGGCCCTTCTTCTATATTGCCATCAAACAATAGGCACACTCGACATCGAATTCTCGTTTCATTATTATTAAAACTATTTCATTCCATTGAAACGATGCTCGGGCTCGGAGTGAAATAAGAACTTAACATCCGTTAAACAATTTTGAATAAAAAAATTTCGGGATGATAAACAATACATGTTATAACGATATAGACATAATATTATTATACAGTAATAATATAAGTACGCGACGGTGAGGCGGCAACGACGACGGGCGTTATGTATACACGAAGACGACGTCTCCAACGCGCGACTGTTCGCGCCAGCGAACAGTTTAATTTCGGACGAAAACTGGTTTTGATTATAATCGTAGTCAGATATTATCGTCCAGTTATATTACTATACTCATTAATATTGATGGCCCCAATAGGTATGGACTATATTATTATTATCTTATTAATATATGTACTTATAGTGGTGGAATAAATACCTATATAATGGTAATAATAACAACAACAACAAATTTTGTAATTTATCGATATCGCCGTCGGTGGAAATCGCCGTGCGATAAGATGAATACGGACCATAGACAATATATTATTATAATATCATGATGATATTGTGCAGGGGCGATTTACATATTATCGTTACAATACATACACACGAGCACGGGCAGAAGCGCGTTTCGAAACACTCACCCCGTTGTTGACAAGTAGAATCAGTCGGTGACGGCGGCGGACTACTTGAAGTCTCCATAATTGCCAAATGTTATGTTACTATTATTATAAATATTATAGGAAGTATACCTATACGAACACGCCGAGCAGAGCTTTGTTCGGCGTTTCTCTCCGGTTTTGTTACACGACCGCGCGCTCGAAAACGAACTAGGCAAACGTACCGGCGGACAATATGATGGCCGGTACGAAACTGGATCGGGTACGAACGGCGAATAGGTATTTGGGCACCGAAGAATTTCGAGATCGCATTTATCGTACGAACATCGCTCGCCAGGTATACGAGGCATTATATAGGTATAACCTTTTGTGTCTTAAACCAGTTTTTTTTTTCTGTACGTTCCACCACCGTCGTTGTACACACACACACACGGGGAATGGGGATGTTGAAGGTACATGCGTACACACGCAAAGCCGCCTAAAGGTCTGGGCGGCGCACAATGGATATAGGGCTATAGGGTTGTGCGTGTGTGTGTGAGCGATTGCGAGTGCGTGTGTATTTGCCAGTGTGTGTGCGTCGTGCGAGTTTGCCACAGGGATTCCGACCACGTATGCACAAAGAACGTCGGTTAAGTACGGTATTTCGTCGTATAATAATATAATGTATAGGCAGGTATTATATAATAAAATATATTACCTATACACATCGGAGGGGCAAATGTAACAAATTTTATTTTATTTTTTCAAATCGCGTCGGGATACCCTTCGCCCAAGGGAATTCGTGATGTTCAGCACTCCGGGAGGGGCGCAAAGAAGAGACGGGCGGACAATAGACACACAAACGACCGAGCACCCCGATTACGTAAGGCCGCGTTGTATCATTGTTATATACCTGTGCACTACCGGAGTTACACGTTCGCGTCCGCTATTATATTTCGTAGACAATATGTTTTCTTGGCGGACCTCACGTGGTTCCAACGTGATGGTACATTTACGAGTGTCCAGAGTAAAATAATTTATTATATCGAAAAAAAAAACAATCGGGTCAAACCGTCGGGTATCGAATTTGTGTGAGTATATATACGTTGTAGAAGTACATTGTGCACTATAATACACCAATACATATTATATGTATATAATAAATAATAATAATAATATATTGTACGTATATTAATGGATTATATACATTATTGTCAAAATTATATAATACTGCATTCGCTGAGATTTTTGCCCACTTTATTATTCCTTGTTGTGCGTAAATTAAGGTACCTTTATAATATATAATGATTCTTTTAACAATCGTTATATAAACAAGTATTATCATTACAGAAAACATTTTTTTTTTGTTTTTACATAATTCAAAGTCCATACAATACAATATTTTCAAAAAATTAATATTTTTCGTATTTCTTATTATTGTTATTAATAAGTTTTTATATATTTTTGAATGACTGCATACATAATTAGTTTCATGTTCTGAACTAGAATATATATACGTTCACTAGAATATATATTCTTGAGAATATTATAAACGCACAAAATCAAATTTCAAACGAGTATTAAATTTGTTTACATATATATAAAGTTTAAACGAGTAAAACTTGGTAGACCTGCAATATTTTGTTAGGTACTAATACGTTTCACTACACACCACTAATCTGTTTAAAATTTTAAATTATAAAGTATGTATATTCGTACATGCTGCGACTCAAAATGAAGTAAACGCTTATAAAATGATAACGATGAAAAACTCATAGCTAACTTTATTCATGAATGATGTTAAATGGTACGAAAAACATTTTCAAAAACTTTAATACTTTTCCATCAGGCAATGCGTGTTTAGTGTTATAGTAATAATTACTCTGCATTATATATGTATATAGGCACCTATACATAAGTTTCGGACATAGGCCGCCTGCCGTAGTATAATAATACACGTGAGATCAATAGAAACATGGAAAACAATATAACGTCTAGCGGGTAGACGATTTTTTTTCTGAAGGTATATAAAGTAGATATTACTATATATGTTACTCGCAAGCATTCATACACCTTATGTCATGGACCATATGACGTACATATATTTCAATTCCTTGGGAACAGACCGTGCATATATATAGCCCATATGGTCTCCCTAGACTAGACGAGAACGGTAACGCGACGCAAACACGCAACATATGGTGCCCAAAGACGTTAATGAAAGGCGTTCACCTTTTTCCACCCTCTCGATCTGTCTGGTAACGGTATGGTCCGGACATTTCGCGGACTTGACGTGCACATTTGGTCATAACATCGTAATAATATATATTGCAGCACCTATACATATATAATATATACATAGTGCAGTTTGTTTTGCCAAACCATATATACATCATATAATAATATATATATGCCGCGCATTAGTTGTAAACTTTAATATTATATATATGTACGCAAATGAAATGCTATAAACAATACAACAGTTGCAACATAGTATAGTGGGCGCTGCCACCTGAGCCGAAAAACTGACCAACCGTCAAATTAAATAATTTCACCCGAACCGAATCTACTTCCGGACTGGTTATGACGTTATTATGTAGTCCCACGCCGTACACACGGATAATCTCGATTTAATGCGCGCAACCCTGTCGGACACGTAAAACATATATAGGTGTACTATACAGAAGGGTTGCTGCTGCAGAGTAAAATAATTGTTCCGCACCTGAGCGAATTATTCGAATATTTCAACCCCAAGCAGTGACGAGGACTCTGCATGCAGTGCACAGTGCGTGGGGAAACTAGGCAAAATGTTCACGGTCTGCGTAACACTGTAACAACTCATTTCCTAGTGTGTGAGAACCAAAACAATGAATAAAATAAAACACAAACCTCCCGAGTTCCGGCGGTTGAGCTCTAGTCTCGTTATTGTGTGTTATAGCCGGCAAAACGACAAATCTGTAACGAATTTTTGTTTCCCTCTCCCCCTTCCCCCTTTTCACATAGATAATACACCCATATAATATTATATTTACCACGTACAGCACGTATAATATATACACTCACACTCACGTACCACATTACAATGAATTATTAAAAATTATAATATTATATCATAGTATTGTCGACCCTTCATACCTGCGTCGGATCCGGCGGTCCACCAGTCTTCCTGTACGTTGCCTTGGTCAACTCTGGAGCAGAATTGCATGAATGACGGCATGGTGGATTTCAGTTCTTCGCCAAGGCTCATCATTGCAGAGCCTTTTGTGATAAAACCTAAAACAAATGGAAATAAGACTTACGTTAATACACCGCGAGAATAGCACACCACGTAATATTATAATATGATATACGATAATTAAGGTAATTTAGTAATATCATATTATTGCCACGATGTCGTACTGAAATAGAATACACGATAAAATATTGTACTAGGAGTCAGATTGCGGCATATATGAAGCCTCGTTTTTAGGGTCAGATATTGTTTCAACCACCTCCCCGGGGCGCCACCACCGGTTTGGATTATTAATTATTATTGTCGCCGTCTTCGGTTCCAATGTTTGTACTGATAAACGAGAGGTTTATTATATATGCACGCGTGCAAGTCGCATCTGCTTTTGATAAACAAAATAAAATCGCCCGGCTTTAACCACCCGTGCCTGTTGCTTTGCTTTGCTTTGCGCAAGCTGCAATGTAGCTAGCGCTCACCTATATACATGTATATAATACGTCTACTATAATAATAGTATGGTATATATTACCCTCGTTGCGTGGTTTTACGACGGTCGTATAATCGATTTACTAGTTTTCCAATCAACCCTCAATAGTATACATAATATATATATATATATATATATATATACGATCGTGGTTGTAACCTAAACAGTAATAATAATAATATATACCAAACCACACGGTACAGTATCTTAACTTTCCAAACACACGCACGACGTAATATATACGTAAGATCTACATAGATAATAATAATATATACTAAAGATAAGTACTATGATTGCTTTGCGTTCGATATATCGTTTGTATGTACATTACGCGCGTCTTATCGCTAACTAAACAATAGCATTTTGTCGGCAAGTCCGTCGTCGAGGACTGTACCTACGTATACATGTAAACGTCAGTTTGTTTGAAAAATAAAAGCCATTAGAAACAATATAGTAATAATAATTGGTCGCGGCACGTTTTCAAAACGATTTAACTGGTTTTACAAGCTTGGCTACGTTAATCATAGTTTTGGGTCTTCATCTACACGTCGTACGATAATAAGGTGACGTATTGTTTTTCATTCGTTCATTCATCGGAACGCTCTTAGGCGATAACGCCGTCCCACACCATTAATCGAAATCGAAATTTTATAAGTATACGTATTATAGGCATATACGGGTATATCGTGTATGTAATGTATATATTATTATTATTATTATAATATTTTATTTTATGATTATAATAATATTATAAATGTGTGCTCGAAAACCGCTGTCGGGCCGGTACATGTTTTTTTTTTATTCGAATGTAATTCGTCGGAATATGCATGTATATATATATATATATATCATTACGATCGCGGTCGGTTGAATAACTCTCGCGCCGCGGCTTTTTATACATACCTATACATAAAATATAAGGTACCGTATATTATAATATACGAATGCATAATAATTTTTTCTCTTTTCGTACACACTTCGATGGACCCACGATTTGTGCGCGCCCCTCGAAAACCGGTTCTCTATAGACGCATTCTACAGGGGGTTGTGCCTGCGTGCGTGCGTAAAGGGCTTATTATAATGGAGGGTTGGTTAATGGTTTCGTATATACATAGATATTATATTTTTTTTCCAGTTTCATGCTCGAGTGCGATCGCACGCTGCCGCCCCGTTTCCCCCCACCACACCACTGTTTCCTAGCTCTCTCGCTGTTTTTCTACAGCGCGCACCAACGGCAGCAGCGTCACAAGTATATAATACTATACCTAAATATATATACAGAAACCGTTTGGGGGGAGAAATTATTCACCTATATACACTCGTGCATTAAAACTCGCGCACATCACCCCGCGTGTCTCCCATTTTGCAAGGGTGGTTGTTGTTCGCGATGGGTTTATAATATTATATCATATAAAAGTATATATATATATATACTTAAACGATTTGACTATGTCACAATAATTCCGTTCTGCTGCATACGGGTTCGTGCATGTAGGCTCTATAATCTATGGATGGACTGGTTTGAAAATGGAACTGCTCATCGGCGGGGCCCATAAAAAGCGTGTCCACTTGTTTGTGCAGAATTATGTTGGTGTGAGGTTTGAAAACGGGGTGGAATATGAAAAATTGAACGATATATTATTTTAACGGATTGAAATGATACACTGCGTTGCAGTGACTGAATTCGATTGAATTACCTATATAAGAAATAAGAATACACATAATAAAATGTGTTGCACAAGATTTGAGAGACTTAGCACGAATGAAAAATACTCTGAGAATAAATAGATAATAATAATATTGTGCACTTTCGACGATTATCATTCAACTATATTATAGACAGCGAAACGCGGCAAAAAATACGCGCATAGTTTTGTTCAACGTTCGGAATAATCTATCCAAGGGTTGTTGTCGGTGTAGGAAGTCCGCGCGAACGTAATTCTGTAGACTCGAATTGCGCGCGCGGTATATTAAGAAATCTTTACTCGGTAAATTGTTGTATAATTCATTGTCGTGAAATTAAAATGGATTGAGATTACAGTGTACCTACGTTGGTCGTTTTTTTTTTAAATATATATACCTGATATTATTATAGTTGTTACAATTAACGTTATCCACGTCGTGCAGCGAATGGAATCGGACGACTATATATATACGACAACCGTTGTAGGACGCCAAACAACAATGGTAATCTACATGTTTAGCATAACGACTACCTGCATAGACTCGAAAAAAAGTGTTGACTCAAATACACGCGCACGGTAACCCCAAAAACCCAATATAGACAATATTATTTTATATATGTACGTAGTAAGTACTATACGCGCATAATATATATTATAAGTATACCGCCGTCGCCCGTCGTATACGATCATTATTATATATTTGTTATTCATAACCGAACGTCTTACGCGTACCAGCATGAAACACGCATATTATAGTGTCTGGATCCCGTATCCTTAAAATATGTTTGCCGAAGGACATGATGTATATATTATATTATATTATTATTATTATTATTATTATTATGCATTATTTTCACCTCACCCGTCGCCGCCAGTTAAGTACCAACGCGCGTGCTGCTTGTGACACACGATACCGTTGTCGCGCGTTTTCTTGGGCCAACAAAATGATATTATCGTGGCGCGTATTATAGGTAGATGCATAATAATCATAATAATAAACAATACCTACAGTGGTGATAATAATAACAGTAATAATACTATATGGCTATATTGTGTGTATTTTCGAAGTGTGTGTGCGCGTGATATATCATACGGGACGCACACGGGTAATTTACACATAAAGATAAATTATTATTGCAACGATCTACGGCTAAATGAAATAATAATAATAATAATAAAAAAACAAATATATTTATGTAAAACTACTACAACTATAATAGTAGTGTCTTCTGTTTAGGAGCCGAACCCGCATTGTGCGCGCACAAAGGAACAGCCACTTATTATACGCACACACACATAGAGCCTACAGCGACATGACAAATTACTCGGACGATTAACGACACGTCGTACAAGCTATCTGTATGACGTACGGATTACCGGTGCCCCCCTGCCACCTTTAAAGTCGTCGACGAGACCCGGACCGCGATGTTTAATCCGAATGTGATATAGCATAAAAATATAATATGTATTATTATTATTGTTATTACTGTCGTCGACGCGTATTGGCCAATAAAATTTGAATTTGGCGCTAGACAAACGTGAAACCGCCGTCTCGCGCACCGTAGGCACTCTTGTGGGTTTTACGACTATGATAATGCGTAATATTTCGTATATTACAATAATAATATTACTCCACATTTCTATACACACACACACGTGCGTCGTATAAAACTCGCGTTGATATTATTGTTAGTCCCCGTATAGACGAAAAGTTTATCGATCGTATACCAGAATATATGCATTGTATACAATAGGTGTGCATGATATCGAAATAAAAAGAAATCCGCGTATGTAGACCCGGTGGCCGAGTGTGCACCTATATGTTGTTGTTATACAGGACGACGCAGTTGGTACCTACTCGTCGTAAACCTGGTGGAGCTGTAAATTTCGCGTTAAAATAAAATAAATTCATAATAATATACGATACGATATAATATGACGTGTGTGTATAATACGGGATCGTGACCACGCATGACATTATTTATTCGCTCCCGCGCGTACGTGTTCGGTAGGCCCGCATCGGCCTTATATATATATATACGTATACGATTACTCTATATATACCTAAGTATATACGACTTTTAAATCCGTACACGGTAAAACGGGCACACAATATAATAAAATAAATAAATAATAAAACAAATATTATACCGGACGCGTACGTGTGGTACCCCTTTTTTTCCCCGCGTCGAGTGAAAAAGCGTTCCCGTCCGAGTAGGTAGGTACACCTACCAGTTATTACTTACTGCAGCGCGGTGCACCGGATACGCCGCGTAAAAACAACCCGTGCGAAGCGGAAACTGAAAAATTGCTTTTCGATGTATATTACCTACTCCCCATCACCACCCTTCCGCCGCCGTTTAACGCGGCGCGTTGGTACGAGTGGGTATGCTTATACTGAGCGATTAAATTTATAATAACAAAACGTAACGACGGCGATGCAAGTAGAATTAACCACGGCTGGAGGACAAACCAGCCCCGACAATATACCAGGGGGGAGTCGTGGTCGGATTGAGTGATTTATAATTGTTTGACTGGCGGTAAATTTGAAAACCACGTACAAACACTTTTGTTATTAATTACACATTTATCGTAAATATATCTAAATCTCGTAGACTTTTAATACGTAGAAACAAATAAAAGTATAGGTTAGGTTAAAATTATTTATAACTAGGTTGATGATTATGATTTATAAAATAAATACTAAAAATTTCGCAAAAGACTTATTCAAATGCAAATTTCGTAATGTTGACTCAATACACTGTACGAAATATAGAAACTCGACATTTTTTTTCACTACGGGGGGGATAACGATTGACTTGGCGGATACCCCTTGCAAAATCTGTTCTTATTGAATGTGACGCCAAATCAAAGGGTTAGTCACTTATCGTTGTGTAACGGACTTTACATCAAATTGACCGTTAAATACGGATTTGAAATATATATCTACGTATATTTTAATTTTTTTTTTTCGGAAAAGCTTGAAAATAGCGTTTACCTACTAGGTATAACTGTTGAAAACTTAATAAACCAAAATGTGGAAATAATTTTTAGCTTAAGATATTTATTAATAAATTGTACAAATAGATGCGATCGGAGAATATTGAAAACTAAAGTTATTTAATTTTTAAATTTTTATTAATTTTTAAATTAAATTTCTTTTTTTTTAACTTTTTAAAAACCTATTTTATTACGTTATTAATACTTTTGTGAGATTGTCTGGTATATAAACGGTTTAAATTTCAAGAGATTTTTCAGCAATACGACAAGAGTTCAATATAATATTTACTAATCAGTAATCGTAAATCGTAATAATATACATATAATTGATGTGATAAAAAAAGATAAACATAATAATTATAACAAAAATAAAGAAAAAATATGATAATATATAAAAAAAAAAATGAATAAAATCGTTTACCTTCAAAGAAAAACAATCGGCAGTACGACAATAACGATGTTATTCGTCGGAGTTGAAGTCGATCCTCGGCGTGAAAACTCCGCTAAAGCTGCAGTGGAGAAGAGAGAGCTAAAGCCGGTGGCGTCGGTACTTGCTGGTATAGAGGTTAGGCAAACCTTTATTATACGATGGTACTTCAGACGAATGATAGCAAAATGTATTATTATGATACCGTGAAGCGTGTGGATGTGAAGCTTGGACGTGAGTGGG
This sequence comes from Diuraphis noxia, assembly GCF_037042655.1. Lineage (NCBI taxonomy): Eukaryota > Metazoa > Arthropoda > Insecta > Hemiptera > Aphididae > Diuraphis > Diuraphis noxia. The sequence goes on from NW_028301714.1 coordinate 72,407,904, forward strand.
TAAGCTTGGGAGCGAGCGTCGTGTACGTGTGCGGTTCGAAACGCGACTGATCGTGTTCGGGGGTTGGGGCACCGGTGTCGTGTCGCCGCGGAGTTTACGCTATTCGACGGGACGGCGCGCGCGAGAGAGAGAGGGACGGCACGCCGACGGGGGTGAGCCGCTGCAGTTCGCGTCTATATATGTGTATAGATCATATGTACGTATATATTGATATGCATAATAGCAGCGTTATGTATATAGTATATAGGGGAACAGTGCGCGGCCATGTCGGCGGCGGCGGCTCTTGTCATCCCCACTGCCGAGCCGACGCCGCCGGTGGCTCGCGCGCGCGCCCGACCGGACACCTGGAAACGCGGCGCGCGGCGGGCATATACACCGAAGGCACGCGCCATCCCCACCGCCGCCGGGTGGCGGCTACGGCGGCGGCAAAGAATGGTACGCACGGAAAAAAAACAACGACCCAAGAGACGAGTATTTATTACACTACACACACACACACACACGCACACACTTACGCGCGCGCGCGCATCGAGCACTCTGTTGCTGGCGGACAGCAGCTCGTGGGAACTTAAAACGCCAACCGGTTATTTTTTTTGGTCGTTTTTTCGGTGCACTTCTCTAGTCGTCGCCGCCGCCGCCACCATGCCTCCGGTTACCAGACTACCGTCGAAGGCCACCGCCACCGTCTCGATATATATATATATATATATATATATATATATATATATATATATATATATATATATATATGTATACTATAGGTACTTAATGTATTAAGAGTGTGTTTGTGTAAGTGTATCTTAATAGGAATCGACCGGCGAAAATCCTTTGTCCCGCGAGCACGGGTCGCGCAAAACGCATATACTCATATATGCGACGAGAGTGTGTGTGTGTGTGTGTAGTATATCGCTTTGCTCTACATACGTCGAAGTCGGAGAAAAAACGCGTTTTGCGTCGACGTTCATCAAAGTCTCCGGTGCGACGGACCGTATATTATACGTCGTCGCGGGTCCCATCCGATCGGGAACGCGAATTCTATAAACGCCTCACGTTTTTTTTTTGCCCTTTCGAATTTCCACGTCTTCTTCCACAGCTATCGGAAAAACGTGAAACCCGAGTCGGCCCATTTGTTTTATATCCGAAAAACTCGTTATCGTGGATGTATATCCGTCACGACGAGGAAATCGAAATTTGAAAAATAGACAACAAACACCTACCGAATTATAAATGTGTTTATTCGATTTAAGTATATAATATAATATGGCCCCTCAGGCTGCTGCCGTGTTTATATATGTATGATACGCTGGTTAGATTTATAAAATATATTATATTTATACTAATATATTATTAAGCCGATGTAAATAAATGTAAATACAAATCATAAATGTCCATCAATATTCTAATTTATTTCCAAGATGAGATGCTGTTAAGCTGTTTATATAATAACTTCTGAAGCTTAATTTTGAAATCATTCAAACGGAACCTGTTTACATGTAGGTACAACCTCACGCCCGACGTGCGCTTCTTATGATAAATAGATCATTTTTGGATAAACGGTAAATAGATCATTTTTAGCAACCGTTTAGACCGGTTTTAAAACTCAGAAATAGATAACAGGTATAGGCATCAGCGGATTAGTCCTATCAAAACGCTTAAGTATTAATTTAATTTTCCTAACAAGTTGAACGGTACTAAGTGACACGATGCTCTTTAAAAGAATAATATGGTTGTTAAAAATTAAAATTTATAAAATGCTAGTACCGGAATACAACTGTACATTTTTTAATATCTGCTGTTCTTTGAACAAATTCAGATATTTGTATTTTTTTTAGTAAAATTTTCAAATATATTATAATATAGTATTTTAAAAGAAAAGGATCGACGAATGTGATCATTTGATTTTTTATGTTGCATAGCTACAGAGGAATGTATTTTTAATATTGTTTACGAATTGCATATTTTTGAAATATTAATTGATTAATAGTATGTGTTTTCAAATTTCAAAACAAAATTTTACAGAATAAAATATCATTCATATCATTATTTATTTATATATTTATAAATTACATATTTATAGAACAATCATTAAATACATAATAACTAATAACTATAATAAGTATAATATGGATTTTTATATTACTTTAAAAGCCAACGGAATTTGAATAATGCAGATTTTTTTCTATTTAATATATAAAACGGATTCCATTACTTTCTATTACCACTCTTTTGGTTTTTTATTTAAATTATACTGTTCGATATTAGCATTTTAAATGGTAATTGAAAAGGTCCAGTGTCCACCATAATTGATCGAACACTGATATGTCGTTTTTGGTTTTTATGATCATTGGCTTAAACTGTATATTTAAATATGTGTTTGCTTAACTGCAGTAAATGGGTTTAAAAATCAATTCATCGGTTGATAAATGTAATACTATATATGATGATTTGATACATTCAATATGTGTGTACAAGTGTTTTTTTGAATAATAATAATAAATTTGACAATTGACAATGCCGGCGTTATAATTGGGATTATAAATTGATTTCTTTAAAAAAAATACTTATCTTTAAGTTCTTGGAATTGCCTTAAAGTGGTGGTAACAGAAATGTATCAATAAATACAATATACCTATACATTTCACCCACCGGGGACCTACCACCTACATTATAACCACCATTGTTCAAAAAAACGATTTTAAAATCTTAGGTAAATATCTTGGCTCCTATAGCACCATCCCTGCAGGGTCGAACATAATTGATATGAATAACGATCTTGTCGTTTCCAATTTTCCATTAGCACCTTTGCAGCATATAAAAATATTGTATTGTTCGATTTCTAGAAAAACCAACACGGTTATAATGCCCATCTATATAAGATACGAAAATACAATGTTCATGCCATTTTTTAATGTATATTTTCAGAACTAAATAATTAGTTTTATTTTTAATTGAAATCATTTTTAGTATAATGTATAAAACTTTTTTTCTCATGAACTATATAAAATATAAACATTCATGCAATAATATTATTATCATCCCAAATTGCCTAATTTTTTTTTTTGATTTCAAGTAGAAAATAATCTTGTTTGTGTGATATGGGACGTATAAGATAAATAATACAAAAAAGAGAGAGGGTTGTTTCTATTGTTTCCAATATGTAATTCTAATTTAAAAATACTTTCTGATATGATTTACCCTTAAACAAAACGTAAAACCATTTATCGCGTTCATTGTCAAAACATTTTACACAAACAATTATTTCTCATTACTTCATACAACATTCGAATATTTTATGATGTTCAAAATGCATCTGCCTAACGGAAGAGTACCTATAGAGGTATACGTAAAAAAAACTACCTCTATATATACCTATAACATGAAAAGCCCGGCGGGGCGGTGGTTGAGGTTTTTTTATACGTATACATTTTTTTTATCAAGATAAATGATGATTTAAAATTAGAATATAATTAGAAGATATATAAATGGTCATCTAGTGATGGGTTGTTTTTTTTTTTTTAGTTTGTTCACCCGACCGACCACCCTTAACGCTGGATCCATTTATACTGAGAATAATGGTCGATGTTTTTTATGAAGTCTTAAATAAAACACACTGACCGCCACCACCGCCTATTCATTAAACAACGTACTTAACGAAGGCGCGTGCATCAGGTCTATATTATATAGTGACTTGAACGCCCGTCGTCGCCGTCGGGCAATGCCTCGCTATATATAATAACAATAATAGGGTGAAATGGACAGGGATAACTTTTGAGTTTTATTATATTATATATACGATAAATGTTTCCAAAATGATGTTACTACAACATATTATTAACATTATAAACAAATGTAATATAACGTATTAACTTTTATATATGTTATTGTAAATTGAAAATAGCTGTTTTGGTGGAAAATCGTGAAATTAGTTTTTAAATAGAGGGTTGGCCAAGCATTTAAGTCGCCAGAAACCATTTTGTAATAAAGGATAAAATTATACATATATAGATACACCTTTATGATTTTACATTTTAGTTTTAGTAGTAAGTAAATTTAAGTGAAATAGATAAATATTCATAATAAAAATAATGATAAATATAATTCCACTAAATAATATATACGATTGCGGTAAATGATAAGTATTCAAATTTCAAGTACGGCAATATAATATATCTAGAATTAATTTGTTGACTATTTTCACTGTCCAGGAAAGTAAGCAAAGTATATTAAAGTCGCTGATAGAAATCTTAAGCCAGCTACAGCTGCAGTGTGAATATATGAAACATGTAAAGTGCAGGTGCATAAATTATAAACATATCTTATATTTTATCTTTATTATGACACTTATCGAATTTTAAGTCGTAACGTATCGGTAATAACATATTGTATCTATATATTTTAAATAATTATTAATTAGGACCTTATATAAATTAGATATAATTAGTTTATATACCAATACAAAAATACTATACATACCTAATATAAATTTAAATTCTTTAAAATTAATAAGCAATGATGTATTTTTTTTTTAAATAAAGTTATAATTTTACATGCATTGCAAACTGTATATGTGGTGGGGTTAAAAAATAATCTTATCGATTCGAATAATTTGGCAGTTTGGTATACGTTCTAAGAGGAAATACTTTACGAAATTGAATATATTGTGGTGTGGTGGTGTAACAGCGCTTTATAAATGCCCTGATGTAGAATATTCAAATTCACAAGACAGGTATTTTTAGGATTTTCAAGACAATTAAATACTGAGACATTTACACTGCCATTTAAAAATAACGATGAATTATATTTTATGATCCTATGCATCATTAGACTATAACTAAACTTGTATTATAGTGTATATATAGGTATATAACTATTTTAGCAATAAAAACCCTGTTAAAAAAATTTAAATGGCTGTATTGTTCACCTACCAAAAGTTTATTTCTTGAAAAATTCAAATCCGTAGTTGTATACAACTTTTAATATTGATTCAACTTTTATGTTATTGTTATTATTATTGTCATAACGGTTGTGTAAAATTCAAAGTTTTAAACAATGTATTGTTATAACAAACTTCTAGTACTTGAAAATAACGATAATATTTGTTCTTTTTAAATATTAACTGATTTTGTTATTCTATATAAAGGTATCTAAGGTATCCAAATATTATTTACTATCTAATTAAATACATTTTTTACTCGATGTTTGAACAACACATTTTTTTATCGCGTGTTTTCTTTGTTTAAAATTTTTAAATTATTACATAAAGAATAATTATTGACCTAATAACGGATGAAGTACTAATAATTTATGATGATATTATAATATTAATTTCTGGCATACAAACGCACTGCTGCAGCTACTGCCTGCACACACCATTATAATTGTACGGAATAAATATTGTATAAATACAGGTGTTTTTTTTACTTTCAAACTGCTCGAATTGCCATAAATCGAGAACATTAAAATATATATATATTTTTTTAAGTTTAAGTAGAAGAAGAAACCCGTATTGAACGTAAAAATATAAAGTAGTTATTAATGTGAGCATTTCGATGCAATGCACGGTTGCGTGCCACGTGTGTGTAGAACAAGACCTCATATTAGTTTTGCCCCTATAATTTTCTAACGAGACCGGCAGTATAATATAGAAGATGATCGAGATCCTTTTTGTATGTCTGTGATACTCATACACATTACGCGGAAATTCCGGATTCATATAATTACTGATTAAAAAAAAATCGGGAAATTAAATTCAAACAAATTATTATACAGTGCATAAACGATATTGTTAAAAAAAAAAAAACAGTACACATTGAAGACAATCAAGGTTTTACTACCAACCAAAAATTGATCTACATGTTATTGTTATACATATAAGATGAAATTAAAAACAATTTACCTATTGTAATTTCATTTTTCGAAATTCGAACCAGTTGTATATATACATATTGATATACATGCATACCTATACCTTCAACGATTTATTTAATTGGATTCACTTTCATTGTCTATATAGGTCCTGTAATTTAAAAAATGGAAAAAGGGTTAGAACCAAATACCAATAACTTCTTGAAGAGTTCCTCCGTACAAAAAATATATTAAAATCGAAATTACATTTAAACCATTTCAATATTTAGAAATATGAAAAACACAATCAACCTTTTTTTAAATCTTTTACTAATACATTATTTTTATAAAATAGGTACAATATTATTACAAAATAGGTACACATAATATTGATCTTTAAAGATTATAGGTACACGGGAGAATATAATATGATTTATTAATTAAGTTATACGAACGAAATGTAGGGTTATAAATTAAAAATATCATACCACACATTGTTTCCATAATTGTATAGTTATACACGTAAATGAAAAGTTCATTTAAAAAACGTAGCTATTTAAATTCTGACTAATTATATGTCTTTTCAAACTAATAAAATTTCACATATGTCATCATAATTTACACACGTGCAGGTTATAATGAAAACATATTGTTTTCATTTGTCAACAAATTGAACTAATGCCGCACGCGAATAAGCAACAACGAATATTAAGTTTTCCAGAATCCAGATAATAACTATAATTTGACACCGCATTGCCAAACTACAGGCATTATTATAATTTATAACCAAGTGTACAAGATGATCCATTTAAGTGTCTATACCCATCGGCCATCGCTCATCACCCATATTATTTCAAAATTTTATAATTCTTATTTACATAATTTCATTCTATCATAAAAAACACATCATTTTTGAAATACAATTCATATTTTCACCACATTTTATAGTTATTATTTTTTTTATTTTTTATTTTTTACATCAACTACATAATTATAAAACATTTTTTTTTTGTACTACTTCAGTGCATTTAAAATTTTTATCAAATAGTTAATTAGTTATAACTATTATACAACCATAGATAAACTTATGACTATTTATGACTATGGCTGAGAAAAACATAAAATTTTTGTTTTGCTGCAGCAGTGACATCTGAATCATATAAAAATATTTTTTCTTCGAAATAACAAGGATAGACCCTTAAATTATTCTGCACCTTGTGTACTATAATTATAAACTACTATTTTAAAAATCTGCGGTGGCCGGTGGCCACCCTATATGTGTTTTTGAAACTGAATCGTCCTGCATGAATGCATTAATTGAAATCGTATATATACATGAGCAGATACCTACTAATATGGTCTACGATAAATAATTCTGTTCGGAACGAATAAAAAAGTATAATAAATATTAAAACATTATAAGCTGTAGCGAATATATTATGAGAAGTATGCCTATAACATTATACGTATCAACGACGTAAATAATATATCTTCAGGTAGTTATATTTGAATTGCGAACACGCGGCACAATACCGTCTGCAGACGCCGTTGAATATGCAATACTCTCGAACGATATACATTTTGGCACGTGCGATTTTATGGTCGCATACGATTAACGGTGGTGCCGACTTAAATGTTGTTGCGTGCGATTGCTCACAACTTGTTTTATGCGTGCGGATCGCGATGGACACACTCCGTCGTCGCAAGCGATGGCCCTGCACGCTGTGCAGCTGCAATAATACAGAGTGATATACGTGTTGAATCGAGGGTATTTCACAGTAGTTTTTTTTTTTTTTTTAATTATTATTATTCGTAGAGATATTGCGGCAATCTATATTACGTCCGTAAAATGCATATTGTTCCGCTGCAAAAGGAAATTACAAAATGGTTTATACATTAATATTACAGTATATTTTATAAATTATTTACTTACATAGTAGTTGTTATATTACATTATATCGTTTCAATAAGCTCTGCGGAATACCCAAAAAACGGCCGATATGATATTTTTTTTATGCTCAATATATGATTATAATTATTTATTTTTTATTATTTATTAATTATAATATTATAGATATAATTTTTAACTTTTTCCCTTTCATTTTTACTATACACCTAACCATATAATAAGTGATTGACTTTTAAGAATTTACAATAGATTTGCGCCGCATTGTGGTTTTTGTATAGTGAAAAATAGTCTATGGTAAAAAAAGTATTTATATTAAAGTATAAAATACTGAAATAAAAATAATCATGTGATAACTATTAAACAATCATTTATTACCATTAATAATCAATATTTTTTTATTTGTCTAGGTATAATATTTGTGTTATCGGGTATCGGTTTTTATATAATATCGGTTGATGGTTTTTTGCCGAGAAATGCTTTTTTAACATTTCCATCGGTTTCATATCGACGACACCAAATATCGGAGTATCGGATATCGGTAAAAAATGGTATCGGCCCATCCCTATAGTAAAACTCGGATATGGTGAGACCAATAACTATACCACGCGAAACCCACGGTAGACTGAGCATCGGTATGCTGCCGGTGTACATATTATATACAATAACGATGATGTTGAGGTAATGCTCATCTCTCAAAGTTGTTGTGCAACATTTATAATAGGCACCTTTATACGCTTCATCTGAGCGATTGATGGTTAAGTACGACCTACCTATATAATATAATATTACAACGATGTGTATAATAATATTAATCGGTACCTATATATATATATATATAATAGATGATGTACAGCAGTAATAAACCGTTGTATTGTTTTATATAATATATAGGCACACGACGACGCGGTCTGTGATAGTCATCGTATCGCCGAGAGATCAGTATAATATAATATAAGGTATTCGTTTCTTCGTCAACGTCGGTCTTCGCATTCACGGGGGTTGCATCTCATCGGCCCATTCGACATTAATTATTATTATCGTCATCGCCTCCGTCGTCTTCGTCGTGTTATAGTCGTGTTAGTCGTAGTCGTCGTCGTCGTCGTCGTCGTCGGGAAGCCACCTCCGAGAGACGTTCGCCCTGTGGTGCCGCGGGCGGTGCATCCCCCTTTTCAGAGCACAACAGGTTTACAGGCAGCTCGATCAAATCCGGACGAAGGGACCGTCGCAGCCGCCGCCGGTAGCCAGCGCGGTGAGCGACGATACACAACCTATACACTGTCGGCGCGCCGGCACCCGAGGTCGCGTGGCACGAACACGTCGAACGACCGCGCCGCTGTTTTGTGGCTCACTTTTTTCGGTGACGATAATAATAATATTATTCATCGCGATTCCGTCTCCGCAGAAACGACGGTGACCGTCCTATTATAATAATAGCTTCAGTGCGCATATACATCATCATAATATATGACATATCTCATCTATCACTGCAGTTGTACCATGTGTGGAAGGGGATAGAGCTTGCGCCCCCCCCCAAATACTTTTTTGCTCATCCTGCAGGTTAAAACCCAAATACTTGCACGAAAAAAACAACTGTGTAAAATAATTAATAATTATAATTATGTGTGAAACTATACAAAATAATTTATATATGAGCCAAAACAGTTTGGTTAGGTAAAATAGGAATAAAAAGAATTTTCGGCTAATAAGCGACTATAATATATCGATGGACGACGAACGATATTTTATAGACATTTGCATTTAGATATATATATATATAGGTAGGTGCGTATACTGCAGTTATAAAATATACATAATAGGACCATATATTAGTTTATTGTTTACATTTTACTTTTGAGATTCATTTTTAATAAAGGGATGAAGGGACCCCTCCCTTTTTATGGCTTTTATTACTCTATTTTAAACACATATTTTACAGGACTCTCTGCAGCGACTGCAGCTTGACTCATCACTCACGATGACGACGTCTGGGGCATATTTTGAACTTTGATTTTCTAGGACTCTAAACGCAATGCCCCTGATGCAGTAGGTAGGTACTTGAAGTTATGTCCGCGAGCGCCACTTAATATGTTCGCCTTAATGTGTGTTTGTCGTGTTCGACGCGTACCTGTTGATGAGTACATATTAATATATTATACATATTATAATATGTTATATACCTATATATTAAATAGGTACGGACGAAGAACGATTTCGACACATAATGTTACGTATTATATTCAATGCTATGTACAATACATCATTATTATAACGTCGTATGTATATTATAGGTGCTGTAATAGGACGTGCGCGCGTTTCGTATTCACTCGCACGGGATGAGCACCTGGTTTTCTCGGCACCGCCGTCGTCCTCCTTCCCTCGGCCTTCCGCCGCGCCATCGGGTCCACGTACGTGAGCAGAGGAGGCTGCGGGCCGCCCGAGACGCGTGTCTAGCGCGTGCGACCGACGCTGCTCCTGCATCCACCGCCGCCTCTGGACCACTCTCGTCAGCCGCCGCACACACACCACCGCCGTATATATATAATAAACGAAACTATGCCACACACGTACGAACATAATATACATTATTATTATGGTATATCTATATATGTATATCTCGGCAGTGAGTTGTAAATAATATATATATATTGTGTGTATATGCACGTGTCTGGTATATACCTGAAGATAAATGCTCGTAATTAATAAACGGTATATGGCCGCACTATGACGTACGTTATTATGTGTGTGTACATGATACGACTATTGTGCGACGACAAAGTCAAAACACGAGTGTAATATGTAATAATAATTCCTGTCCGACGAATGCGAGTGGGCGCACTTATCGGCGGCTAGGCTCAGTGTAATTATTCGGCGTGCTACTGTTAACACGCGTAAATAAGAATGTGATTAACACGCCGTATTATAGCGTGTTTTATAATTTAATATTTAAAATAGGAAATGACAATATTTTGTATCATATTATTATTATTATTATTGTATCCATCATATTGTGTTTTATTAGTATTATTCAAATTGTATACAGAAGGTATAAACCGAGACAACCCGGTAACGTATGTTTAACATACAAACGCCACGTTGGTCGCTATACAGCCAACAATAATGTTATTGTTTACGTGCTTGTTTACGAAAATTATCATAATATTATGTACTTATGTTTTTCACGTGACAATAATATTATGATTGTAGTGATTTCGTAAACCTATTAGTTTGATGCGCTTGTATACGACGATTGAACGGTATATTATAGCATGTATTAAAATTGAACATTTTTTTTTTCGCATAATACCTACACCTAAATGCCATCCGCCAAAACAAGAATATTTTTTGCCATATTTTTTTCGGGAATTTTAAAAATAATAATTAATTCCGACGATAGCATGTTTTGTACATGACATGATTAAATGAAATATTGTTCGTCTTTTATTATTCGCTATACGAATTTTTAGACCGAAACGCACGTGGTACCCGACAACCGGGTACGGTGTACATAATAATATGTATCTGGAGTAGAATTTCGAGTTTCAAAGTTTTATTGAATTCGGTCATAAATATTTAGTAACTACTAAATATTCTGAGGTTCTTATTTCTCACGAACTATACCCTATACCTAGCTTATTGCCAAAAGTATCTATTAAATACACATTGAATTAATTGTAAAAAGCAAATTAAGAAAATCAAACGTAACGATATTGTTTTAGTCAATCCGCAATTCGAACGGTTTGACAATTATAAATTAAATACATTGTTTTTTACCCAATTTATTATTGATTTAAGATTTTTGTGATCTAATACTTTGACTATAAATAATTGTTTTGCAATTCATCCATCAATAATAATTAAAGAAAGATTTGTATCAATTTATCTGGGAAAAGGTAACATACATTAATGATTAAAGTTAAATCTGTTTGAAAGGGTTCTAAAAGCATAATAATTATATATATTATAAGTTGATTTTAATCTAAAAAATATAATTAATTATTATAGGAATAATATTATGACAAATAATTAGGATCTCTTTACGATAAAATATTTTTTTATTACATTTTTGAAATTCTTTTTTAAAATTAATGGAACCTTGTGTGGAAATCAATTTTACACAAATTATCGAAGTAAATCGCTTAATAATTAGGTCCTAATTAAATACAATTCTTATCTCTGGATTTATATTATATTTTACGATTTTAGATTTTATCCATTTATTTTTTTATTATTATTAAAGAAGAAATCGTCGATCATTAGATTTTTAACATATACTTATAAGCACTTAAATAATTTAAACTTAATTGCACAGTTTAATATTTTTTATAAATAATTTTATATTTTGGATGGATTCTTCGTTGGGGCCCAGTGTGTCATGACATATTTATTATTTGTGTGATAAAATATATGACATAACAGTTTGATTTTATATTTTTAATTCATTTCTCTATCAATATATCTGTAAAAAATTGCTCTACCTATAGTATAAAAAAAACTCGTTAGAAGAATTATAAATGACTTTGTGAGACATTTAAATGTTTTAATAATTGTTCATTAATTTCTAATGAATATGCCCAATACATTAATTATTTTAGTTTCTCTATAACAACGTTTATTTAGAATTTTAAAATTTAAGAATTTAATGATGTGATCTGATAATCAAGTTAGAAGTATTTATAGCTATGAAACAACTAATATTATATAATAAACTGCAAATAAATCTAGTCAATAAGATGTTTATGGGAGGAGATTATGTACTAGATTATTAAAAAATGATATGTAGGTGATTAAAAACTTAGACAAAATTTAAATATTATATAAGAATTTTTCTAATTCAGTATAAATCATTACTATTCGTTAACATAATTGATCGAGCTCCGATTTTAAAATATATTATATCAATATATTTTTCTATTGATTGATTTATTTTATATTAATAGCAAACTTATAAACGTACAATAATTTAGATTATACTCTAACAACTAAAAGTACGATGTGTATTATTTTTGTACGATTCTATAGCTCTAATTTATAATTTATATTAAAAAACATTCATATACCTAATGTTCGGAATTTAGTTTGACGTTTGTAAATGTATGTTTATCGCATTTTAAATAGCTCTAAGTAATATAAAACATTGGTTGTCAAAAACGGTTTTTTGAATAACTATTACTGTTTATAAATAATTTAGGAAATGAAATAGATACTAAATCACTTGTAGTTATTTTGTTTGCTTTTTTAGTTCGATGAAATAGTTTTTTATAATTTACATAGATTATGCGGTTTACATTATATTTAAGTGATAGAACTATAAAAAGGCAAAACATAATTGGAAATAATGTATAACTATATAATGTAATATAAATATAATAATAAAATATTTTGATCTGTAGAATAAATATTTTGCGTTTGAAAAGTAGTAGGCGTATTATTTGCAATTAAGTATAATATGCTATAATATATCAGTCAAATATACTCTTGTTTTAAGACGTATAAAATATGTTGTCCTGGTGGTTTAATCCTACGTATATTACATTTGGTTTTTATTTATAAAATAATTTATTGATGATAATGAAATATATATTTTATATTTATTTATACAAAATAATTTCAAGGAGATTTAATAGGTAATATAAATATTACAATGTTATAAATGATCCAGCGCCTTAACAAGTAAATATAGTAATAATTATTTTATGTAAATAATATTCTCGTGGTGGTAATGGAATGGGATTATTATTATGACTGCTGTCTGCTTATTATTTTTTTTTCGAAGTTAACCCGCGATCATATGATGGATTAGTTTCGTTTCAAAGTAAGTAAACAAATAAATTATTATTATATTGTTATGCCTTGAGGAAATAGAGGATACGTGTACGGCGCTATGTATGCTGTGACTGTGCATTATTGGAACAATCGAAAAGACGCTTGGAACTAAACGGTTTTTACGAGAAATAATTAAAGGACTAAAAATTGACGGGATAACAAGATCCTGTGATGGTTAAAAAAATATGAACGGGACGTGATGATTTATGAAATAAATACCCTTGTTAGATTTTTTAATTAAAAAAGGTGCAAAAATCTACGAGTCATCTAATCATTGCTATTATTTACCACCCTTTAAATCAGCGCCCGTTGAACGCATATTACTAGAAGCGTACGTGGGGTAGTACAAGAACACCTAGCCTATTATAAAAAATAGCCGAAGGGTATTTAAAAAAAAAATAAAATAATTATCTCATTTTCGGAGGATTATCTATTTTTTTCAAGTCTCTAAATATACATTGTGTATTATACGAGACTTACTTCACAATATAGGTTTTTGAATACCATACACTGTACCTATCCTATACCCAACGGTTTTCTTTTTAAATCATTAAAATATTTCTATACACATACCTACGATTCAAAAATAATTATACCGGCAAAGAGATACTTTTCAAATTTAGGTTATGTCTCGAACAACATACAATAATATTGAAAACGTGTGTTGACTTAAACATACCGGATATTATATGCTTTTGTAATAACTGCGTAACGTCTTATTATACTAAAATATACATGTAAACAATATTATATTCATGACAAATAATGTTTAAGTTCACGTTTAATCAATTCGGTTTAGATTTTTTTCTATCGTCTGACGCAGTAGTTTGATCATAATATCTTTTGACGAGGCATATACGCATTATTTCCAATTTATATATTTTATCTCTCTCTATATATAAATATATATATATTTAGACAATATACATTATATTATACGCTAATCTTGTATTAGCATTTTCGCCCAACAGAGGGAATTCGGTGTACGTATATGATCCCGTCAAACTGGCTACAATATATATACCAGAACCAGTCGACAGTAGCGCGTTCCCTCTTGTTTCTTTGTGACCATGTCAGATACAAATCAAACGCGTCACAGGATATAAATTGTTGGGCACAATCGAAATTGACAATCGGGGGATTTGTCTCGTCCCCGAAGGACAGTTCGCACAATTGTTCATAACGCACGATCAATTGCTTAGGTACCAAGAGCTGCAGCATTGTGTGAAATAAACTGCAGCGCAAAATTGGCCACGTCATTCGGCGTTTTTAGTTAAAAAATAATAAAGTTTGATGGAATATAACGTGCATATATATACGTGTTATGATTATGTTGTGCATCGCCATAGAAAACAAGCGAAAATAAAATATAAAAACTGTAAATCTACACCCGCATACATCCGTCATGTAAGCTGAAGGTAGGTATTGTCTTCTTATAAAAAAATTTAAAACAGTTATAATACGAGTACTGCAACAGTTCAGTAGTTATGTCAATAGTTTATCGAAATCATATATAATAATAACATATGTATGCTTAAATATTTCGGGAACTCGAATCGCAAACACAGATGATTCGTTTAATTCAATATCAAAGTTGAAATATATTATTCACGATAGTGTATTGCTGGTTCATCAGTATTTATCTATGTCGCACTTTAAGAGTAGAATAATTTTTTTCGATAATTTTTAAAATAATAATAATAATAATAATAATAATAATAGTAAATGTATATCTCTGCTGGAAACGGTATATCCCGAAACGATCCCGTTGTGCGTCTTTTCAGCCACAAATCCACGGAACAGAGACAGCTGCAGCTGTACATTTTAATTCTGTCAAATTATCGCAATCCGTTACAGCGTTTATTTACCGGATAAACATAATCGGTGGCGTTGAAACTCAAATGGTTTCCGTTCGCACCGTGGAGTATATACCGCGGATTTACATTGGGTATTTTTCTTTTTTTCTTCTCATAATTATTATATACCTATCTACTTATATATATTATTGATTTCATCCGAGTTCACGGCGTTCGAGACGAGACGACCGATCGAGAATTCTGGTGCAGGACAACCGTTCAGCCGCGACGAACATAAAAAAAAATATATATATATATACATATTATAAAAACCGATCGGTGACCTAACCCGAACACGGTTTATTAACGCTTCGAACACGGCGATTATCCAGCATATAGTTTTCGGGCTCGCGTCAACTACGCCATGTATATATGGTATATATATATATATATATATATACATATATTATATATATTACGCGACGCACACCTGTCTGGCACGGCAGCCAATTGAGGAGCGCACATAGATTATATATTATATTATACCTACACCGCACGTCCTCGCGGTGATCGCGATGATGATATTCACGCGCCGTCTAAATTTGTGACTCTGGAAATCTTCACGGTCCATTCCGATAACCGTATAGTGGGTAGTCTATCAGACGGGAACCGTGGTTAACATTATATATATACATATATAATATATATAAATAGGTGTACCAAGACACTCTGTTGCGCGTAGTACACGCCCCCTTCGTAATATATCTATAATAACGTACATCGATAAATATAATATTATATATACAGTGTAAAAAATATAGGTAGATGATACATCACGCACTGCTCTATATGACTGTAAATCATTATATATATATATATATTATAAGCGCGGGAGAAGAGAGAACGGTGAGATTTATGGACATTATTATATATTATATATTATATATTGAATGTGATGTTATGTCCATATACTTCGAACAATGCGGTTATATACACGCGGAATAAAATAAATCGAAAAAATACTTCGCTACACCTATATAATATGTATGTATGTATATATATATATAGGTACACTAAAATATATTATGCGCGTTATAATAAACCAGTTCGCGAATATCGTTTTTACCGAAATTCCCGGGGTGGCTGAATATATAAATCATTTTTTTTTTCCATCAAACGATCGTTGTCAAAAATGCAGGTGGGCGCGATCCGCGACATTGACAATAGGGGACGGTCATTTTGAAAAAAAAAAAAAAATACGATCGAAATTGTATGAATTCAAAATATTGTTGCCTGCAGTTTGGGTCACATCGATTTAAGCGCGTCGGAGGATTTTGAAAGGATTTTCACGGGATGTTATTTCGAGTTCCCACACGGCAAACCCTTTCCTCGGGCCGATAGACATCTCAATTTGAGCAAAAAGTCGAACAAACATCGGGGTCTATTGAAAACGGGACATATTCGTTCTACTTGAATCCCATACGCGTTGTCATTTTGCCAATATATGTTTTTCAATTATTATCAAGCGTTTGCACATATATAATAGAAACCGCAGACATATCATACAAATATATATAATATCAAATAATATAACCTAACCTATATATATATGATATACACATATACATATAATATATTATATGTGATCGACATGACAACATATATATATATATATGATATAGGTAGGTATAGAATTATACGTATATGTAAAACGTACACAAATTGTCGACATTTACCTGTTCGAGACATTTGAAAAACTTCATTTATAACGTATAGTAGGTACTGATGTAAAATTGTAATCTTATATTGTTGTATAATAGAACACGAGTGTCATGTAAAACCAGATGGGGTGCAAAATTACACAAAATAATGAATGGAAATATGTGGCACCCAACGTATAATAATGAAAAATGATTATAAATTTATAAGTATTCTAAATGTTTAGTATGTATACTGACTTACCTATTGTATATAGCTTTATATTAATACATGCGATGGACTCATATCACAAATAAATATTGATAGACTTCGATTATTTGCGAAGGTATGTATCATACTCGCGTCTTTGTCATTCCATCGGTATTCGTCGTTACTCGCTATTTTAATTATTATTATAACTTTATCCTGCACTTATCAACAAATACAGTCAAGCGTTCGAAAATTGCGGTTTAATATCTTCATCTAAAAATACACATTTATGACTTTGTCGGTTTTACGATACTGAGGACCTACAAGCTAGTCTCGGTCAGTGATCTCATCATTACATCACCGATCATTCACATTGGTACCTACTAAAATATAGTAAATTAAACAAATTACAATAATATTTCATATAATATCATATTATGTACAATATAGCTGTACTGCATATTAGATAAATATATAAATTATATTCCGTTAAAATGTTCAAATTATATAATATTAATTGTAATTTATTTTTAAATATTAAAAATTAGATAATTTGTTGAAATAGTTGAATAGAGTGCTCAGTGAAATAGAGGTGGATACGTTTGTTGTATAGAATTGCTAAGCAGAAATTTTTGTCAAGTACTTATACCAACTTACTAAATTGTAAATGCGAAACGGAATATTATATTACGTGTAAAAAATATTATACGATATTAGGATATATGAGAGAAATTTGTATTCGGGCCAGATAATACTATTATCACGAGTTCTGACACGGATAATAAACACTCTATCCGCGAGTGATGAACAAAGAAGAAGAAAAACAGGGTCTCAAATTATCAGCATCTTATAGCTTAAAGCAGTCACTGCAATGAAAAAACACCGGAAATCAAACAAAAAAAAATTTAAAAAAAAACCGGAGAAGGTTTTTTGCATTTTTGCTTATTATTACCCAGTTAAAGGAAAAAAGAAAATATTTTTTCAAGTCGTTGTCGTTCGTTTAGAATTTCTTGAAATTTCATCAACAATAAGCAAAATCTAAGTAGAATGCGAAAAAAAAAAATAATAAAACGAAGGGTGACTAGCGGCCGCGATAATAGGACTATGGGTACGCATAGGATATAAGATAACAAGAAACAGGAACAGGAATGCCCTCTGATTCATTATGCAATAATAATATATAGGTAAGTATGTGCGCGTGTATTGTTCATTCCTGAATTTATATGAAGAAATCGCTAGCACCTCATATAAAAAAGTACATATATAAATATTAGGTATATTATATCAGTATACCTATGTATATACATATAGGTTAGGTCTAGTGTCTATCCAAAAAAAAACGGGTATACCCATTATTATGACATACCTATATACGTACACTGAAGTATTCACAGAGAGATTTAATGAAATTGTATATACAGAGGCAAATTCTGCTAGTCTAGCGGTTATATAATATAATATAATATTATAATAATATATGTAGAGCCGATGTGGCATAATAATATCATATTAATAGAACGTCTAAGTGTTACCTATTATAACTTGTTATTATACGATACCCAAAATCGCATATAGTTTTGGGCTAGACGGATGGAGATGAATATATTAAATATTAGTCGGCGAAGGACGCACACGAGATAATCGCCAATGTAATTATAGGTAGTACACACACACCTGGATATATATTAAACCACGCTTGGCGGCGGCTCATCGGATGGTTTGCCGACATCGACGACATTCCTACTGTGAAGTGCGAGGCTCCAAATACAAAATAATATAATTATTATTATTATTATAGTTTTTTTTTTATTTATTAGAGCCGCAACAACTAAGGTTATTGGTATATTGTACAATGTAAACATTAAATTAGGTGCTAAATAACATTATGAATATTAAGTACAATGTAGATTATTTATAAAGGTATAACGTTAAAATATATAAGTACAACATAGGTAGGTAGTGAGAGAAAGATAAAGAGAAAAAAAATACCAAAAAATACAAATGTCAGATAAGGCGTTATACGATTTGGTTATTTTAAGAAACTTTATGATTTTGATAGTGTTTTCGTGATCAGGTATACTTAAGGCTGTTCTGGTTATTAATATTAATATACGTACCTATTATGTAAAATAAATCACGTACTCAATGATGTTCCCATCGTTTTATATGAGAGTATATCGTGGCTATTACGCTGAGCAACGCCAAAATATAGATATTTTATTTATTTTTTTTTATGATAAAAGTTTTGGAGAGAGGTTTAATTGACAACCACAAAAAACAAAATTACTATTACGTTTTTGATATGGCAAAACAAAAAAAATAAATTATGAAAACAAGGATTACGGGAAATAGTAAATACCACCGACAACGATTGTTGGGAGATTCATTTTTCTGTAATATTTATTATTTTTACATTTTTGTCGAGTGTCGGTAATATAACGATGTATAAGTATTGGTCAACTGCACGTGATTTGTTATTCGGCGCTGCACGACGATTTAGTAAAAACCTATTATAGGTACTATATAGCTATACTTTTATTAATTCCTTAAACCTTAAGATTAACTTTATTTAATATCAAATAGTATTTAATATAGATACTTTTTAAATTTAGAATATATAGTCAAAATTAAAGAAAAAATTGTGTATTTCTTCTTTTTTATGGTTTGTTTGAGTGTACGTAGTATAACTATGATATTTCAGGAAAAAGTTTTGAAAGTATATTATACGGCGTACTATACAAGGTGTAACAGATGGAACTGATTGATCAAATTAATATTTTTATTTATTTTTTGTTTGTTCATTAGGTGACTCTAGCGCTACATGTATTATACATTTTTTTTATGTTAATTTTTAGTACTGAAAAAAAAAAAAATATATTTTTGGATAAATTCAAAATAGCCTATTTGTGAATCTGATTATAAGAACAATTTTGACGGTAAAAAGATTTATCCAAGTCAAGTAAATTATTTTTTGGATTTTTTTTACTATAAATATAAAATATAATGTATTACACTACAGTAGGTACAACTATACTGGCATATATAATATTATATCAATTCAAATATGATATGCGCAGCCTTAAAGCACTCTAAATAGGTATAATATTATAAGAAGCGAGTAATAATAATCATGGATGTGGCTTTTTGGTTAGGCTAGGTCGTACGCTCATTCTGCGGAAACGCGCTGAGCGTACGTACCGGCCGCAGTTGCAAGTTCCCGTATGGGTGACCGCCCGGGAGTTTTAGCAACATATCTTTGTCACAAATATACGTGTTACAACCTATACTAACTTAAAATCTACACACAAATAACCCCTGCCGTCCCAACACGCGCCAAATGGCCTATATTTCGCGGGTTCCTAATAATGATAATAATAAAAATAAAATAATTAAGACTATCAGGCGATGTCGTTTGTCTCGCCAACCTCCTCTCGAGACGTCTGGTCACAGAGGTCGGCAGAATTCGAATGATCCAAGCGCGTACCTATATAACAATATAATATTATTATTTCACTCACTACCGTGTAGTATACGACTGTACGAATGATATGCGCATTACACAACATAAAAATATTATATATTGTACAAACGCGCCACCGCCGCCGCCCTGTACCCGAGAGATTTCGCCACAGAGGGTGAATTTCGTCGTGTAACGTATATATACATATTATATTATACACTACACATGCACGTCGCGAGCACAAATCTACACAATATTATAGGTATATCGTCATCATGTGTATAGGTATAATATATCTTTACGCAGAGTATTATATACAGTACGCCTATATAAATATATATATAATATCATATATAGGTACCTATATACCACTATAGCTATACCTATATGTGTATAATAATAATAATAGTAGTATGTGTGTGCACCGGTGCTGCAGAGGGATGAAGGAGACACGTCGACTGCAGCAGTGAGCGCGCGACATAAAATATATACACAAAACCGGTTACGCGCGCGCACAACCTCTGCACCGTTCTCGCCCCGGGTGCAGCAGGACATTCTTCCGCCGCACATATTATTATAGTGTTTGATAATAATAATAATAATCGCGCGGGGCGCAAAAAGGTTTTTATTATTTATTTTTCTCCACCACTACCACTACTACTACTACTCGTCTTAACGTCGTCGTCGCGCCACACTCGCTCACGAATAATTTTTATACACATCAGCCCATTCCGTTTCAATGGCGGTTGCAGGGGAGCCGGCCAGGGTTTGGTTCTGCGTGCCACGGTAGGGGGACGTTATGCGCGAAATAATATCTCATTGTCCGCCTCGCGGACCCCAACAACTTTTCGGCGCGAACACGTCCATTGTTGTCGTCGTCGTCGTCCGACGTACGAGGGGTGAACAGATATATATGTATGCATTCGTATTGTATTATTTCATTTTAAATTCGTTTCTCGCTCACTTCTCGTCGTCTCTATAATATGTTCATCGTACTAGGTATTTCAAATTGCTATAATTTTTTTTTTTTTTTTTTATTCGTCAGTTCTCGAAAAATCGTTTTGGTCATCGGCAGTAAAATTGTCTTTATATTAAAAATAATAAATAATGAATATACAATATACCGCGTGTAAACTGTATACGACGCGCGCACGTACCTAAGTGGGTATATATTTTTTACACGCATTAAATTCCATAGTCGTAAAAAGGACCGGTTTCACACGCCGAAAAGTTAACGGATGGGTCGATAATATAATAATAATAATAATGTTGTAGGTATACCCATATACACATTATAAACTATTATATGCGTATTATAATTTATGAAATATAAAAAATACGGTTATTAAAATATATAAATTTTTAAAGCCGATAGACGAAATGCGTTTGATACGTCACTGCATCAGTGATATACCGTCCGCGAAACTGTTCAAATTAATATTTTATTCAATATTTTATATTTTATATAAACTTGTTTAAAAAAAAAAAATTTAACCGAACTGTAGTCTTATTACAAAACAAAACTGAAAGTTAGGTAACATATTTGTTTTTATTTTTAAACTAGATAAATGGGAGAAATCAATGGATTATAATATTATCATCAAAATCAAGCTTAAAACAACAATACTTTGTTTGAATTACTACAACAGTTATTAAATGTTCATTACAATAAAATGTAGGTAAATTACTTATAACTTTATAAGGTTAGGTACAAATTGTTTATCACATTTATAAATGCCTAAATACCAATTAACTTTGTTTCAATTAGTCTATATTTAAATAAAGTTTCTTTAGTTATTATAGTCATAAAAAAATATTATCCAGAAGTCTGAAAACCCTTTAAATTATATGTTAAAGTAGTGTACAATCAAAAAGAGAAGGTATTTAAATTGATTGACTTTATATTAATATCATTAACTACCTATCTATACTAATAAACATAGTCAATATTCAACATAATATTGTCTTCCAATGGTTTTCTATAACTAATAATTAATTATAAATAACTAATCAGTGACATTTGTTTCCATTTTAAAATCATAATTATTATATCAGATAGTACGGTTATAAATTATAAACGTTAGGTACGTATCTCTTTTTAACAAAAGTTGATATTCTTAAAATTTATTACCAACCAAAAATATTTCTTTCTTGATACTTTTTAACGTGAGTATTTGTTTGGTAAATATGAATATTATACCTTTCATCGTAAATTAATACATCAAAACATGTTAGGAAATCATAATTATTTTTATTTTCGACTCATTTATATTCATATTTGTTTTGTACTAATCCCTCCAAGGCTTACACGTTAAAACAAAACCTTCATCAATCAAGTATAGTGTATACACAGTTTTGATTTTCTTCATAGTTAAAATAGTTCACGTTTTCAAATCTATTTTAACTTTTAATATTCGAGATGTCAATTTTAATAGATTGCGAATTTATAATAGGCGATATTATTATTAGGCAATTTCAGTGCCGGAGGGTTATCTATTCATAAATAATGGAGTTGTATGAATAATATTGTTAGGTATAATATACAACTATAGTTTTGTGAAGGAAATCTGAACGTATTTATATATAGTTATAATTGTATAATGTCGTATTATTATCAATCGTAAATCGTGATAGGTAATCCAAACAAATAATAAGAACTATATGGTTTAAAAATAAAAATAAAAAACAATTGTGTATTTATATTAATTCAAGGAATTTAAAAAACGCATTCTAGGTCATAGCTATAATAGATGTTGTTTACAAATTAACAATCATATAATATTATGATGTATACATACGGTTCGAACTACTATACGCACGTCCATAAAATGTGTATACACTACGCCGTGAGCAAAAAAAAAAAAGAAAGAATTATTATGAAGTAAGGGGTTGCAGCACTTATGTGTACGATTGATGGTCATCGAACGAGCGGCGGCTCGTTTCGTTTGTAGATTTCGAAATGTCGGCGTCGAACGACGATTAACGCTTGAATGGGAGTATAGTCGTTCACAAATCTCAAAATCTCTGATGGAAATTAGAGGGGGAAAAAAGAAAGAGAAAAGTGGAATGAGATGAACTGATGAAATAAGACAGGTGAACGAGACGTCCCTGCGGGACTCCAGACGTAATTATTATATGGATGCTCGTGTCCGACGACGAACGCGCGCGCCCAGACCATTGCATGGGTCTGTAATGACAACCACATAACGTGTAATTTAAGGGTGAATTGGATATAAAATTATCTGTGATCTATTTTGTCGGGGAGAATAAATTCTTTTCGGACTTTTTATGAGCTGGGCGGAAACGGCGGCGATATATAGTCCTTCGAGATCTATACGGAGAAACCATGTAAATCCGACATCCGGTCACCCGCGGTCAGCAGCACAAACAACAGTCGGCGACGCCCAGTAAAGACGTGTATAAGGTTTCGGATGACGTTCTCATATCGAAAAATAACATTGATTTTTGCGAGAGAATAAACAAATCGGAATCGACCTGCAATAACAAAAACTCGCAGGAGGCCTTATACGAGCGAATCAAGCTCTTGTCAGACATCCTCGTCGGGCCACCAATATTAAACATAATATGGTACTCACACCGCGCGCATATATATTTATTATGATGTTTTTCGACACTCGAAGATTTATATTCACACATTTTTGCTCAAGTTCGAAATTAAAAAAAAAAAAAAAACTAAAAATTCCTATTTGGGGATGTAATGTTATATTATTCGCTGACCGGAATGTTATTTGAAAAATCAATAAATGCATACCTATTATTAGTGATAAAATACAGCTGCAGCAGTGACTGCAAAATAAAATGTATAACACTATATTATATTATGTTTTTTTGAATTTACTGTAAAAAAATATGTTGGTTCACCTCTTACACTTTCATAATATTATAGTATTAATAAGTTAAAATAAATAATACGTCATATTAAATTCTTAAGCATATGAGCGTATTGTATAAGAGCATATATACGTATATATAGCAGTGTCCTTCCCAGGTTTTGTGAGACCCTGGATGACCATTATTAGAATTCGAGGCCCTGGCCTTACAATATTATATGCTAAAATATTTGGAAATATTTTATTTACATGGTATATCATTATTATCGTAGACATATTATACGCGAGGCTCTGGACGTGTGCCGTGTTTGCACTGCCCTTGCAGGACGGCACTGATATATATATAGTGTGGACCATTATATTCGTGAATGATTAAAACAAAAAAATTAAATACGGTATCCACCTTCTCAGACGTCATTATATTATATCATAAATTCATAATATTATAATAATGTCATGAAAAATATCATTTTTTCCATTCTAGACCTGCGTCGTTAACCCGCATGCACCTATACATATACGGACCAGATGTAAACACTGTAACTTGTGAGACACACGAATCTCATTTTTCGTCACTTTCGAGTATATACACAATTATAATACTTCATCATACACGCATAATAATCATATACTAGCTACATATATATAATATGTATATACGACCATATTATATATTATGTGTGTATATATATATATATATAAAACCTGGTGCAGTGATGGCGAGTACCTATATAGGTACTGCATATGCACATACATACATAAATATATAACTTACACGCGGGGATGACGGCAAAAACGCAATCTCCGACACCTTCAAAAACGCCCCCTATGCAGTCTTACTGCGGGACAGCTGTCTCGTTAAGGGTGTTATTTATGAGCGCACGTAGGTAGTTATTACCGAGCTATTGTAATAGGACGTTATTATCATCTTCGTTGCCGCCACCGCCGCCGCCATATACACGTACACGAATAATAAACATATATATATATATATGCGGACAGAATTTTTGATTTTCCTAGTGATGCGTATGTATACGCGACGTACCTATACTGCAGGGTAGGTATTGAGGTATGTATAAATATTTTTATTTTTTTTTTTTATCAAATACATCCATCTATTATAGTATGGTTGCCCGCGTACAAACGTCGTATATTATGTAGATAAACACATCTGATTGTTTTTTATTTATTATATGGTTTTTGCCGCCCGCCGACGACAACGGTCGAAAACACGATAGGTATATTTTGGTCACAGCAGCCGGCGCAAAAAAATAATAATAATAATAATAACGAAATTATTAATAACAATAAATAAAATATATCAGACGACGTTCTTCGACGCGTTAGCAGCACATCTCACCGGGCTGATCTTATTAATACAATCTTTCCATTTATTTTATCCGAGGGTTTTAGACTTGCTGCTGCTGCTGCTTTAGAGTTTGAATAACAGAGCAAATATCGAAGGTTTTTTTTTTCGAAAATCGTGTAAGTGCAAAGGAAATGCCAAAAAAAAATATATAATATATAATTTGATCCATTAACCGAGTAAACAACGTACGTTTAAATGAAATCCTATACTTTTCTTGTTATTTGAACAAGAAACCGGGCTTCCTGGGCGACTTCCGACCAGTTTCAGATGATGATGGAAAGAGAACACAATATAATATACGTACGTGCAACATAAGAGATGAACAACAAAAAAAAACAACTAGATCTCATACCCTGGGAACGAGACACAATACAAAGCATCCGATGTATAATAATCCACCTTTGGGTACGAACTGTTCAGGTAGGTAGGTAGGTGGGCAGGTAGGTGGTTCGGACAAAAATGAAACATGGTACAATAAAATATAATAATATGTATATATATTTTAGTATTTACCCGGCGAAGAAAACATATTTTATGTCCCGAAAAGTAACATAATGGAATATTCGGCAATATTGGCACTGAAGCCATGCAATAACGATTGTATCCATACGCGTTTTGCAACGCTAGCAGAAATGTCTAGTGAAACGAAAACCAAATAATATAATAAAAATACTGTCTCGATGCCAGAGATCCTGAAAATGTGTCAAATGCATTAAAATCGATTACCAGAAAGGGTGAGATTAAGTATTTTAGTAAACTGTATGCACATATATACCTACAACCTCGTGTACAGAAATGAATACTGACAATCGTCTGACTGGTCGTTTGTACTACTATATATATATGTATATATATATACTATACACATCATAATGTTTGATATTGAAATGTAGAATATTTTTGAATAGTATCACACTGACAAAACACAAAACATATTTAAGTAAAATAAAATGGTTTTATTTGAATTTCTAGAGAAATCAAAATATAATGAGTGTAAATTATAAAATAATAATATTAGAATGCTAATATTATGTAGCATGACGACGTGTGAAGACTTATGAATAAAATCGTGTTCATATAAGTTGTTATTATAATTGTAGTATTATTCATATTTCATTGTGAATTTTTTTTTTTATGGAGAAAATGTAAACGGTTTAATCTACAAAGATGCTCCATACGATATTTCATAATAATTGATAACTTCTAAAAAAAAAAAATGAATAAATTTGCATTTTACTTTACTTTTTTAAAATGTTTTTTATTTTTGATAACATATCATCATTACATTCAGATCTACTGTCTACTACTGAAAACTAATGCAATATCAGATTGATTGTATACAATTATACATTAGACATATAAACATAATATGTTATTAAATTAATTGCATACAAGAAATCCTTTCATTTTTTTTTTTTTTTTTACATAAATAGTGGTAGAACCTGCTTAAAAAAGTAAATATATATAGTCATTTATAGAGACGATCCTAATTATTGAAACAATCGAAACATCATAAAATTATCATTCGCTATTATTATGATTGAATACGTTATTTTGATAAATTATTTTACGTTTGAATTTTTTTTTTTTTTTTTGAAACAGTTTTCCATTAAAATCATTGGTTTTTATTTTCTTACTATAATTTTAAATTTAGTTTATTGAAAAGTAGAATGTATAATAGCATACAATACATAAAAATAACTTTTTTATACATTAGTACATCCTAATATACAATTGTATAATTGTATAATATTATGCTTCATGAATCGACGTAATTGTCATTTTTGAAGAATTGTTGATAATGTACATAATGTTATATGACGGAAAAAAAAATGATATCTCTGCATTTTACAATAATATTATCTACCTATACTGTAATTTAATCATTTATGAGGTTTGTTACTAAGATTACTTATAAATCCTATATTTACAATTCCGATTTCTAACTTACGTTAATAGGCACATACAATATATACCTGAACTACGTATAGGTAATTTTTATTTATTGATTTATTGTCAATTATAAGGTTTTTCAATAAAGAGAAGAGCAGCTAGCTTCCATTGGCACTTGGTTTTTTACTAGTTTCCCACTATTTTTTTTCTGGTAAAGCCTAGACCTACGAAATCATGATGGGTGGCAATTACTATTATAATGCTATACCTACACTCCGTCTAAGGGAGTGTGAATAATGTATGGAATCATGTTGTATTAAAAAGTGTAGACGCCAACACCCTCATGCACGCGCGTACATGCAGCACCTTATGGAGTAATAATTTTAAATTAATTTAAATTGCTCCATAACCACGGGCGCTATTGAACTCATTGTAACTGCTGTATAGTGTTGTGTTTTCAATAATAAAAAAAAAAAAAAATGTATATGTTTACTAATAAACGGTAATTTTTCGAAAAAAAAACGATAAATCTAATACTATTATTTCGAGCATAATTTAATGTTTTTTGTAAAAAAAAAAAAACAATACGGGCACCTCCACGTTCATCGTCCAAACACCTACCTATGTAGTGCGGCACTCGTAATAATACGTATACGATTAATTTGTGGTTTTTATAATAATACGATGACATACGGCCCATGAACATTGTACATAGTTACCTAGGGCCGTTGCCCGGTACCTACTCATCATCAAACGAAGAACACACTTAACTGTACGTTATGAGTTTACCGCCCACCATGACCTAAACTTCCACCTATATATTATAATATACATTATGCTTATTCCGCCAAATAAGTAAAAATGGGTTGTGTCTCCCCTCCCCCCCACAAGCTGTATAAGTAATATTTTAATAGAATATTGACCTATATATATGCGGCTGCATGAGAAAAATCGTTGTTTTTACTTGCAGCACTATTCTTTTAAATAAGGCTCGAGACGTTAGCGTATCTGTGAAATTTTATTTTATAAATAATTTTATTTCATTGCTGAAGCACGATTTAATTTAACGTTTAATCAATTATAGCGACAATATTGAAATGTATTACATATATACATAGTACACGAATTAATTGACTCTGTAAAGAGAGTCAATGGATAATTTTTACATTTTAGCTAAATTTAAAATCAAAAATAGGTATATGTATATAAAAAAAATGTACCCATATTTATCAGGAATAAAAAATTATTGTATTGATTAATATTTTGAATCACAATCAATATGTCATTCTGATTTTTTAATTTAGTAATTTACATGAATTAATTTCATAAAATAGATAATACTACCTCAGTAAATAATATTTTATAATATATATTATGTTTAAGTGTTGAACTATTATATAATTCTAAACTACCTATTAATAATCAAATGTGAGGTTACATTTCTGTTATAAAATCTTGCTTTGAGGAATTATTTAATCGTGCTCTTGTATATTGTGTTTTATTTTTTAAACAAAACTACTTGTTTCATAAAATTACATTATATTTGACTTGAACTAGCCATAACTACGATTGATCCTATACAAGTCAAATAATATTTAACTATCTACCTATATCTCAATGACTAGTTAACAAGAGATTATATATAACCAGAATAATCAGATGAACATTTAATTTTAAACTTGTTTTGTTTTAATTTAGTGTCTGTAAAAATATTAAAAATATTAAAATGATATAAAATATTTAATATACAACCATTAACTAAGATATATTTATATTTAAGTATCAATAATGTCATTGATAATATTATGATAATAATGATACTATCATGTAATTATTTTAAACAGGTACTTATTTCTATCCTACAAATATCCACATCATAATAATAACTTATTTCATTTAACTTGTAAAAATTAAATTCAAAATTATTTATTATAACATTACTATTTAAAAATATTTTCAAAATTAGATTTTTTTTAATACTAATGTAACCAATTTTATAATTTATCTGGAATACTTTTCAAAAAACTTGTTCAAAATACCAAAAGATTTATTAGTATTCGATGTTATAAACATATGTCCAATAGCCATTGTATATTATATATAATTTATTATAATGCAGTGTACTATAGTGTATGGCTTATAAATTCACTCATAGTTGTAATAATCTTTAGAAACTAATAATATACGGTAACATAACACTAATAATAATAATAATAAAAAAATTCTATGAACAAAATTCTTTTATTTACAAAGAATTTAGATATTTATATTCTAGAAATTTGTCATTAGAGTGTAATTTATACACCAGACTGAAAAATCCACATACTTTGTAGATTATTATCCAATTCTACTGATATAATACAATTTATCAAAAGGTTAAATTTAAGAGGTATAATGTTCACATAGCATCACCATTGGCAACTAACCTACTCCAGCGGGAAATAAATAACAATAATCTTTTTAAAAATACAAACATATAAAACAAAATGATTGGTTTCATTAAACTAAAATGATTTTTGAAAAATAGTATTCAATACTACAGATAATTCATAGATCTAAATAGAATAAAATAATTATTAAATAAGATTATGATTGTTATTATTATGCACAAATTTTAATATTTTAATAAACTTGGTGTGTTTATATGTATAATGGTGTTATATCTTATATGGGTAATTCAATTTATTCCAAATTTTATACTACTTATAAAAATAAACTGGAACGTAAAAAGAATATAAATTATCTTGTTGATGAAAAATAAATACCAAAAAACCAATAAATTTGGTTTTTATGTAAATTATAGGAAAATAATAATTAAAAAGATTAATTATACGCAATATACAACATATGTGACATTTTATTAAAATGCTTGAAAAATAATAAGTATTTATTTATTTTTTAAGCATAAATATAAATGAAATAATCTGGTAAAATTAATAGGTATAAATGTAAAATATGTTCATCTAATTTTATATGGTTTGGACGTATATTTTGGGACTGATCCAAAAACTTTAACGCCCCCATCAACAGATATTCTATTTCCCTGGCACTACTTTCCACTCTATTTTAAAACTTATATTTCACTGGTCTCTCAATTAACACAATTGCTTTTTGCTAATGCTAACCAAATAAAGTAAAATGGAGATGAGTTTATTTTACATACGATTATATTTGATGACTCAGCTAAACTATTGAATGTTTTTGTTGGTTGTACAATAATTATTATACACCATATATGCATTAGATGAATTTGAAAGGGTGTAATATTTGTTTGTATTTTTGCTAGAAATTTAATACGGGTTTTTAATTGTGCCATACACATTTTAAATATATACATATAACTATAATAATACCCAGACCGTGACAGAAAATAAATTCGGGAGGCCTAAAATTTTTAAAAATATCAAATTATTTATGGTACAATAAAAGTCAATACACAATACGCTATAGGTACTGCTAATATTTTTTTACTTAAAAAAAAATTTAACTATCAGATCTTAGTCGAAAACTTATAAATTATAATTAATTATTTTCAACCGGTTTAAACTAAAATTTATTCCTCTTAAAATTATTGATGTTTTTTACATTCACTTATCGAAAATTAGGGATCATATTGATTTATATTCACAACGCTACATTAAATATGTATATAGAAACTATGTATAGTAGTTATACCAAGTATACCAGGTGATCTTTGACGAAGCCGATAGACCTGACCTACCTACCAGTGATGGTCATCGTTAATAATTTGGTTTTTTTTTTTAAATACATATATTATATGACTGCAATATTATATTATATATAACCAATAAAATAAAATAGATCTCATTGTGTTTAATAATCGATAATGAACAATGTCTGCGTAGAATTTTCAATCAGAAATTCTATACTCATCTCATTGGTTATACAAAATTTAAAAAAAAATTAATATTAAGTATAATATTATGTATACTTTAATAATAGCTCTATGTTGAATGTTCTAAAAAAAAGTATATATACAACAGCAGCAGCGTGTATTGAGTTACTATTGTATACAATCATTATTCATTACAGTTAATCGTTAAGTATAATCTCGGTATAAAGTACCTAACTATATATACAAATGTAGTTCGAAATTTGAATGATAATACTACTAATAAGAATATTATATTTAATTTCAGAATACCTATAATTTGTCTAGTGTATGTGTATTGATATTCAGGAAAATCTTAAAAATAAATTAGACGATGATAATTATTGTAGGAAACTGTTTTAAATGTCTACCAAAACAATTCATAAAAAGCCTCGGTAAATCAAAAAATTTTATTTAGGTAATAAAAGACTATAGTCTTGTCGAAATCGAAAAAACGTATATAGTTTCGATCTATTCGTATTTATTATTTCGACGATAAAAATAATAATAATAATAATTTTACAGACACAGACACACAATACTGCAGTACTGTAGTACAAAACCTTTATAAGATGTAAATTATGCAATATGATCGAATGCTTTAACACACCGATTGGAGCAAGTGGTGCAAGTGGTGCAACTCATGTAGTAGCGGTGCACACACGCAGTCGGTTAGCGGATACACCCGATACACACACACACATTTAATAATAGTACAGTATATAGGTAGGTACATATTGTTATGAAATAAGACGACCGGTGTGAAACGGATTTCGCGTGCCGCCACCGGTCATCATCATCATCATAATATAAAATATGATATATTATAATACCTACCTAACTATACCATGAGCGTATGTTCGTCGAACAATAAAACGCATAACCCTTTTCCATAAACCAAAACGTGCCATCGTCGCGGAATATGTGATATTGGCCTAGGCCATGCGCACGCGGGCTGCTGCACCTGGACAATGCAATATAATATATTATAATATATTATAACAATGTATACATACATATAGGTATATAATAATATAATATGCGGCGTAAACAATATGTGTATGCACACTCACCCGCCCACTCGCAAGCAAATTTCATATTATTATTTTTGTTATATTTTATAATAATGCACATGTACTGGTATTGGGTAGGTACCTCGGGAGCTCGCGCGCGCGTCGTAGTGGGTGGCGGCGGCGTCGTCGTCGGCAAGATTACCGGGGCCGATCGGTGGCGTGCGCCAGTCGCGCGAGCTCTCCCTGCGTTTACCCGCTGGTGGCTGCTCGATACTCCCGTTGCTGCCCCGAGAGCAGGTGCAAAGTTTTATAATATACTCCCGTCGGCTGTGTGTCTGTGTCGTCTTTGAGTGTGTGTGTGTGTGTAGTACATTTTTTTGGGCAACGAACGACGCAGACACGTCTCTCTCTCTCTCTCTCTTATATCTCTGTACATCATACCTCGGCAGACCAACTCCTGCAGGCTCTGTCTGCAGCCGCCGACGACGACGTGTGTCCACACACACGCACACAATACACATATATATATTATATTAACATCACCTAAGTACGATGATATACTCTCCGCACACGTCGCTTATACCTATCCTAACTGGACGTATACCTATATACATATATACTTCATATAACTACTAACTAGAAATATTAAGAAAATGTCAAATAATAAATACAAGTATTATAGTAATATAAGTATATTATACATACATCTCTTCTATTTCTCTGCTTTCTGTTATCATATTTCCCCCCCTCCATCTATTTCTTCTACCTACATTTATAAACCATTATACTCACAATATAACTATTTATTCTTATCATGTTACCTATTTTTATATAATATCTTTAAGTTTAAATGCCTAAATAGTTATTTATTATTTAATATTTGTATACACATATACGTACTTTTTTTCTTTTTTGTTTTTGGCTTGTTCTTTTCTCTATTTTGTTCCGTTTTATGTTATTTATATTCACATTACTTTTAAGTTGTAACCCATATTATGTGCATTGTGCACTTAACACAAACTGTCATTACATAATATTTTTGTAATTGGAATTTATTTCCGTAAATAAATTATTATTATTAATACTACTAGATTATAAGATTTCTTTCGCAATTACCATAAGAGTATTATATAATATTTATATATTATACATTTTCGTTTAGAGTTAAGGACCATAGTCACCAGGTGACCACCTAGTCACCTAGGCCCTTTGCTGCCAATACCAAGTTTTTCCACTCATTCCTGTTTTACGCACGATCGTATAATATTATTATGTAGGTACTTTGTGTATTTATCATTTTTATAAATGTTTGATATGAGTTTAAGTAAAAATAATAATTATCAATACCAGTTTAATTATACAATAATAACAGCTATAAAATATTATATACAGTATCTATTTTAAATAAAAATAAAAATCATTAAGGTACCACTATATATTTTATAAAAATATATTACACATATAGAATTACTATTTACATCGAATGTTCTTTCATTAACTAATAAATTACGCATTATTCTGTATAAAAATGTCTATTATATGAGTTATATTTATTTTGAAGTAAGTTACAATAAAGAGGCGTAATATTACTATGTTCATTCACCAACAAAAATCATCCCCTCTATATTGAAAAACTTGTTTTGAAGTTTTTAATTAATCTAGTTCTAACGCACCTGCTCAACCCGGCATTATTCTATCTATGTTTAATATTTTAAATATTTTAAATGATAATAATTACACTCATGCGTCTTAAAGTGCACATACATGTTTTGGAAACATGTATTTTTGTGCCTATATTAATACTATATAGGTACAAGTGTCAAAGTATCAAAATACCTTTATTTAAATTGGAGGCAAGTATAATATATTACTTTTTAATATAATACTTAGGAACCTATAAACATTGAATTTATGTATATAAGTATATGCTTATTTATATATACGATTGCAGTATATTACCCATATAATTATTAGACTGCAATATTATACATTATATTAAAAAAATATAAATTAGTTATAACAATTTAATAATATTGTGATAATATAATAGGGAAATTAAACTATATCAGTATGGAACCCAAAACTCAACAATTTAAGCCGAAAAGATGAGGTCATATTAAATAGACTTAGAATTGGGCACACGCGATTCTCCCATGGATACCTGATCGGAAAATCCAAACCCCCCATATGCCCGTCTTGCAACTTAATCATCACCGTCAAACACATACTCATTCATTGTCAACTTTTTACCCAATCCAGAGAAGAACACGCAATTCCAAACAACCTTTATGGAGCTATTGGACCTTATACAGATCCAGAAAAAATAATTTCTTTCCTAAAAAAAATTGAAATGTACAACATAATATAATTTCAATCTATTGTAAATATATAATATATAATAATCTATAACTTAAAATATTACTACTGTAAGCTAATAACCTTGTATTTGATGCTGTAACAATAAAAAAATAAAAATATTGTGATAGAATGTAAATTATAATGGTAACTTTACGAATGATTTTTTAATGTATTACGAATTTTTACTAAATAATTAATTTTAGGGCTAAAATGTCCAAAAAATAGTAAGGTCTACAAAAATTTAATTTAATGATTGATGTATAAAATAATTGGAGATGTTTTCTTTCAAAATATAAATTTTGTCGTTTAATAACAATTAACAATATTAGCATACCTATAGGAAAGTTTCAAGCTAAAATAAAATGTCGAGGGATTTATTGTATATATATATAGTTGGTATTTTTACCCTTTAATGTACTTTCTGAAGTTAAATGGCTTTTAAATTCCAATCACTATACTTAACTATTTATTGAAATACTCGTATGCATATTATACATATACTTGTACACAAAATTCAGAATAGCTATAAATGTATATGTGTGTGTATATTTTAATTAATCTGTATGTAAGATTCATGTGGTGGAAGGACAGCTGTTTTAACTTTTTGCGTTTTCGCAGCTGCTACTCAGGACATACTCATTGGTGGCATTTCATAGAGAAAAATACTAGTACACGGACGTAATAATAATAATTCGGTCAAATCAATTTTGAAAAAAATTTCTATGGTGGCTTTATACTTTTTTGAAAAGTATCATGCTGAGACCATAGAAAATATTCAATGGTAGCACAATTAATTAATGATTCTATGTTAGCACATTTTGGTTATTTGTGGTTCTAAATAGAAAATGTACTGATCAGGTATAATCATACACTATACAGTCATATCGGTTCAAAAAATTAATATGTAGACATATATTTATATTATAAATAAAAATTAGTGTTAGTATACAAACTATACATAGATAGATATTATATTATGTAAAAGTGTCTATATGCAAACGGGTGTATATGTTATATAGGTATAATTACCTAAATTGGTGAGTTTAAT
This sequence comes from Diuraphis noxia, assembly GCF_037042655.1. Taxonomy (NCBI): domain Eukaryota; kingdom Metazoa; phylum Arthropoda; class Insecta; order Hemiptera; family Aphididae; genus Diuraphis; species Diuraphis noxia. The sequence goes on from NW_028301714.1 coordinate 72,444,068, forward strand.
GAGATATGTGAATATTATTAATAATATGAAAGGTATTTTTGACACTTTATTAGTCTATATGTTGAAAGATAATTTAATTTTTACTAATTTATATTAATTTTAAATATAAAAATAGGTACTGGTTAAGTGTCTATAAACTATAGTAGAGTCAAGACTCAAGGGATTTGATGTAATAATGAACATTTTAATAACATCTAATGTAATTTCAATTGAAAATAGTTATGCGATAAAAATAATAATAATATATAGTATATAAAATATAAATATAATGATACACATATATAGTATTTACTTATTTAGTTGGTATGATATTATACATTACAAAATCAATTTACATTTATAAAAAAACTATATGCTATTACGCCTAATATTATTTGAACCTTTCTTAATAATACGAGTTATATATAATGATTAATCAGTAAAAATTTGATCCTTCATATTTGATAATACGGTGTGACGAAGATGTTATATATATATATATTGGAATAATATTGTCGTTATTTATAAAATCATATATAGGTGTTTGATAGAAATGTTGTGATTTAACCCAATCAAGGATCAAGTCTAATAGTGTCAAATGTACACGGAGCTTATGAGATTTTAAGTCACTGTTTATGTCAGAATTATAGAATTTAACATGTTTATTGATATAATATAGGATTATTAAAGAATATTAACATAGTATTAGAAAACTTTGACAGCATTACGCAAGCGTTAAAGTCTCTTTCTCAGATTATACTTCATAACATCTAAAATGAATACATTTTAATATTTCAAGAGATGTAGTAAATTTTTTCACATCATTATTATTCATATTTATACGCAAACGAATAATAACAAAATGTTTAATCATAAATATTTATGCAAATAACGCGTGGGTTACTTTTTAATGAAATTATAAAAAATGAGATTTAACTAATACTTCGTCTTAAAGCTGGTCACTTAAGTTCTATTAGAACATCGTCCATATTAATTTTAACTACTATACTGCAGTTTAATTATTAACAGTATCATGCCAGTGTATCGATAATGATATATATATATATATACAAACAATTAAATCAATGTTTAAATAATAATATATATATATATATATATATATAGGTACCTGCCTACAATAAATAATAACAAATCAATAAAAAAAAAAACTAAAATCTGTTTTTTATGATAATATTATAAATGTTTTTCGTCGGAGAATGAGTTACAACCTGTGCATGGGTTTGTCATTTAATAAAAACAATCGAACGATCTGTCGATAGACGTATTATGGAATATACATCTATTATTATCGGCAAGGACCAAGATGTAGAATAATGTTATTAAAAAGTGGCGAAACGATAAAAAATAAAAAAAAACATTACATACGCGCAGAGATTTCTGGTGAAAAAAAAGTAAATAAATAACAAGGAATTAATTCATACGAGATAAAAGTAATGGCGATGGGGCCATACGACGACGATTCGAGGCACGCGCTTGACGGCGGCATCAGCGCGCACGGACCAAACCAGTTTGACAGAAATATCGTCGTGTGTAAAAAAAAAAAATATTTTCGATATATATTAATCTCATCCAATTTATTCGGCATTATATATATGTATATTTTTACTACTTAACAGAATCCGATGGAAAGACGTTTCCATGATGAGATAATAATGATAATACTATTAATTCCTGTTTTGCCAAATTCTCGTGCGCGCCGTTGTCGTCATCGCTGTAGTGGTCCGGAGGACAAGCGGACCGTAGACGGAGCAACGTGTAGGTACGAAGAAGACCGACGGAAATAAAAAAAACGTTCAGAAAACTGGATTTCGACAGTGGCGGCGTGTTTATTTCACACGCGTTAATGGACAAGTCCGTAATAGATCGACCTGCTGGCTGCCTTATAGATGTGATTTGATGTGTGTGTGCGTGTGTATGTGTGTGCGTGTATAATATTATCTACTTGTTACTTTTTTCTTCATATTCGGTGGCGGTTAGAATATTATTACACTCAACCCGATAAAACCCACCGACGGCTGCAGTGGCGGCGCAGCGTGTGGTAACTGGTATAAGTGTATATGGTATACACACTCACGCAAAGGTAATCGGTTTGGTTTCCAGCGCGAAACGCTGACGCACGTGTCACCACCCAGTAGAACGAGTAGGGAAATAGTGAAAAAAAAATAATAATAATAAATAGTGAACCATCACATAAAAATACCTCTCATCGTCGCCTCGCGAGCAATAAATCCGGCAGACGCGTAACATATAGTGGTACACTGGTACACTGATCGTACGTCAACCGCAACGACAACAATATAAATAATACCATACTTCTATCTTCTTCTAAAAACGTATAATTTCTTCATTTGTAATCATCATCAACTACCGTATAATGAGTGAACTTACATAACAGTAAACACGATTTTATCTATACGAAACCTATAGATATACGGTACGGGTACATCGGTTACACATATAAACATATTAATAACTGGTGTTTCGCAAGTTAATGTATGAAATACTTATATTCAGATTTTGCATCCATTTAGGTATTAATAAAATCTGCGATGATTGTACCTGAGGACTACGGAGTGTTTTTATGCCGGTCCATGGAAAATTTTCTCCGGCTAATATTTAGGTCAAATAGTACATTTTCAATAACACACATCTAAAAAAAATTTAGTTGAATTTTAAACGATTATTACACCTAACAAAACCATACAACCTAATAAAATTTATTATACCTAACGATTATTGTCTGCAGACACATAATTTTGTCCATATGTATAATAAAGAAAAATAAAATAAATTATACCCAACTATTTCCATGAATATAATTATTGATGTAAATTTGAATGTAAATTAATCATTATCTCTTTGATATAATAAAAAGTATGTACTTATAACCTAAATAATTTTTGTAAACAAACTAAGTAAAAATATAACTTTAAAGATGTCATTTAATAAGTGGGGCCTGAATTTCAATGCAAAGTGCATCTTTTTTGGGTGATCATAATTCATAGACAATGCTTTCCAAGTACACAATTCGTTTCAGATAACGAGTGTTTCAAGGCTGAAAATTTTATTTTGAATTTTTTGTACATTTCGTTGTTTTTATTATTGGGTCATTTTTATGGTTTTTAATGCATATTTGTTCAATATTGTATAAAAAAAATATATAAATGGAATTTTTAAGGACATTTTTGCAGGCAATTTCTTAGAACATATACTTGTGTGGTTTTAAGTGCATTTAAATCCAAGCCCTAATGATAAGTAATAACTAAAAGATTTTGTAAATGATTTTGTAAATTTTGTAGTTAATAATAAATTAAAATGGATACTTAATAATATTGCATTTTGAAATAGACTTGTGCATATACCAGTAACCAATAATGTATTTTTTGGTTACTTAACCGTATAAACAAATATTTTTAAGTTATACATTTATAATAATACTAATTACTATTGTTTTAATACTAACTTATTATTATTATTTATATTAATATATATATATATTATTATTTAAGGATATTTTTATTTTATTACTAGGGAGATAAAAGGGAGAGGGGTGTTTACCTTAAAAAATGTACCCGAGAAAATCGTCTTATATCATAAATTATAATTTTTTAATTTATAATATTATAATATACAATAATTATTACCTACTGAAGGGTACACTATGTATCTAAATATAACAATTATTATTAATATGCTACGTTTATACCCATTTATTATTTAGTGTACATATATTTTATGTGTTAATTATTTTACGGTGCTGTACATATTTCTGTGTAGTTGGAAAATTGAAGCACGTAAACTCAATTGTATTTTTCATCATAAATACTCTTATAGTGGCTGTATCAACTCTTAAAAATACTACCTACTTTTTAGTTTTTTTTATAATTATTTATTTATATATTTTGAGACTTGATGCAAATGTGTTTCAATCCAAGCCATTATACTACTTTCATTATCTCCTATAATTTGTGTATTCTTTAAATAAGTCCTTCGATTTTATATGCAAACTATAATCTGTCTAAAAAGCGGTTGGTTTTCCAATTACCTATTATTTTTATTAGAAAAACCTGTTTTTTCGAATTGTATTCCTAGAATTTAATTTGATTAGACGACCCTATATTTTATAACTACAACATTATTTTTTATAATAGATTCATTTGATAGTAAATACTTTGAATTCAATAAAATATTATTTACCCCTCTGGGTTTGAGAATAATATTTAGTTTTTGAGTGCATCTGAGACTATTAATGTATGATTGGTTTTCACAATAATGTGTGTGTATGTTTTTATAGTGAAAAATGCTTCAAAATCCAACTTCGAAAGTAGTTTATGGTAGGAAATTATTTCTAGTCAGTACTCAAGTTGATCGAAGTAATAAATTTCTATTAAGTATCTACTTAACTAAATAATTGAAAAAAAATTGAGGAAAAGTTTATCTCTGAGACTAGTTTTTGATAAAATCAACTTTTATTTGTTAAATTTATATTTAAGAACTATAGAGACTTGAATTTTCATCCAAATAATTATAATAGCGTTTTCTGAATAGCATACATAAATTTCAAAATATGTTCGCTATTTTTGTTCTATTGTGTGCATTAGAAATGTTCTAATTATATGTTTTGTTTAATACATGTACATCTACTACGTATGGTAAAATTGTTATTGTTTTTGTATAATAAAGATTGGACATTTAAAACAAGGTTCTTCAAAAGTTGTTATTACTAACATTAAATATTAAAATAATATTGAAAATACATAGTCACGATTTTTTTATAAGCATTTCAAACTATGAAAATATGTAAATTAATTTGTATAGTTAAAAATTCGTAAAATATTTAATTTTTATACCTAAGGCTTCAACATATAATACATGGTTCCTCATACTAGTTGTTATTATAAAAACAACCAATCAAACCAAAAAAATAATAAATATGCAAACATTTTTTTACAGACATTAATTCTTGTTTAAATGTCGACTAAACTTAATATCAACGAAATATAACGGTTGTAGTTATTTTTTTGTAATTATAACAAATATTACGCCTATAAGGATTTAAAACTGCTGTTCGTTATACGACTGAGTATAATATTATTTACTGTAGGTATACAAGGAAATTTTAAGAATCATTTTTCATAACATATAATAGTTCATCACTGAAGCCGAATTTCAAATTAAATTTAATATGCGTATGGAATACGTCCATTGAAAAAGACTACTCAATGACACGACATAGTTAATCAGTTACTTACCCGCGATGTTTTCAAATATATTTTGGACATTACAGGTTTTTTGAGGCGTAATTAAGTCTTCAGATTTTCGCTGCAGGTATTTACATCATTGAATGATAATTATTGCAGGTAGATTTTAAAGTAATTCGATTGTTACGGATCATCGAACTGCGCCCAAATATCATCAATGCGTATTCGTTATACAGATTAATTTAATAGCTATTATACATGTTCGTATGTGGGTACCTTGAAAAATATGCACGTATTAAAACATGGGTACATTAAATACCGGTGGCAGTATAATAATACCATGTAAAAAAATATTTACAATTTTAGCTACTGTATCAATCGTTAAAAATATTGTATGAAAAATTAATAGGTACTTCTAAAAAACGAGTAATAATAATAATAATGATAAATAGAATCTTAAGTGAAACAAAGTTTGACCATTCTGTTATATTTTTTTATATACATTATACAATATAATCAACCAAAAAGCATTTAAATATGCGTGAAAATATGTATAAAAATTTACCTAATGTATCATTAAAATTAATTTGATCTACCTATATGCTATTTATTAAGTATATAAAATGATCAATTATTAAATACACGGTATATACATCATTAGAAATACGATTTTTTACGTCATGTAATTATATGTTTGGTAGGTATCTATACTCAAAATAACAAATATTTTTTTATCTAAAGTTAAAAAGTTAAAATCTGATCGGACTTTAAAATGTTCCAAAAATGCATATTCAAACACGTGGTTTACTCATTTCTTTAATTTCCATTACAAGTTCAGTATTTTATGATTACAATATAAACTTTATAACATAATAAAGTGCTTTATTGAATTATCTATTATTTTTATTAAGTACCTTAAATCCATTTTGTTATCGAGGTTTTATGGTTTTTTTTTTTTTAGGTTTTATTGCTGTATCATAATATTTTGAAAGACTAATATTTAAACATTTTAAATTCTAAAAATATGTCATGAGAAAAATGTGAAAAATTTAGTATATCTACAATGTACCTATATATGTATAGAAATATTCGTAAATTTAAAAAAATATCTTGTTGGTAAAATCCGTGCGAATATTAAGTGTCCAATTGTTATTGGTTATAATTTATAATATAGACCGCCCGACCTCGGTATTTTGCAAAAATGTAGACACATAGAAAACACGAATGAGAAACGATTATTTTAAAAACGAGATTTTTTTTTCGTTTTGCATTGTTATTATAAGCGGGCAAGCGGCTGATCGCTGATGCCATATAGCTGCGAGACAAGAGCACCGAAATAATAAAGAAATCATCATTGCACGTTACTATATAAACTATAAAAAAGAGGCCAATTTAGGTATCGATCGTGATTTACAGATTTTTTTACCGTCGTATACACATGTGGTTTATGTCTTAAATAAAGTTGTTAGTGGCGTTTTTTTTTTTTTTGTTATGGCGCGATTTAATATTATACGGTGCGAAGAAATATATATATATTATATATATAACACAGCCGGCTTATTATAATAATATCATATTATGCAGTATACCTCATACGTATATATTATTTATATACATCATAATATCATGTACCTACACCTATGGCTATATAGGCATCTACCTATGATGTGGAGGCTGCTGTTTTTTTACGTTTGGTCTTACGCACATCCTCCCACTAAAAACACAAGCTCGAGCTATATCGCATCCTGGGGGGAAATTTGGCAAAAAACTTAGCGGCTGCTCCAGCTCTAAAAGAATCCCACACGATTGGGAAGGGTGGAGGGGTTGTTTGCGGCCTAAACCTAAAGACAATGACCCGCGTGCTCATAATTTCCCACCTGGCCCCCGCAACAAAAACTCTGTTATTCTGTGTTCATTTTTTTCTAATTTTTTTTTTTTCATTTATTTTGTATTTTGTATTTTTTTACCTACGACCCGAAAAAATAACGATGTTATCATTTGGGACGGGTTTTATATTTATTTATTTTTTTTACTACTCTTCTCTGTGTATGGTCCCGATTGTATACTATAACTGCATGTTATAATGCGTATTATATGTTATTTGTTTTGTTCGGAGTAGGTCGTTAACTCTACGGCGGCGGCGACGACGACGACGGTTTTTTATTCTCCAGTTATAGTTATATAGTTGTATATTACATTATACGCTTGTAACCGAATTTTTTTTTCTGTTGCCCCCCCGCGACGGGAATTTCGGCACACGCCAATTAACAGTGACACGATATCGCAACGGACCTTCGTCACATGTAGGTATATAGAAGAATAGCTAGTGGTCCACCCGTATCAGCCGTCATCGTTGTTCTCCTCGCGTCATTACGCATAGCGCCGGACCCATATTATAATAATGTAGTAAACGGGTAGGCAATAGGTATATATAGTACCTGTCCGAAAATCGTTCGGCGACGAGTTGATTACCTGCGGACGTCTGACGTGCAAATAAAAAAAAACGAGACACAATGAATATATAACTACGCTGCAGGCTTAACGACTACATATTATACAAAAGTGTCTTTTACGGACACATTTTTTTCAAACACAAATATATGCAAAATATCTTGCCGTATTGTAGTCGTGTACACTGTCTACCTGCGAACAATATCGGAAAGATGGACACATGTTGTATAGTTGCGGTATTGCATTTATTATATATTTATTTATAAATAATGTATATAATATGTTTTCTTTTATTATTTATGGTACAGCTTCAACTGCTAAGGTTTATTAACTTGTAACAAAATTGAGTATTTAGAACATAGTAAAATATAATTATACAATAGATAAGTATATTATATTACATTTAGATTGAGATTAGAAAATACTAAATAGGACATTACCCGCTTGAGTGCTTATACCTATTTATGCGGAATATAGGTAGATTATACCTACACATATTATATTAAACATTAAATTCAATTATTAAATATATTTTTTATTTTAGGAGCTGACTACTTTTATAATAATTGCAAAATAAAATAGACGAACGATACAAATAATATTAACCCGCGATTTGTTATATATTAATGTAATAATTATTTTATTATGTCTATATAAATTGAATTATTTAAACAATAAATTATAAAGTTGTTTAGTGCTTCTATGATTTTAATACATAAAAACTAATTTATTGAAAACGACTTATAGTCCCGACGCAATAATATAATGGAAAACGATAACCATTTAGGTGACTGGCTACATAAATTATAGGAGTATAATCCTATATTTTTAATTTTTAGTAAGAATTCAGAATACTAATACAAAAACGTAGAGATAAAGCAAAAATGTTGATGTATTAATATTGAATATTAAATAAATAGTTTCTTGTTAATAAGTATTTCAAGTTCAGATGTTTTATAAAAATATGTTATAACCTTATAACCGTGTATTTTAACTTAAACTACCTAGTTATTTTAATAAAATAATATAAGCATAAAAAGATGAAATTTTTGTTGATTATAGTAAGTACAATAAATAATTGCGGTAAATGAAAATAAAACGCATGAAGGTACATTTACATTATATAAGTGGCCAAATAAGTACATCCTATTAAATTGTCTATGTTTATGTTGTAAAAAATCATTCCTTATGGATTAGATTAAACGACCTTTTCATCATAACATATAATAGTTTATAGATACCAAGAACCCATTCTTAAACTTCTATAAAAGAATATACATACGAATTAAATGATTTACATTAATAATAATGAAAATGTTTAAAAGTATACTTTAAATGGACTTATTAAATTCAAATAATATGATATTGTAGATTTTAAACCAGATATCTAACACTTACATTAAATGTAAGCTTTTAATTATTATTTTTGCTTATATAAAAAAAAATTAATAATAAATTTAAGGTATAAAAATTCACTGGTGCATGACGAGCAGTGGGTGTTTAATAGGTAATGATTATTAGGGTTCAGTCATATAGGCGCCAGTATCTATATGTATATGAACTATACGGTCTACAAGACACGGGCAATTAAATAACACTTATCACCTGTTAATATATGAATATAAATAGTTCTACATTTTTGAATAAAAATCAATCAAAAGCAAAATTTAATTTTATAGTAAATCATAATATTATGAGGAACATAATATAACGTTTATTTAAAATAGTAATGAAAAAAAAACTTTTTATACATTGTCTAATATATTCCTAACAATCATTATTGTAATTTGCAATTTGTAACTATAATAAAATAGCTCTCGTAGGTATGTAATCCTTTTTTGTTTTTTGAGACACTTAATTTATCTATAGGCAATAATAATAGTTCAAGAAGAAAAAAAGTTTTTTTTTCAAATACGTTGGCCACACGGAGCCTATATGATTTTCTTACTACCTATATAATCATACACAATAAAAACTGCAAAAAAATTGAATTGTATAGCCTCGAATCGGTATGTAGTCGTTAAAATTAAAGCCGTCTGTTACTATAGAATTACGAACGACACACCTCATATTTAAAAAAAAATCAAGACCAAAATAATACTCAATTGCAGGGTTATTATCTTAAAATATATAAAATTGGCAATATTATCTGCAGACAAACTAACCTAACTTGCCGTATTTCATTATTACTCATTAGTTGACATAAAATACCAATACGTATATCCCTATAATATATACGTATATACCTACCTATATCCAACTAGAAAATTTAAGAAATCTCTAGTTTTTTAATAGTAATTGTTAGAAACGAGAAATTAAGAAATATTTTTACTAGGTAGGTATAGATACGCAAATATCTACTTGAATATATTATGGTATTAATATATGAGAACTTATTTCATTATTAGATTATCTAATATGTTGTTATAAATGTGAAATTAATTATTTAAATTTAGTATCATCCTAATACCTTGTAACTTGGATGACATTATACATTTATGATTGTAATCAATTCACGAAGTATAAAACACGAGATGAAAAAAATATGTCTATAGAATTAATTTACCTTAAAAAAAGTTTTGTTACATTACAGACGTCGATATATTGGGAAGTTGTCATTTTTATCGTGTTATTTCAAGTGACACACCATAAACAATGATATTTCACCCCTTTTCGTCGATAGAAATACAGTTGGACCAGAAGCACCTTGCTGTCAATCGGAGTACATAGTACCTATGTCCTATACTGATGGTAAACGATTAAATGTGGGTTTTTATTTCAAAAGAAACATCGATTTCTTAGCTAAGATAATGTAAGGTTGTGATACGATTATCCTACCTAAACAACACTTCTTCACTATTTTTTATTTGTTTATTTTCAACATACCTGCCATTTGTTGAGTCAACCTGAGAACATTTCACACTAAAAAAATTTAGATGGAAATCAGTTATTGTTGATGAACAATAAAATACAAAAGAAATATATTTCTGAAATTGAAAACAAAGTGTGTTTATTTATTTTATAAAACGCATAATATTATGTTTACCCACCTCGAAATGACTGAATATGATGCATGTCGTTTATCTAGGTACGTCCGGTACGTGTCAAACATATTATTTGATGGGGTGCATAGGGTTCTACATATCTGGTCTATCTATTTTTAATATGCATAATATACACGCTAGTATAAGTATACATTCGTATACACTTGCAGATACTTTTGAGCAAGTTTAGAGGAAGAAATAAAGTGTTTACAGAATAAAAAAGAAATAAACATCACTGTAAAACCAATACATTTCTCGCTCCGCTCAGAATCTAATAAATGTATGTAATAATTTAAATGTTAAAAAATCTCAACAAAGAAAAAAAAAATAATAAATATTTCTTAATTTCTTACAAAGTTTGTACTTGATATTTTTTATTATATTGGCAAATAACAACTATATGTAGGTAGGTACTACTATATAGGGCAATACAACATCGTCATGTTAAAGTCATGAAACAATGTGTGGTCAACTATCATAAGTTTATCATACGTACACATTTGGATAAAAGAGTAAAGTAATTGTCTTATGATTAAACAATTATATTGGCGGTTTTGACCATAAGTTTAAAAAAAAAAATCAAACTATTTTAGTTGAAATAAGAGATTCATAATATTATTTTTGTGCAGTTTATAGTATAACACTGTATTAAATACTATTATCAGACAATTTGAAAAGTTTTGTGTGATAACATTTTGCTTGTATAAATGCATGTTCGTCAAATAAGTATTGTTCAGAGTTCTTATACTTTATAATTATTAATTACATACTTATTGTAGTCACGAATCCGTTTTTATTTCAAATTATATATATTTTCGTTTGGAAATGGACAATTCGAACAATCATTGGAAAATCATGTAAAATAGTTTTTTTTTATGGCAGATGGTTTCGGATAATAACAATAATGTTAGGTGTTTTCACCGCAGTCCAACAGTAACAATATCTAGTTTCAGATGTATTATTGAAAAAGACTTGAAATATGAAAGGTGTATTGTGTGTCGACATAAAAGGCACCAAAAACCCTTTCGTTCGGTAGCATAAAAATGTTTAAAAAAAATATGTATATATATTTCATGTACAATGTACCTATACAGTATTATTCTTTTGAAAACTGAACCACTGCAGAGTCGTGTTACTGGGTCCCTGTGGATTTCCATGGGTGCCCCCGTTGCTCTTATATTTTTGGAAATAATAATTGCATCCAACTCTTTCATATTCATTCGTACATAATATTAAGAACATTATAAACAGAATTGTAGGGCGGGATGAATGCACGATACCGATTTTATTTTGTACAACATTCTAATTCCTATGGAAATATATATAGCATTGAACAATATCATAATATAATATGTGATTTAACCTTAAATTTGAGAATTATAATCATTGTAATACAGATCATATAAATACTGTTTGATGTCCGTCTTAGAATGATTACTAATTTATAGATATTTAAAATTACAACTTGTCCTTTTTGTTATGTTAAATACATTATAGGTATATAATATAACTGTTGCAGCCATATGCAGTTAATACTTAATTCAGTACATATACATTTGTACATGTTATAATATGTATTACTTATACATGCCTATTCAATAATTATAGTTTTTTATATGGAATTCAGAACAATAGAATAATAAACCAGAAGTTGTTCATTTAATCCAATTCTCGATGGGTACTTAAGACGCATTAACACTGCATGAGTTCGTCATACGCTATACTGCGCAGTGCAAGTTATAAAACAAAAAAAGCACTGTAGGCATTCTTGAACATTGCAGTAATAAAATGCATTTGATTATACTTACCTAATGAATTACCATATATAGTTTTCTAGTATTCTACATTCTCCATGCAGCCCCAGCAATCATTTCGTTCATTTTTTGTTTGATATTAATTTTGTATATGCTTTCAACACAAATTACGTGTTAAAATTTTGATCTGCACACGGAAATCCGATAACTTATAAAGTTTCGATTTAACTATTTTCTAACAATATTTTAGTGTATAACATTATATTAATGAAGAATAGATTTCTATTGAAAAAAAATTATTTTATCCTAGTCCCTGCAGTATTTCAATTTTACATAGGTACCTGTTATAAATACATATGTTATTTACAGTTACAAATAATTTGCAGTAAACTTCGACCAATATAAAATAATGTTAACAAGGTTGGCTGGAATTTATGCGATCGCGCAGGGTTTTGTTAAAACAAAAAAATTGTTCACTCGCAAATACGAGTAGTGTAGACTTTTCCACGTGAACAGCTCCGGTGTGCGTATAAGCACCCAATGGCACGTTCCGTACATAACTGTTGGCTGTAAGTATATATTAAAACCAAGTGCGGAAAACACAATAAAATAAAAAATTAAAAACTGATCGTAGGTCAGGTCTGCGCGAAACGTGCTTCGGGTTATATTTACACTCGTAAAATATCGTTCAAAATAAATATAAAATAAGAAATCTACTATTACAGCGTACGTTGCGCTAGTAAATTTTTTTACGAGAAATGTATCAGTGTTGATTGCATTTTGTGTATGGTCTCTTATCTGGATACTTAGAAAATACCATTCGACAACATTACCACTTTTTCAATGCCTGCAGACACATGCAGATTAATACTGCATCGGATCTGGAAAGAAATACGTAGGTAGATCCCTACCTATACATATATATATAATTCATCTGTATTTGATTTTGGATAAAAAACAAACAAATATCAATATGCTCAATGATAATAGGTATCAACTAGTCACTACTACAGAAGTTTTTACTACTTAGTAATAATGGCTAGTAGCATTGATTTTATAAATACAGTATATTTTAAAATCAGTTCTATAGCATTTACACCAATATGGCAAAATCTATAGTCAATGGTCTATATTCTTTATCTGTAAACATCACAAAAAGCCACCTGTATGTGTTATTATTATATACATATTTCAAAAATTGAAATTAGTTTTATTTGATCACAAATATATATTAAATTATATAAAAATATGACCCTTTAGAGTTCAGTGTATTAACCCGCCATCATGATATTATCGAATACCTAATATAGTAGATGTAATTAATTTTGATATTCATCCTCGAATTTTAATTCCGATACAATACGTCATATACTTACTCTTAAATAAATACTAACAAAACAAGTTAGACAAATAGGTAATAAAAAAAACATACATTTGGTATTTATTTATTACAATTATAGTTGTTGAATAATCAAATAAAACTATGCATCATAGGTACGAATTATACGAATTCAGAATACGAATTTTACTATAAAATCATGACCATAAACATTTACCTTGATCTTAAATCAGGTTAAGTTAGGTTTTTATTGGTTATCTTTCATGTTACAATCATATAATATTTTATGATTTCTAATCAAATTCCAAATCGACTAAATCTACTAACGAATTTCATCTTAACTACCCTGTACCTATATTTAATTAATAATCTTAGGTAGGTATTTAAAATATTAAAATAATTAAATGACAATATAATTTTTTGAATAAATTTATTTTTAAGTTTTTTTTTCGCAAGAAAATATTTTAAATTCATCGATTTTAAAAGGTTATATTATGCAGGCCACACACCGACATGTCACTAAACTAGACAGTTTTTGTTAGATTACATTATTATGTACCTATTACTTGTGTTTAAAGATTCAAAAACAATATTGCGATAAGCTATTATTTCACAACAAAAAAAAATTAGTTTTTATAAAACTTATATGCAATGTTTTAATTGATATTACTTTTGTCCTGTAATTACATGGGATATACTGAAAATACTTTTATTATTTAACACTTGTGATTTCTAATTTGTTCTCTCGGGTACAAAAAAATGTTTGGAAACTGTAAATATTAATAAGATCGAATATAATATGTATGGTTCATTCGACTAATTTTAGTATACAAATATATAAAGTAGGTTATATAAGTAGATATATAAATATGTTATTGTAATAATGTATTGATGACTAACAACGATTGACGGTATAGTAATTTAGTATTGTTCCAATCTAAAATACCATAACAGAACTAAACAAGAAAATAATGAAGAATAAGGATTAATAATATACTTACACGGCCTTTACACTAAATATAAGTACCTAACTATAAGCATGTACCCGTAACGGAACAATATAACCGATTGTTCCAGAACGTTGTTAATAATTCTATAACGCAATCATGCGGAACAACACATAAATAAACTTTAGATTATTCGTTCCGGAACGTACATTAATGGAATTTATATAAATTTATAATAACATTTTATTTTTGCAAACGTCAAATAACTTAAGTCGTTAAATCTACAATATTATAATATTTAGGTGATTAGAAACTTAATTAGAATAATATATATTATTATTATGTGTATTAGTGTATAATTATAATGTATAAATAGGCATATTGGTATAAACAAGGATTAAACGTATTAATAATAGGTAGGTTAACCCATAACCCATGTTAAAAACAAAATATGCTCGTCTAAATGGCTATAGATGTTTACATTACAGAATCCGTTTTCACTAGGATAGCGAGGAATGAGGATCACTAAAATTCACTACTTTGCATAAACATAAGGCATAACTAGAACTAAAACTTTGGGTCGCTAAAACTATATTATACTAAGGTTACGATACAAATGACCATTTATCCTTTTATTTACGATATTCTGAATGATAAAAATTAATGATTGAAGATGAATAATAATTATCTATCTAACACGTATTTGATATTATTAAAGAAATTTTACTTGTCTTCGATTACAATTTATTAATTTATTGCCTATTATATTGTTTTTATTTGTTATAGTTATATTTGTGGGTAATTTAGGTAGGTATACATTTGAAAATCGTTTTTTTGCCATGCAATTCCGTATTCATATTTTTATTCGTCGCACACACTCGCACTATAAAAATCGAATGGTCAAAACTCAAAGTACATAATTAATCAAGTTGCTTGAGGATGCTAATACAATATTTTAGGGCACTACTCACCCCTAACCACCACCAGTTAGTTGTGCCTATGCGTACCTCCTCACTAATATATTCCTATAAAATACAGGGCGTGAAACTACCGCACCGTGACTAGCGTGACTTCCCGTTTTTCTCTTTTAGCTTAACGAATTATCGGGAAAACGCGGTGGACCACTCTACGTAAATATATTTTTTTGGTCAACGATTCAAAATGTAAATAATTTATAAGTTATAGTTTATATTAATATACCTATCAACGAGATAACTTGATATGAGGTGATATTATAGAATTAAAAAGTTCATTCAGTACGATTACGAGACATAATAACGATACATTTTCAGATTTCACAAGTGACTACTGAAAGAAACTATAAACTTTCATTAGTTTCAAAGTTTTCATAAGTTTAGAAATGTATTATTATTAGGTAACTCATATTGTGTTTGTACTTAGGGCTAGTTGTACCATCTCTGATTTAAGTTAACCGGAGTTTAATCGGCCAAATTTGCACGGTTAAATATCTGTTATCAGCTGATTAAGCATAATCGGAGTTTAACCGAAGACGGTACAACTACTACAACTGGCCCTTAACGTTGTACCTACTTATCCAGTGGCGCAACCAAGGGGTTCATAACCCCCCCCCCCCCCTCATCCTAAATTGATCCTAGTTGCGCCACTGTAGTTATCTATTATTCATGTAAAATAAGAATTTTTTTGTGACACGGGCAGGTAAGTAACCAACTTACTCACCTATATAATATATATAGGTTAGGTTAGGTAGGTTTTAAGTTTATAAGCATATAAGTATGTAAAACACATTATTAATTTGTAACAAATAATCAACAAATTGTTATATTGTTTATACATTCTATGTAAGTCACAGATATACACAGATATATATAATAAACTATAATAATAATAATTTATTATATATATCCATAGACCTTATACTATATAAGGTCTATACTCTATGTATATATCTGTGCGGATCACGGACTAAGATATAATGGACTGGCATCGAATAGTCTGGGGGAGTAAGTAGGAGGGACCGAGCATCAAATGTTATGTTCTCTTCACCTCTCCGCCATCATACAAAAGTCCGAATGATTAGAACGCCATCTAGTGGTAATATTCTACAAATAGGCCGCGAGCAGCCAGCAGCGTAAAATTGGTTATTCTTTTGATGCAATGTTTTAGTGCTTTTAGCTTTAGCCTGTTAGTACTTTGTAGTTCCATTTTCCATTGTATTGTAAATATTTGTAATTTCAAATTTATAATTATTTTGAGATTAATTTTATCAATATAATGGGCGTGTAGATAGCGCTAAAATCATTCGGACTCAAATTCCCCCCGCACTCCCGCGTCGCGATACATTTTCGGCTCACAGATATATTGCACTCGATGCCAGTCCATTATATCTTAGTCCGTGGTGCTGATATATAACGGTGTAGATAACCGTGGTATAATATAATGATATTATATATGTATGTATGTATATATATACAGTATATATGTTCATGAAAATGATATTATTATAGGTGATACGTCACCATTAAATATAGTATATTTAATCAATGAGCAGATGGTAGCTTTATTAGATATTTCTTTATGTGGTTCTGGTATAAAAGTTATCCTCTATACCGTGCATAGATAATATTATCTATCATACCATGTTCGTGTGGTAAGACGACGTGTGGTACGGCTATAGATAATGTTATCTGTTATTCATTTGAATAAAAGATAACATTACAAAATAGTAAATACAAGGGTGATGCTAATTGATAAGTCATAAATCAAAATTACAATAATATTATTAATATTAATCTTAAAAGATGAATTACTTGTGACTTGTGAGGTGTTCGAAACTTCACTCTTCAGTACGTAATTGTTGTAATCATCAGACTTGAGTTCTTTAAAAAAATATTAAGACGTTCGGCACTATAGATATCTTTAGAAATCTTCGTAAAAATGTAAATATTAATTATTTTACTGTATTTTATTAATTTATAATGTAAATATTATTACTGTACACAATTTTAAACAATTTATGTAACTATGTTGGTGGATTTAAATCGGATTCTCACTAAATTTCCTACTAAACACTTGGTGTACTGCTTTGCTTATGGATCTGGTGTATTTCAACAGGCTGGTCGTACGGATCGTGCAATGGTAGACCTAATATTTGTTGTAAACAATACTCACGACTTTCATCGAGATAATTTAACAATTAATCCAGATCATTATTCTTCGATTCGTTACTTAGGACCATCGGTCTTATCAACCGTTCAAACTTCATTTGGTGCTAATGTGTATTTCAATACACATATCACAGTAGGTAATTTAATGTTCAAATATGGCATTATAGATTTGATAGATTTTCGTCAAGATTTACAGTCATGGTACACACTATACATAGCTGGTCGGCTTCACAAGCCTGTGTTAATGTTACGTGATGAAGGATTTAGTGATTTGGTCATTCATAATCTAAGAAGTGCTGTGCATGCTGCACTACTTCAGTTACCTGAAAAATTTTCAGAAGTAGACTTATATACTGCCATTGCGGGTCTATCATATCGGGGAGATTTCCGTATGATTATTGGTGAGGACAAGAACAAAGTGGCAAACATAGTACAACCTCAAATAGAAAAATTCAGGGCATTATATACACCAGTTTTTAAATCAATGAACGATAGGCTATCCATAAATTCATTTGTAGAACAAGACAAGAGTTTGGAGAGCAAATTGTATCATTTACAAAGGTTACCACAAAATTTAAAGAATATTTTATTCAGATCTTATAAGAACAAATTGAATAATGACAGAATTTTAGAAGAATTAGCAAAACAAGATGATGTCAGTAAAATTGTGCGCAATGGTATTAGTAGAATAGTATTTTATTCAAGTCTTATGCAAAGTATAAAAGGAATACCAACAGCAGGATTACTAAAATCTGTCATCTATAGCTATAGCAAATTAAATAAAATGGTTAAATCTATGTTATTTTAACTGATTAGATTACTTTTATGAAAATAGTATTGTTATGTTGTTATATAATTGTATTTGTATTAGGTTAGTGAAATTAAACTTTATATTATTGATATAAAAAAAAATTATACGCTTATAATTATTTTTTAATTATCAAAATGTTTTTCATTGCATTCATACATATAACAATGGTTTAAAAAAGATAATTTTATTTTTTTGACAATAATATTAAGTAGGTATGACAAATTACAAAACAATAATATGCATTATTTGTTATACATTTATAACTTCAAAAACTGAACTACCTATCTACCTAATTTAATTATAAATATAACAATTTTTTTATCTTATATGTTATATGAACTTTTGCTAGGTTGTGCAAACAACCATTAGCTAATGGTCCCTTAAACAAGACTTAGTGCACATAATATACCGTATACACATTGACGCTATGGTGATAGTGATAGCCACATCACAGTGGATGATTTTCGTATAACTATTGAATTGTTTGTTTGATTTAAGTGCTTACATCTTGAAGTTTTTAAACTTAATTTGATTTTGTTTTAATTAATTATTATTCGTTATTTAATATTTAAATAACCATCTAAATGAATAATGTCCGAACCAGTGGTAAGTGCAATGATTAGAGTCATTGGTGAGATGATTGTTTTGAAACAAAAACAAAAAACTAAAAGTAGAAAAAGAGAATGGGTAAGAAAATGGATAGGAAAAAGATGTGCCTTAGGAATTTCCAACACTCTCATTAAGGAACTTGCTGCAATGCATGCAAATATGCAAGGAAAAATTATGATATATGCATCAAAATTTGAAAATATGCAAAAAATATATTATAATATGCAATTTTTTCTATAAATAAAAAAACATATTTACAATAAATTAGTATAAATATTTCGTTAAATTTTATTTAAGCTGTGTGATAAAAAATTAATACTAGGTATATAAATATGAGATAGTAAATGATTGGTAGGTGTATTGATTATACGTATATTGATAGTCAGGTGATTTAATCCCTAAATAACCTGTAAATTTATTGCATTGAACCATTTGAACCACCAAAGTTTTTTAAATATTTTCGACATCCAATCTCTGTCCTCCGACATTAAAAATATTTACCTTACTAATTACTATATTACATATTTAAAATATTTATCTTACTATATTATTTAAAATATTTATCGATCGAAGTTTGTTTTTTTGCGTCAAGTAACTCCATAACCATATTTTCATATGAATAATGCTGCTCAAAACCTATTTCATCCGCCTGGTGCTGAACAGCTCTCCTAAGGATACTTAAAGCTTCTACAATTTCCTTGTTTGATGGCGGTGCCAAGGGTGCCTCGCTGTTTTTTTCTTCATCATCAGTATTGGCCCGTTCAATTGTTTGAGGATTCATTACCGCATTACAAATCTCTTCTTCTGTTTGAATCTCTGCCACATCGAGGTGTGAGTCCACATCAACCCAATCGCCATAAACTTCATCCGAGAGATCGACTGGTAATGTTTTCACTCCCTTAAAACAGCGTGGGTTCTGACTCTTACCTATTACCATCAATTTTCGTTTTTCCCCGTTCTTGGTGACACAACACATAATTGTGAGTCGCTCTTTGCTCGTTTTTGCCCCTTTAGCTTTGTCATTTTTGAGTGCGTATGTGTGTTCAGGTAGACGGATAACCGGTGTATATGTCAACTGACCTTCGTCTAATTGTTTCAAATAACTGATGTACTGTTTCAATAATCCGATTTATTTTAAATGTTCTAATATACGGGCAATCCGTCCCGGTATATTTAGTTTCAATAACGCGATTGTATCAATAATCCGTGTTTCTAATAAGCGGCTTCTACTGTATTTGGTAAGCAATCTACAGAAGTTGAGAGAGGTGAACTAGATAAATTACGAACACTACGAATACGTGCTTCGTTAATTTTTAATTGTATTTCTTGTTGTAAGACAAGAGCCTCTTCTAACGGAAGTTTGGACAACTGAAGACCAATCAGTTGTCCAAACATACCAAACTTATTATTTTATGTGTGTGATGATGAAACTTCTCTGAGTGCTTTAACTGCGTCGTTTAAAGAAGTATCTATTTTTTTTTTTTTATTAGATTTTAAAAAGTTTTTTGATCCTTTCGAATATTGACAGGTGTTGAAGTGATATGTTCTTCATGTTCTTTTTCATTATTCGAATTTGAGGTTTTATTTATACATTCTACTTCTGCCATCTGTAAAAATAATATTAATTATTGTATAATATCTGCAAAATTTACATATTCATTTTTAACTATAGTTATATTCTTATTTAATTTTAAAGATACAAAAAAACCAAAATGAGTGGAAAAATATTTCAAACGAATTTGATATCAAATGGAATTTCCCATCATGCATAGGAGCACTAGACGGGAAGCATATAGTGATTCAATGTCCACCAAATACTCACTCACAATATTATAATTATATGGGTATTTTAGTATTGTATTACTAGCTTTGGTTGATGGTAACTACAATTTTACATGTGTTGATATTGGCAGCTACGGGAACCAATCAGATGGATGGATTTTCGCCAAATCAAATTTAATGAAAGCAATTGAAAATAGTAAATTAGAAATTCCTCCTGAAAGTGTGATATTAGGTGATGAACTAAAATATAACTATTACATTTCAACTAAAAACCTATCTGATGAAACCGTATCCTCGTAAATTTCAACAACCAGTCAAAGAAAAAGTGTTCAACTACAGATTATCTCGTGCCAGACGTATAGTTGAAAATGCATTTGGGATACTCTCAAGTCGTTTTCGGGTTTTCAGAAGACCCAAAATTCTTGCACCACACACCACAATAACACTTATAAAAGCTGCATGTGCATTGCATAATTGGATTAGAAAGAACAATTGTGAACCTTGCATAACAGTTGATGTAGAAGATCATGAAAATCAATGTATCATTTCTGGAAATTGGAGAACTGGTCAAAGTTCTGAGAACTTATTACCATTATGCGCCACACAAGAGAGAAACTTTATTCAAGGAGCTCGTCTTAAGCGAGATGGACTTGCTGATTTTTTTATGGGAGATGGGGCTGTTCCCTGGCAGTACAATATGATTCAATAAAGTATTATTAGTTTAAGTTGAATAATCATTAATGTATAGTTAATATAATTAATATAATAAATAATAGTATTAATACCTAATCAATATAATTAATGTATAAGTATTTGAATAATGTAATAAAATAAACATATTATGAATTACCTAACCAATCCAGTTTGTATATTATAGATAATATATAATCACTTAAACTTAGGTAGATGATACAAATTTTTAAACCTATTTTCAATTTTTTAAATCTAAGAATTAATGATTTTGTCCAAGGTACATTCATACCACTTTGGAAAGAATGTAATTTTTTCAGACCTTAATACTAATTTTTTGTCTGATATTAATTATAAGACCAAAGTACAATACTCTCCCTATCTATGAAGTACACAAATCAAATTAATAAAATAATCAACTCATCAAGTTTGATTCAGTCTGCATATTTAGATCAACATTTTTTCTTAAAAAACTGTCGGCATATGAGAACCATTGTAATTTAGGCTTATATATATCACTTGTCCCAGATCCTGTTCTCATAGATTTGTTTATTTTCGCAACTTCCCGGTTGTACGTACCACGAATACTCCTAATTTTCGCACGAAGTTCTTTGATGTTGGCAAGACAAGACCTGATATGGGTAACAATTGTTCTTCGGCTGCATCTCTTTTTAATCGGTTATGAAAATCTGGTATGGTCTTATTCCACAAACATGGATGTTCTTCATAGCTTTTAAGAGATTCTATAATGTCAAATAGCTTAGAGGACATGACTATTCACTATAATTTATGATATTTAAAATTTAAAATTAACCGATTACACTCTAGTAGACACGTGCTATCACTATGATAACACAATAGATAACACTATGACAGTTTAAATGAACAGTGTTTCCACGATAACAGTCTACGATAGGTGCTGTGATGCAAGCGCGATAGTAATGCCAACTATCTAGCTCAGCCATAGACATAATAAGATCTTATTATGTCTATGAGCTCAGCAGATAGTGTGACAGTACTATCATAGTGTCATGACAGTTACTACCAAATAATTTACACCATGACAGTTCCTTGCCAGTGACTGTCACTGTCGTGACTGCGACTATCAAGGTTTACTGCAGATAACTGCCAATTTTACTGCCATGTAAATGAGCCTTAAACAGTTTGGACATAAAATTATCGCCAAAACGGGTTTTAATAAACTGTTTGCTATTGGTACCTCCGCGAAAACGCGCTTATAGATAGCATTAACTGCTTCTTCTAAGTCCGACGCGTGAATACTAAATAGCCTATGTGAAGTGCGAATCAACAATGGGTAAAGGTCGAGCAGAGCCAGGAACCCCAAAGTATATAGCGAACAAGATCAAGTCAAAAGGATTACAAAAGCTGAGATGGTTTTGTCAGATGTGCAACAAACAGTGTCGCGACGAAAATGGATTCAAATGTCACACAATGTCCGAATCGCATCAACGGCAACTGTTATTGTTTGCAGACAATGCGGGACGTTACCTGAGTGAATTCAGTTATGAATTCTCCAAGGGATTTTTATTCCTGTTGAAACGGCAGTTTGGTACCAAAAGAGTGAAAGCGAACAAAGTTTACCAGGAATACATTTCAGATCGAACCCATCTGCACATGAATGCCACTCAATGGACAACTCTAACTGGATTTGTCAAATGGCTAGGGAAAACAGGTACTTAATCATACATAAATATAAAGTACGTAATGATCTGTATTTACTTTCTTAAAAGTATCTATAAATCTTGAATAGTTTTAATTTTAAATTGTTTTCTCTCTCTCTTTATTCTTTAAATTATTATTATTGTTCATATGAATTTGTGTGGTAATAATTCATTTTAGTACCTACATGTGTTCAGTACTCGGTACTTGTTTTAACATTTAACTTATGTAGTTATGTGGTACTAGTATCCTCCCCCCCCCCCCCCTCAGCAGTGGCGCCGAACTATTTTTTTTAGGTGTGGCAATGGACATTAATTTATACCCATCCACCTACTTCTTCACAGTATGAAAAATAAGACGTAGGGGCAGAGCCCCCCACACCCCCTAGACACTAGCGATTTTTAAAACTACAAAATATTATTTTTACAAAAAAATTATATTATTTATTGTGTTATTGCATTATTTAATATTTTATTATATATATTATTACCTATTAACATAATATTTTTTTTAGCACTGTACTGTATGATGTAAAAATATTAATAACTGATTCAGAGTCAATGTCAATATAATTTTCACATGATATTAACATCAGACAGTCCACTTTTTCTTCTGCCAAACTACCTATCAAATAAATCTAAATTGATATCTAAATTTATATAAAATTATATTATCCTTGTAACAAAAATATATTATCTCGGATAACACCAATAGTTTAATACTAACAAGGTATCGTATATTCGTGTATATTATGTTAAACTCTGTATCGTTTACGTAAAATACCGTGAACTAGCTGTAGCTGCTGTTGTAAGTTTAGAAATTAATTAGGTATAATATTGGTAATTTATCATAATATTAAAATATAGTTATTTGCTTTTTACACCCTAGGACCCTCTGTAATATTATGTCGACTGCTCCATCATATCTTAATTATAAAGTTGTAGAATTTTTTATACATGTACACCACCAATGTTAGAGGGTACCTACTACCCACCCCCTAAATTAGGTTCGGCACCATTGCCCCCCAGTAGAAAAAAAATGTTGGCAGCGTTTGGGTTGGTTTTACCTATACCTATATTCCTCTAGTAAAAATTTTTTACCGAAGTTCCCCTCAGTAAACATTAATTAAAATAACATGCTCTATAGGTAATGACTATTTTATTTTAATTTATTATCTTAAAACATAAATTAATTATTTTTCAGTTTCGAATATTTTTGAGTAAATGAGCAATTATATCAAAATAAAAATTAAATAGGTATCAATTGCATTGAAATTAACATTATATGTTACAAATACATTTTAAATTAGTTCCTATACTATATTCTTAAGCTGTTATTTGTTTATAAGGCATTCATGTTTGATACATTTTAAGGAAAAATATTTAAGTTAGGTTACAATACACATAAAATAAAAACGTTTTTATTTGAATTTTGTTATTTTTCAATTATTTATTATAATAAATTTATTATTTACATATGTCAATTGTTTTCTAATTTATTTTCAGGTAAGTGCGTGGTTGATGAGACAGATGAAGGCTGGTTTATAACATATATTGACCGTGATCCAGCGACAATCGAACTCGAAGAAAAAATGAGAAGAAAAGAAAAAGCAGAAAAAGATGATAAAGAACGTGAAACAGATTTTTTACAACGTCAAATCCGAGAAGGCCAAAAAAAAGAGTCTACCGAAAAACCATTAAATGATGACAACACAAAAGAACTTATCAGGGAAGAAGATGCAAAATTATCTTTGAATTTAAAAATTGATGCTTTTAAAAAACCATCTGTTGCTTCAATTAAAAATATATTGAGCAAAGCCGGTTCTGACCGCATGTCTATGATATCTAAATCAAGCAGTCGTAAATCTGAGAAACGAAAAATATCTGCTCTTGAAGAAATTATACAAGAAGAGACAAAGAAAAAGAATTACATGAGAAAAGATTATTGGCTATTAGAAAATATTGTTGTAAAAGTGACCACTAAAACCTTAGGTCTAGAATATTTAGGTAAAAAAGGTGTCGTTATCAAAGTAATGGACAAATATGGTTGCATGGTAAAATTATTTGAACCAAGAGTAAAATTAAAATTGGATCAAAATCATGTTGAAACTGTAATACCAAATGTTGGAGGTAGAGTAATAGTGGTGAATGGTATGCATGTTGGACGAGAAGCAGAACTTATAAAAATAGATGCAGATAATTTTTGTGCTGATGTCAAACTCAAAAGTGGACCAGCTACTGGTAAAATATTAACACGTTTACCGTTAGAAGATCTGTGTAAACAGCATATAGCAGAATAGTAATTTTTAGTGTTTAGTAATACAACAAATTAATTGTAAATAATGTGTACATTTAAAGAAAATAAATATGATGAGACTAAAATACCAAGTACTTTATTTAAATATTAAAAAATAAAAATGCATCAAACATTCAAACAAACTGAAAGAATACCTTTTATAATCAACTAAACCCATGTACAGGTTCAAAAACAATGTTCAGCAATTGCTACATTTGGGTATTAAGGTAGCCCATTAAGATTTCTTAAGAGGCTCATTAAGGTATTTTATGTGCTGAATAACCAACATCAGATTTTTTTACCATTAATTGTTATAACTACGTTTGCAGCACCTGTTGAAGCTATTAACAATAGACTCATAGTGGCTTTTCTACGTTCTTTAATTCAGTGACAATAATTTTCTTGTATTTTGGGAATAATAGATTTTACTTCGTTTCTACATGGGTATACTGACTACAAGAGTAAGATAGTAATATATTACAGTTTAAAAAAAGTTTTTAATTCAAAAATAATTGTACGATAGTAATGATAAAATAATTTTCATTAATAAATAGTTGAAACATTATTACTTTCCACTCTCCAAATTACAGTCATTAAAATACTAATAGAATGACTAAGAGCCATTCTTACAATGCTCGGTTAGTGCCTGATAACACTAACCGGAAGAATTTATCATGAGTTAACCGATAGAGTTCTACCGGTTAGTCTTAACCGACACTTAACCGGACATTGTAAGAACGGCCCTAAGAATTGAATGAAATAATAATAATATTTAAGACAGTATTTTGCTGTAATTTGTATTGGAATTTAACTAACTTCAAAAATTAATTTTCACTGTATTATTTGACTTTAGAGTATTACATAAAGTATTATTATTCAAAAATAAGATCTCACAAGTATGAAAGTGGTATATAAATTATTCATACTTCCAAAAGAAGAAAACCATATTTTTAAATTTTGTATCAATTTTGTATGGTATATATTTGTCACAATATAGTATTATAAAAATTGTACATCATAAATTCTTGTTGAAGGTGATAAAATAATATTTAACGAAAACAAATTAAATTGTTTATTGGCCTTTCTTTTTCTTTTTCTTTTTTCCTGACTCACCTATAAAATTGTTTAATATGAACAATAAATTTAAAGTAAATTTAGAAAATTTTTCATGCTGGGTCTACTTACTAGTTGCTTCGCCTACTGAAGTGTCAGCAACAATAGATTTCTTTTTCTTTTTAGGAGAATTTTCTAGAATGAAAAAAAATTTATTTAAAACTAAAATAATCTACTGAAAAAGTATTTAAAATAATAAGTTCACATATACAAATATAATTCACCATCCTACATAAATAACACGAGTGTTACAAAAATGATACCAAATTATGAATATTAAGTTTGTTGACTTTAAAATAAAAACATTTAACAGTAAAAAAGTAAGTAAATAATAAAGCAATTCATCATACCAATAGCCTCAGTCTCTTCTATCTGACTCTTGTTTTTCTTTTTCTTTTTATCAGATTCGGCTAAAAATAAAATGATAATTAATTACATATAAAGATTGTAATTATCTGTGTACAACATCTACTTACTAACTACTTCTGTATCTGAAATATCAGCAACATCTGACTTCTTCTTCTTTTTAGTCACATTTTCTGAATTAAAAATAATATAAATATCCAAAATTAGTAGGATGTAAATGCTCTATATTACCAATCAAAAAATATTAAATTTGAGTTCAGTAAAACAAATGTGTGATATTACTATTAATATTATTGTAATTTGATTAACAATTAAACTACAAACATGAATTTATACATTTTAAAATTACTTGGTGGATGCAGAATAATTTAAATACCAACATACAGGTACAGATTGTTAAAAGGTTAAATTCTCTATAACATTGAAGCTGCCACTCAAGATAAACTATTGCAAATGTAAGATTGTATTTTGTTGTTAATTATACTATTTTTACAAATTATGTAACTGCTAGAATACATATTAATAATTAGTCTTTTGTGTCTATATAAATCATCTACTTAAATTTTGTTTATTGATTAATAGATTGTTAGAATTAACATATCATAAAATATGAAACTCCAAATTGAAATCAAAAAGAATCAGACGTAACAAATTCAAAAATAAAATTCAGAATTTGATACATCAATAGTATTTAAGTAATATATGATTATGTGGAATTATTATTATCAGTATTATTTTAATATCACAATAGACAGTCCTAGTGCGTCCGGTGAACCATGTGTGTTAACTGTTGAGTAGTTTATAGTTTTTGTTGTTTAAGTAATAAAAGACTCATAGTATTTGATATATTATATTTGCTTATGTTTATTAATTGCCCACAACCCATTAAAAGTTAAATAATATTGTATTAACTTCTACATTTTATGTGGTACTATAAAAAACAAATGTTCAATATATAAACTATGCTAAATATTAGTTCATTGTCTCTAACCATCAATTAGTATTAGTCGTATTTTTTTACTAGTTTTTTCTCCAGACAATATACTTTACCCAGAGCTAATATTCTTAAATACTATATTGAAACATACCAACGATAAACTCTTCTTTTACTGGCTCTTCTTGAAGTTCTCGCTTCTTCTTTTTCTTTTTAGATTTTGGTGTTTGTTCTTAAAAAATATACAAAATTAAAATGTAGTTATAAACAAATAAATAATAACATATGATAAATAAAGTATCTATTGATTTATTTGAATAAAACTTTGGTTATTGTCTAATCAAAAACCAATAGCCATATCTTAAACAATTTCAATAGTATGTAGTAGAGTATTTTACTGCTAACTTGTTTTATTTACCTTCGGTCAATATTGATTCACTTTTTACTGTAACATCTGCACCATTGTCAATGGATTTATCCCCACCATTAGTTTGATCCTTGTTTTTTTTCTTTTTCTTCTTAGGGGGTTGTTGGCCTATGGTTTAAATACAAATTGTGAAAAAACAAAAAAAAGTTTTTAAACAAACTTACCTTCAGTTTCTTGTTTGATATCTTTTACTGCTGCTATTTCAGAATATTCTTCTTTTATATCTGTGGCTTCTATTTTACGTTTATTGCTAGGTATAGTAGAATCGGCCGCAGCTGAATACTGTACTATTTCTCTAAATATATAATAATGATAAAGGTAAAATGAATAATTTTAAAAAAAAATCATAATATTTACCTTTTAACTTGATACTTTTCAAATTTAGCTTGAGCTTTGGCAGTTCCGCTTATTCTGGTCATAGAACCTTCTTCCATAAGACGAAGTTTATATTCTAAATTGGCCAAATGATTTGTACCTAAATCTAAATTAATTGTTTCAGATTCGCCAAATGCATCAAAACGTGCAGCAAGAGCAACTTTAGCTGCCAACATACGAGACATCTATAATTAACAACAATAATAGAGATTAAAATTAATAAAAACATTATACTTTTTAGTTTACAGTAACATTTAACATACAAATTAATGTTATATGGTTTAATATTTACTTTAGCAATTTTACTTACTCTTCCTTTAACTTTAGCAGTTGCTCTTCCAACCAAACTGGAATGATAAATAAGACCATATTTCGGAGTATCATGTTTTTTTTTCAAAGCTCTAAATAATGCTTTTTCAGCACCACAAAGTTGAATTGTAGATGCAGGCATTTTAGCAACATTTACCAAAGATCCTATAAATCAAATGATAAATAAATATCAAAATAGTTAAAACTAATCTAGAAAAAAAATTACCTCCTTGTGCCAACATTCTAGCACCAACTAGATCGCCAAGAAGTACAGTTACATTGGGAGCTACAGCCATCATTCGAGACTTTAAATAATCAGATAGTGATGTTCGGTATGTGGATATATCTAATATCTATAACAATAAATAAACAATATTTCATTACTCTAAAAATTTATACATTTTATCATAATAATTTTTAGTAATTTAAAAAATTACAACAAATTGTAAATTACCTCATCACACATTTGTACTATATGTTGTATATCATCATCAGCAATCTCAGTTCCCATGGATATTTCAGCAGCAGTTTTAACTTGATCTTCTAATGCAGGACTTAAAATAGAAGATAAATCTATTGATTTGGCATTTTCTCTCATACCTAATCAAGGTAAAACATTTATAATATTTGATTTAACCATAAGTACAAGAAAAAAATTAAAACTTAATATATTTATATAGATTACCTTAACCTGCTGATTAGTTTATTGCTTAAAATATGTCAAATTTCTTTGTTTTTGATGGAATAATAACTTTTTAATAAAGTTAGGTACTTATATGTTGTAATTGTAATTCAAAGTTTCTCAAAGTACCCATACAATATACAATTTACATCAATTATATCTATTTATTTTAAATTTTCTTTATTAATGTAGATAACTTGATGATACAGATATTATTTTTAGGGAATGATAAACGATACTAGAGTAATAGCTAGGGCAGAAGACTTGAAGCATTTGCATATTTGTTTTGCAGAATATGATACAAATACATTTCATGCTTTCAAAAACCTAATTTTGAAATTTTATTGTGCATATTAATGCATATTTTTGGTTTTTAAGGCATATTTTACACTTTTATATGCTATTTTATACCTTTTGAGACATATTTAAATTAAATCGATTTTTCTACAGTGACATTTTTATTTTTTAACAATACAATCAACATTTTTGGATTAAAATTTATTTATTTTTAATTTTTGTCATATAATATGGCTTTTGACTGTCCATGGGCACACATTTTTTGTAGAAGAGATAATGATTTAACGTCTTACACTATACCTGTGACATCACCACCACAGCTTTGTATGCACCACGCGGGCTTTTATTTGTTTAGTATTTATTTATAAAACATTTCTAGACATAACAATAATCGGTAATTTTCTGTTATCCCTACTACCGCGACTCTCAATTCTGTTATTTCGACTACTATAGTATTATCCAGATAGTTCCGTATTTTAATAGGTACATAATACATTAATACACATCATGAATTGCCATTTATGTAATAATGTATATTAGTATAACGTTTATCAATGTTTAGCAATCACATAAATTAACACAGCAGTGGAGAGTTATAGTATAAAACCACGATTTAAGATAGTACTAATATAAATTGTGTATAAAACATAAAATCATCACAAAACGTCAAATTACATATTCTAAAATTATTGCAGCAGTGGAAAGTTATTATAATATAAAACAAAAAGTCATCAAAAATATCAATTAAACGTCAAGCGGTAGTAGGGATAACAGAAAAGTACCCAATAATCAATATTTTAGTATTTTATTTCATTCAGTTCTGCAAAATGTACATTTGTTAAAAAAAATTAAATGCATATTATGGAGTTTTTAATTGCATATTTAGAGCTCTTTTAAAGTTACAAGTCTTCTGCCCTAGTAATGGTGTATCTGATAAACCCAGGAAACATAGAGATTTTAATTTGTCAACAGTATTTTTCATTTAAATGAGCTGAATAGTAATTTTTAAAAGGGCTATGAATATTTTATTTTACTAGTAATGCTGAGTAATTTTATAATGCATTAAAAGCAAATATGTAAATTTAACTTAAAAAAATTAACAAAATGAAAAATATAGTACTCCATACATTTTTCTGATTTAAACTTACCAAGTGTTTTGATTGTTTTAACATATTCTAAATTGTCAGTAAGAATCTTTCCAAGTTCTGGGAAATGCCAACCATACCATTCTCTACATCTCATTATGTAGTTATTTACTTCTTTATCAAGTTCATCTAATAGTCCGATTGCTTGAACTATCATTGTATCAATTTTGTCTGGGCTAAATTTTAGCTTATAGCGTGATAAACTGTAAAAATAAAACTAATGCTTGAACTCAAATAGAAAAAAAATTACTAAAACAAAATATACATTACCTATGGGCAAGACCTAAGGACATAGCGGTTAAGTCTTTCTTAGGAAGGCCAACCAATAAATTTTCGAATTGAGACCGAATGCATCGTAACAAATCTGCTGCAGAAGAACTTGAAACACAGCTGATATTAAATTTTTCTTTAATAGCAGCTCCCAGTTTTGGGTCAGCTACCATTAATGAATCGCTACTATTGACATGCGACTTAATAACCTGTCAATTAAAACAACAGTATTAAAAACCAATAACAAAATAGAATCTAAGCAATACTAATAAAAAATGTATTCTAACAATAACATACCTTCTTCAAAGATTTGCATAATTTTCCTTCGATTAATGAAGCAGCTGATGCTAATGCTTCTGTAGTGTCATCAAATTTTTGAAAATGTTTCAATTTAATTCTGTAATCAATTATTTAAATATTTACATAAATGATCAAGTTGTTATTATATGTACTTACAATTAATAGTAGAATTGGCAACAAGTTATAGTTAAAATAATACCTATCTAATGATTGTGTATATTTCATAACTAAAAAAATTCCATTAGCCTAATTTTACAAGTTAATTAATAGTATAATTTTATCTATTAAATGTCCAAGAATATGATGAGTAATGAAACTAATAATATTATATTAGTTTTCAGAAGCAACATTAAAACAGTCATTTAGTATCAGATGATTCAGATGTAAACATTACCTATTACCTTCATAAAGTACAAATCAGAAATATGTAGATTGTTTGGTTTTAAGAATCTAGAACGTGCTGATCATACTTCAAAGTGAAAACACATCATCAAAAATAGTGCCTATATTTGAAAATTCACTTATATGTCAGCTTGGGTGACAGGAGTTAATTTGGTGATTAGCTGAACAACCAGAGTTTTCAGATACATGGATTAATTAAAAAACTAATAAATCAATCACCATGCAACAGCTTAAATTACTTATCTAGTTCAAAACGAAAATTCTTACTCTAAACTTTTAACTAGGTACAAATAAAAAAAATATTAAAATTAGTTTAATTAACTACATTCATTCTTAGATTGCAATTGACACTAAATTATTTATTGTCTCTGTGAAATCTAAATGAAAACAAAAAAGTAGGAACACATAGTTACATTTTAGTCGTTGCTTCAGGCGACTCGAAGTGGCTGTACAGATCGCTGACATTTTTCAATTTGTTTTCATCCAGCAGCTGAAACACGAAAAGTAACATATTAAATTATTTTCGACATTTGTGGATGAACGTAAACGTGGTGATGAAAAATGTCGCTTATAAAAACGCTAGGATACCTTAAATATAGCGTATCCGGCAGAGGTTTCGAATAAAACCAACATATTTGATGTTGTTTTGGACCATCAACTGTTAAAAAACCATACAAAACGAACTAATCGTAAAATATTAAAAATTGAATCAACAACTACCTACACTTGTTCGCTAAAAGAGACATGGTACACGGCGCACGCACATGTTCGGTTAAGGTTTTCAAACAATATTGTAATGTAATGTATAATAACTAGAAATTGTATTTAACATCCTACATTTTTTAAGGTTAATGCAACCGCAAGTCATGGAGGAAAAATGTATACAGTGGTGACCATTGACCTATTATAATAGGTCAATCATGGTGGTGACGATAAACTTAACATTTTTTAAACGTGGTTGCCTGATAGTACCACAGAATAGATAAAATAGTACCATAGTTTATATCATGGTCATATATCTTCTCTACATCGTGGACCCATAGAAAATAATATATTATACTTATCTATACGTGGACCATGATGGTTTATACTATTTATACTTTATAGTAGCTATAATATATATAAATAATATATAAAACATATCTATGATAATATATAAATATTATTATAATAATTAATAATATAATTTTATATAATCTGTGGTACTATCTAGTATCTTAAATCATGAGTTGTATATAAATATTGTTAGTATTATTGAAAATTTGAAAATACCACAAAATACGATTTAACTATTTAAGATTAAGATATTTATCTTATTATCTTGAAAGGATGAAAGGTATATATCATCTTAAATCGTGCCACTTAACTACTTAAGGTCAAAGGGCTAAAGTAGTAAAGTAACATTTAAGTAGGTAGACACTATTACTACAGAATATATGAAATTTCATCAATCATTTCATCTCTGATGAACAACTTAGACAAGTTACAACTCACAAGTTAAGCACTACCTCTACCATCGCTATACTGATCCTGAACACTGTAGGTATCGTTTGGGTCACTGTAATAGATGTGTTTAATTT
Organism: Diuraphis noxia; assembly: GCF_037042655.1. NCBI lineage: Eukaryota > Metazoa > Arthropoda > Insecta > Hemiptera > Aphididae > Diuraphis > Diuraphis noxia. The sequence goes on from NW_028301714.1 coordinate 72,478,017, forward strand.
ATAACAATTTATAAATTGTAAAAATTCAATGATATTTAACCACCATAGCATACGAAAAAGTTTTCTGAATGTTCTATTTGTCAGCATTATAATTATATTAATATTCTTAAATTACAAAAAAATAACGTAATTCGTTATTCTTAGTTTAAGTGGTCTAATCTCGTCCAAATTTGAACTTAAATTTATATTAAAAAACATTTTAGATTCTAAGCCGATTGATGGATATGTTGATTTGTTTTTTTTTATTTTTACAAAATAGGTAGTTGAAAATTGAAATAATGCTTTGATTTTCAACTTTTGTAGCTTTTCCAGTGAGAAATTGAATCTAGTTGATAAAATTGATAGATAAGGTTAAGCGATTCGGCATGGTGATTTTTAAATTTTTCCCCTATTTATCCCATTTAACCCCTGTAAAGGTTGAATTTCGAAAAATCCTTTCTTAGTGTGTGTTTGCTTCACAAAACTACTGTCCAAATTTCATACTCATAGATTCAGCAGTTTCGTCTAGGCGATGATGAATCACCCAAGACAAGTAATTTTATATTATAAATATAATTATAGATATTTGCATTTAATATTTAAGTATAATAGACAATGTCATAGTATGTTCTAATCACTGTGCAGTGTGCAAGTGACGTACACTGCTGTACAGAAAAAAGCATTACCCACTGGCCCTTTTTTTATATAGAGTTACAGTTCTTTAATTCATATGAATATTTATACTATAACTTTTAACCCTCAACTGATCACAGATCATTTTTATTTATATTTTTGTTTGTTTGTTATTTAACCTTTATAAATTTACTGAGAAAAAAGGTGTTCCCTTAGGAAAATAACTAGATGAATGATGCATTTGATTATTGAGGGAAAATTAATTGTTTCTTAATAATTTTAAGGTTGCAAACATTGCACAATGTGTAATAAGAAATTAATTTCAGTTTTTCAACCTCAATAGTTGATCGAAAAAATTTATTGTATTTAAATCTGAATAATAAAAATAAAATATTAATATTTTATTTTATTTATTAAACTGATATATAGGTATATATAACAGTACCTAATTAATAATTATAATAAAAAGGAAACAATATTTGATAAATTATATATTTTATCTAAAGAATTATTATTAATTCAATTAATTCAATTTATATCAAATAGTGGAGAAACAATATCAAAAGAACAAAACATATACAGACATATACAAATTAAGCATTATGTTAAGTATTTATTTATTTAAATTTGTTGTTGATTATAATCTGATTCATTGGCAAAAGATATCACCGTACAGCTTACATTATTTGAAAAAAATTTAAATCTGAAAATTAAAGATATTAATTGTTATTACTTTTAACAGAATTATTCATGTAAATATAATCTTACATTATCAACAGCATTGTCTGCTTCATCATCATCACTAATATCATCTCCGAATTCAATATCTTCATCCAGTCCATCATCAACAAATGTGACTGTGTCATTGATGCGAACTGAAAATAATATATTTTTATGTCAATTATATTTTAAATATTTTCAAAAGTAAATGAATTAAACTATTTTTACCAGTTTCTGGAAATTCTCCATATGTTTTCAAGTTACGAGCTTCATCTGGCGTGTACTTCAAAATTACATCGGCTTTTGTGTCTTGATATTCACGTAAACCTATTAATACTATATCAGCTTGATTAATCCACACCTAAAATCAAAAATCCATTATATAAAATAACTATTTTCAAATAAATTAACATAAATAAAAATGGCAAAATATTTTATTTCAAAATAAATACAAGTATTATACAAATTAAGAATGTTTTTTTTTTTAAATATAGTCTTGTATCCTTTTTCCAAGGGGTTATACATAGAACATTTTGCATCGAGTATAATCAATTGTATATTGTTAATTTTAAAATTAGAGAGAATTTATATATATTTTAAATTTTAAATGTAAGAATATTGTAGTACTTCCACCTGGGAGGCTTCTACACTCTGATTACATCTTATCTACTTTTATTATTTTTATTTTTATTACATCTATACTGAGGTACAATTGTTCTTATTGTACTTTTTTGAAACAGATTGGATAATAAAAAAAAAAATGTAAGAGTAAAATCTGTGATTTTATATTGGTTTTTTCTTAAATTTGAATTCAAATTATAAATTAAAAATTAATAAAAATGGGAGAGAATAGTGTTTAAATATTAAATTAGAATAGTGGATGATAGTTTCTTTAAAATGTGGGAGACCTTAGTCTCTTAGATATTGATACGTTGTAAACATACAATATTTGTTATAATTGAGTACCTTTTTCCTAAGTTTTCCTCGTATGTGGCAAAGCCGTTTAACACCATCAAAGCACATAGCTTCTAGACGTCCATTTCCCAACATTTTGGTGACCTGAGCATATTCTATATAAAAACAAATTGATGTATATACAGGGTGATTCTTTTAAGTGTGTACACTAATTATCTCGAAAAGTATTTAATTTTTTCAAAATATTTTTTACATGGTTTCAAGTTTCAAGCAGAATATTTTTCTAAGTATCTTGATTCATAAAAATCAAATTTAGGGCTAGTAGTTTTTGAGTTATAAATATTTAAAGTTTAGATTGGCAGAGTGGAGTCGTACGGGGTTACCCCGCAAAATGTTTGTCCACTACTCCACTTGTCTAAACTTTAAAATTTAAATACATATAACTCATAAACTACTCGTCCTAAATTCAATTTTTATGAATCAAAATACTTAGAAAAATATTCTGCTTTGGAATATGAAATTAAAACTCTATGTTGTCATTCAAAAAAGTAAAAAACTTAAAAATGATAAGGATAAAAAATATTTAAAAATATAATTTTTTAATAAAAACGTTGGTTTTTTAACAACTTGAAACCATGCAAAAAACTATTTTGAAAAAAGTAAATACTTTTAGAGATAATTAGTGTACCCACTTAAAAGAATCACCCTGTATATATATATATATGAGAGTGTATCATAACAATGTCTATAATTTAAAAATAAAAGTAAAAGAATATGTAGCGATCCCAAATACAGACAACAGTAGAAGGAAAAGGAAAAGGCTAGTAGCTGTAAACAAGTTAAGTACAATAGTAAATAAAAATAATTATTGAAAGGGGACTAGATCTAGAGGCTCATTTGAAATATTATAAAAATATTTTAAATGTTATTTAATCTATTTAAAATTATTCTATATCTATATCACATGAAATCACTCAACTTAATATTTTTTAAGTCCAGAAAAATACTATTTGACTCGTTTCTTTTTTCACATTAAAAAATAATAGAATTTAGCTTGAAAATTTACTTAGTACAAAAGAATTGTCTTGGTAGAACTCTTGATTGACTAATGATAAAACCACACAAAAATGGAGGAGAGCATGCTTGGTAAATCACCCTGTAAACATACCTTTAAAAGTTAAAAAAAATTGGTTGATTTTACCTTTTTGCTCTCTTGTATACTAATTTTTAACAAATTTAATGTAACATAACAAACTGAATAATTAATCACAATTTGTAGGACAACAGTATATTATAATATTTTTCATTTATACAAATTTAATATTATTTTTGTTAATCATCACACACCAGCATTTATAGTGGTTATTGTCCATTAATAACAATATATTATTAAAGACTATAAGTCTATAATAATATTTTAATATCTTACAAAACATTCAATAGTTAATTTTATTGGAATTTTAACCATTTGTAACTGAAAATAATAAACTGGATTGATAAACCAATATAACAAAATGTTTTAAATATTTCAGTTATTCAGTAAAACTATATTTAACTATAATTTATATTTAATATACTATTACACTATTCAAATCTGAGTTAATCATTTGATTGTTCAATGTTTGTGAAAATAAAATTCCAAGGTTATAATATTGATCGATATTTTTATTTATATTTTGTACACACTTTATTTTATCCTAAATTACTTATAACAATAAATCATTTTAAAAGCAAAACATATAACATGTGCCATGTACTGAATATTTAATAAAATATAATTACCTTGGCCATCTTCTTTAAATACCAATTCACGCTTCTCGGTTTCATTCTCGTTTTTGCCACGCCTACGATTTTTACCTCCCTTTCCTAGGGGTGAAAAATAACAATATAAGTAGTAGGAGGAAACGATGACAAAAACATCGGATTGAGTTACTAAACGATTTACTTACCCTTATTTTTAGGCATTATGTATCGACGATTGACGGAACTTGAGGATACAAACTTACTGGTTCTGTACTTCTGTGAATGGGTTGATTATAAAAGTATTTTTTATTAAATAATTAACAATGCTTTTAAAGTTTTAACACAAAATATGCCCATGAGAAAATAAAACATTAAAAAGAACGCGTTATCAAAATCATCAGTCCACTTTGATCTAAAGAACATGATTGAATGATTAGTGATGGTGCTAGGGATCACTACTTTTTGTTCCACAAAATAGTTATTCTAAAGTAAATTAGTTCCACAATCTATTTATGCCACTAGCCAATTCTTCCAATAAATTTAGATAAAATAGATTTACATTTTTTTTTCATACAGAATTTTTACAATTCATTTCATCCACTGCTCCATTAGTTTGTCTTTATTTTTTATTGCCTCATAAACTTGCGTTTTTCCACACTTAAATTTCACCATAAGTTCCTTCACTGAAATATTCTCATGTTGCTTTAACTCGATTAATTTTATTTTATCCGATAGCGTAAGAGTTGTTTTTTTCGACATTTTAAACGATAGACGGAAAACGCAGTGACGCAAACGACACGAACGTAACGATATACGATTTGATACTGAACCAAGCAACTCAGATAATAATATTGTATAGTGTATACATATCAATTTTATTAGTTTTTAATGTCATCGTACGCGCTCGTATATCGATTATCTATGGGTATCGACAGTACGAAAATAAATTTATTACACGAAAATCGTGTTATATTTCCGTCTTAGCGAGGTTTTCATCAACTTTCATTACAAAAACGTGTCCGTTTCCGTCTTAGCGGGATAAAATTATATGTAATTTGAAACGGGACCAAACAATTAATATTCCGTAATACCGGGGTTTCCGTCTTACCGAAGTTCCGTTTTAGCGGGGTTTTACTGTATTATATTTTTATTGTTTAGTTTTAGATTTTTTTATTCAACATGTTTCTATCGGTATATATTTTGGATTCTGAACGAAGTGATGAATGTATTGATTTTACAATGATGTGTGTGTTTTTTTTGTGTCTGTGTAGGTACCTACAGCATAACTAGTCGAAATAATGCTTAAATCCAAACTTTGGGGGTGGTTTCCGATGGAAAAGTGAATATCTTTGGTGCATTATAGAGGTCAAAAGCAAACATTTCCAACAGTTTTCAAAAAAACCGAGAAGAACAAAAAAAAAGTGACAGAAAAACGTTATTATTGACAAAATACGTAAAAATCACAAAAATTCACAAATTATTTTAAGCTAGAAATTCATAAAAAAATTTCAAAATATTTAGATTTGTTTTAAGCTGTTTACTGACATTTTAATTTTTCAACTTTTTTAGTTTTTTTTTCTATAAATATCGATAAAAATGTGTTTGTTGGTAAAAAAACTTGAAAATTTAATACAAGTTTTCTAACACATTGTAACCATAGGAGTTGAAAATAACATAAATTCATAGTCACAATTTTTTTTTACAACCATTCAAATTTTAATTTTGACAACATACGTAAAAATCACAAAAATTCGCAAATTATTTTAAGCTAGAAATTCATAAAATATTTTCTTTTTAAATTTAAGATTTGAAAATTTTTAATAATCTATAATATATCCAAGACAGATAAACAGTCTCCGTTCAGAATTGTTTTTCGTATATGATACCTATCATTGCATTCAAAATTTAACCTACCCTAGTCAGAGGTCCACCCCACCCTTAATGTACAGCAGAGCGATACCCACTTAACCGCTTTTTTCTTATGAATTTAGTTTTTTTTCATATTATATTTTTATTATTTAGATACTCCAGCATCCGAAACCTACAATCTCCTGTTTTATAAATTTGAATTGGATAAAACGTTTCCTCCACCTCACTCAGCGTTTTTTAATTTTTGCGTGAGGTGTATTTGAGCAGGAGTTCTGGGAATGGTGGCAGAAATTTGGAGGAATAGAGCACTAAATATTGACGTTGGAAGAAGTTGAAAATGTTGATTTCCTACCTTGGGTGGGGCTGGATAAATGTACTCCAGTTAAATGACATTACAATACAACTATTTGTATTAATGTAATTTATTCAGGTACCTATGCTATTTAAGGTAAACACTAAACCGATGTGTTTGCAAGTATTGCCATAGAATTTACAACACCATACCGATACACTTATTATGTATTTTGCCTAAAAACAGCATAAAAAAGCGGGTAAGTGGATGTCACTTTGCTCTACAGTAGGTTACAAGTGGGTTACTGTAATAGATAGTATTAAATTTGAATTCAATGATATAATAATATAATTGTATACGAAAATATAACGACGTCGATATAATGTATGATGCTGCATTGCTACTGAACGCACGGTCCACGACTAATATATGTGTTGGGCGTGTTTGTGTGAATGTAAATATATATACTACAGTAGACTGATAAAAGTGTCACAATCCCCTAGCTTGATCATGACTAATCACTTACGGATAGCGCCATAATGGTTTTCGGATAAGACGCCAATATAAATTCAGGATAATGTACTTTACTATCGTTTTAAAACAACGTATATACAATATATAGGTATACGCTATGTATACACTATATGTCTATATACTATAAACATATATAAGTGTATAGAATACTCAGGTAGATACCAGTGCGGATTCCGAAAAGGGAAATCAACAATAGAACAACTTATGAACTTACTATCATAGGCCAACTAATAGAAAAAAAGTATGAATTCCGCCAAAACATCTAGCAGCTATTTGTGGATTTTAAAAAGGCTTACGATAGTATACACCGACAAAGTCTCTACCACATAATGGAGGAGTTCGGGATCTCACAAAAATTAGTAACTCTGACCAAAGTATACATGGAAAACACACAGTATAAAATAAGGGTCGAATATAATAGTCTTATATATATTATTATATTTATATATATCTATTATATATAGTTTGTTTTACACAGACCTTTTAAACAAAGAGGGTGTTTTACTTTATTTGATATTTTTATTTTCATACTTGTCATTTATGATGTATTTTCATTTTTCTGGTCATCGTTTTCTATTCCACTTTCACTATCAGCATGTAATGAAATATTATTATAATTATTATAAATTATATTATCTGTGATCAATGTCCACTACGTAGAAATGTAAAATGTTGAATAACTTAAATTTACGTATAATATATTGAGCTATTAATTGAAGTATTTCTAAATATTTAAATTATTTTATTAATAAAACAATAGTAAATTATACTCCAGTTTGCAATATACAATTTTTTTTTTTTTGGCCAAAATTAAAAAAAAAAAAAATCAATTACATAATTTAGGTGGGTCTCAGTACACAATTAAGGAAGGGGCCTCGTCGGCATTTGCCGACTAAACGACAGTTAAATTTGCCATTGCGGCCATTTTTAGTATCAGACAATTGTTAGAAAAGTACTATGAGTATGGTAGAGAAGTACATCTTTGCTTCGTGGACTTTAAACAGTCATACGACAGTATTATAAGGAGAACATTATGTGCAGCACTGGAGGAATTTGGTATACCAACCAAACTAATCGCACTGATAAAATAGTGCAATACCGAAGTGATATGTAGGGTAAAATTTGCAAATACACTTTCAGAAAGTTTTGAAGTCAGGGTTGGTCTAAGACAGGGAGATGCGCTTTCTCCAGTACTTTTAAATTTGGCTTTAAAAAAAAGTAATTAGATCTCTCCGTGCTAGACAAAATATGGAAATTCTAGAACAGAACACTATCTTAGCATACGCAGATGACATCGTAATAATTGGTAGTTCTCGAATCGATATAGAAATGAGGACTGCAGACCTAATCAAAGCAGCGGAGCCGATTGGATTAAAATTCAATCAAGAAAAGACCAAATACCTAGTAGTAGTAGTAGTAGTAGTATCGAGAGAAAAGAGAGCTCTGGATGATATGCTAGTGGATGGATATGTTTTCCAACAAGTAACAGATTTCAAGTATCTAGGAACTAATATAAACAACCGTAACAATATGCACAACGAAATCAAATTGAGAATTGCATCAGGGAGTAAGGGATGTAACGCACTTGCGAAATTGTTTAAATTGAAATTTTTGAACAGGAAGTCAAAAGTATATTTATATTCCAGTTTTTTACGACCGGTTTTGACGTATGGCTGTGAAACCTGGTCGGTAACTAAGGGAGATGAAGAGAAGCTAAACATATTTGAAAGAAAAGTATTACGTCGAATCTATGGCCCGGTAATTGAGAATGGTGAATATAGAAGAAGAACTAACCAAGAATGTACCAAATGTTCAATAAACCCATTATTAGTTCGTACCTAAAAAGTAAAAGGTTAGAATGGGCGGGTCATATTTGGAGATCGGAAGGTATCGCAAAACATCTCTCCACTGGAAGACTAAACGGTAAAAGACCCAGGGGTTGACCAAGACAAAGATGGGAGGACAGAGTGAAAACGGATCTTAAGGATATCTCAGAAGAATTAATAAGGATTGAAGATAGTGTAGACAGAGATAGGTGGAAAGATGTGGTTGAGGCAGCGATGGTTCTAAATGGACAGTAAAGGCTAAAAAAAAAATATTGAATTGTTATTATAATTTATAACTTGGATCCTACTGGTCCTAGTATATTTTATATACCTATCTATGTATACCTCATATATATATATTCACGTAATCACGTCTGCCAGTAAAAAATATCATATTATTATTTATTGCTTATAATTTAATTTAATTATTCCCTTTTTGATATTACAGCACATACGGTTAATTATACTTATACATTTTTTTTTAGTAATGCATAATACGATAAAGTAATAAGTATATATGCCAGATTGGAACCGGCGACGGTGCGCGTCGCAACAGACGCCTAAATCCACCCGGCGACTACACCCCCCCCCCCCACAGTTTCATTTTATGTTCATTAAAAAATGTTATTTCATTGTTTATATAGAGTTATTTGGCCAACAGTTTAAGATTTTTAAAATATAACTTTCTCGAAAACCCGTTGGGCCAATCTGCACGTTGCTGTATATACAATTTATTATTAAGTATTAATATAAGTTATTATAATGAAATTAACTATATTAAAATAAAAATATAAAGTATACCCTAAAAATTTCAAGTATCTAAGAATAATATTTTTGAATTACAACAATAAAACTAAAATTGCTGTTCTTGAACTTAAAATAACTATAAAAAACAAAAACTGCGTTTGTAATAGCTAATATATACCTAATATATATATTATCATAATTATTATAAGTATATATATATATTTTTTTAATTTGCATTTTATTAAAAAATAATTATAGCAAAGCGATGCCAAAATAATTATGTATCAAAACAAAAAACAGACAATATAATTAAACATTAGCGTTCAATGAGAAAGCCAGCGGTATGAATGAATTGGAAAAGAGAACGAATGATAGGGATGAAACGGGAGTTGAGAAAAAGATTAGAATCGGGAGAAATATTATTATATTATTATTATATTAATAATATATTATTAAGGATACGATTAGGTACCTAGAAATCTCGAGTTCTTTAAACCAAGGATGTTTGGGAATAGAGGAAACTATGTGTATATGCCATGCAGCATAGTTAGGTGGTAGAGAGTCCCATTTAGTTTTCCAGGCGCAATAGTTTGCAGTGAATCGGAAGAAAATCTGAAGCAGGTTTTTTTAAAGGAGAAAAATAGATGAAAGATTTTGTTGAAAAAGCTAGGTGGTCTGCTCGCTCATTACCGGCTATACCGACATGACTAAGGATCCAGAAAAACTTAACTGTTTTATCAGCAAGACTAAGACGATATACTAAGGATTTGATGACGAGAACAAGAGGAGACATGATAGATAAAAACAAATCAGAGGATATGGCAAGAAGACATGATTGTGAGTCGGATAAGATAAGAAAATAACTGTATTCTAATGTGAAAGTGAATTGCAGAGCGCTAATTATAGCATAACATTCAGCAGAGAATGATGATGTCAGGGGATGTAATTTGTAAGCAAAAGAAATATTGAGCTAGAGGATGAATAAGAAGCCGGCTGAGTTAGGAGACACCGAGCCATCAGTAAAAATTTGAACAGAGCTAGGAAAATTATATGAAATATATTCGTTAAACAAAGAATCAACCAGAGTTTGAGGCAGACGCGGTAGTTCTTTTGGGGAATAGCCAAGGAAATTGGGAGAAACAGTTACTTCAGGAAAAAACTAGAGTGTAGCGTCAGGCGTATCATAAATTTGTAGCCGGAGGCTGGGACGATATATTAACTATTATAATTTATAATATACTAGTACTAGCTGAACCTGTGCACTTTGTAGTCCATTAAAAATCCTACATCATACATATCTCATCAAACTGTGTGTTGAATTCGTTACATGTACTAGCAGTACAATTTTATACATATTATAGATGGATAACGGTTAAAATCTACTAAGTAATAATCTTACAACGATATTCAATTTGTATATATAATTGTACATTTATGTAAATCCTTTCTTTGGCTTTTTTTTATATCATAAAGTGAATTTACTAACCAAATTTAATACCCATAGCTTCAGTGGTTTCAGCTAAGTGATTTTTATCATTTTCACCACTTTTAACCCTTTTAATCACAGTACATTCTCAAATAATATGGCTTTCTATTGATAAAAGAATTTTCAAAATCGGTATAGTAGAACCAGAAATGACCTGCTACAACTTCGCAAACTTTACCTCGTTATAATAATAGTATAGATTTAGTATATTTTTTGGTGGCATAACTAATACAAATACAATCCCCCCTCTCTCTCTCCATACACAAAAAATGAAAATCGGGCGATGTGGTGACACTCAGAAGATATTTGGAACAACTCTGTGAAAAAAAATAAGAAAAATGTTGAATAGCGTCGTCACAAAATGGAAACATAAAAAAAAGGTCTGTTTTTTTATTTATATAAGGATAAGGATAGCTATATTATTATTATATTCATATATGACATGACTATGCACGTTATTAACTCATTTTACTTAGTTAAATATATTTGTCATTCAAGTGCGTAGTACTCATAGCTAGTTATTTAGTATTACACATAATACAGCCAGACAGTATCATTGTGTCATTATTGACGCGTTGTTATTGTCAATGTTCAGTGTCGTTATTTAAACAAAACATCAAATAATAATATATTTCGATATTTTGTAACTAACAACGCAGGTAGTTTGTCATGAGAAGCAATACGAGACGCAATGCTCTTTATCCATATTGGTTTATGTCTACATCCGCACCGCCAGTAATTGAAAAATGAGATGTAACTTGAATAAGTAGGTACTTGATTAATATAATATATTATATATACTATATATAATATATTTATCAAGCTTTTATTAATTTTGTCAATAAATCAAATTTACCTTTGTATAAATTAGTTTGTATTTCGACTGATGGGGCTCCAGCTATGATAGGTAAAAATAATGGTTTTATTGCTTTGTGTAAGAATGATAATAATTTTCCAAATTTTATAACGTTCCATTGTGTGATACATCAACAAGCATTGTGTGGAAAAATATTGAATACAAGTAGTATAATGGACATTGCTTTTAAAATAGCTAATTCTATACGTTCACGAAGCTTGCAAAGGCGACTTTTTAAATTACAATTAGAAGAAAACGATTTTCAGCATTGTAATTTATTACTGCATACGGATGTTAGATGGTTGAGTCGTGGTAAATTTCTAGAAAGGTTTCAATGTTTACTTCCTGAAATAATAGAGTTTTTTTAAATCCAGAGGCGATAATTATGATTGTTTAACAAACAATACATGGCTTCAGAACTTAGCTTTTTTAACAGATATAACGGCTCATTTAAACACTTTAAATGTTGAACTTCAAGGAAAAGATGGGACAATAATTGAGTTCTATAAATGGGTTTAAATCAAAATTGATATTACTCAAGTCACAATTAAATGAATCTAATTTGAATAATTTTCCAAACTTAAAAGATTTTGTTGAAAAGCAAAAATTTACAGTGGCAGTGGTATATATTGCTATATATATATATATATATATATATATATTGCTCTGAGGTTTAAAAAGTGTACAATGAATTTGAAAGACGATTTAAAGATATTAAAAAATTAGTCCTGATTATTACATTTATGTCTTTTTCTTTCTCCGAAACAAACAGTATTGAAAATATTTCTACACAAATAAGCAATTTGTTTGATATGGATTCTACAAAATTTGAATCTGAAATTATAAAAATTAAATCAGATATATTCCTCAAAGCTCGAGGTTCTGAAACAAATTTTTGGAATTTATTGAGTGAAGAAAAATATCCGTGTTTGAGGAATGTAGCTTTGCAGTTACATAGTTATTTTGGATCTACATATTTGTGCGAAACAGCATTTTCTCACATGAAAATGATAAAAACAGAATTTCGATCTACGCTCTCTGATGACCATTTGGAGCAATGTCTTCGATTAGCAGTTAGCAACTATTCGCCAGATTACGACCTATTGGTCAACGACATGTAATGTTACACTTCAACGATGGCCAGATCAACAAAATAATATGTTAATTAAACTTATCTAATTAGATTTTAGAAGTTATTATATTATTTTTAGTAATTAGTAATTAGTTAATAATACTTATTGTATGTTTATGTGCACTTATTCAATAATAAAAATTTTTTCTATAAAAGTCGATCCTCAAGGGTGAAGTATATTTTTAGTAGATCGTGACCAAAAAAAGTTTGGCCGCCCCTGATATATAGGTTAGGTTAATCTAACCCATAGGCGTAACTAGGGGGGTGCTTGGGGGTTCTGAAGCACCCCCAGCTTTTTATTTAGCACCGCCACACCAAAACCACTAAAAATTTAAAAATCATGAAAAAAATGTTTGTTTTTTTTATATTTGACGTTTATTAGGAGAAACACAAATTGGTTGTGATGATTATAGTTTTATCATATATTAGGTATTTATTTAAAATAATATACAATTATTGTAGAATTAAGAATATAATAATTATATTATATTATATTATATTATATATTTATATCGTTGCAATCATAGATAGGTAATAAATTCTTCAATCAGCAGTCATTTTAATGTCATTTAAAGATATGAAGGTTTTAGGTAACAGAGAAGCTTCTTATCAATGTGTCGTTTTAAAAACTGGCTAAGAGCAAGTATAGAACAACAGTGGTTCACAAATTTATCAATTTTAAACATCGAAAGAGACATTGTTAACAAAATTAATTCTTCAGAAATACTAGAAAAGTATTCTACTAAGAATAGAAAATTATTATTAGTATAAAATAATATTATTATATATAATACATATATGTATATATTCAGTTTAAACTTTTATTATTATTTTTATCACTTAAACAATTATATACTACACCTAATGTATTTATAAGGTATACGGTATACTATAGCTATTATACTTAAATATTACTGTGCTTATGGTTTTATAGGTAGTATGGATTGGAATGATTATAATAATTATAAAATTGTTGTATGGTAGGTGTTTGGGGGTGTGGGGGCTATGCCCCCACGAGCCTGTGTCCTCTGCATAATTTTAGCATCCCCAGTGATTGGCCTCTAGTTGCGCCTATGATCTAACCTACACATATTATTAGCATAAATGCATTATATTGTATGGATGTATATTGTATAATCCGAATCCGACTACTGATTTTATAATGCACTAAAAAATATACAATACCTACTATGCTAATACAAAATCAGTGCTCCTACCGTATATATATTATATATATTACATAGAAATGTGACATAATACGATTTGCTGCAGAGTTTACGGAATGACAATTTTTTAATTATTATTCATACTCTATAGGCTTTAGCACAGCGGTCGGTGATAATTTAGGGGCTATATGACATAAGCGCCTAAGGTACAAAAATGACCTATCATTTACTCCAAATTTAATATTTTATACAAGTAGTTATTTAAAAATTGTTATCTTTTAAAAATTATATTATGTTAAAAAAAAATGTTCAATAATAAATTGTTAAAATATAATATACATGAAAATAAATATAAATTTAATACATATTGGTTACGATTTTACAAAAAAATTTCAATAGTAAATTATATGATATACCTACATAGGTATGTAAATCAATATAAATGTAATAAATCGATTATTTCTAAATTTAATATCCGTTATTTAATATCTATTCACTGTGACACACAGCTAGGCACCAAGGATTTTGGCATTTATGTACGATACGATTTTGGTGCTTTTGTACGATACGACTTTTTTTTTTTTACTTCATTTTGGCACTTATGTAGTTATGTCTTTCTTTGAGTTCAGGGATAATTTTCGAAATTAAACATGATAGGTAGTGGTACACGTCCGTAAATCAACCTTTTAATATTGGTCCGAAGTATAATATTTTGATGTGAATATTGGAATATAAGATTTGTAGTGATTTTATAGGTAAGCTATAGGTAATGGCGTTAAGACAAGCATTTAAAAAAATAATAATATGAGGGGGTAAATCAAGAAATTGGGTGACATAATTAACCGATAAAAATAAAACATTTCAGGAAATGGTGCCATATCCAAAAAATGACAGTTATCCCTGCCCCCTGGACATGCCGAGTCTTGCAAAACATAAATGGTACTTAAACCCGGGCTGAATTTAAGGGAGACCTGATTGGATTTCAGTTGAGAGGCCCCAAAGTTTATTTATAATTTATTCATAAAAATGTACACATACATGAAAAATATATACAATATTATGAAACTTGAATTATGTATTGAAATTAAAAATAATAGACCTTATTGTATAATATGAAGTATAATGCTTTAATATTATATTGCATTAACATATTATTGTGAACATTTGTATTTAGATAAATGAGTGTTTTCTAGATTCTAGAAGAAATTGTGGGAAGGTTATAAATGGGCAAGTCCCACTAAAAACTCATGGAGCCCCCAACGTATTTTCTTACTTAACGTTAGTAAGTACAATAAATTTTGTTGACATGACGTTTTAATGGATATTAATTCTAGCTCCTAAGATTTTTTAATAAATATGTGCGCTTATGTGTAGACATGAAGTTCTCAATGTTCTCATATTATGAGCGTATCGTACGATAAAATTTCATCGTAATCTACATGATCATAATAATGTATACTAATTTTATTAATATTCGTTACACTATTTTAAGGTCGTAGATATGCATAAACTAACTATTAATTTCTTTACTATAACTTCGGTAGTTTAGATTTTTGAAAAAAAGTGAGTAGGTCCGAGATGTTAAGTATTAAGTATACTTTGTAATATACCTATTTATTTGTGAATATTTGTTTAAATAAGTTTTTTATGCGATTTTCATCGTTTTAAATAGTATATAAGTAAATTCAATAGGCTTTACCTATTGTGCAATAAGGATTGTTCTTAAATTGGAACTACAATAACGCGTGTGATAAATAAAATAAAAAGACATTTTTTAAAATGAACACCGGCAAATAAATGATACAATTAAGACAATCCGAAGAGTAATAACCCGAGCAAATAAAAATTTATCGTGTTCTAGTATTTCAACTGTTGTTTTTTTCGCGACCAAATTGGAATTGATTGTTTTGTTTTGCCAGAGTTGTAATACACCTTTGCGTATTTGCCTACCTCATCATGTATATATAAAAGGATTTGAGAATCCAAAACGCATTTCTTCAGTTTAATTCACCCACAATCCACTGTATAAAAGTCCAAGAAGCAGTCTCCTACAATTTATTCATCTCAACACACTCAAAATAACTTTACAGACATAGTAAACAAAATGTGCACCGTGTGCTATTTGTGGTTTATTGCGTGTTCTCTATTGATGACAAATGCAAGTATTTTAAATGGTGAGTAATAAAATATGTATAGTAGCATAATTATATAATAATATACAATATCGAGCATTTTATTTTATTAGGTAGGTACTAAGGTACTTAATAGGTAATGACTAAAACAGTTTTTATTTTTTTGAAAATGTCAATTTTTTTTTATAACATTTGAATTAAAATTTATTTGTTTACTACATGGGTACTTGTTATAGGTGGAGTTTATTAGGTATTCATTAGTACAATATATTGTACATTCCATAAAATATTTGAAATTCTCAGTTGTGTGAGGTTTGTTTTATATTTATTTATTTTATTTTTTATATTTTTTACATTTTACACGTTCATCAGCTGTAATTTGAACAATTCATGTTATTTTAGAATTTAACACAATATTGATATTTATAATATAAAAATCATAGTTTTAAAATATAATCTTTATCTGTGAACTAGAACTTATTTTGTGATTTTTAGTTGTCTTTATATTAAAGCAGTCAGCGTACGCTGATAGTTAGGATAGTTAATATAAAATATCACTTTACTACAGAAATCTTTAAAAAAAACTTTTTTAGCTTTGACAAATTAATAGGATTATGATATTTTTTAAATGATAACATTATAAAAGTTAAGTTGAACTTTATTTTATGATAATTTAATTTTAAATTCAATGCCGTAAGTCAACTATTAATTTAAGAGGTTCACAAAGTTAAAAAAAATTTGTCAAAACCTTTTAACTTTTATATCATATTCTCATTGTGTCTGGTATAATTGATTCAAATTGTTCATTACTTGTAAAAAAAAAAGTTCAAAACAACTAGTAGAACGTAGCATTTTATTATTTAAAAAAATAATAAGTTAAGAGATTTTCTTTCAATTTCAATAGGTTGAAGAGAAATTTTCTACCTTTGATAATTTATTTATTATTTAATGGTCTGTGGTATTCATTATAAGCATCAAAAATATAATACTATAGAAATAAGCTTAATTTTACACTAACATAAAACAATAAGTTCTTAAAATAATATATTAATAATTAGTTATTGGCCTTAAAGTATCAAATATCAATTGACTAATTTATATATTTAGAAAATAACAATACAAATAAAATAAATAATTCAGACATTTTAAAAGACCAAAAAGTAGATATGTGTTACATACATATACACATATATTACTTATTTATAAACAACAATTAAATTTATTTTTCATTTGAATAAAATGAAAAAAAAAAATATCTTTATGGCTTGAATTTCATAGTTAATTTTTGTAAAATGTAAATGTATTGTTAGTTTCTAAATATTTAATGAGGAAACCTACGCATTAGATCTATGCTTTTTTTAAATATACTTTGTATTATCGAGATAAAAGCATTGTTAAAGAAATGTGCAACTTTAAAAATAATAATAATTTTTTTTTGGATTTTGAATAATTTTTCAACCGGATATACGCATGTTAAATGATAAAACACAACATTCTAACGTCTTCTGCAGGAAACTATCTAATATATTAATTACATAGGATACAGCCAAAATTGCATTTAGATATTAAAGATGAACATTTTTAAGTTTATTACAATTGTATGGTAGTGAAAACTATTTATTTGTTTATTTATAATAAATAAATTACATTTTAAGTAGGCTTATAAATTGATATTATGAATGATTTGTCACGTTGGTTTTTTCTAAAAATGTTTAGAACTATTGATTATGACAAAAATAGTAAACATATTTGTAATGGATAAAATATTATAAACTATAGTTTATTTTATTTTGAACAATATCGAACATTAATAATATAACAAGCAAGTTTCATTCAAACTATAGGTATGTACAATCAATACACAACTATGAAAAACAATTTACATTACTTGATTTATATTGAAAAGTTCCTCATTCAATAACTACAAAATTAACATTATAATAAAAATAGAACACAAAACGTAGATATTTGGCTAACCAGTGTTGGACCTTTGGATCAATTGATTGAATCTATGCGCGATAATAACTGAAGAGTCAAAAAATCTTTTAACACAATTTGAAAGGCATGCTTCAGTTTTTGCACCAAGTTTTGCTGAAGGTTTATCCACACACTTTTCCCAACACATTTCACTGATCTCTTGTATCTAGAAATATTAATTAATAAATAGTGCAAAAGAAGAGAGCAGATCGTGAGAATATTTATTTTACTTGAGCGTTTAATTGAGCTTTCTGTTGTTCCATCATTATAACTTTTTGTATTTCATCGGCTTTCAATTTGTCGGTGGTACCGGTACCAGACAATGAACCCAAGTCGAAATTATCACTATTATTATTATTATTAAAGAAATCTGCCATTGTTTGTTTAAATATTGTATGACTATGTTCTCAAATATATTATTGTCAAATAAAAAATTAACAAAAATTGTTATTATTTCACGTGCGAGCGATTAGGACGATTAGGTACAAGTAGAAAAAATTATGATTGTAGTGGAATTTATAAAATGATACCATGCCGGGTTATTATCACTGCATCTCGAATTATTGCAGAGCTACCAACTACTAATACCTATAATATTAGACTGGCACAAAAATGTATTTCCAAAAGAATTTCTTTTGA
This sequence comes from Diuraphis noxia, assembly GCF_037042655.1. Lineage (NCBI taxonomy): Eukaryota > Metazoa > Arthropoda > Insecta > Hemiptera > Aphididae > Diuraphis > Diuraphis noxia. Next base: position 72,496,663 of record NW_028301714.1, read on the forward strand.
AGAAGTCTTCAACTCTACAGCCTACAGGTGCTAAATACCTATTATGTTCTGTTTAATGTAAAAGGTAAAACAATGCATGATGTACTATAGTCTATAATTAATAACATTAAAAAAGCGGGTAAGTGGATGTCGCTCTGCTGTTCAGTATAGTTTACAGTGGGTTACTGGTTAGTGGTTACTGTAGTCTGTAATACATGGTGTTAAATTTGAATTCAATGATATAATATAATATTATACACCATTGTATGCGAAAAACGATTCTGAGCGGATACGTTTTTTAGGATATTTTATTGTTTTACACTATTTTAATTATATTGTTATCATTAAAAAAAAAAAAAAAAAATGTAGGTACCTATAAAGTAAATTCCAAATTAATCAAATCAGATTTATTATATACTCGACTTACTCAGAAATTCGTAAATAGTAGTATATACCTACAACTTATAATAAAGTATTAATATAAGTCATTAACAACCATTAACTATTAAACTTAGAATATAAAGTACACTCTTGAAATTTCAAATACCCACGAATAATATTTTTAAATTACAATAATATATCTAAAATTGTTTTTCATGGTTATTTAATATATAATTTTATCCAAATTTGAACTTAAAATAACTTTAAAAAAAACTATGTTTGTATAGTTTTTAGATTTTTTTTTGTCACAGAATTAACTACTTACGTGGAACCTTGTTTTAAATTTTCAATCCTAAGCTATGAAAGTTAAACGTTTATGCATTTTTAACAACTAAAGAATTTGTAAATTTTCAATTAAATAAATTTTGTCAAAATTTGAACTTTTAACGGTTATAAAAAAAAAACGTGCCTATGTATTTTTAATATTTTCCAACTGCTATTAAATCAACATATGGGGAACCTTGCATTAAATTTTCAAGCTTTTTGACCCTAAGAATACAATTGTATTGAAATTTATAGAATAAAAAATTCAAATGTCTATAGATAATTTAAAAATTGTTAAGAATTTTATCAAATATAGGAATTGATAAAATAAACATATGGTATAAATTTCAAGTTTCTACAGTTATTTGTTTTTGAATATCGGTACAATGTGTGTGAATTCAAGTGCTCATAAAAATTTAATTTAAATTTCCGATAGACATTTTCATTTGATAAAAGTAGACAAACTCAGATTCTTGTATCGAATCTTTAAATATTAGATTTAAAAAAATATTTTTTTATGAATTTATAACTAGAAATAAATTACAAATTTAAACTTTTAATACTTAATACTTATTATATAAAATTGTAACTATCTAGTGATTTATACGATATACTAGGATCTTTTCTGCAATCGCCAGACATATTCGTGTTACTCCAGGAGACATGACTGGACACACTTATTTAATCATTTAAAAAATATAAAACACAACCTTATTATTCTCATATAATTTAAGCATTTATTGTTATTGTTATTAAACTTTTCTTTTATTATTATGTAACATCTTTCAAAAAAAAAATGTATCTTATCACAATGGCCAAGTTGCCGAGGGTTATTTCTTTAATAATAATAATAATAAAAAAAAAAATGTAACGTTATACTTTTATTAATTTTTAACTACCTTTATAACAATATACTGAGGCTTGCTCTAGCTGGTAGTGAAATCCGTGTGCAGGCGCATGACTGCCGTTCTAAATACTAATCTCTTCGTCAAAATGTCCAACCGTTAATGATAGGTTCGTGTCGGGACCTAGGTATACAGCTAAGTGAGGGCCAGAGTGTGCCTGGCCTGGCCCATCACACTAATATGTATCCGGCCGTAGGCCGGCGCACCCAAAGTATTCAGGGGCACCCTTTATGATATAACAGCTTTTAATTGTTTTCATATTTTTTTATAGATTTTCCATAAAAAATAAAAATAGAAAAATACTTTTATATTGGTACTTAAATTTTATTCATTGTATTTCATTTAAAATTTGAGTTTATATATATATATATATATATATGTATATTAAATATTTGGATTTTATTATCATTAAAAACATTATTTTTATTTATGTATTTATTTTAGATTCTGAGCGGAGCGATGAATGTATTGATTTTACCATGATGTGTGTGTGTTTTTTTTTGTGTCTGTCATCACGTTTTGGGGCAGTAAAAGTGCTTCAATTTTTGACTTCAGTACCTCGTTCGAAACTAGATTCACTTTCTAGTTGGTACTTTGAGTGGTCAAAAGTAAAAAATTCTTAATATTTTTCTAAATAATCGGGATAAACAAACTAAAAATTAAGGGAAAAACGGGAAATTTTACGCACAATCAATTTTCGACAAAATCAATTTTGGTTTAACCTAACCTAACCTAACCTTTAAAAAAATGACCATAGATACATGAAATTTTGACCGAATGTTTATATTATAAGTAGGTATATTCTATTCACTGTGCATTCAAATTTTATAAAAAATTTATTTTTTGGGTAGAAGATCTTGAAAATTTAATACAAGGTTTTAAACATATTGTTACAATAGCAGTTGAAAAATAAAAGAAATTCATGGTCACAATTTTTTTTATAAGCATTCAAAGTTTGAATTTTGACAAAATATGTAAAAATCACGAAAATTCGCAAATTATTTTAAGCTAGAAATTCATGAAAAATTTTCTTTTAAATCTAAGATTTGAAAATTTAATATAAGATGCCTTACAAGTTTGATAATCTTCATTACAAATAAAAATGTCCACCGGAAATTCAAATTAAACTTTTATAAACATTTGAAATTTAAATTTTTACAACATTTGATTATCACTGAATTTCTCATTTAGAGATTTTCTTATTTTGGTGTAACTCTAAAACAAAGGACCGCAAATACTTGAAATTTTCACTGAATGTTTATATAGGAATTCTATATATGTATTTGATTTAATTTTCAAAATATTTAGATTTGTTTTAAGCTGTTTACTGATATTTTAATTTTTCAACTTTTTTGGTTTTTTTTTCTATAAATATTGAAAAAAATTTATTTGTTAGGTAGAAAAGCTTAAAATTTTAATACAAGGCATCTAACACATTGTAACAATATCAGTTGAAAAATATTAAAAATATATAGACATGATTTTTTTTATAAGCATTTAAGGGGATTGGAAGCGGTGATTTTCTGTCTTTGTCTAACACACGTGAAACATACAATACGCCTGATAAAAATTGAAGTACTTCTAGTTGCTCGATTTAAAATATGTAAAGATTTTTGAATTGTTATACAAGTTTACTTTGCATCGGTCGAAGCATATTTTTAATATATTTAATTAAAAAAATTGACAAATTTATAAAATTTGAAATATTTATTCTTATCAAAATATTGCTACAATTGAAAAAGTGCTTCGACCGATGCAAAGTAAACTTGTATATCAATTAACATATATTTACATATTTTAAATCGAACAACTAGAAGTCCCTTAATTTTTGTCAGGCGTATTGTATGTCTCACGTGTGTTAGACAAAGACAGAAAATCACCGCTTCAAATCCCCTTAAAGTTCAAATTTTAACTAAATACGTGTAAATTACGGCAATTTTCAAATTATCTTTGTTAGAAATTCATAAAAGTTTTTATTTTTAAATCTAAGATTTGAAAATTAAATACAATAAGGCTCCTAACATATTTTTATAATAGCAGTTGAAAAATAAAAGAAATATTTAGTCACAATTATTTTTTTATAAACATTTAAAGTACAAATTTTGACAACATAAACATTTTTCTTTTTAAATCTAAGACTTGAAAATTTTTAATAATCTATAATCCTAGACAGATAAACCGTTTCCGCTCAGAATCGTTTTTCGTATGATTATATAATATCATTGAATTCAAATTTAATTCCATCCATTACGATTACAGTAACCTACTTGTAACCTACTGTACGCAGAGGGACATCCACTTTCCCGTTTTTTTTTATTACACTTATTAGTTACTGGCAAAATGATAAAATATGGTATTATTAGATATTAGGTTATATACTTATATTTGTAGTAATATGCTGTTGATATGCTGATAACTATCATTTTGCAATATACCAATGTCGGGAAGGAAGGGGCCCACCTAACATTGACCCACCTAGTGAATATTTTCTGACCACGTGTCTGTGTATACTGTGTATAGGTATAGCGTTTTCTTGTACTAACACTTCTATAACTGATGCTTGTTGTAGTGATTTCTTCTATAAATTTGTACAATTTATTTAATTACCTACTAAATTACATATTGTATACTTATTATATATAGACTTACAAGAAGCGCAAAAGTTCATGGAACAATTGGACTACGATTATTCGGTGGCGGTGGCCGACGCTGCAACAGCAGCAGCGGCGCAACAGAGGCCTGTCGCCGACTTGTTATGGTATGACTACGGCGGTGGCGTCGGACGGGGAGAAAGCGGGAGTGGTGGCTCAAGTGGCACAAGCGGCGCCGGCTATTACGGCTCCGGATCCCCGGTCACGGGTATGGCCAAGGCCACGCTGTTCGGGGCCGACAAACGGGGTGGCACGGCCCAGTCGAACAACGGTGGCATATGGTTTGGGCCACGGTTGGGTCGCAGAAAACGACGAGGTGGATCACCGTTTGGTGGTGGCGGTGTCACGCATGCTGTGGACGGGAACGCGATCGCGCCGGCCGCTTCGTCGCTGCTGCAACAGGATCCGTTGGCCGCGGGCTCGACGTCGGCGATGGCAACTGAACAGGCCGTTGTCACAGATCTGATCAACAACGTACCGTGGGTGCTCGTACCGATCATCGATAATTCCCGTGAGTATATAAAAATTTAATATGGTAATGGCGAGGAGAAGGACGATACTGAAAAGTATTATGACAACATTTTTATATCGTTTCACGAGATATTGAGATAATATGATATTTACCAATAATTTTTATTAGCTATTTGGCTTTTTCGTATCGGTATAATAATAAGTCCTGGGTATTGGTGAACAGGCTGTCAAAAGTCGAGTTGCCTAGGATCAAGCCCATCAATAATGCATTTTTACATAGTAGTATAAATTATACGTCTCTAATACTCTATATCGTAGTTACTTAATAGTTAATATCAATAAAGACAATAATATAGTGCATCATTACTTCGTATACTGTATATAATATATTATATTACCTACCTCATGTTTTATTATTTAATATAATACGTGAGGCAACTGCAGGTCATTGCAACTGCAGTTATATAAATATATAATGCAGCCAAAATTACTGTATTCGTTACAATTCACTTATAGTTTTTTTCTTTTTTACTATCAGCTATATACATTTATTGCATTCGGAGAGTAGGTATACACAAATATGATTGCTTATGACTCATGAGACTTGTTTGGTAATTATGTTTCAATTTCATATAATTAACCAATTTGGACTCATAATATCATATGATCAAATAATTCATAAGTATATAACACATAAAATCGTGTAGACTTTATTCGAAGGGTTTTAAAAGGGTTTTAATAATGTACCTATAGGTACCTTTACGTCGTATAAACATAGAATCGCATCTGTATATGATTGAAACAATATTTGATAGAGAAAAATATAACCAATATATTTAAATGTTTTCTAAGCTTTATAAGTTGTAACTTTTAAGTTATAACGATATTATATACTGTATAATTACTAACGTCTAAGCTATATATACAGTCATTGATTGAATTTATATTTTTATTTAATGTATTTTGATTAGGTATAATATTATGCAGTATATTTTATTTAATCAATTACACAATAATAATGCGATATACTATAATATGAGTATATAACCAATATATATATATATAGGCTATAATATTATAACCACAATGCACTTATCCTTTCTTCTTCGTTTTTGCTTCACAACCAGTGCGATTTATCTTATACATCATATCGTATATGTTTTGGCATTAGGTATATAAGTTATGAACACACCCTATAATGACTTTTTGATCACCCACCGCAGTACAATATACTAATTTACTATATATATATATATAATGTATGGCTCATCAGTCATCATATACAACCATCACCATGCACGCATACTTATTAGTTATTACATATGTAGTATGTACCGATATAAAATCTAAATATATACCTAATATAAGAAATCGGCTGTCCGCCCACCAATGACTCAGTGATATTATTACAATTTGACCGAGAATGGTACTTGTTTAACACACGAATGTGTCCAGCGTTTCTGTTTATTGTACACGCGCATTAGTATAATATTTCAAGAAATATCCATCTGGATGTCAAATTGGGGTTTGAATGAACAATATAATATTTGACACGACAGGCTAGAAAACTGAAGAAAACGAAATTCGTGGCGTTCTCTTTTATTATATTATTATAACAAATAACATCTAATACGTAATATAAAATAATAAGTACCTACTCTCCAAAAACAGTATTATAGTTTTAACATATCTATAGGTTTTTAATACTCATATAGTAGTAATTACTATAGTATTATTGGGGAATTATTCCGCAACACGATGACCGCAATGCCCAGCGGAGCTCATTACCTTCTTGAAGAATAAATAAATCTTCTAAGAGGTATATTGATTATTGGGTTTATTTTTTAAGTCATCAAATCAGAGATGTCATAATCTCCTACACCTACCGGTATATAATCTACCGGGGAATATGACATATCTATTCTTATACTATATTATAAGGTAATTTTTTTTAACCAAAAGGTTAAAAAATAATATGATAAACTAAAAGCAAGCCGACAGCCGACAGGGAAAAGGCGTGTGATCACTGATCACCTATATCACCCACTGTGCATTTACGCCACTGGACGTCGATAACCATCATGTACTAATTTCAATTTGTACTTATACGTACGTATATAATATTATTCTATACTCCACCGTTCCAATCTACATATATTATATTCTCTTATAATAATATTTTCAACAATACGCAAATGTTCATAATCGTAAGACGATAATGTATTAATATGTCATACAAAATTGCGTTGCAGCATCGCAGCGTCGTTATCGTGTTTTTTTGTTTCGCCGTTATATCCGATAATCGCCCTCGACAGACGCAAACGCGCGTTGCCATATATAATAATATGATACAATATGCATTGATAAATGCAGAATATCACAAAATCGTCAAAACGGCCCTGATAAATTGCCGACTCGACTTCCCCACGAGGGGGCGTGACGCTGGAAACCAACACCATGATACCTTGTGCCAGACCCTGTGAAAATAATAATTATTATTGTTTCACCGCTTTGAACTGCAGAAATAACAAATCATTATCTAGAATGTAAACAACGCGTTATACGATCGGCTGTGCAGCTGTACCGCTGCTGGGCACAGTGTAGATTCTGTGTGCAGAATGTATATAATGTAATTTATATTGCTAAAAATCGACTATAGGTATATGTAGTGATAATCTATCGAGTAATAACTTCTTCGGGTGTCACATGCAGGCGTTTTTCGTGCTACATCTTGTTTTCATTTGTAAGAAAGTGCAAAAATAAAATTATATACGCCCGCTGGCTATAGTTTTGTAAAAAATATTTTGTATTCGGAATATTTAAGGCTGGATTGAGTACTTAGTTTTGGCCCTTCAAGAAATATTTTTCAACCATAGTCTCTAATTTGCAATAGTAGAACATATTTTAATATTAATAATTATTATTTCCAAAAAAAAAGTATTTGAATATAAAAACATAAATAAAAAAAAGTATACTGCAGTACACTGTATACAAGTATACAAATATTTGAATATATTTTTGTTAAGGAGAATAAAGCATTCAAATATATACTAAAAACATTATAAAAATACTTTTGATTGCTCAAATCTGGCTCAGTCACGCATGCACACGCCACACACCTACCTAAAAATATTTGTGAACTATGATGATAATTTATTAGAACGAAAGGTTTTAATTAAAATTAGCATCATATTATTCATCACTATTTCAATGATTAATTGTGTTATATCAAGTAGAAGAATAAAAAATGTTGGTTAAGAAAATATTCATAAAACGGTTAATTTTTAGAAGTTCACGACTATTGAAAAAGTTACCTGGGTAATAAAAAGTTTTAAAATAAGAGAAATATGCATTGAAAGCATAAAAACCATGCAAAATAAAATTACATTTTCAACATTGAGTAAACGCAAAATTTATTTGATACTTTCCTTAGCTACCTATATTTGCATTTGAGTAAGCCATAGTAAAACAATTTATTTATGAAAATGCTAAAATGTCTTGTGCAGCCCTAATATGTCCAACTAATTTCTGTATCATAATGACGCATAATAACGCATAATGACTGTTGTTAGATAATGTTCGGATTTCGTATTTATTTTTTTAAATTTACCTAACTATTATTTACTCCATAATAAATACAAATTTACTTATACTTGTGTGTTATTTTCGGCAGTATATACTCAGATGCAAATGAAGCAGAACGCGAGGAACGGAAGATCGTCGGAAGAGGACGATGACGACGTTGCATCGAGGTCGCGGCACTCGGCCCGATCGCCACCGTACTCGCCACCATTCTCGCCGCGTCTGGGCCGACAGGCGATCATGACCCGACCACAAGTGCCCAGGCTGGGCCGCGAAACGTTGCTATACCGGCGGGACGCAAGGAACGCGTTGTACCAGCAGTCGAACGCAACGCTGCTCAGACAACAACGACAGCAGCAGCAGCAGAAGCAGCAGCAACAACAGCCACTGCTGCTGTCAGCCACCGAATCTGTGGCGGCGCGTCGTCAAGCTGTGTAGACGACTTTCGTGGGCTGCATAACTCGTACTTTGAGCAAAGAGATTGACACAAGAACGAAACTCACACATTCATTATAATATATGTTATATTATATATTATGATATAGCGTAGTCGGTATTTTTCGTAGTCTAATAAAAACGATAACGATAATATTATTATTATTGATATAATTTAATCCGTTTTAATATAAAATTTATTAAAATATTATTATGATTCGGGGCAGTCCATAGGATTTCCAATAAAGCCCGTAACCCGTAATATTGGCCCAACTAAAATAATAATATATTAATAACAATAATATAGCACTTATAGGTATCAGATTTCACAAATTATTAGTCTTGTATGAGTGAAAAATTCAAAATATTGCCTAATAATCGCTAAGTTAGGCGTATGGCTGTTCGTTACACAGGATCATTGCACATACAATCAGTTGGTTACATGTTCCATCAGTAGTTGGTGCTGGTGTGGATCAGATGATCGGAACAACATGAGAAATTTATTAATTATATTAATCTATACTCTAAAGTACAGAAAAAGAGTTCCACGTCCTACATCTGTAAATATATAATTAACAAAAATAATAAAAAGTAAAAAAGTTTCTTAACATCACCTATTGGATGTGATTGAATCTATCTCTAAAATTTCCTGGTATCTCTGAAAACGATTCCTGTCATTTTATTTAAAAACCGATCTAGTAGTCATTGATTCTTTAAATCATATACACTATACACACAAAAAGTGTTATGGTACGGAACTTAATCCTTTTAAAATGTATTAAATAGGGAATATTAGCAAAATTCATACATGATGTACGTATGAGGTTAAAAAAGTGCAAATATATTTTGAGCATATGCAAATTTTTTTTGTAACATAATAGGCATTGATGTATTGTAGTATCTAAAAATTATATACAGTTGAGCCTAGAGTTAGTATTTTTAGGAAAAAGTTTAATTAATTTGATGTGGTTTTATAGTTTATGTTAAACTCTCAAAATTGCAGAAATAAAAAAATATACCTACCTATACTTCTATTTGTAATTTTTTAAAACATAATTTTTAGTTTCTAAAATAACTTTAATAATAAATAGCTTAAATAGCTTTGAAAATGTTGATTGAATGAAATTCTTATTATTATTATTATATGCGTAAAATTAAAAATTAGATATAGAAAACCCATGATTTAAAGAAAATATTTTTTTATACCAACAATAGGTGTTTGAAAACTGAGATCTATCAAAAATAATATATATTTATTATTTACTTATATAGATTATTAGCATTAGTTATTATATAGGTGTTATAATTTTCAAACTTGTATATACATATATACATAACACACGCCAATAAAAATTGTAGAACCATAAAATTAAGAATAATGCCCTTAAAAATAAAATATTATAAGACATGCAAAAATATGCACCAGCATATAAAAATTTTAATTATTTTTTTATTTTTTTCGTAATGTAACTTATATTTACAACTAACTATTTATTTCTATGTAACTTGGCAACAAACTCTAATCTCCCTCAAAAACATCTTCTGCTCTACACATTGTCTTATATATAAATATAGATTATTATATTATTATAAAGACACATAAAATATTGTCTGGTTATTGGGAGTGATCTATATTATCTTCTAATGAGGTCTTGTTTACAAAACGGCGTACGTCTATATATATTGCCGCAGCGAATGGTAATATGGTCGCCGAGTACGCAGAGATAATTATTATATAATATATCATATCATTTGTACCACCATAATATATATATATGTATAAGGTTCACTCTTAATGAAGAGAGGGGGGTAGGTAATGTTCGTTCGTATTTGGTATTGAAAGTTAGCCAACCAAACAGTAGCCTATATATATAGTCACTAAAGATAAAATTTCACAATATAACAAATTATAATAGATGAAACACTGAAATTTATTGAGCTTATTTATAATTTGAATATAGTACACAAGGTGTAACAGAAAGATCTGACAAAAAAAGAAATTATGCTAATTAAACGTATGACAAAAATTGTTAATATTATATGATAAGTAAATAATTTAAGAAATAACTCTTATCAGCAAATTCTCAAAAAACATATTTTTCAAAAAGTTATTACGTTCCTAATTAATTTAACCAAAAAAATGTTGAATTTTAAAAAATAAGCTTGACTTAGATAAATATTTTTACCATCAAAATTGATCTTATAATCAAATTCACAAATAGGCTATTTTGAATTTATCCAAAAAATGTTTTAATTAAATTAAAATGTTTATATTTTCAGTACTAAAAGATAAACATAAAAAAAATTATTAGTTTATAATACATGTAACGCTAGGGTCAATTAATGAAAAAAAAAAAAAATATTAATTTGAATAAAAGTTATTCTAAAAGTTAGTTCTATCAGTTAGGTACCCCTTGTATATAATAATAATAATAAAAATAATAATTTATAATAGTTACCAAATTAAACACAAATTTGATAATACAATATTATCAAAGTAAATTTGTAACACATGTTTGTTCCACAATATATTCATACCAGTACCCACGCGTATACATATGTGTTAAATCATAATTTCATTTCAAATTAGGTCAGTTATTAATTTTATTGTTAACGATTGTCAATAAGGTTTATTAGTTATTTCGACCTAATAAATAAAATAATTTGGTACAATGTTTTGACTTAACGGTATACGCGTAGCTCGTCGCCTGCTATAATATTGTACATAGATGATAGATAATAATACATAATAAAATTATTAATTACGAAGTGTACTACATCCGTAGCTATAAACACACACATCACACATAATAATACGATAAACAAAATATAATATGTATATTGTCTGTACTTATTAATGTACACTTTATAACTATTAAATGTAGGCACAACGTACGTCATATTTTATCATAAAACATAAATAAAACAATAATATTACGATGAAGATGATAATAATATTAATGACAATAATAATTATAGTATCGTAAATAATGTAAGATAAACAAAATAATATAAGTTGAGCGCGTTCGATAATATTATAAACGATTTTTGACGAGTTTCAGCATTTATGTTATCTTTCTGAACAGAGTATAGAAAACCGTGGATCTAGAAATCTGAAATGAAGGGAGGGTGAATTGTTCAGAAAAAAATACATTTAGTTGATACATAATAACAGGTTATATTTTATAGATACATTTTTCTAACAATAAACCTAACTAACTAACCTTGAAATTTTAAGACGTAGGTACAGTGAATTATTTATTATATAAACTGAATACCTACATACATTTCCAAGAGGGTGGGAGCAGGGGGCTTATGTTTAGCATGTTTAGGCCTCCCCTTCCTCCGAATCACGCCTGCCTATTGGAACGTATTTCTAAATATTTCGATTTACATGTAAAATTTATATAAAATACAAATAAAATAATATATGCAACTTACTTTTTAAATATTTAATAGTATAATGATACGACATTTGTGTGGCTTGGTGAGGCGCGGTCGTACGCTCAATCTGCGGAAACGCACTGAGCGTACGTACCGGCCGCAGTTGCTAGCTCCCGGATTGGTGACCAGTCAGGATTTTTAGCAACATATCCTTGCCACACATACACAAACACGTGTTACAACCCTACCCACTTAAAAACCAACAAACAAATATACAAAAATAACCCCTACCGTACCACCCCACACCCAATGGCCTATGTGACCGCGGGTCCCCCTTAAAAAAAAAAAAAACATTGTATCATGGAAATAATTAGGAAATACTCAAAAATCAAAAGACTTATATATAAATAATATACAAATAATAAATATATACTTAATACTTATTATTATAATAATAAGTGCCCAATTTTATTTCTCTCGATTTTATTTTAGTACTCAAGATAATGTATTCGATATTCGCGTGGTGTATCAAATTATATTTTTTTTGCAGGACTCAGTTGCAGCAGCGCTCTAAAAGATTCATAATAATTAATTATGACATTATGTGGTGGCGCTAAGATCGTCCCACCTACTATCTGCTCATTATTACTTCTATATATAGACAATAAACTATAAACATAATATTTTGTTCTGTACAACGGACACTGTGTTTCGACGGACGAGATACAAACCTATGTTATACATAACTACCTTGTTGTATGTATTATAATTGTACTCGTGTATATTAATATTAATAATATATTAACCTATGATAATATGAAAAAATTAACATCGAAACAATCACTATTGCGCCCATACAAAACTAAAGTTGACACATATATGGACATATATATGTCTGTATAATGGCTACTCAGCCTTTCATTTATATTCCTAATGTGTATACTGTACATATTATATACATATATATGAGAATAGTCGCCAATGAATAAATATAATAATTAGACCGTTTTCGCGACCGTGATGATTCCATGGTGTGTTTTAAATGTGTTTTAAAATAAAAAATGACGTTTAACAATCGAACTATTATTTTCTATTTTAAAGTTATTAATAAGCTTATTATTATATATTATTCATTTAAAAGTTGTTTTTGTTAATCGTTATGTTATCGTAGACTTTATCGACGTACCTACTTTATGAAAATGTGCTTTTCAGTTTTTTCACCCACACAGTCTAAATCAGCGGTTCCCAAACTTTTACCCATCGCGGTACATTATTATTAGTTATTATAAGTCACGGCACACTTTAGATAAATATTACCTACTTATCGAATAATACGTATATAATGATGTCGGATATTATTATCGTTATTAGGTAATAATATTATTATCTCTCGATAGCTGTACTTGTATATATAAATATCACAGAACTTTCCTGTGTATCATACATTTTTGTCTTTTCAATATTAAATGATAATTCGTTCGGTCGTATGAAACAGTTACGTTCAAACCACACCACGACAAGCCCGAATTTTATTGAATTTTTGCGACGTTCGTTTTATAATAAATATGGATAAGTTTTTAGAGTCACTCTAAATGGTGTAATACAAATTACCCAGGTAATTTATGAAATAAACTTTTTATTAATAAAATTTTTATTTTATACAATAGATACACATGTTGTATTTAAATATATTATATACGAATATATATTTGTATATACGGATGCCTTTTGTACTTTACCCGTAACATTCAATTTATAATAGCATTGTTTAGTTCGACGAATCGTTGCAGGATTAATAAATATAACGAACTTATGTCTAATTATTGCTGCATTCGGTTTATATGGTTTCGCGTACATTTTATATACATATATAGTAGGCATATTTAATAGATATATAAATTACCTACATTATTCTTATAACTATTTTATATACATTCAGGATCGGCGCTAGTGATCATTTTTTATGCGTAGGCAATAAACATAATACGATTCAATTTTTTCCGTGCCTATATTATGATTATTGATCATTCTTTAACAATAACAAAAAAAGACGTGCACCGAGTGTATGGTTACACTTGTTCTTGTTTCAGTTCTAATGCCCATACATCTTGAGGCCACCCGGTCCTGCCTTTGCTTCGCTTATGGTGGTGTTGGTGTTCTTGCAGGTGTTGGTGGTCGTTGGTAGGATTCAAAGGGTTTCGGGCGATCATCGTCTACACGATAAAAAAATCAATTATATATGTTAGTGTGATTAAAAAGTATATAATTTTAATTTTTAATTTTTAATACTATTATAAATTTATAATATATACAATGCACGTATATATAAGTAATAGATAGGTACCCAATATAATAGTTTTTACTCTAAAAATGCGCTGGTTTTCCTTTAATATTTATGACGTTATAATCTTGATTTAGGAGGATGGATCAAACCCGAAACGAACAATTTTCCCACACGAACTTAGGTATTATTTATATACTATATTATATACCTAGTTCAGCACCGAAATAACGTATACAATTCGGTTTTGACTAACATATTCATTCGGTCATTCCCATTTTAACAGACTGTCTATGATCTATTTAGACCACAGGTATGGTTAAAAATGTTTTTTACAAGTATTTTTATAATATTAAAAATGTTAAAAACCAAGTATAAAAATACAATTATTTAATTTAAATATATCCATACAATAGGTATAAAGGTATAATAGATATATGAAGAATTGTATAATTTTTAATATTTTTTCACTTACATCTATATGGCTATACTTATATTATATAATATGTATTTTTATACTTGGTTTTTAACATTTTTAACATTTTTAACATTTTTAATATTTTTACCAACACAAAAGTGATTTATTTTTCATAAAATTCTACTAACTTAATATGTTTTAATGGAAAAGAAACAAAACAAAACAAAACAAAAAACAGTAAAAACATTTTTAACCATACCTGTGGTCAATAGATTATAGACAGTCCTAAGTCTGTTAAAATGGGAAGGAAAATGTGAGTATAGTGTAGTACTTACCACAAAATATTCAAGAACTAATGTTGTAGGTGCTATACAATAATTGAGGAACCAACTAATGTAGCAATTTTAAATTTGGGACCCAACTCTGATGCAGCCTAAAATCCAAACCCTGATAATAAGCATCAATATTTATTATTTAATAATATTTTGCTGTAACTTGCACACGACATTTATAATTATGTACTTAATGTGTTATACTGTTATGTATATAATAGCCGTAGTCGTTATAATAATAATTAATACATATATAGATATATATCGCCTTCAAAGTGTCACGTGTCTGACGTGTAAATAAATACACAATATCATACGATGCCGTCATTACATAATTATACTATTTATAGTTTATACTATAATAATATGGTATTATAATATGATAAGTGTATAGCATTTGAACACGGTTATGGTTTATAGTTGATTGCTGCGGTAATCGCATAATAAATATATCCCTCGCTAATCATAATGTTTAGGGTTCTGTGATATTGCAGGCTCGCCCATATATTATATTATTTAATTTAATTACACTGCAGCTGGCTGGGTCGGGTGAAGCGAACGTCGGTTGTCTACATTAAAAATGGCAATCGAATTTGAACGTAATGTGACAAGCTCGATAGCAGTTTAAAAGCGGCGTAATAATATTATATTATATAAACGGATTCGATTGTACATAAAACATTATATACGTATTATATAATAATGTAATATAGTCGGCCGCTTAAGAAATAATGTGTGTGACACAATATAAAATATATATGCATCGTTGAAAATTTATTGCATCTTCAATGAATTCGTGATATAAATTTGCAGGCGCATATAGGCGATTTCCTTGTGGACATTTTCGAGATTTGAATAAACATGACGCGTGTTTTTTAAATTTGGAATTGATTTTTAGGTTTTTTCCCACATCGTGCCGAGAGCCGAAAGACAAAAAAACGCTTAAAGATTGTAACGACATTTTTATCGTAAAAAGGTTTCCAAAAATTACGTTATGAATACGAATAAGTATGCCTATATTATGTAAGTAATCGTAAATCATTTCTCGTATAATGAATTTTGGTAATAAAATATTATAGGCTTTAGCTGGTATTATATACATATACAATGCTACTTAAACATAATATTATTATACTTCAGACAGATTTTATACGTATTATAATACTATATTATGATATATTATTTGGTTTCTAATAATTTTAAATAAAACTTAACGATTTCCCTATTAAATACAGTATACAAGGTTCTATCATTAATAATATTAAAACGATTAGAGAAATACGCCGAAAAAACTGTAGGTGAATACCAAAGTGGATTCAGAAAAGGAAGATCAACCACAGACCATAAAATGTAGTGAGACAATTAATGGAAAAGCATTATGAATACGCAAAAGACCTGCATATGGTGTTTGTGGACTATAAACAGGCCTATGATAGCGTGAACAGGGAAAAACTATGGGAGGTGCTCAAGACATTTGGGATCCCTTTGAAAATTATCAAAATGGTACAATTATGCAACAGTGAAACGTATAGTAAAGTAAAACTTGGGAATGAGGTGTCTATGGCTTTTGAAATCAAAAGTGGGCTAAGACAAGGGGATGCCATGTCACCCATATTATTTAACATGGCATTGGAAAGCGTGGTACGTGAAATGTCAAACGGAGATGCCTGGTCACCTCACAGAGGACTACTACTCGCATACGCAGATGACATAATAATCACTGGAAATACTAGAACAGAAGTCCAAATGAATCTGAAGAAATTAATGAAGGCAAGTAAAAATATGGGTCTTTTAGTAAATGAAGAGAAGACAAAATACATGGCAATAACAAGAAGATCAGAGGATAGCTCTAACCTTAAAGTAGAAAATAAGGAATTCGAACAAGTTAAAGAATTTAAGTACCTTGGTGTAACTCTAAACAACAAAAATATTATGCACGAAGAAATTAATGTGAGGCTGAATGCAGCAAATCGATGTTATTTTGCAATGGAGACGATATTTAAATCAAAATTGATATCAAAAAATGTCAAAGAAAAACTTTATATAAGTTACATAAGACCGGTATTGACGTATGCATGTACCACATGGGCCACAACTAAAGGTGATGAAGAAAAACTAAATAGATTTGAAAGGAAAATCTTAAGAAGAATACATGGTCCAGTATTTAATACCGAAACCCAACAATGGGAATTAAGATCGAATGCACAACTCAAGAACCTATACAAAAGAGAAAATATTGTACAATACATTAAAAGTATAAGAATGCAATGGGCTGGACATGCGTGGCGTGCGGAAGGATGCCTGATAAAGGAAATAATGACTTGGTCGCCAACAGGGAAAAGACCAAGGGGAAGACCCCGAAGAAGATGGATAGACAGCGTAAATGAAATATGGAATGCGGTAGGCCAAGAAATTAGGACGAATTGGCAAATCATAGCGCAAGATAGAGAGAAATGGAAGGAGATAGTTTTGGCGGTAAAGATCCTCAATGGATCGTAAAGCCGGAAAAAAAAACTTAACGATTTTATACTAATTATTATCACATAAAATTACGATATTTAACATTGTATTTCTAATATTATACAATTCACAAAATGACAAATATTTTTGCCTCCATCCGCCCATCACCACAACTTAAATTGCGTATAACCTGCATAATATAATAAGTAGGTACAATTTTATGTTATATAATAGTTGTCTAAATTTTTATTGTTTGTTTGTTTGATATTTATTTTATTAATCTTGTAACGCCGCGTGTCCTACGTGAACGCGACGAGTGCAGCGAGTGCGAACGAATTCTATCCTGACCATGCTGTTCCTTTTTCGCGTCGCGACGCGATGCACTCGAAATACAAGCTGTTTTGTTTTTCGCGTTCACGTAAGACATAGCGTAAGCCATATGGAATTCAACAAAAAGTCTATATTTGAAAAATTTAATTTTTTATTTCATACAATTGTTTTGATTTATATGTTTTGTATTTAATTTATTTACCCATTAATTAATTTTATGATAAGTATACGATTAAATAATAGATACCTGGTCAGTTTAATTATTGATCTAAATTTGTAATCAGAAAATTAGAACTAATGTCTCCTAAAATGATACAATTAATAGTAAAATATATAAATTAAGTTTTATTTTTCCGTGATTCTCTATATATTGTGATGTACTGATGTAGTAGATATACATACCTGCTGGTGTTGGGTCTTATCGGCCTGCACGACGTGTATCGTCTGCAACGATCGCTTGGAAGTGTGCGCGGACAGGTCGGCTTTGAAACCGTCCGTGTCCGGGTCGTCGCTGTCCAGCACGGTCATCAGGTAACCAATGTAGGACGTGGCCAGCCGGAGCGTTTTGATTTTCGACAGTTTAGTGTCGGACGGCACGTTGGGTATGCAGTCCCGGAGGTCGGAGAACGCGTTGTTGATGCTCTGCGTGCGCCGCCGTTCTTTCTTGTTGGCTGTGTTCCTACGTTTGACGACGCGCACTACCGGCGCCGCCGCCGCCGGCATCAGAGGTGTTGGAGCAGACACTGAAGAACTGCACTGTTGCTGCATCAGATGCTGTTGCTGTTGCAGCAGCTGTTGTCGCCGTTGAAATTGCAGTTGCTGATTTTGCTGCTGCGGCTGAAGCTGCAGTCGTTTATTGTTGTCATCATCGTCGTTTGCTAATTCATCGTCATCGTTATCGTTGTCGTCGTCGTCGCCAGCGGCGGAGGCGTTGTTGTTGCTTTGTTGAGCAGGACGGTACTGTAAAAGGAAACGGTTTAATAAATTATGATATTGTTTTTGATACCTGCAGCGTATATGGTAGTGGGTTGTTATAAATAACCAACTTCTATTTCAATGATTGGTTAAAAACAGATTGAGTAAATTTCAGTTATTTCTAGTGATGGGCACTATTCAAATGTTTTTTACATAATCGCCATTAGTAATTTTTAAATAAAACTATCAAATAGGCTATCGAATAGTTCGGTTTACTATTTATACTTATTTAATTTACTATTTAATATTATATTAAATCACTATTAGCAGGCTGTATTACCCGATCTCACCAGAATTGAATTTAACCTATCTTTCTATCGTTTTCCATTTTGATCCAGTTGAAAATTTAAACATGAATAGAAATCACAAACACAATAAATTGTTACAATGATTAATTATATTATTTTATATTTCTTAATTCCAGACATATTTGATATAAGCACAAAAAAATGGCGTCGGATTCAATGAATGATTAAAATCCAAATTAGATCCAATATCAGTAACATTGGCATTCGCCTTCATCATGATGTGCTTATACATCAAAAATATGTATACAGAATTTAAAAAATAAATCATAAAAGTAATCATGATAATTTTGTACATAATTATCTACTTATTTGATTTTAAAATGTTTGTCTTAAAAAATATATATATATATATATTTGTAAAAATTTGTATACCTATACCATATATTAATTATTTATACTATAATTAAATAGAAATATAATCTGTAACTAAAGGCGATAATTTAAAATTTAAATAAACTCGATTTTTATCAGTAAAAACTAAATGCATGTGTGACTATTATTCGAGCCACTCTATATTTATTTATTTATTTATTTGTTAACGGGCTGGGCCCTATACAACAGTTTAACATAATACAATAATATATAATTTAAATAATTAATACAATGACACAATTAAATTTATATAAGATAATAACTACAGAATAATAAGTATAATAATGATAATAAAAAAATTAAAAATAAAAAAAAATATATAATAATAAAATGTATCAGTTTTGGTGAACGGTGCTCTCATTGGCCAGCCGCATTATGCGGTCTAACGGATTATTTCTGCCATAGTTGGTAGTGTGCCCAGGAACAACGAAAGGAGCATGGTATCTAGTAGTCGACGGGATGGAACTTTGAAATTGACTAACGAGAGAAGTGAGGGAGCATCTATACGACCATCAACCAGTTTATTTAGAAACTCTATGTTAGCGTTAACTCACCTGTCAGCCAGTGAAATGAGGCTGAGTTCCTGCATAACTAAGAAATAGTCGTGGGGAGGATGATTTATTTTTAAGACAATTTTTATATATGACTATCTCAGCCTATTATAGGGGTTGAAAAAACAACTAATAAAGATTTTCAGTGTCTCGAGGAGTCCATTGATATAATTTCTGTTGAAAAGTAGTTATTGAGTCTATAGAGTACAAACGAAGTAACATCAGTTTTTATATATTTGTATAATATATATTATGATGTATATTCTGCATAACATAATTACCCTATAGTTATGACTTTTAAAGTTCAAGTAAAATCTATTAATGTATTAGCTAACCTTTGCGCCTATAAGATTGAGTTTCAGTAAAGAAAGAACTATTATACATACCGCTGAAAATGTAAATAGAATTAATATACTTAATGAACTCAATATTATTATTAATACTAACAAAATAATGACTTATACCTTTTCGTAGATGATATTATGGTAAAATAATTCATATCTCAAGGACTTACACCTATATGTACGACAGAACTGTTAATTTAATATTATGTCGTTCATGCAAGATTCAAATAGTAACTATATTGTAAAGTATTTATTTAGACTTATACTGTGCTTGAGTTGTTGAGTTATTGAAATACCCGGACTATTAGGAATATTCATATTGGCGATTGGCCCCTTCCAATAATTCAAGAGTTGGAATTAAATTAATAGTTAAAAGCCGCTATGAGAATAGTAAACCGTACGTAATAAGAGACAAAAACTGAATATAAACTGTGGGTCTTCGTATTTATTATAAATAGAATCCTGCTTATTCCTGCATATTAATTTATCTTTATTAAAAAAAAAGTTTGTGCAGTAATAACCGCACACATTTCAACGCGCGAGAAGATCGAATATTTAAAAAAAAAACCTTTTTTGATGACCGATATATATCTGCAGTTCACTCATAACGAGCTTTAAATTTGTGTTTATTAGTTATCAGTGTTTTTGATTCGAAAATAATATGATATCCGCCATTATAGTAAATAAGTTAGTCCACGAAAATATATATTGAAATTGAGTGTACTGAGCGTCCAAGCGCATGTGGGAGTGAGTATACTATTACAATATTACCTTTATGTATTTATAAAATAATTAAAACTATACAACTAACTGAAAATTCTGAGTTTTTTCCAAGTAGGTTAGCACCTTTCCGGGGTCGGGTACCGCATGCATATTATGTTTATAATATAATATATATATATATATAGTGTAGCGTGTAACATTGCAACGGCGTGGAATACACTACACGTGTTGGAGTAGGTACCTATATTATATGTAATCATAAATCCAAACCCATTAAATAAAATCCCAAGTGCTCGACCTAACCAATAAAGTCAAAGAAAAAAAACAACCACGGATATTTATAAGTTGACCTAAAATTTTTTTTGCAGCTTTAATCACAGCCATTTCAAAATCAATATTTAAAAACGTTGGGTCGGGGTATAAATCTCAATCTTTACAAATGTTCAGTATTATCGAAAACATACTTTTGTAAGACGATCTTGTTTTATTCTGCATTAAAATGAATAAAGACGAAACATATACACTATTCAATTCTATTCGTATGACATACAGCTGTAGAAATGGTTTTGGAGCTAATTTGAAATTGCCCATCTAAGAACCAAGTATCGGCGTTAGTTAGTAATTGTAATTCGTTATCTGTACCGAAAACTAAACTAAAATTCTTTCTTCTGCGTCAGTACCATTATCATGCAACAACAGATTTTCATTTTCAAACAAAGCCCATTCATCTTAAAAATATATTTTATTTATTTAAAAATGTTATAAAAATATATAGGAACACCTATACCTAATGTACAGAGTGTATCAAGTCTTCAACCGATAGCAAAAATTTATATTTATTTTATTAAATGAAAATATAAGGGTGAAATTAAGTAAAATATATTTTTAAAATAGGTAAGTTTTATTAATCAGTCAAACCTATTTGATTTATACATAGTATAATTCACCTTCAACTTTAAGGGTTTTCAAATCATTACAGTTGCCGTCGTTTGGATTATTTTCACTCCTTTTGTTTCTTAAACAACGTTTTATTGAATTTTCACATGATAATTCCTAATTTTATTTATAGGTTTTCACGCCAAACTAACGTATATTAGATATAACACAAAACTAATATATTATACAGAGTGGTTACTGGTTATATTATACCCAAGTTTTATTTTAAATATTCGAAATTGTATATTTCATTAGTATTATAAACTTTTTTTGCCACAAGACTTTTTTTCCCCCGAGTCTTTTTTTCCGCCAGACTTTTTTCTGTTCCCCAGGTTAATAGCGTCAAACGTTTAACAAAGAAGACATTAACAGCAACTATAAGGCAAATGTTAAGAACAATTTTTGAGGATGATATTTTGCAAAAGTACAGCTTTGTTGGACAGAAAAAAAAAGATTTTTTCATCTTTAGGTTCAAGCTCTATAATTATTGGTAAGAAATATACTTGATAGTTTTTTCCTTTTGTAACCAATTGTACATTTTTTGTTAAATGAAAATTGTTTTGAACATTTATTTGATATAATTAAATTGAATACAATATAATATTTGTACTAGGATATATTAGCCTAGTTATATATGTATATTAACAGATATATATTATATATCATGTCTGTCAATGACTACATTATTAATATTTATTATTTTATTAATATATAATTATATGTGTTGTTTTCCAAATTAGAAACTTTCAGAAAAGTTAAGGCATTCGAAAATGCAACAAATGCTGAAATTGAAGCACCAATGAAAGTTTACTTGGCTGGAGCAGCATTTAGAAAAAAAAAAACTATTATAGTGCAATTGCTAAGAAATTTATAATATTATATTATGTACGCTGCATTTTTAGTTGCGTTTTAATAAAGACATTAGCATAATTATATTATGTCACGTAGTTTTTTTAATTTTACTACTTACCTAACTTTTGTCCATCTATCCATTTATATTATTTTGTGTAGATGTATAATAACTATATTGTTAACTCTACCACATAGCGTGGCCTGTCACTGATAGCTCCCTTGTCTGGGGGGGGGGGGATATAATATTAATTAGGTAGTAGTCAGTTGTTCGCGAAGAGTGGTGGTCTCCTGCGCTGTCTTGCGAGGTACCGTATCCGCGTACCACTGTCTCTTTTGTTTGAATAAAAGTGATTTGTTAGAGCAATAGTTATTGTTTTAGTTTTTTTGTTCTTTTATAAATAAACACAACTGCTTCCTTGGGAAGAAGTTAACATACATTTCTCAGAAGTGGGATTTGATTCGAAGGACGCAGTGTGACGTGTGTTGTGAGGGACCTGGACTTGTTCACCAGAGGTTGTGCGGAAGCGACCACGTTTGTGTTAATAATGGGTCGTGCACTCTGGTGATCAGGTGGTGAAGCAACGGTCGCGGTGGGCGACGAGGGACCAACGTCGATCGAGGGCGATCGAAGGACGCAGTATGGTCGAATGTAAACATTCGTTAACTTGGGGATATAGCGTCATGGGTCTATGCGGGTCGGGTAGCTTAGTGGTAGAGCAATCGCAGCCCGGCAAGCGAGACACCCGAGTTCGATTCTCAATCCGGTGGTTAGATTTTTGACGTAATACCCCGGAAGAAGTTAACAGGATGTTTAAATTCGACCATCCTGCGTCCTCCGATCGCCCTCGATCGACGCTGGTCCCTCGTCGCCCACCGCGACCGTTTTTTCACCACCTGATCACCAGAGTACACGACACGTTAACACAAACGCGATCGCTTCCGCACAACCACTGGTGAACAAGTCCAGGTCCCTCACGGCTCACAACACACTTCACACTGCGTCTTTCGGATCAAATCCCACTTCTGATGTATGTTAACTTCTCCCGGGCAAATAACGTCAAAAATCTAGCCGCCGGACCGAGAATTGAACTCGGGTCTCTCGCTTGCAGGGCGATTGCTCTACCACTAAGCTACCCGACCCGCATAGACCCATGAGGCTAAATCCCCAAGTTAACGGATGTTTACAATATGATATCAAATAAGTAGTACATCATAAAAAGTAACTAATAAGAATAGGTAATGTATATAATATTATATAAAATGTGAATAGTGAATATATATTTCAATATCACAAATTAATATTAAAAAATTACATAATTTGTTATGTTTCATTATTATATATAAGTTGTCCTACAACTATTAGCTAATTTGAAAACTGGAAAATTGGATTCAAAAATATTTTTTTAGCTATAAAATAATATATTAAGTATATTTGAATAATACTTTTTAAATGTTAAAAAACCAAGGTTTATATTATTATACAATATGAAACGTTATAAAAATAATTAAACCCAGACCAAAAAATAATACTAAAATATTATTAAAACAATATTTTAATGGCGTTATAATCAAATTGTAATGATAAAAAAATATAAGTCATTACAAATGTAACTATATAATAATGTTATTATGTTATAATCTTTCTGTTTGGGATATATCGCATGGGTAAGGCTTCTCTCCCGTGTGTGTCCGCCGGTGCTTCATCAAACTACCACTTTCACTGAACGACTTTTCGCAAATATCGCATGGGTAAGGCTTCTCTCCCGTGTGTGTTCTCTGGTGTGTGGTCAAATTACCTACTTGATTGAACGACTTGCTGCATATATCGCATGGGTAAGGCTTCTCTCCCGTGTGTGTTCTCTGGTGTGTGGTCAAATGACTTACTTGATTGAACGACTTGCTGCATATATCACACTGGTAAAGTTTCTCTCCCGTGTGTGTCCGCCGGTGCTTCATCAAACTTTTATTTGTACTCATGACTTTTTGTGCATAAATCGCATGGATGAATTAATGATAACTACTAAACAGTAAACATATATGTTTTATTGTAAAATGTATGGTTAAGACTTTTTGTTATTAAAGCTTGTCGTTATCGCCAATTTTTCGAGCCAGAACTTCTTCGCTACCTAATCCTGGTATATGATACTTCGATATTTAAATAAAAGAACACACAGTGTGTTATCTAAATTAAAGTTATTTAAATAGTACATAATTCCAATCAAAAAATTTTTCAATTAAGTATCAACATATCAATTGTTCTATCAATAAATTTTTCTGAACCATTGCTAATGTTATTTCCGTATATTAATTTAATTTTAATCTGCAGACGAACGATTATTTTTTTATAAGACCATTTTTTTTATACATAATATTTTACATAGTGGTTAAATACGATTACTGTGTTACGTACCCTATCAATATTCAAAAGATAGTATTCATATTCATTTCTACTATGAGTGGTGATATAACTAAGTAGGCAATTAATATAAAATAACATACTGAGGTCATCGTAAAAAACGTAGATAATTAAACTATAAAAGCATTGTCACACGTCTCTTCTCGGAAAAAGTCTCTGTAACTAAGAAAGGATGTGAATCGAATAGAATAACCAATTACACCAGGAGACTCAAATTCTGCCTTGTGCCAGATTTCACCACCACCTACTCCTACGGACACGAGCATATATAAGGGAGACCACGAGCCACGACAAGAGCTCATCAGACGGTTAGGGACATTTAAGACACTTAGAGGCAAGTCGTAAAACCACTCATTGTCATTTAAAACAATATTTCAGAGTAAGGTCGTAACACCGCTCACCAACACTTTTATAGCATATAAACTGTATTTTTGTATCAATAGATATTATCTATTAATAACTTGTGAAAATAAAGACATTATTACATTCTAAACATCAGTATTTCATCTCTACATTGATGAATGAATCAACGTTCAGTCGGGACGTAACAACTGTTACGAATATTAAAAACCACTACAGAATAAATAGTTATATTTGTTCTAAAATTTTAGGTGACTTATTTGTATACCATAAAGTTAAAAATTGAATCATCCAGTCCATTTAAATAATATTTTGACGTGCATTTTCGATGTCAAGGCAAAGAATAAAACCATAATTTTAAAAATAATCTAGATGATTTTTCAAATTTAAATCACAATATTATATTTCATAATTTTTTGCATAAACTTTTATAGTTTCATCATTATTAATGACATCTATATAAAATGTCATAATTGGGTGGCTGTTTTTTCATGTAATTTTCGAGTTACGAAGTATATATATTTAGCACATATGCTTATTGTAACTCTGAATTACAAATTGTATATCTTCAATAAAAAGCTAAAACACATAAAACAATAACATAAATATAATTCATTCTAAACTACAAATAAAAAGTACAGTTGCATTTAACTATATTATACGCGTCTGTACTTATACTCAATTAATTTCAATTATTCCCATTGTTAAAATATTGTTAACTTACGGAATTCGGATCCGGTGAAAAATATAAACAAATAATTCATTATGAACTTCAATACGTTACGATATCATACAATATATTGATTAAACTAATTCACCAGAGTAAAATGTATTACCGTCACGCTGAAACAATAATAATTATAATATAATATGTTTAGCGCATTTTTTTTTTCGTGATTTTTACACATGTTGTCAAAATTCAAACTTTGAATGCTTGTAAAAAAAAATTGTGCTAATATATTTCTTTTATTTTTCACCTACTATTTAAAAAAATATGTTAGGAGCCTTATATACAATTTTAAATTCTAAGATATAAAAGGAAAATTTTTAATGAATTTCTAGCATAAAATAATTTACGAATTTTCGTGATTTTTACATAATATAGCCTTGTAATAAATTTTCAAGCTTTTCTACCGAACACATAAATTTTTATCGATATTTATAGAAAAAAAAACTAAAAAAGTTGAAAAATTAAAATGTCAGTAAACAGCTCAAAACAAATCTAAAAATTTTGAAAATTTTATAAAATATAGAAAATGCCTATATAAACATTCAGTGAAAATTTCAAGTATCTGCGGTTAGGTATTTGTTTTAGAGTTACACCAAAATAAATAAATCGCTAAAAGTGAAAATCCAATGTTGTAAAAATTTAAATTTCAAATGCTCATAAAAATTTAATTTGGTATATAACGACGCTATGACACAGATAAAGTTCTTACCTATGTGTTGTGAAATTTTGAAAATTATATTATAAATATTGAGGGAGAAAAGTTGTCCCGCGCTAAACCGATTTTGCTGTTATTCGTTTGTAAGACGGAGACAACACATACGGGTGAAGCGTGCTCTTAAGGTTACTAGCTAAGCAAGGAACTCGTGTCAGTTTCTTATTAAAACGAGCGGTTTAACTGGTATGAAAAATCGCAACCAGTTTGGATTAAATTTTTCTGATTGAAAAATATTATTTATATAGTATTGTTTTTGCATTGTTTTAGCTTATAATTCAATATTGTAGAAATTGTTCCGTTTAGTGTTTAATTATTTCTTATAGATACGAGTTTTTGATTATAAATTCACCACTCCATTACACAACATAACATATTAATATATATTATGTTATTATGTCAGATCGAAAATCGTTATTCATTGATCGGCGCCTGCACACCGGCGAGATGATGGAAGCAAAAAAAACGGCCAGCGGCGACAGATGACCATTAACCAATAAGTAGTAGTAACGAAGAAAAATGAAACGGTTATCTGCTCACCATACTGTGTATACAAAATTATTTTGATGGACGGTCGTCGCTTCAGCTGAGCTAACGCCATGGTAGAAAACAGCGGATCGCGCGGTCTTATAATATTAAAATAATAAAATAAAAAGACGACGATACCACAATTAACACGCCTTTTATTTCGTGTTTAATCATATTTTTACCACTGATACCTATTAATTGTCCATTACATTATCGTAAGTAATATATCATCATATATCACGGATTTTGCAAATGGACTTTCAAAAAGTAGTTGACCAAACATTTCTCAGCACGATCCAGTGAGGGTCAAAACTTGCGCGATCCTCGTCGGACACATTGTTTACGTTATTCACGAGTCACGACAAGTAAGTATGTCAACCGCGATATTTTTCGACGGACGACTTTGACACTTGCCACCGACAGCTTTACTGCTAGAATTATGCCCACCCGTTATTTTCAAATTACAATTTATTGCCGTACTTATAGAACATACCCATATACGTACTAAACTATTAAATAGGTACCTAGTACCTACTATTCAAATCGACGATTTTTCAATATAGTAACTATTATTACAAATATATTTATCTTTATTAAGCTCTGCAGCTACCTCTATACGTGTGAACTATAATTCCCGTAATATTACTGCAATGTATAATATTATGTATATATAATAGTTCTTTGACATTATGTAACAACAACAATTCAATTATTTTGATTTTAACGACTTTTTTTACACAATCGATTAATTTTATTTTTATTTTGAATGAGCTAAATTCAAGATTTGATTTGGAACAGAATTTTGTTGATTTTTAGATTTGGAATTCAATAAAAGGATAATAGGTAGCACTGTAGCAGCCCACTTATGAAGATATAATATTAAATGAGTGCGTACCTGTGGAGTGAGTGACTGTCGATCGAGTTGTGGCACAATGGTCGTGACGTACGGATCGCCGTAAGCGACAGCCACCGAGGCGGCCGTCACTGCGGAATTCATGTCGCAAACATCAGCCGCGTTGTTATTGTCGTATGCCGCCGGCTTTTCGTCGTAGCCCTGCAAGTGGACGAGCTGGTGGTAACCGCCGCTACCACCATCGTAGTAACCGACGTTGCCGTACTGCAGCAACGACTGCTGCTGTTGCTGTTGTTGATGACCGTAAATGCCACCGTAGTCGCAATTGGCCACAGCAGCCGCGGCTGCGGTTGCGGCCTGCAGCGCGGCCACTGACGACGGTCCGTAATTGTACGTAATGTCCTCGTACGATGTGGATTCATCGTCTACAAACGACGACGAAGACGACGCGGTGCTACCGATCGGGTGACCGACAACGCATGTCACCAGCTGCTGTTGTTCCGCACCCGGCATCCAGTAGGATGGCGCCGACGACGAAAGGTCCTGGACGACGTAACGCCCGTCGCCGAGCCCAGCCGACGACGATGGCGTGGCCGCTACACCGAGGGCCGTCGTCAATTCTTGCTTCACTGTAACACAAAAATATCGTTTTGTTCGTCATTTTTGATTTTTATGTACAAATATTTATTTGTATATAATATATGTTACCAAAAACTATTTATAAGATATTGTTATTTCATTTTATTTGACACATTTATGTACGTAAATTCATCTATTTACATGGTATATTTTATTTATTTTATAGTGAAAGTACCACTTTACAGTACCTAAATTCTTCTTTATGGAAGGCAACTTGTTTATTATAATTATGAATTTCCTTGCAGATGATCGGAGCCAACTGGTTTTTAATAATCATTTTAGTTATAATATAAGGCGGAAGGGAGGTAATTAGTATATTTTGGAAATGAACTATAGTAAATAAACCAGCCATAAATTATAGGTACCATATAATATAAAAATAAGAAATTCGCACCAAAATTAATATTTTTAACATCTCTAAAATCTTTTCAAACTCCTAAAATCCATTTATCTACAAACCTGGATAATTTTTATTTTACAAATTTAATGTGAAAATTAAGTCGGGTTTTCAATAATTAGTTGATTAAAAATAATTATTATAAACAAAATTAATAATTGTATTAAATATATAATACTACTATATAGACACTAATATACTTAACGTTTTTTTGGGAAAGGAATGAGCAAGGTTAGGTTTTTTTTATTGATATCCGAAAAATGTCTTTCTTATGATAGGTAGGGGAGAGCGGAGTTAGTTGTTACACTTTTGACTTATCGATTTTTTATAATTTTTCTTTTACTATGATCATAATTTTTGTGACACCATTCTACTTGGGTATCTTTTTATGAATGTAAAATAAAAAAAAATTAATTTTTAATACTAAAAAACCCCTGGTAAAGTCACTAAGTCAAAATATAACAACCTACCCCCGGGTGGGGTAAATTGTTATAGTCCAGGGGCACATTGTTACATTCTATATTTTGAAATATTATTACCCAAAATAAATAAGAAATCAACAGTAACAGTAATGATAAACATTTTATAATATAATATAATATAATATATTTATAATAACTAAATATAAATAAACAATTTTCCTTTTTATGAGTATTTATACTGATGTAGTCCTATTGAATACAAATAAATATAGGTAACTGCCTTATTTAAAAACAAAATATAAATAATTGTTAAAATAACATTGTTATAATTTATAATTAATATAATATAATATAATAAAATAAAGTATTATATTGTATAAGTTATATTAATAAGTAACAACATGCCCCTTGCGAAATGTAACAACGTGCCTCATATCGTTTTTTTTTCCATTATAATTTATTTATTCGAAATGGATTAATGAAATTGAATTCTATAGTTAGAATATGATGTAGTACTACATAATGAAGAATTATTAAATGACAAAATAATCTCACCTTGAATTTGTGCGTTGTAAAAAAAAACGCAAGTCGCGGAACAAAAGTTACTTTTGATAACAAATTACAGAAAAACGTTGTCAATTCAAAACACAGATAAAGTGTACTCGATATTATCACAGATTATATAAAACCAGATGGTGCACTCCCTCTATTCGGCCCATGCATAGATATATTACTCTATGGGCCCATGTAATTCTCAAAAATGCGAAAAATCAAAACCTACCTCAAATCAGTGTCACCACGGATAGGGAAAATAAGGCTTTATAAGAAATTATTGTTTATTAACTACACATCACTGACTTTTTTGACACTGTTCAGCCGTTGTACCACAGATTATATAAATATATATTTAAATATATAGTACCGAATTACTGTTATTGTTTTGCTGCTCATTGCTCAACGCACGCGGTATGCCGAGTGTGAATTTTTTTATTTATTAAACTTTTTATTTAATCTTCATAATTTATTTTTGCACCAATTATTTTATATTTATTTAATAATAAAGAAAATATTTTTCATATCTGATTCTGTAAGATACCCGATTTTTTATATCTGTAAAACTTAGTATAATATTTCACGTTAAACCATGCCCATTTAGTTAGCTTTTCGAATTATTTTTTGGACGTAAAATTTAAAAATTAAAAATCGGGCTTCTTTTACGGAATCTGTTTTTAATCTTCTCTACCCATAATTTTTTTTATTTATTTATCTTTTGTGTATTGAACTTGTGAAGAACATTATAATAAATGAGCTAATACTAGTAATACTCCTGCCACAGACCAAAATTTGTTTTTATTTTAAAAATAATGTATTTCCTCCTTGTCTTTGTGATGTACACAGTAAAATATTTTTAAATTGTGTAATAGAGTCACTATTTCTTGAAGTGTAAATAAAAATATCGAAAAAGAGAAAACAAATTTAGTATTCTGGAATAATATGCACAAAAAAATATTTTAAAAATTTAAAAAACACTTCTCAAAAAATGTTGGGGAAGTATTTGTGTGCTTAACATGAATATCTGTTAAAAGTTTTAAAATATACAAGTAGATTTGACAAACATAAGCCCCAAGATTATAACAGACTAATCCATATATTGAATTAAAGCTACGTAAAATTTTATATGATTTTTGGAATTCCATTAGCATTGAGCCATTGACGGCGTCAATTATATATAAATATATAAATATTTATAACCAGTAGAATCATATTATACCTAATATATATGTATACCTACTAAAGTGATAATTTAACAATATTATTAAATGAATACCCATACGGCCATACCCGTATAACTGAACGCAGTAACGTATATTATAATATTATAACATTTATAAGTTATAAGTTACAACTCATAATTTTGAATAAGTCAATATACATAATATCAATTATGCATCCGTATTTTTCTAAGAGAAATCATTACCAAAGTGGTTTAAAATTTTAAACTTCAATACTATTCAGTTTTTACGGGGAAAAAAATTTTTTAATGTAATTTTCATGGGGCGCATCGTGCATCTGCCCGGTTGCCCGGTAGGCCAGTACGGGCCTGATTGACGCTCAAAGTACATATAAATTATATATGATATAATATAATATTATTATGTATTAAATATTATTTGATACAATAATTAAAAAAATATGGTAAAAGTTGTTGTACATTAATTTATTTCTCTTATGTGACCCTACTGATTTGAGGTAGGTTCGTGTTATCAGTAAATCGAAGAAGTGCACCATCTGGTTTTATATAATCTGTGATATTATTACAAAACATATGTAATTAATGATAACGTAATTTTTTCGTCCAGTCTCCGCAGTGTTACCATAATTAGAAGTATAAAATATCTTCACTGTAACAACTAACCCGTGTAACAACAACTCCGCTCTCTCCTATACTCGTATTTGTATTTAAGTCAAGTAGGTTTGATCTGATTACTCATCTTTTAATTTTGATAGGTTTTTCTTGCAATATAATACAAAACACCGGTCTAATTAACTTCATCAACCTATATAATTACCCGAATATTAATAACAGTTATCGACGCCCCAACGTTTTATAAAAAAAATTACTCAAAACCCGAACAATTAATGGTTTTGACCGAAATTCCAAAATATTAATCCTGATAATAATATTATATACGCTACGGTAGTTAAATTCTTTGGAAATTTGAATTTTTCACTAAACGCTGCTGCTCAATGTTTTTATTTTAAGATTGGCGAGGTGGTTGAAGATTTAGGTAATTTTAGATTCTGAGCGAAGCAAGGAATGTATTGATTTTACAATTATGTGTTTTTCTTTTTTTATATCTGTCATCACGTTTTGGGGCAGTAAAAGCGCTTCGATTTTCGACTTCAGTACCTCCTTCGATCAGAAAGTGAATCTAGTTGGTACTTTAGGGAGTCAAAAGTAAAAAATATTTTTCTTAATAATTGGGATAAACAAACTAAAAATTAAGGAAAAAACGGGATTTTATAATTAAGCAATATTTAAATTAATATCAATAAAAATTTATTTGTTGTGTAGAATAGCTTGGAAATTTAATACAAGGCCCCTGAAATATTGAGCATTTAAATTTTGAATTTTGATAAAATACGTATAAATCACAAAAATTCGCATATTATTTTAAATTAGAAATTCATAAAAAATTATCTTTTTAAATCTAAGATTTGAAAATTTAATATAAGGCTTCCAACATATTGTTTCAATAGCAGTTGAAGAATAAGACATTTTTATAAGCATTCAAAGTTTGAATTTTGACAAAATACGTAAAAATCATGAAAATTCGCAAATTATTTTAAGTTAGAAATTCATAAGAAAATTGTCTTTTTAAATCTAAGATCTAAAAAAAGCGGGTAAGTCGTGTATGTCGCTCTGCTGTACAGTAGGTTACAAGTGGCCCGGGTTACTGTAATGAATAGAATTAAATTTGAATCCAATGATATTATAATATCATTGTATACGAAAAACGATTCTGAGCGAAGACGGTTTATCTGTCTAGGATATATTATAGATTATTAAAAATTTTCAAATCTTAGATTTAAAAAGAAAAATTTTTATGAATTTCTAGTTTGAAATAAAATGCGAATTTTCGTGATTTTTACATATGTTGTCAAAATTCAAACTTTGAATGCTTATAAAAAAAAATTGTGACTATGTATTTCTTTTATTTTTCAACTTCTATTGTAAAAATATGTTAGGAGCCTTGTATTAAATTTTCAAATCTTAGATATAAAAAGAAAATTTTTTATGAATTTCTAGCTTAAAATAATTTACGAATTTTCGTATAAAACTTTGAATGCTTAAAAAAAAAGTGACTATGTATTCCTTTTATTTTGCAACTACTATTGTAAAAATATGTTAGGAGCCTTGTATTAAATTTTCAAATCTTAGAATTAAAAAGGAAAACTTTTATGAATTTCTATCTAAGATAATTTGAACATTGCCGTAATTTTTACGTATTTAGTCAAAATTTGAACTTTAAATGCTTATAAAAAAAAATTGTGACTATATATTTCTATTATTTTTCAATTGCTATTGTAAAAATATATAATGAGCCTTGTATTAAATTTTCAAATCTTAGATATAAAAGGAAAATTTTTTATGAATTTCTAGCATAAAATAATTTACGAATTTTCGTGATTTTTACATAATATGTTGTAAAAATTCAAACTATGAATGCTTATAAAAAAAAATTGTGACTATGTATTTCTTTTATTTTTCAACTGCTATTGTAAAAATATGTTAGGAGCCTTGTATTAAATTTTCAAATCTTAGAATTAAAAAGAAAAACTTTTATGAATTTCTATCTAAGATAATTTGAACATTGCCGTAATTTTTACGTATTTAGTCAAAATTTGAACTTTAAATGCTTATAAAAAAAATCGTGCGTACGAATTTTTAATATTTTTTAATTTCTATTGTTACAATGTGTTAGAAGCCTTGTATTAAATTTTCAAGCTTTTCTACCGAACAAATAAATTTTTATCCATATTTATAGAAAAAAAAACTAAAAAAGTTGAAAAATTAAAATGTCAGTAAACAGCTCAAAACAAATCTAAAAATTTTGAAAATTTTATAAAATATAGAAAATGCCTATATAAACATTCAGTGAAAATTTCAAGTATCTGCGGTTAGGTATTTGTTTTAGAGTTACACCAAAATAAATAAATCGCTAAAAGTGAAAATCCAATGTTGTAAAAATTTAAATTTCAAATGCTCATAAAAATTTAATTTGAATTTCAGGTGGAATTTTTATTCGTGATAAAGATTGAAAAACTTGTAAGGAATCTTGTATTCAATTTTTAAATGTTAGATTTAAAAAGAAAATTTTTTAAGAATTTCTAGCTTAAAATAATTTGTGAATTTTCGTGATTTTTACGTATTTTGTCAAAATTCAAACTTTGAATGCTTATAAAAAAAAATTGTGACTATGAATTTCTTTTATTTTTCAACTGCTATTGTAACAATATGTTAAGAGTCTTGTATCAAATTTTCAAGCTTTTCTGCATAACAAATAAATTTTTATCGATATTAATTTTAAAAAAACTAATAATGATCGAAAATTTGAAATGCCTATGAATAGTTCAACTTAAATCGAAATTTTTTGAAAATTCCATGGTGGATAGAATATACTTATATTAACATTAGGTGAAAATTTCATGTATCTATGGTCATTTGTTTTAAAGTTACATCAAAAACCAAAATCGATTTTGTCGAAAAATGAGTGTGCGTAAAATTTCCCGTTTTCCCTTAATTTTTAGTTTGTTTTTCTCAATTATTTAGAAAAGTATTAAGATTTTTTTACTTTTGACCCCCCAAAGTACCAACTAGATTCACTTTCTGATCGAACGAGGTACTGAAGTCAAAAATCGAAGCATTTTTACTGCCCCAAAACGTGATGACAGACACAAAAAAAAAAAAAAAAAAAAAACACACATCATGGTAAAATCAATACATTCATCGCTCCGCTCAGAATCTAAAATTTAATACAAGATTCCTTACAAGTTTGTAAACCTTTATCTTAAAAAAAATATCCACTCGAAAGTTAAATTAAGTTTTTATGTGCATTTGAAATTTAAATTTTTACAACATTGGATTTTCACTAGATTCTCATTTAGCGATTTTCTTATTTTGGTGTAACTCTAATCAAATGACCGCAGATACTTGAAATTTTCACTGAATGATGATATATTCATTTTATATATTTTAATAAAATTTTCAAAATATTTTGATTTGTTTTGACCTGTTTACTGACATTTTAATTTTTCAACTTTTTTATTTTTTTTCTATTAATGTCTGCAATAAAATGTTATTGGTTGGGTCAAAAAGCTTGAAGATTTAATAAGACTTCCAACATATTTTTTTAATAGCAGTTGAAAAATATTAAAAATACATACGCACGATTTTTTTTTTTATAAGCATTTAAAGTTCAAATTTTGACTAAATACGTAAAAATTACGACAATGTTAAAATTATCCTAGATAGAAATTCATAAAAGTTTTTCTTTTTAAATCTAAGATTTGAAAATGTAATTCAAGATTCCTTATAAGTTTGTCTACCTTTATCAAAAAAAAAAAAAAAATGTCCACCGGAAAGTCAAATATTTTAATAAGTATTAATAACAAGTAATAATAATCTATAATATATCCTAGACAGATAAACTGTCTCCGCTCAGAATCGTTTTTCGTATACAATGATGTAATATATCATTGGATTCAAATTTAATTCCATCCATTACAGTAACCAACTTGTAACCTACTGTACAGCAGAGCGACATCCACGACTTACCCGCTTTTTAAGATTAATAATAAGTATAGTACCTATTAATTGTTTTATTTATAATTTATCTAATGGAATTATCAGAATATTTTAATTGAATAGCTATTTAACAAATAAAAATAAAAGAAACAGTGTATCATATGATACCTGCAGGTATATTTCTATTTTTAATGCATTTTTAAACACACGTACTATATTTAATACTTCAACTGTCCGCATTTTTTAAGCTAATTGCATTCTAGTACTCTCAACAACTCACTACACAACGTCGCCATCGTTTATTTATCAAAATAACAATTAATAATATACCTATAACGATATATTGCACAAAATTACAAATTACTTTAACAATTTGAAATATTTTCAGGCAGTGAGGGACTATATACTTTCCATCAGTGGCGTGCTGAACAGCTATTTTTTGAGGCAACTGCCTCAAGGAAAATACTGGTGGGTGGGTGGATGGGTTACTATAGGTGTGCAACTGGTCAACTGGGCACTAGTTTGATCATACATTTTAAATATCATATGAACGTATACAATTTTTTATTAAATGAAAAACCTAATGGTTGTAGGGTGGGTGTCAAATTGTATAGTTTGCCTCAAGTCTAAAAAATGTTCTGCACGCCACTGCTTTCCATAGTGATCGCTATTAGTGTGTATGTGTCCCATATACACTATTTTCTAATATTGCAGTTTGTGTGAATTTACTCTAAAAGTAAATTTAAATTAATGTTTATACTCGTAACTCGTATGCTTTATGTTCGACGGAACAAACATAGGTATACCTATAATATTATATTTCTAGAGATTCCTATTGCTATATAGTATATAGAGATATTTGTTATAGACTTTTACAATTATGCTAAAATGTATAATTCGCAAACGGAATGTTAATTGTTTATTAAATTATAAAAAAAAACATGTTCAACTGTTCATGAATGAATTACAACTAAATAGTATATACTTTTAAAGAACTTGCACACATTTTGGTAGATGTAGGAAACTATGTCACTTGTTTTTTATTAGTTTGCAATGTTTGCATGCATATATGTATATTATGATGACGCACGTGTCGTGTTCGATAAAAAAATTTGGTTGCTCACCTGAATAATTCGGTTGATAGTGTCGAGAAGAATAGTTGATTATATCACTCGCCATGTCACGCGGACGCGAAGATCAGCACAGTTTTTTACTAGGAGACACGGATTTTACACAAACGGGGAAACTATTCTACGACTTTAAAATGACTATAATGACACCAAAGTCCCGAAGAAAAAATTGATTTTGAGTGACTTCTTCGGAGTTTTGGCGTGCGATCGTGATGTACAACACTCGTCGTATATTATAGTCGGACCCGAATGTTTCTGCAACTGCAACGAATAATACCACTGATCCCTGGCCAAACGCAGGAGTGCGGGACACTTGTTTCAGCTCGTACAAGTCCCGCCCATTCGTTTCCAAGGGGCGTTCGTCGATATCTTTATTATATATATGGTATACATAATGCCTCACTCATATACAAACGCCCGTTTATATGTACATATTATGGTATACAAGTCGACCATAATATATTATGGTCGACCTATACGTCGCGTGTCAAAATAATAAAAAATATTAGACAGGGATGAGTAATTAGTATAATTTTATGACTGCCTTTAATGCATGTATAGATACGTACAGATATTATATAGAATATAATGTATAAATAATAGCTGTTGTATAATACTGTATAACTGCAGTGCACTCAATATTCTTATGTGAGTTCTTTTTTTGCTTCTTCTCGAGTCATCATCAGCGATCAGCTAGCTATTACACGTTATGTATATATTTAATACAATTTGTGGGTGCTATATATACGCTCGACTACATAATGTATAATATACCAGGGTGAGTCACTTAGCATAATTATGTTCATTCCCATTTTTCCTTTAATTCTATATATGCTGCAATAATTGAATAATTCAAATGCTGATATTTAGAATTTGTATATTATATACAGCGTATATAGGTATTATACATTTATACCTATACTTATATATTATATACAGTGTTATTATATTATACGATTATTACTAAGTTACTATTATAGTATTATGTGTTAGACATAAATATACAACTTATAACTGATCGGCCGGAAACCTGCACTTGATTGACGCAGTATATATATTATTCTATATAAATATTATTCTACTCTGCAGTAATAAACAAATGCACGTCGTATATACTTATACACTATGCACTGCAAGATTCACATTTGTATAGTATTTACTTATTTTTGTAAAACTAAGTTAGTTGGCTGCTGTAGAGAATATGAATCTAAGTCTATATATTATACTATTATAGTAAAATAAACTAATAGATTTGTTTGGAAAAATAAAAGGGTCTAAAATCGCTCAGATTTGGGGAACCGAAACGTTTCAGGATTTGGCGGGTCCATCGACTGATGTATATATATAGTGCCTATAGGTCTTCAGGGTGAAAATCACGAAGTGTATCAGATAGGGTAGTGATGGCGCGTGTTGGTGTCCGAAGATTGTTTCCCCTTGTTTCGTCCAGTGGTCTGCTTCTGTCGTCCAAGTTGGGAAGTCAGGTCGAAAACTATATACGGAGAGTATCAGGACTACAGCGGTATATACTATACGGAGTACGGTACTGTCCACCGATTCTCTCTCCTTTTCGTCCATGCAAGTCACATCATGACGCCAGTCGCGAGTCGCAACGCCTCAGCTAGGCCACCGCCGATTCCGCAGCACTCATAATATTTTAATTAGTTTTCGTCGCATGCTCTGAGCACCTATAGGTAACCTGCAGTGTGGCCGGCACAAAAGTCGTCTTCACTCTTCAACACCTGCAGTATACACTATACCGTCAAGAGCACGACATCTCACAGCAGCCAATCATTGTCGAAGTCGCAACCGCTGCCATGGTCGAATATGTATTTTGTATCGTCAAAGAGACGTCCTATAGACAATTTGAAGAGCACCTAATTGTATTATCTTCCTCATCAGTTGATAAAGTATGGTAAAATTCTAATTACCACAAATTATTAACCAACAACATTTTAGATACATAAGTTGTGAATCTCTAAACTCATTGGAAATTATAAATTATTAAACATATTCTTTGAATCGTTAAGCAATATTCAGAAATAGCAACAATTAATTATATAACAATAAATTTAATAACAATATATAAGATTTAATCAATATAATATATTTTATTTGTTATTGTCATTGTATCTGTCATTATGCCTATATTTAAATATAATATACATATGTATAGTATACCTTATAGGTACCTATTATATATAGGTTCAAATGCGCGTTCTTTGATGAGCTGCAATATTTCTTACATAATAATGGATATAACTTATTATATTATATTATAGAAATTAAATATTATTGATACGAATAATTATAGTCACGTATTGTATGTAAATTTATCGTAAATTATTTAGAACGATCATTTTAAACTTTAGATAATACAATATTACGTCATCTCGTATATATAATATATTCATCACATATTATTACAGCGTATATAATATACGTATATTTACTTATATCAAAATATGATATTTCAGCCTTTTTTGCACCAAACCACAGATATTGTATTTAATATATATCTATGAGTTATGAATTTATGAAGGATCCTAAACGTCCTAAACCGTTCCTAAATAAAAAATGTATTAACCATCTTAACCATCAGAAGAATATAAATGCTGCAAATAATTTATTGTGTAAGAAATCTCAACAATCAATTAATCAAATAAAAAATAAAAAATGAAATAGATTTAATATACTATT
Source organism: Diuraphis noxia (assembly GCF_037042655.1). Lineage (NCBI taxonomy): Eukaryota > Metazoa > Arthropoda > Insecta > Hemiptera > Aphididae > Diuraphis > Diuraphis noxia. The sequence continues at coordinate 72,536,851 of NW_028301714.1, forward strand.
ATAATAGCAACAATGATATCGCTGTGCAAATATATCAATAATGTAATACTATAGTTTTTAAGCATATGGTTATTGTAATTTGTAATGAATAAATATCGTTTTTTTTATGTAAAATTTTTTGATATTATTCAAGTAATGTAAATTAATGTTCAAATATATAGAACCACACAATATCTGCAGCAGTATACATTACCTATAAGTACCTAAACAATTTTTTTTTTTTTGTAGGCATATATACGTCATTGTCATTTTTTTTGTACGGCAGTTTGGCGTGATATTTTATTTTTTATCCTGTATCTATATTCTATACGTATAAAACAATTCATAAATTAAAATATTATTTTTATAGATAGGAAATCGTTTTGTATTTGGTAATGAATAATTAATTATGTGAATATTTATTTATCTTATAATATACTCGTTTATAAATGAATTATGATATTAGGTATAGTATAGTCGTGTAAATAATATAAATATTAGTATATAAACCTACTGCAGGATATGATTCTTCTAAATTTTAGATGAGCAGAATGCAGTGGCATATAGGTATGCACTAAATTATATTAAATAATTCGTGTGTTAATTTTAAATAGGCACTTATAACTTGTATTAACTCTTCTGGTTCGGAAATTTATCTAGTATACCTATATTGTATTATTATAAAGAAATCCTCAGAGATAAATTAAGGGGGAAAAACGGTCTCTAAGACTAGAAAATGATCGTTATTTACTGATAATGAAATCACTTTGTGTATAAAATATTAATAATAGTATAATATAAAAGTGCTATATAGGCGTCGGCGGTTATATAAAAAGGATTTCCGGTGCGCCGGTACTGTGCGCAGAATCGCGCGGTTATTACTCCGATTAAATTCATTGGCCGGCAACGCATTTCCCCTCAAGTTTCCGGCGTGCCCAAGTCCACCGCCCGGCCATTCAGGGTTCCGCCTACATGAAAGTTATGTTACTCTCACACAATATAACAGACAAAAAACGCATACGCATGCGCCAGTTTGACAATTGTTTATAATATTAGATTAACGGCGACGACGGCTTTGCAATTGCTTAAAGCGAGCGCACGCTTATATCCCTTTATTCATGTAATTTGATAATATTTTATATTATATTGCGTAGTCCACGCCATTTTATTATTTTATTGCATTATGCGAAATTATACGTCTAAATACCTAGCTTATTGCGGTATTTGCATGCCATCTATATGTTATAATATTATGCGTTAACGTCTAAGGGAGGCGAGTGCCAAAGCAAAATATAATATTTCAACATTATAAAAAAAAGCTGGTAAGTTGTGGATGTTGCTCTGCTGTACAGTAGGTTACAAGTGGGTTACTTTAATGGATGGGATTAAATTTGAATCTAATGATATTATATCATTGTATACGAAAAACGATTCTGAGCGGAGACAGTTTATCTGTCTAGGATATATTATAGATTATTATTACTTGTTATTAATACTTATTAAAATATTTGACTTTCCTGTGGAAATTTTTTTTTTTATCATTTAATTAATTTCAAACACTCATAAAAATTTAATTTGACTTTCTGGCAGACATTATTTTTTTGATAAAGGTAGGCAAACTTATAAAGAATCTTGTATTATATTTTCAAATCCTAGATTTAAAAAGAAAAATGTTTATGAATTTTTAGCTTAAAATAATTTTCGAATTTTCGTGATTTTTATGTATGTATTGTCAAAATTTAAAATTTGAATGCTTATAAAAAAAAATTGTGACCATATACGAGTATTTCTTTTATTTTTCAACTGCTATTATAAAAATATGTTAGGAGCCTTTGTGTTAAATTTTCAAATCCTAGATTTAAAAAGAAAAACTTTTATGAATTTCTATATCTAAGATAATTTGAACATTGCCGTAAACATTGCCTATTTATAGTCAAAATTTCAACTTTAAATGCTTATAAAAAAAAAAATCATGCCAATGTATTTTAAATATTTTTCAACTGCTATTGTAACAATGTGTTAGGTGTCTTAAATTAAATCTTCAAGCTTTTCTACCCAACAAATACATTTTTATCGATATTTATATAAAAAAAAAAACTAAAAAAGTTGAAAAATTAAAATGTCATTAAACAGCTCTAAACTAATCAAAATATTTTGAAAATCTTATCAAATATAGAAAATGCTTATACATAATAGACATTAAACATTCAGTGAAAATTTCAAGCATTTGCGGTCATTTGTTTTAGACTTACACCAAAATAAGAAAATCGCAAAATTAGAAATCTAGTGAAAATCCAATATTGTAAAAATTTTAATTTCAATAAATACACATAAAAATTTAATTTTAATTTTTGGTGGACATTTTTTTTTTTTTGTGATAAAGATTGAAAAACTTGTAAGGAATCATGTATTAAATTTTCAAATCTTAGATTTAAAATGAAATTTTTTTATGATTTTCTAGCTTAAAATAATTTTCAAATTTTTGTGATTTTAACGTATTTTGTCAAAATTCAAACTTTGAATAATTATAAAAAAAAACTGTGACTATGTATTTTTTTTTATTTTTCAATTGCTATTGTAACAAATGTTAGGAACCTTGTATTACATTTTAAAGTTTTTCTACCAAACAAATAATTTTTTATCGATATTAATTTTAAAAAACTAATAATGATCGAAAATTGCATATGCCTATAAATAGTTCAACTTAAGTCGATGAAAATTGCATGGTGGATAAAATATACTTATATAAACATTCGGCCAGTCAGTCAGTCAGTCGGTCGATCAGACGATACTATATCATACATTCATACGTATGTCGAAGTGCGTCGCGGCGTGAATTTAATTTTAAAAGACTTGAAAGATATTAAATGCAAAAAAATTATTCACCGTCATAAATATTTTTTTTGTTTTAATTTATTAATCAAAATTATTATACACCGCTCTATTTGAGTGCCAACAATATATTATTAGTTTAAAAAAATCGGATTCCTCCTATCATTTATTATTATTTATTAATATGCAGATTGCAGTGTTGTTTGATGTCATATTAATTCAATTCGTTTCTATACGACTGTTTTTAATATAACGATTTGTAGATTGTGTATTATTCAGGACGTATTTTACTATTTTACAGATCATTACATTAATTTCGCTATGCTATAATTACTATTTGTCGTTGAACAATGTTTCAGTTGATCTTAAAAGGTTAATTGTTGTTCTAGCATGATGTTGGGCGTAACATAATAATATTGCTTAATTCTGTAATTACAGAGATAAATGATTTTAACCACGTTCTTATTTTGGTACATTATTAAGAAGTAGCAGTTAACAAAACTATTTTTGTGGAAGAGGAAAAACTTATCAATATAAATTGGTCAGCAAATCGTGATAAATTTTTATCCCTCACAATAATTATGGCCAAGTGCCGATTATGAAGATTGTGTTAATAATAATTTAATAAAGTACATTTAATATAATATATAAAAAACGGCTAAAACTGATTAACCTAGTTATTTCCTTACTATAGTTATCTTACTTTAAATGTACCTATTCTTTATGGTTGTCATAGTTGTCCTAATTTTGAGTGTGCATCAGGCGCGGATTCAGTAGGTGGCGGAGTGGGCGCCCCCCCTCCCGTAAGTTGTGTTTTGTTTAGGAAAAATGCCCAGTAAAAAGAATCAAAACTAATTTTAACACGTTGAATGCCGCGGTCGACGGGTAGTCGACAATTGTCAATTTGTAAGGCATCTTTATGGTAATATGGCCTTATAATTTACTCGGTTATCAGAGCAGTTCTTCTGTTTATATACGTGGTTATTCTTATTCAGTGAAATGTCTTCTTTTCAACGGTGTATTCGGATTTTATTTTCGTTCACTTTTAACAGTTATTTTTTCCCAGAAAACTGTCGAAGACGGCGACCACGACAATTATTGTATACCTAATGAGTATGAAAAAATATCTGCTGATGTTGACAATAGTTCAATCATAAATATATTTTTGAACACATAATATATTCGCGCTTGCCCACATATTATATTTTATTAGATATTTTAATTTTTGTATGAGAAATATTCGCCCCCTTTCCCCATAATCACGGGCTGGATCCGCCCCTGGTGTACAGTGTTAGCTGTAATGAATTTATAGGTATATATTATGAATTATGATGTTTTAATATAGGACTTGGTATGCGGAAACCGTTTTTTAAGGTCCAATAAAAATAATAATATTATATATTTGGATGTGCACCAATGCGGCAATGCACCATGCATGCTATGTGCATTTGGTTGGAAATTGAACGCGCAATTGATCAACGCATATTTTATTTCAACATGATAATAAAAAATATATCTAGAAAACCGGATAAATCACCAACAAAATCTACTCAACATTCCTCACAATAGTAAATAAATTAAATAAATTTGAGTACCTAATATGTAAAATTTGATTTCATGACAACACTTATTGTGATGGTAATCGGTCCATTCGGCCCCCCCTCAAAATATCCCATGCATCAAAATATGCCCCGTTAAAAATATCCATAGTAATCACTTTAAAATTTAACGTAATCAATTTATAGACCTTGCTGAAAAGCAGTATTATAAGATATAGTTGCTAATGTCCTAAACTGTATTATATGTAAAATGTAATAAATAGTTGGTAATAATATAAATTCTGATTTTTGGAATGTTTTAATTGTATCTACTTCACTACTTCAGGGTCATATTTTGTAATAAGTAAGTACTTTTACCATGATGTGTATTTTTTTTTTGTGTCTGCAGATGTCATCACGTTTTTGGGATAAACAAACTAAAAATTAAGGGAAAACGGGAATTTTTACGCACAATCAATTTTTGAGAAAATCGATTTTACTTTTAGATGTAATTTTAAAACAAATGTCCATAGATACATGACATTTTCACGGAATGTTTATATAAATATATTCTATCTACCATGCAATTTTGAAAAAATTTCGACTTAAGTTGAACTATTTATAGGCATATGCAATTTTTGATCATTATTAGTTTTTTTTTTTAAATTAATATAGATAAAAAATTATTTGTTGGGTAGAAAAGTTTTAAATGTAATACAAGGCTCCTAACATATTTTTATAATAGCAGTTGAAAAATAAAAATAATACATAGTGACCATTTTTTTTTATAAGCATTCAAAGTTTGAATTTTGACAAAATACGTAAAAATCACGAAAATTCGCAAAATATTTAAATTTTTTTGTCTATCATAACGTTGTAAAAAATTCTCAATAGTTTTCTTAATCATTGAGATAAACAATCTAAAAATTAAGGAAAAAACGGGATTTTATAATTAAGCGATATTTAAATTAATACCATCGATAATAATTTATTTGTTGGTTAGAAAAACTTGAAAATTTAAGACTTCCAACATATTTTTTTTATAGCAGTTGAAAAATATTATAAATACATACGCACGATTTTTTTTTATAAGCATTTAAAGTTCAAGTTTTGACTAAATACGTAAAAATTACGACAATGTTAAAATTATCCTAGATAGAAATTCATAAAAATATTTCTTTTTAAATCTAAGATTTGAAAATTTAATTCAAGATTCCATATAAGTTTTCCACTTTTATCAAGAAAAATTGTCCACCGGAAAGTCAAATATTTTAATAAGTTTTAATAATAAGTAATAATAATCTATCATATATCCTAGACAGATAAACCGTCTACGCTCAGAATCGTTTTTCGTATACAATAATATAATATTATTGGATTCAAATTTAATTTCATCCATTACAGTAACCCGCTTGTAACCTACTGAACAGCAGAGCGATATCCACTTTCCCGCCTTTTTATTTTTATAATAGCTCTGAAAATTATTTTCATCAAATATATTTCGTTAGAAATTACCATGATTATAAGTTACGTTATACGGTTTCAAACATACTTTATCGACCAAAAATATGCGTTACCAAGCTAATATACCTATTCCATTTTTTTTTTTTTTTTAGAATCCATTTATTACATAAATATAAAAAATTACATACTAAACTTATAGATTATCTACCTTAGAATTCTAAAAGCAATGCTTGTGTTGAAGGTAGAGAGCGACAAATTACTTACAGATAGTAATTAAATAATATAAATACAAACAAAAGAATAATAATTAAATAGAGGAAACCTATTATATAACTACCCCATTGACAATATTAGCCAGTCATTAACAGTTTTTTTGACATTTTTATGTTTATTTATTATATTCTTCTTTATAATATTTGGCATGGAATTAAAATAAGTAGGTGCCAGGTAGTCAACGAATTTTTGACCAAAAGATTTTTTTTAATATATCACTTTAACATCGCATGCTAGATGTTCCCTTTTTGTTTTTCCATTTTTTTTAGTTCTCCAATTTTCTATGTTTTTACCAACCCATAAAATGGCAATTTTTTTAAATAGTAAATCCACAGGTAATACATTTAATAATTTAAAGTTTTGACTTGTTGAACCTTCAAGAGTAGGTTTCTGAAGACATATTCGAACAATTTGTCTTTGTTGAATTGATAAAAGCTTTAGAGCATTAGCAGAAAGGCCTCCCCAAATAAGTAGACCGTATTGCAATAATGCTTGATATAATGAAAATCTCTCTTTAAACCCTTTAGTAGCTTTGATACGTGCATCAACCCATGTGTTTCCTGCGAAAAGTAGGCATGTATCATCAGCATAAGAAGTTAAAGTCCTTCAATTTTTAAGTTACAGATACTATTTATATACAAAATAAATAAAATGGGACCCAATACACTACCTTGTGGAACTCCACAGTTTACTACCATTTCATTACCGATAAAATTATTTATTCGCACTATCTGTCTTCTGTCATCCAATAAAATAAGTATTTAATGATTTCAAAATATAAACATATATTTTTTCCAAAAATATGATGTTACAAAATCGTATTTAAGTCGTTACTTAAAATTGTATGAAATAAATATTTTCAGAAACTAATGTGTAAACTGAAATAATGAGTAACTTTTGTTAAATGGAGATCTCTCCAGTTTTATTTATTTCAATATGTACAGGTATCTTGTTTTCATTTAATACCTATGTAACTATTATACCTATACTTACATATGCGCAAAGCAAATATAGTTTACCTAATAGTAATCAAGTATATCTCCATATCAGTAGACTACCAAAAAGTCCGAGGTAAAAAAGTCCTAGGAAAAAATTCCGAGTAAAAAATTCCGTGTTTAAAAAGCCCGAGGTATAAAAAGTCCGTGGTTAAAAAGTCCGAGATATAAAAAGTTGGATATAGGTACGTCATATAATTAGGTAAAAGGAAAAATTAATACTTAATTTAATTAAGAAATAATTTTATTATATAATTATATTTTATTTGTATGATTAATTATTTTGATTGTTTTATATTTATTTATATATTATAATTATTATCATTGATTTTTTTTTGATAGTATAATATTATACCGAACTTTTTTATCTCGGACTTTTTAGGCTAAGGACTTTTCTACGGCAGACTTTTTATGCCTCAGACTTTTTTGCCCGGACTTTTTTTCCAAGGACTTTTTTACTTCGGACTTTTTTTTCCGCGATTCCTCCATATCTATGTGGGTATGTATCGATTATAACTGAAAACGTTAACGTGTATGACTTATTATAATGTTTATATAATTGAATTAATTGGAAACTTGCTTACTTATAATATATAATATTATATGTACAATAATTAATGAAATAAATATATGTACATAATGCATTAGCTTTCTTGACATAAATTTAACACGTGACGTACAATATGAAATCTTAAGTATGAAGGAGCGACATTTAAAAAATGTGAGAAATCAACATACAAAATATCTTGGGGATAATGTCACATACATATTATGATTTTTCTTAGCATAGTATTATAACTGTCTAATTAGCTGATACTCAAACTCTATTACAATTTACGTTAAAAACCTCTTAAAAGTTCCGTCAAATGGATTATCTCATCAGTTTCAACTCTTTCGAACCCCTATTTCAGGATTAATTCGTGTTGTATAGGTATTTAGTCACTCTCACTAGTCTCACTATTGAGTCCTTTTACATGCATTAAATACGTAATATTATTATGTCATATTAATGTATAATGAACATCACTTCTCGCGATGTGACATTGTTAAAATTTTATAAATGATAAGAACCGCACGTTCCATGATATATACTATTATATTATGCAGTCAGTAGTCACTTCAAATGTTTTTCTATACTTTTTAGAGGGAGAGACGTATTATGTCATATATAGATGTGTGTAAACATGATGCTATCACTTTAGCTAGCTCTTTCGTTGACTCTGTTAATTTATCATCTTTCATAGCCATTAGTCTCTGGGTTTTTCATTCCCATTACACTATTCTTTATCTAAGCCATATGTCGCTTATTATTCGTATAATACGCAATGTTGAATGCCACATTAACATATTCTGCACTGCAGTCCCTCGCGGTTTCGTTAGATATAGCCATTTCATAATATTATTATACCATTATCATAGTGGGGGGGGGGAGCGTCTGGTGTAGTAGACTTTTCATATAAATATTAGAGGCATTCCTTTTTATGGTTGTAAAAAAAACTATATTGAGTAATATTGACGTTAAAGACATTATTATTGATATTGTTGAAAATAAAAATGATTAATTAGAAAAATAAATATGAAATGCCTACATATGTTTTTAAAATTTTATATTATAATCTGTGTTTATCAACTGAACAATATAGACATTTTGTTTAGTGCTTACTAATTCGAGGGAAGTGGTCTGAAAAATTTCAAAATAATCATGCATTCATATTTTTACACTTTAAAAAAATGACTAAATTTATTCTAGATAAAACAAATTTCAAGACTGGTAAAATAGTTTTTATTTCGGGCTGAATATTATTCGTAATCCATCATCACTGTCTATAATCTAAAATCATCGGACTTTGCTGCTCTATAATTCTGTTATTTGATATGTGCCTGCTATTATTATGATTTAAATGTATTTATTTTTTTTGGAACTCAAGTAATTACTATAAAATTTTTGAAGAAAATTTTTTATCAAGATCGCTGTGGGTATCTTCCAAAATATTATTATGTTTGATGGCTATAAACAACAGCACAGTGTTAACTATATGAGAAGGCAATTTCAGGTCAATGTTTTAGTGTGTAACAAAGGTTAGGTAAATAACACTTATTTCGTCAACGTCGTGTAAAACGGTAGGACGACGAATATTCTGTAGCGGGTCTATACACGAAAAATATGCATATAAATTAATATTTCTTGCTGCAGACGCAGTCACTCGTGGTGATTTCGCGGGGTGTTGGCGTTTAGGAGAACGAATCCGCAGACTGACATCGTGTATGCATAATATAATACTATATATAATTTTACCGCAATAAATCAAGGTGCCTCTTTATCTTAGTGAACGTTATACCGCTTTTCAGAAGGTCTTCAAAAAGGCTGTTCGCAGGATCATTGACCGTTTCGTATTACTACATCGCGTGCATATATATAAATATATACTTAGAAATTAATAGTAAATTATATATCTCGGGTAATACTATATATATATATATATGTACATAAAATATAAATCGTTACATACGAGGACGACGGTTGACGACGACAAGTACGTCTCGATGACCCACAGCAATCTTAATACACGTATTATAATAATATATATAATATGCGTGAGTGTGTAAACATGTATGAAAAAAATATAACGAATAAATATTACAAAAATCGGGTTGGACCCTAATGTCAGGCGCCACCATTATATAGTAGGTATATATATTACGGTCACGTTATATATAGGTATATACCCCGCGAGTATGGTGCAGTGTCGAAAACCTCTCTGTGGCGCAGCCGGAGCAGCAGCGTGTTGATTAATTTCGGATTTTAATATTTTCCATCTGTGGGGCCGTCCGTCGAAATGTCAACTCGCGCTCAGGCACATTACACTTATATTATAAACGTCATATAATGTACGACTGGCGTCTTAGGTATATAAATATTATAATATGTACCTATACACGCGACAACCTCGATATGTGCATATATATTATACGTCGTAAATATATATATTATGCATATGCGCGGATTTAGGTATATTATCGTGTTTATATTTTAATGTACGCTATTATTTTTGTTGTTTTTTCCGAGAAACCTGGTGAAATGTGATGAATTTTTACTGCCACAGTTCTCACACTGCACTGGTGGTGGTTTCCACTTTCCACACAGCAGCTAGTCCACTGTTGCAGCACAGGTATAATATAAACTTAGCTGTGCGTGTTACAAAATATTTTTACTATCCGACGACCCGACGTTTCCCGTCAGTCGTCGGATTCTAAAATTTTTATTCCTTGACATAAGCTTCATTGTCACTGCCTACCGGCGTGGTGAACCAATAACTATAATACGAGTTTTCTGTTTAATATATTATATTTATTAATATTATGTTGTAACTTATAACATAAACGGTAAACAGTTATTAAGATTATTTTCATCTGTATTTATTTTATGTATACATAATAATAATATGTTATATTGTTTTTATGATTTAGTTATTACCATAATAAAACTTTTTGTCTCAATAAATATGTCACACAACACCTTCTGCCTTCTGGTCTTCAATTTTAGCGCTGCAGCAGCAGCAATACCTATATAATATATATAACGCGCAGGAAGCTTAATAGGCTCCTTATAATAAAAAAAAAGTATACCTAAAATGTAGGGATCAAAACTGGTTTCTAAAAAACTGGTAAAAACCGGTTAGAACTGGTTTTCATTATTGAATACCGGAACCGGAACCGACACCAAAAGCCTTAAAACACCGGTTAAAAAACCGTGATTGAAACCCATAAGGTCTTTAAAAAACCATTTACAAAACCAAAATCGAAACCATATAGAATTGAAAACCGTTCTTGATCCGTTCTTGAAAACCAATTAAAATTTAAAACTAATATAGGTTTCTTAGAATTTCATGAAGTTAATTATATTATTCATAATTCTAGTTAAAACGAGTATTTTCATACGAAGAAAATAATATAATGTTCGAGTTTATTAATAAAAACCCAGACGCTTAGGTTCTCTATATTACGAAACATTAATTGGTAATACGCGTGAATATTGTTCTATTTATATTTTAAATTATTACTATATTACCTATATAGTATATAGTAAGTCTATAGTTATTGGTTCAAAATTAAAATACAAATATCACAATTATTATTGTTATCTTGTTCGGCCCTATGCGGCTATTCGACTATGCACGTCTGTATTGTTTCCATTATTATTAGTAATAGCTATTATAAGAGTTATGATATAAAAAAGTATTAAATAAAATGTTGTGTTTGTAAATGTTCAAAAGGGATGAAGGAGGACGAATTTAAACTCCTAAATGCATACATTGCATGAGACCATTATACGGAAACTATAGTTGAAATTTAAGAGTTTCAATTTTGCATTTTTTTAGTTACACATTTTTTTTGATGAAAATTAGACAAAAGACATAATGCCACAAATAAAAAAAATACTTCATAATATAATGGTACTTATATAATGTAAATGTATTTCCATTTCCTACTGTGTTCTAACTAACAAAACACAGGTACTAAAATAATAATATATTCACTATTTACCATGATATAACTTATAACTATCATGGTAATGACAGCAACTTTAACAAAAATGAGATACTACCTGAGTGTTAATGGAATAAACAATATTTTATCAACTATGCCATGAAATCACTTGGTCCAGTTCAAATTATATTTAAATTAAAAATAAGGCGGCAATCATGATATAACTAACAGTTATATTAGTTAGGTATATTGGTTTATATTGATATTAGTTATATCAGGGCGACAATATTATAATTTATTTAACTATTTTTGGATCTTAGAATAAATTGTCCAATGTTTATCAGATGATATAAATAATGATATATATGCATATTGTATACGTATACAGGGTGAACTTTATAAACAATTGTTATTACACTAAGTAATACTAAATATAACTCTAACAAAGTATTATATCTACTACTAAAGTACTAAGCATAACTAATATAAACTACTTATTCAAAATTACTTTTTCGACAACTTGCCATTCAAATTGCTGAATATTATCCAATTCTAATTTATTTGACTATAAATATACTAAATAGTAATTAGTATGAATGCATTAATATTTAGGATAAAATCATCTGGTTAATTTATCATGGGAAATGTAAATGAAAATAATTATCAGACATAATGGTATAACAAAAGTAAGTAAGTCAACATTTTTAATTTTAATAGACAAGGTGAGTACAGTAATTTTTAATAATAATAACAAAATTAATCAAAAAATATAAATAAAAATCATACAAAACCACGATATCTTAAATCGTGTACAAAACTCAACGGCCAACGGGTGTTAAAACAATTAGATATTTTAAATAAAATAAATAATAACTGATAACAACGTTTGTGATAACCTTAGATCATATATGATATAAGGTGATAACAGTCGACGGACCATCCGCAGAGCTCTATAGCTGTCATACCATGTTAGTTATATCATGGTATTTACCTATAATGTTATTATTTATTGTCTATTGAGTACTGGTAAAAAAAACAACAAATGTTATTAAAAAATAAAAATAATGTAAATTTCTAAAAATGTCTTGGCCTACAATAGTTCGTGCCCTAAACAATTAATAGATAATAAAAATTGGGTCTACACTTCTACAGTCATTAGATGCAGGAAAATAAAATCAAAATTTGAAAAAACCGTTCCAAAGACCAAAACTGAACATTTTTAAAAACAATTCTTGAAGATTTGAAACCGACAAATTATTATCACAGGATATTATATAGACGTCCAAAGTCAAAGCCTGTGTTACTGCAGGCTGAGTATGATGCGCTTAATTAAGAAACGAAAAACCCTTAATTTGTTTTTTTACGTCTAACAAGTGTGAGCGAGAGAGACTTATATACGTTTTAAGATCCCGTTGAGTTAATATACTGCACACTTGCATATATACGCACCACGCACATATAATAATATATACTAACCTATCTATATACCAGATAGGTATACCTACTAGTAGATAGGAAATTCGGTTAATGGGTATAATAATATAATATAACAAATGGGTTTACATATTAACACCGATGATGGTTTTTTAAGACGAAAAACGACAGAAATTATATGACATGAAATCATTCATGATAATTATTATCGCAGTCGTCAGACATGAAGGAGTAGGAAGCTCCGAGGCGGCTCTTATAGATTTGATGTATATACATATAAACTATAAATATATAAAACATAAGTCGACTTGTGTTTTTTCTAAATTTTTCCTTTCCCTTCAAACTACAACCTTCAACCAGCAGTGTACACACGTGTACGCGCGATCCCTCTTTGGGTCCGGTCGACACCCATCTCGTGCACACTATTATATCAATGTACAATATGTATAAATTGTATACTTTGTCGGCGTGTTCGTTATCATTTTTTTATTTACGTAACGTCGAGACGAGGGAAACACGAATCCTGTGAGTCCACCTCTGTCCCGTATAATATATACATATTATGTACATAATATAATTATTGTTATATATATATGTGTGTGTGTGTGTGTGTATATATGACGTATACACTGCAGTGTGTCTATATACATATTATATATATATATTGAACACGCGGTGGCGCGATGTGTATCGAAATCGTCCCAATCAACCCTGATTTATTATGTTGTTTTTTTTAAGCCCACTAATTTTTTTACCCATTACCACAAAACACATGTTCCGAAAGACACAAAGTGCCGCTGTAAAAATACAACATCATATATTATGATACTCCTCAACAATCTCAAAGTATATCAAATAATAATAATATATTATTATGTTTTTTGTATCTTTTACAACAATTAGTATGATATCAAGATTCAAGATCCGAAATAACATACATTTTATAAATTGTATTCAATCCCGTAGAGGAAACGATTTACCGACATAATTATCATCATCGTAAATCGTAAAATAAATACCTACGAATTTGACCATAATTATATTATACATTTTAGCACTAAAACGTACACGCGTGTCATGTAAGATTACATGCAGTGCATTAGACTTACATTTTATTGACAAGGCACAAATATGGCAACATGCGTATAAGACTCTTGAATTATGCAACCTATACCCTATTTTTATAAAATTTCTGCAGTATTGTATATTATATACTTCTATGGACACACCACATACATATATGAATGTGTAGTATATATACTTGTATACTCTCTACTCTCCCTCTATATATATATATATATATCATGTGTATTATTATTTTTTTCACTTTTTGATATTGATATATTACATTATATTTTTAATAATTGTATTCAATTTTTAAATGATTATGACGTTTTCGTAAATTTTGTATGAAGTAAAAGCAAATATTAATTACACTTTTAGTATAAGAATTGATCAAGCAGAATTTACGAACATAAAAATAATATATATTGTACTTATATGTATAGGTCCATGATAGTATATATTATATTTATGTTATTATGTTACTATTGTGAAACATGTTTTAATTCAAGTTATTGTAATACATATTAAAATAAATTGAATTGCATTACACTACAATAAATGAAAGACTGCAGTTCATACTGTAGGTACATATTACAATGTATATTTTCGTTTTATAAATTAAATATTGTAGTTTGTCAGTGTCAAGACATATTATTGTGACTTCCAACGTCGATCGACTTTTATAGACAATTATGTACAGCGGCGACAGCAGTTTAGACATCATACAAACCTTATAAAACAAAATATAACATATAATATAATACATATGTATATTGTATACGTATATACACTGCGGTCGATTATTATTATTTTAAAAATCGTTTTCAAGTGGATGAATTGGTGAGCTAGGCATGGAATCTCGAGTGCTTTTTGTCCGTGTGAAAATTGTTGACTTTATTAATTATTTTTATAATATTACTATATACTATACTGTACCTATATACTAATAAATAATAATATATTATACTATTATATTATGCAACCACCATAATCACGTATTATTATTACATAATGCAGCAGTATAGACGGTACAATTATTAGTTACTATAATATAATACTATTACTATATATATCCAATTCGTTCCAACTTTAAATAACTTACGTATATTAGCTATAATAACCATTAATCAGTAATCACTAAACAGCAGTATCAAATGAGAACCTGACTTTTATTAAAATGTATGAAGGGGAAAAGAAGCTAATAAAAGGTGGTTTATATATGCGTAAAGTACTAAAGCATAAAATATATTATTCTAATGTATATTATACCTACACATATGACATATACATATGGGTAAAATAATACAAAAATGTTTGTTTTAAAAAAGGTGTCATTTCAGAGTGCCTTTTTGGACAAAAAGGATCTTAAGATATTATAATATATTATCTGATCTTAAAATCAGAAATCGTGTTTGGTTAATAAATTGTTTCACAACGTAGATTTGTCATTTCATGAAGCTTTTTCACAATTTGTAAAATACGAAAATATTACACGAAACTATCACTTTTTCATGTAATGGTTTCTTCAATTTGATATTGTGTACATTTCTTCGTGATGCACTCGATGTAGTCATTTTCGTTGTGAAATAAAATATTTGGAATTCGTTTAGTTTGTGACCTACCGGACCGCGTAATCTACCATTTTATTGGGTATTCGTTAAATATATTTAATTACTTACTTTAATTTATTAATTACCTAACCAAAAAATGTACACAATACAAAGATTCATTCGTATTCAAATTTCGTGTTGTTAACTTGTGCGTTATCCTTCACACCACAAAGATATTACATTATTAATAATTAATAAATAAAGTAATACAAATATAAGATAATACAAGATTACATTTGGTAATGTCAAAAAAATATCAGTGAAAAAAGATGTTTGAATATTGAATATAGGTATTGTCCTTCCTATTAAATCAGTATGTCAAGATTATTCAAAATATTTATTATGAAAAATTTATTTTATTTAAAAAAAATATTCAGCAATACACTTTTTGAATGCTACTTAAAAATATTTTTTTAAATATATCTTAGCTGTTAATAGAGCGATATGATGCACATTTCCAGAGCCCCGTCAATATTTATATTTATATCATTATTTTTTATTCAATATGTTATATTGTCGGCCAATATAATATAATCGTTTTTGGAAAAATATTTCGCAAAACGAATTATCTTTACATAAGAATAGTAGCTTTAAGCTTTATCGATTAATTATAATTGTAATAGGTACCCATTAACATTAACTAAACCTAACCAACCTAACCCATATTGTCCATTGACAATAATATTGTATACGATTAGAATGTTTATGGTATATAGATTCTTTATAGTATAATAATATATAATGCATTCTGACAATCGTAATTTCGAATCCTAGGTTCCTAGTTCGACGAATGTAGTACCTTTGAATTGGCTCCAAGAACTTATTGTTGGTTTGGCTCCCTAAAGTTTTTTTTTTCAAAAATATTTTATTGGTTATCAAAATGTTGTTAATAATTCGAAGTTAGACGTTATTTTCTAGATTGGTTGATGTTGGCTACATTAAAAATAACCAAATAAATTTAGTATGATTCTTAATTTTAACACGTGGTTTATGATATCGCATTCGTATATTTTACATCACTAATTGAAAGTTGTGTATCTATTTTAGATTATTTAGTAAATATAACACAACGATCTTACAAGAGTGGAGAGCGCGTAATTATGAAATATATGTATATTATATATAAATTAAAAATTAAATAAAATAATTAAATACAGACAATATAAAAACGAAGCACAATATAAACTATAACAACTATTATATGCGCTTCGTTTTTATTTTTCATCAATAAGTATTAAATAAAAATATTATAAAGTAAAAAAGTAAAAACAATGTATAATTAATGTCAGCCAATGGCCACCACTGCTGAGACTTTTTTCTAATAAAAAAAATAATAAAAATATTATATCCAACTATTTTTCGTTATAGAGACTGTATTTGAGTGCAAACTGCAGCCAAACTAGGATAGGTTACGCCGTAAAAGTAAACGCGTATAATATGAAAACTCTTGGTTAAATAATAATATTTTACAGTTTCGGGAGCTAATTCAAATATAAATTTTTCAGGAGCCAATTCAAAGGCCGAATTCAAATTTACCCAAAACTGGGAGCCAATTCAATTCTGGTCTTTTTTCATGTACTAACTTTTTGCTATTTTTATTTATTTGTATTTAATATGAGCAATATGGCTTAAATATTTATGAATTACTGTACAAATGTGAACGTATTTTCATACAAGTACAACTTAAATTTGTATATTATATGTGATCATTTTGTATTGTATAACATATGAGTTATAACATGCCTACATAAAAATAAGATTAATTATGTGAGATAAAAGTTTTAATTAAAAAATTGAAATAATGTTTTAATTTCACTAATTGTCAAAAAGAAGATTCCGTTTTATCAAACGGACAACTTTTCATGAAATAATAGGTCTCCCGAGGTGACTATACCTATGAAATATTTATTATGATAGAATTATTAGAGGCAGATATACGAGTATATTAGATGAATTATATAATATGTAATGTACTAATGTTTTATATTAAATAATATAGATACCCACGTACAGGGTGTATGTATAGTATAGTACCTATATATATATATAGTATATGAATAAGCGATTTCGTTTTATTTTTTCATCGTCTATATATATACATATATTATATAGAAGATAATCTACTCGCGGGTGTACCTACGTAAAAGGCGGAGTATCAAGAGTCTGATAGAGTGGCGACTGGCGGACGTCGTTGCAGGCGTCGAACGTCATGTGACCGAGTAACCCATTGGAACACTTAAAACAAAAAAATTAGATTATTGGAGTAGGTACACAGCCGAACGTCCGCGCGTGCGTTTAAACGGGGTCAGAACGCGCGAAAACGGCACACGGTCGAATCGGAATCGGCACGAGGCCGGAGCAGCCGTATTCAATACGCGATATACAATAAATTTAGAGCAGTTCACCACGAAAACGGCCGTTTCGCGGTCAATGCCATCAACAATACGAGCAAAATATAGAATATTCATTGTGCGGGGGTTAATGTAAATACGGTTGAGGCAAGGAGGGATTTTATCTCATAACTTTTTTTTCACATCTGCATATCTCACATTATACCTACTTAAGGTTCTTTAAAAATTTCATATATACTTATAATTATTATATGCATACATATTATAAACTATAATTAATTTCGTTTTTTATTTTTAGATTTTGTGTAGAGCTGCAATGATGGCGAATGATGATTGATGAAACACCCACTTTCATTTTTTTAAATTATTATTTTTTTTGCGTCTGAAGATACTTGTCTTTTTATAAGAAAATAATACTTTGATCTTCAACGTTTCTAATAAAATAATTGGGTTTATTAAGTTATTAAGTACTGGAGAGGGGAAGGGCACAGATTGTCTAGTGCTTTTCAAAATAATTGAAAATAACAATTATTATAAAAATTCCAACATTTTTTTATATTATTATTAAAATAATTGGTTTTTAGGTAACCTAGGTTACTAAAAAGTTGGACCATCTTGGATCAAAATCGTTATTCATTGGATACAATAATTATATTTTAGTGTTGAATATAAATTCAATAGGTATAGCCGTATAGGGCTAGGTACATCGATTACATTTACCACTCAATGACGATAGGTACACTCAAAATAAATACTGTACATACAGGAGAGCAGTTGTGGACTTGGCAGAGTCTAGTTATAGTACTTAGCATTGTCAAAGGTAAAAATTCACAATATTTTTCAAAGTAATCGGGAAAAAACTTTAATTATTGTTAGTAATAAAATAATAAGTAAATTAAATTATAGAGACTTGAAATTTTCACTAACTATTTATATAAGAGAAAATTAGGTAATTTTAAAAATATTTTGGCTTTTTTGCTAGATGTTATATTATATTTGAAATATTAGAAGTTTTTAATTTTTATTTGATGATAATTATTTGCTTATAAATATAAATTTGAGAAATTTAATTAAAGGTTCCTCGCTAATTGCAGATCTTCCAGCAACTAAAAAATATTAAAAATACATTGTCAGTATTGGCATCACATATTTTGCTGTTAAAAATGCATTCAATTTTTAATATTTAATTGAGGATTGAAAATAAGGTTACTTTACTTAAGGTTTCTAATAAAATGTTCTATTTACAAGAATTTCAAAAGAAAGATTAGCCAAAAGTCAAATTAATTTTTTATAAGCGATTAAATTTCAAATGTCCACATGAGGTAAATTCTTGTCATTTTTCACATTTTCTGCTATATAGTGATTAAACTTTCTTATTTTAGGAATGTATTAGACATTAATTATGTATAATAATCAATAATTTTCGAAATAATTTGCACCAGTGCCGTTTTAACTGATTTTCTCTCAGAATCGTTCTTCAAAAAGCGATAATATTATGATAAAATATCTTAACTTTATCCTTCACTGTTGTCATTAGACAAGTGTCAAACAAATATTCCAAATACATAAACATTTTTATTTTAATATTCATTCTTATCGTATATTACCTATTGTAATTGAATTTATAGCCACTGGCATATTTATAATGTTGTGTATTTTTTAATGGTGCTGTAACGTGGTCGGGGGAACGACCAGTTAAATATAAGATATCCAGTGAGAGTCGTAGGACTCTATAGATATAATTACCGTAGCCAGGGGTAGATATATATATATATATATATAACAGGATCTTAAATATATTTAAATAACTAGGATTCCGTTTCAGTTATCATTAAGTTTTATTATAGATTAAACACTTACAAATAATAATACTCACAAGCTATATAAATTATATTCTATCCAACTATCTGACTGTATCGTAGTTATACGGAGTTCGATGTTTATTGAGTGTTGAGGTCTAAGGTACACAGTGAACTACCTTACTTCATACATGGTGTGTATTGACCATAGGTCTTACAGTTATGAGTGTGTGTTAATATTATTGTATTCGTTAGCAGTTCATCGTACATAATGTTAAGTGTGTAGACGTGTAGTACATATTATATATATATTTAGGTATCATGTAACATATTATAATTGTTACAGTGCAATCTTGGATTTGTTTACGATTTCTATAAGTTGCATCATATTTCTACTATTATTAGTAGGTACGTTGACTTGTCCTCAAACTATAAAGAGTAAAATATATAGGGTGATTCGTTAAACAAATGAAATTCAATTTTTTACTTCTTTTAATGACAGTATACATATTTCATTTTATCTTCGAAGCAGGTTTATATTCAGTTTATTTCGATCTGTAGTAGACCAGCAATTTGCGGAGTTAGGTGCGTTTTTACCATTGTACATCGCTAATCGTAAATCTAAATACTTATCAAGTTATACACTTTTAACTCATAAACTACTACTCAAAATTAAATTGTTATTCATCGAACTGTTGAAGTATTCCAAAACACATTCTGCTCAGGAAAAAAGATTTAAAAATACAACATGTTTTAAAAAAAAATAAAAATGTATAACATTAAAAATATTTATTTTTTAGAAAAATGTGGCTTTAACGCTTTAGAATTATATAAGCTTTTTTGGATATAATACATTAATACGATTATCTTGACCACCCAGTATATAATAGTATCGTATAGTTTCGAATCAACATACCTTTAGTATACCTAATATCATCATAATATATCTGTAATATAATAGGTACATATTATTACAATGGATACATATTTTATACAATCTAAAAATGTAAGTAACGCCTCAACTAGCTATTATTGAAAACCGGTGAGATAAATTACCACTATAAATACCTATTTAAAGACAGCTTTCTACTATAGAACATGCAGTTATTTATTAGACTAGACAATCGAGTATTGCGTAACAAAAATGCTATACTGCAGCAGTTTCTATATTATATTTAATAGCAATATATCATCATTCACATATAATATATATTTATAGTGTACTTACTAGTGTATGAAATACGAATATATAAAATTGGAAAATCGTATACAAGTTTAAATAAGGTGTGCTTTACACATTCTAAATATTTCAAATCATTTAACTATACCTATTGCATATTTGAAACAATTTAATAGATTTTTGATTTTTCAAATTTCAAATTTCTAAATGAAAATAATTTTAATTATTATTTACTCCATATCATTTTTACATTTTATATAAATTATAGTTAAGATTTTATCCATTCTTATATGTTTATATGCATGATAAATACAAAACCTATAATCAAATAATTACTTATACAATACAAATAAAATATTTGATTAATACTCAAATTAAAATAGGTACAGTGAATGCGAGTACCTACTGTTCAAAATAAAACTTTAAACCTATACATGCGTATAAATACTACTTCAGGAAACTCTAGCTCTCAGGACTAACCTGCAAAGAAGCCATGTCGGATTCGTGGTAACCTTGGTTACCAAAAAGTTGAGGACCGCCTTCAGTTAAAATCGTTTTACATCATGTACAATAAGTGAATTCAACACATCCATTACAATATATAACACACCTTCACTATCAATGACGAGCTATACTCGACTATAATACCTACTATACTGTATATACATGTGCCATTGTGCCCTGCTGCTTACCTAAAGTAATAACTTCCCACTTTTTTGTTATTTATTTGTAAGCCTCATTTTCTTAATGGAGAGTAAAACGATGTACTTTTCGTCCACGATCACAAGAGAAATATTTACTACCTATAATACAGTAATGTACATTTATATTTTTTAAACCAACATTAAGAGTACCTATATATATATACAGACATACAGTATACCTAATACCTATACTTATTGTCCCTGTATATTAAAGTTTAAAACAGGCAACTTTTTAATACATTTTTATCGATGAGCTCGAATTTGATTACTAATGCAACGAAATCGCTATATAATAAAGCTTTTGAATTTAAAACTAAGATCGAGCCGTATCCTGTCTGTAACTACTTTTATTATGTTATTGCGTTTTCTATATTATGATACCACGAGCGCGTGTGCTCACAGTTCAAAAGGACCGACAGGCGACTGAGTATAATACACACACACACACACATGTTACACACAAACAGTAATTTCGTGTTCACCGTTCGTGTGTATATGTATGTGTTAGCTTAATATATATAAATACACAATAATTATTATTCGGCGCGCACGTGGGGCTACGCGTGTTGTTACTTGTTATTATTAATAATATAAAACAATAAAAAAATTTCAAACGCCGACGAACGGACGTGCAAGCCGCGCTTGGCGTAAACAGGAACTTTGGTTTATAATAATAATAAAAAATATACGATCACCGAGCGCATGGTTAGAGGTAAATACAATATAATAATATATCGCGATGTATAATGCCATAGCGTTCGCGCTCAACATTTAATATATTTTCGACCAAACGTAATTATACAGACAAAATAATATGAATCTTACGAAAATTTCATTTTAAAAAAAATCGGGTAGGCTGCATTATACGAAATATATGATAATGAAAAGGACACATCGTCCTCGTCGCTGTCATTCATATTACACGCGTATCTACTACATTATAATACATCATAATATATCTGGTATGTGTCCGTCCGCTAGTCGTGTATAATGGCAACCAGCTTTTATAAATGATCCCCCGAGATATATATAATGTATTATAGTGGAAATTGTACTGCCGCGTGAATAAACACACTATACTGCACACGTTATAATAATATGAAACTATTCTATACGTACGCGCACACACACACACACATACACAGACTCACACACGGCACACTAATTACGATAAAACTCCGTTTACGAGTATTTTGGAACTATATAATATCAAAGTTGGCAAACACGCACACAAATAATTATAATCATACATTTCGACGGACGTATAATTTAATATATTTCGTTGGTTTGTGTCGAGTACGAAACGATAGAAACCAGTCCCCCATCATGTCCGTCGTCGAACGTAAAAAAATATAAATAAAAATAACAATAATATATACGCAGTATACACACATATACCGCGCGTGGAGCGTTATAGAGGTAGGTAGTTTGCCTTTATTTTTCCGTTATTTATTTATGTTTTTCCCGATCGTTGCCTTCGGATCGGAAAAAAACAAAGTCTGTTTACCTTATAAACGTAGTAAATCAAGCCGTATTAAGTCGTTAATATGTGTACATCATGCACGCATGTATATGTATTATGTATTATGGTGCGAAAGGCGAATATATTATTATTATTATAACGCACTGTAACACGTCATCATTATGTCACTATTAAATTGTATAAACACGTAATTGCTATGTATAATATATACACGATAATTTGTTCATTATCGACAACTATAACGCACGAAACTTTACCTATATATGATGATCGACGGCAGAATAGATGACATAATAATACATATATATATATACGCAGTTGCACAGAAGCATCACACCCAGACACGAAGAACCCACCCTGTTCCATCGTTACCACATTTTTATTTTTTTTTCATATTGCCAGAGTGATGATTTTATATTATAGTTTTATAGATGCTATGTTAGTAATATATATATATTATAGTCTATAGAAGACAGTATTGTAAAAAAAAGTTATTAATGGTATCATCTTTGGAGGGTTTATATGGCTAAATCATATGTCAACTCTACGGATATAAGCTTATGTATATAGTTAAATATATTATGTTATATAAAGTTAGGTCAAATAGTAAGTAGGAGGGTCGCTATAAAAATAAAATTATTACATTTTTTTTTCTCTTTATTGTAGACTAATATTTAAAGTTTATGATTTCGCTTTCGCAGGGGTTTTCTTATGTTTTAAGCCACTGAAATTTCAGAAATGAAATAGTGTATACTATTTAAACTCCACGATTTACAGTATGAGAATCTTACCTTAAGAGTTTATGCGTGATAAACTAATAACAGTAATACAGTTTTAGATAATATTTTGAAATTGGTATGATAATATTGTATCGAGATAATTATTATAATATGATCGTTGTAGCAACATGCGGACGCTGCAACGGAGATGAAAGCGTTCGTTGCAGCTGCAGCATAAGTGTGCAGAACATGACGATGCCCGACCACGACACAATTTAATAGTCTGGCCAACGTCATTGTATAATTTGATTTAAAGTCCTCGCGCGATGGGGCGGTCGGAGGGCCCGTCACGGTACGTTTATTTTTACGATTCCGCGTTGGCTTTTTGCGGGATTAAAACTCGCGGTGGGCGGATGAATATGATGGCTAAGTACTTAATAATTAATGTATATAGATATAGATATATATAGCTATATAACTATTATATATATACAAGTAGTATGCCATTTTTTGGTTATTATTTAGCGTTAAATACATACATATATATATTATCGTATCATAACCCCTTAGCGCATAGAAGAATAAATAAGATAGTAAGTATACATAAAGGCTATAATATAATATATATCATAATAATATAATATCAGCGCTTTCAAATTTCAAACGAAATAATATTTCAACGAAAATTGTATTTGATAAACATTTGGCAAAGAGATTGATGGAAAAACGTTATTTTTTAGCACGTGTACAAAAATGTAACAAAAAAGTACAGCTAGGTAACATATTGTTTAGATTTGGTAGGTACCTATTAAAAATTGGAAGTGTCAGCGCTGGTTAAATGAAACCTAAAAAGCGAGTAAGTGGAAGTCGCTCTGGTGTACATTAGGGGATGGGGTGGACCTCTGACTAGGGTAGGTTAAATTTGAATGCGATGATAGGTATCATTGTATACTTTTTCAAAAACATTGCATGTATACATGTATAGTTATCATAATTCATAATATCTTATATTATCATAGATATATGTACAATGTACATATAATACCAGCTGGTTTGAGGATAAATCGTTATCGTTACGCTATTTCGTAAAAATTTAAAATTCAAACGCACTTAAAATTGTTCCTATAATGATGCTTCGAGTTTTCTCTATAGCTACTTGAAGGAAAACTTATGGAAAACTTAGTGTTGTATTTTTAGTCCTTAGTTATAAACACAAAAATTTTTATGATTTTTAAACTTCAAAATTACTTGCAAATTTTCGTCAGATTTCGTAAAAATTTGAACTATAATCGCTTATAAAAAAAAATGGTGACTAACGATTTTAAATTATTTTTAGCTACAATAAGAAAAACTCATAAGGAACCTTGTATTAAATTTTCAAGTTTTTTTGGTCATCCAAAATGTTTTTTACTGAGACTTCAAAAAAAAATTCTCATACAAATCGAAAATTTCAGTGGTCTATAAATAACTCAAAAGTCAAATATTTTTGTAAATTAAACTGTATATAGATAACACTAACATAAACATTTGGTGAAAATTTCAAGTATTTACAGTGATTACTGATTAGTAGGGATGAGAACTTATAGGAGCTAAAATAGACAAAATATGCATGTAAATATTCAAGGAAAAATTATGATGTAGGTATGCATCAAAATTTGAAAATATGCAAAAAATATATTATAATATGCAATTTTTTTCTATAAATGAATATAAATAATATTTCGTTAAATTTGATTCTATTGAAATATAAATAATTTTTAACTGAGTGATAAAAAATTAATACTAGGTATTAATATGAGATAATAAATGATTGGTGGGTGTATTGATTATATATTGATAGTCAGGTGATTTAATCTAAAAAAATAAAAATACAGTTTTTAACCTAACCTAACCTAACCTGTAAATTTGTTGCATTGAACCACCAAAGTTTTTTAATATTTTCGAAATCCAATCTCCGACGATTATCCGAAAGAATATTTTTGTTATATCTAGAATGTTATTGATTATTGACTACAAACTTATAAAATTCCATAAATAATAAATGATACTAATCCTAAATTTACTTTTATATACTATTAAATGTTATTGGTTAATGGTTATTGACTACAAACTTATAAAATTCAATAAAATAATAAATGATTTTAATAAATATGCATTTTTATAAACAAAAAAAACATCAATATGCAACTTTTAAGAAAACTTCCAATATATGCAAAAATATGCAAAATTGAAATACCAAATTTCAATTCATTAGGTTATAGAACAGATTATTCTTAGCTCACCTAGCTATAAATAGGAGATATAGAAAAATATATGCAAATCCTATAACTTCTCATCCCTACTGATTAGTTTTTGCAGAATTACAACTTTACAACCATATAAAAAAATCGATTTGGTCGAAAACTGGTTTTGCGTATAAATTTCCGTTTTTTTGTCGATTTTTTATTGTTTTTCTCGATTTTTTTGAAAACTGTTGGAAAATGTTTACTTTTGACCTATATAATGCACCGAGGATATTCACTTTTACATCAGAAACCACCCCCAAAGTTTGAAATTGAAGCATTATTTCGATTAGTTATGCTGTACACAGACACACATAAAAAAAAACACACATCAATGTAAAATCAATACATTCATCACTTCGTTCAGAATCTAATATCCTCTAAAATAAACGTTATTCAATTGGACCGTGCGGACATGCCTGTATATTTTAAACTATTTTATAAAAATACAATATTATGGGATGCTGTGTGCCTGCGTTGATATTATGCAGAATATTTTAAATGTTAAAAACAATTAAAATTATACAAATTATTTATTAGTAATTACTAATTAGTAACTAATGAAAATACCCCTGCTGCAGATATCCAATATTCTAATCGTAGTCCGTGGGTGTCTATTATAAACTCGTATACGACATTATACCAAGCGTTACGTCGTACGTCTATAAGTAATGTTTTTGCTTTTTGAAATAGTATAGTACTTGAATCTGGACCTTATGATCTGGGCCTTAAAAATGTAGTAATAATTAATTATAGCTACCTATAATATAGGTACCTATTAGTGTACTCACATATCGACATATCATCATCATCGATGTAACCATAATTTTTGATTATTATGCGGCATTTTCATGAAGGTATATATATGTTATATTATTATTTATAAACAATATAATTAATAATTATTGATTATGTTTAATGTTGCAAATTTCTGGTAGATCCGAAAATCGACCACTTCTAAAATATACCAACTCGGTTTACGCCACTAGAAACTGAAGTGATGTCGACCGTTGATATGTTTAATGTTTATATACCTACCTAAATTCCTAAGTTTGAAAATAACAAAATATTAACACACAACTGGTATATATACCAATATACCATATTATATATATAATAAGTATAGATTGTAAAATGTAGTTGTATTCTTGGACTTTTAAACTAAAAAAAGGCGGGTAAGTTGTGGATGTCACTCTGCTGTACAGTAGGTTACAATAGTGGGTTACTGAATGGATGGAATTAAATTTGAATCCAATGATATTATATCATTGGATACAAAAAACGATTCTGAGCGGAAACGTATTATCTGTCTAGCTGGATATATTATAGATTATTAAAAATTTAACTAAAAAGTTGAAAAATTAAAATGTCAGTAAACAGCTCAAAAAAAAATCAAAGTATTTTGAAAAATTGATCAAATATAGAAAATGCCAATTTAAACATTCATTGAAAATTTCAAGTATCTGCGGTCATTTGTTTTAGAGTTACACCAAAATAAGAAAATCGCTAAATGAGAAATCTAGTGGAAATCTAATGTTATAAAAATTTAAATTTCAAACGCTCATAAACATTTAATTTGAATTTCTGGTGGACATTTTTTTGTGACTAAAATTGTAAAGAATCTTGTATTAAATTTTCAAATCTTAGATTTAAAAAACAATTTTTTATGAATTTCTAGCTTAAAATAATTTGCGAATTTTCATGATTTTTACGTATTTTGTCAAAATTCAAACTTTGAATGCTTATAAAAATGCTTTTATTTTTCAACTGCTATTGAAACAATATGTTGGAAGCCTTATATTAAATTTTCAAATCTTAGATTTAAAAAGATAATTTTTTATGAATTTCTAACTTAAAATAATTTGCAAATTTTTGTGATTTATACGTATCTTATCAAAATTCAAAATTTAAATGCTCAATATTTCAGGGGCCTTGTATTAAATTTTCAAGCTTTTCTACCCAACAAATACATTTTTATTGATTTTAATTTAAATATTGCTTAATTATAAAATCCCGTTTTTTCCTTAATTTTTAGTTTGTTTATCCCAATTATTAAGAAAAATATTTTTTACTTTTGACTCCCCAAAGTACCAACTAGATTCACTTTCTGATCGAACGAGGTACTGAAGTCGAAAATCGAAGCGCTTTTACTGCCCCAAAACGTGATGACAGACACAAAAAAAAACACTCATCATGGTAAAATCAATACATTCATCGCTCTGCTCAGAATCTAAAATTACCTAAATCTTCAACCACCTCGCCAATCTTAAAATATAAACATTGAGCAGCAGTGTTTAGGGAAAATTCTAATTTCCAAAGAATTTAACTACCGTAGCGTATATTATATAATATTATAACCACGATTAATATTTTAGAATTTCGTTCAAACCATTAATTGTTCGGGGTTCAGATAAATTATTTTATAAAACGTTGTAGCGTCGTCAACTGTTATTAATATTCGGGTAATTATATGGGTTGATGAAGTTAGTAAGACTTTTGTTTAGAATCTAAAAGTAGTATTCAATTTAATTCCAATACTATGAAATGCAAACAAAATGTCTCGTTGAAATACTGATAGTTGTAAAATCTCATTATAATAATGAAAATATTAAATATGTATAATATATGTGACATTATTATTTAATTGTCGGACGAAGGCGTGCAAGTTAGGTCATCATATAGAATACTTTATCCTCGCCACTATTTAGGTAGTCTATAACATAATAACATCATTATAATTACAGATGTTCTAATGAATATTAGATTTTTGACTCATTTGATTGAAATCATTCGAACACCAAACAACCGTATTATATAATATATTATATTATGCCATCAGAGGGGAAAAAACGACGATATAAGTGATAGGACGTTTACTCAGTGGGCTTTCTAGCGGGTCCCCCATATACTTGTTTTACCGGAGTTGGTTTGCTAAAAATGGTAAAAAAGAACCAGTCGACTTCCATAGCATATGTCTGCTTTTTTGCGAATTGACAGACAGAGGAGCGTTGCAGACCGTACTCGACAGCCAGACAGCTCATAATAAAGTCATAACGCAATTCCTCTTTTATACCTATTTAGGAAAATCTATAAGTACAAATCATAATATTAATTCAAACGAATAGTTGGGACTGCGTGTACAGGTCGATTGGTCTCTGTAAAACTATTGTTGGGTAAGTTATATTTTATTATTTAGTAAAAAATATTATTGATAATATAGTATAATGTTATATCGTTATTTTGTCAATCAAGTTAATGCTTTTGCAGCATATGTATTCATCTCCTATTTTCTAAAATAGTGCAGTTGTTCAAAATATAATTTTAGAAATTTTTAAATATATACTTAAAGACTTTAAATCATATTTAAAAATTCTTGAGTTTGTATTCCTAGTTGCCACACAACATTTCTTAAGTAGTAGAAAAAAATCTCAAGAATTTGAAAAATATGGTCTTCAAGTAAGTATATTTAAAAGTTTCAAAAATCAGAGTTTAAATTAATTCATTATATAAAATTAAAAATGAAGGTGAGCATGCTTGGTTAGGTTAGGCCTCTGTATAATAATGCTCATGTTAACTTTGAAGTTTGAACTTTGAAAAGGCGCTCTGAATTTTCCACTATTACAATATTCTAATATTATTATGTTATCAAGAATGATTGGAATTATTCTAGCAGGTTTATATAATTTTCCTTTAAAAATAGACTTTTTGAAAAGTTGTAAAACGCCTCAAATTAAACAATTAAAAATTATTATTATTGGAATTGCCTATATTGAACGCCTTTAAAATATAATTAAGCCAAATTCCTTAGATGTATCTGTCTTTTCGCTGTTTATATACACCTTTCTTCACCGTCAAAAGTTAAAGTTGAACAACATTTTAGTGACTATTTTTAAAAATAATAAGTGCATCGAGGAAGCCGCTTAGAGAACGAATTTTATTTATAGAATAAAATTACGTTTTAAAAATTTTATTTTTATTTTAGTCAAATAACAGAGAAAATAAACTACAGAACTGTAAAAGTATTACTTAGCTAATTAGGTATAAAATAAAATACGTAATGGTTATTAATGTTATTATTGTCTAGGTGCAGTGGCGTAGTTATGATTTGGTTCTGGGGGGGGATATTTAATTAATTGGATAAACGTGAAGTGGAGGCCAAAGTCCCCCACACCTCCCTAACAGGTTTTTTTTTTAAACATAATTCTATACACAGTTAAATTAATACAAAAATTTTATTTCCATAAATTTTATAATTTATAAAATAAAATCCAATTTCCTTGGTTTTTTGGCTAACTCGTTTAATATTACTAGCAGTTGAGACAGCTAAGTTTAAAGAATGAGCTGCACAATGTATGTACAATGCTTTAGGATACATTGCTCTAACGTGGGCTTGAACGCCTTGCATGTGGCCTGCCATATTACTTGCACCATCGTAACCTTGTCCATATAAATAGTTGCAGTCAACCCCACAACTCATCAATCCTATTATACCAAATTAAAATATCAAAATAAATTGTTTTAAAAAATGTAAGCCATATTTTTTTCAATTACCATTCAATATAGAATCTGCTAAATTTTTGCCTGTCAAGCTTTGAACAGGAATAAATTTTAAAAAATCTTCATTCACATTTTTATTTTTGTCAACATATCTAACACACAAGGCTAACTGTTCAACCACTGATATATCAGTGGTTTCATCAGCCAACACAGTAAAACATTTTGAGTCATTGACTTGATTCACAATCTTTTTCAAAATTACATCACCACACACTGAAATTATTTCATTCTGAATTTGGGGACAAATGAATTTATTTCTGCCTTCTTTCTGTAAAATACTTTTTAAATAGCCATCGCCATCAGCACGGTATTTTAAAATGGCTCTAAAATTGCCTTGATTTATATTATCAAAATCTGTAACATAAATGACTTACATTTAAGTGATACAAAAATATATCAAATATATTATATACAAAAAGCTATGGTGAAATAAATAAATGTATAAAACAAATACTAACCATATATGCTCCCAGAATCATTATGTCCACGCAATGCTAGCTCTTGACGACCACACAATATTATACATTCAATAATTGGTACAAGGCGGCTCCTATTTGACTTAATTTGCTTTGTTCTATTAGAATTTTAAAAAAATATCATAAATATATATTGACAAATAATAAATAATTAACATGACTCATGTCATTGTATACCTTTCGGAATCCAGTCGATCAATTATTGACAATTCTTTATGAGAATATATATTTAAAAAATTGTCAGAATCCAAAATGGAAGATTGATGATAACTCCTTTGTGAATGGGTACGAAAAATCTGAAATGAAAATAAACAATAATAAATATATTAGGTGTACAATATACCGCCAAGGCATATAAATAAAAAAGCATGCAATAAGTGCATATTACAACTACCTCCTTAGCATTTTTCCATTCATTTAAGGCTTTAATTACAAGCTGTCCTAATGGCTGACTATTGATTCCACCAGTTTTAGCAAAAATTACGCAATGTTTGCAGAAAGCTCCATTTTTAAGTTCAGAATATGACAGCCAATTATACTCTGTAAGCCACTTGTACTGAAACCTCAAGCCACGTTTTTTGTTTTTTTCACTTATGGGAAATTTATAGTTAGATGGAGGAACCCACACGTTAGTTAGAATCTAAAATAAATTTTTGTTTATGTAGTTATACAATTTTGAATTTTTGATATAAAATTATTATTCTTACAAGATGTTTATCTTCATCAGAAATTGAATTTCTTTGTATGAATAAACCTACATCATTTTTGTGATATTGCTGTATGTTCAAGGGTTCTTCAATCTTTTATATAAATACACATAAGGCAATAAGCATATTATAAAATGTATAATAAATTAATAACTAAACTCTAAAACATATGCTTACAACGAGCTCAAGCGCAATACATTATGTGGAAATGTTGATAACCAAAATATAAAAAATATAAAATCATAAATACATGCAAATTTTTAGTATGAACCAATAATTTTGATCAAAATGAGAGAAAGTAAGTACTTACATTAATTGGAACTTGAGATGGGAGACCACGACCATCACTATCCTCAATTGAAGTTAACTCAGTTGATTCATTATTAACTGAAGGCTCATTCGGCTTATTCTTGTTTTATATTTTTAATTAAATAGAACAAATTGATATAATTATAACTTATATAAATAATATTACTAAAAGTTCATTTTTAAATGTAACACTGATCTTACCTCATCTTCGTTTACTTCGTCAGCTTTTGATTTTTTTACAAAAAAAGAAAGAATATTATTCTTTCTTTTGTTAATCTCATGCTTATTAGTGATATTCATACTAAAATACTAAATGTGTAGGCGTGTAGCAACAGTTATGGAAATATAAATTTTAACATAAACAGTCACAGAGGCGTCAACAAAAACAAACAGAAAACTATGTAAAACTATTAACTAATAACTATAATATTACGTGGGTAGTAAAAGACGTCGTCACATCAAACAACGGTCGTTGGTTGTCGAGTCAGTGGACAGTGGATATCAGTTTATCATCACAATTATTACGTATCGAACAAAACCACAGATGTCTATAAATAGAAATTTGTAGGAAAAACACTTGGTTAATCTATGGTATTGCGTTTCACGTATGATTGTATGAATGTATCATGAATGATAATATGATAGACGAAATATATAATTTGAGAGCCAAGATAAGGACATGGTGAATTAAATCCGTAATTATAATATATTTTATTATATTATTATAATATATATTTTATATGTCAATACATTAAACATTTAAAAAAAAAAGGCTCTGGGGGGGGATCTATCCCCATCATCCCCCCCATAACTACGCCACTGTCTAGGTGGTTGTTGCCAGTTTTGGTATAATATAATAATTAATGATTATTATTACGTTGAATATTCAAATTCCCGTATTAGTACCTAATTACTAGTTAATGATAAAAACAATAATTATATAAGACCTGATGAGTTTTTCTTCTATTTTAAATATTAGTCATTCGATATTAAAAAACTCGTCTAGGCGTCTCATAACGTTATGCTACCACCATCGTAATATTATTTCTCAGCGATACCGCGACTTAGCTTCAGCATTACTCGATATAATTGGTATCAAATTAAAGTTGTTGTGTATGTAAGTATTCGAGCCTCGAGGCCGGCAACTTTCGATATAAAAATCATATAAATGTGATGAGATTTTTATCGTTCGTATAAGCATACAACAGTATAACACGATACGTTAATTTACTATATGTTATTGTATGACTCACACTACTCACAGATGAAAAAATTGTGTATGTATACAAATTACAAAAAAAAAAATAATCAGCATTGTGCTGATAATAATACAAATTATTCCTACCCGAATCATCACTTTCAGAAATATTGAACAACAATCATCAATCCATTACCAATATCATACAATTCATCACAGCCGCCAATCTTCTTACCAAAATTTAGTTTAATTTAGATATAGATACAATTCATGTAATTTTTTTCCCCCTTTATATTAATAATTTCTCACGTTAAACCCAATGGCCCATGTTGCCGATGGTATTCATTAATAAAAAAAAAAAATACAAATTATTGCGTTGTAACGTTACATATTATTGTGTCTGCACTCGGCGAGTCTGCCATCTGCGGTCTGCACGATCGGAGTGACTTTTATAAATAGTATGTATAGGTAAGGTACTATCAGAATTTAAAATTTAATCATAAACTATATGAAATAATATAATAATGTAGGTATTTATGAATTATGTACCTATAACTGCATCAGGTACTAAATGGCTGTATTAAATATTAGATTTTGAGTCTTGAAGAAAATAATATAGTAAATGAATTATTCTGTAATTATTTTTCATGGTTTAAATTAATTGTTATTATCCTAGGTGAATTGATATCATAAACAATGTAGTGAAGAACATGTCCATTGAAAAGAAATTAAAAATATGTACATGAACATGACTTTATAATTATAATTTAGTCATGGTGGTGGTGGAGAATATCTTCTATTCGTATTGTTGTTATCTATATCAGCATTTCTCAACCCGTGGACCGTGGTATACGGAATGCTCTCTGGTGGTTCTCTAAGAATATCTCCCTTCATAAAAAATAAATAAAATGGAACAATGTTAATAGTTATTTGCGTAAACTATTATTTGGGTTAATCGATGTTAATAATAATATATACCTACCTAATCGTCCACAATATCCCATTTTCTTTTTTACATTAAATAATTATAATATTATCATCATTTTGTAGTTCCTAATAAATTATAATTCTACACGTCATGTAAATAACTTCTACATTTTTATATAAGCGAAAAAAACGTTATTTGGTCATGTGGTACATGAAAATTTTCAAACTGTGTATGTAGACATGTAGTACGCGAATATAAAAAGGTTGAGAACCGCTGAATACCGATCTATATTATATTATTATGTTTTTGAGTAACTTTTTTGTAGGTTAGGTTCGTTGTCCCTTTATTCCAGATAATAGATAAGAAATTTCTTGTCATTTTTTAAATATTGATAACGTTGTTTGTAACGACTAACGACTGAATTTGGTTTTAATTTTTTACTTATTACCTATTTTATTAGTATACATTTTTCAGTTTTTAATTGAAACTAATACCTAGTAATTAATTTTTCACTTTATC
The DNA here is from genome assembly GCF_037042655.1 of Diuraphis noxia. Classification (NCBI taxonomy): domain Eukaryota; kingdom Metazoa; phylum Arthropoda; class Insecta; order Hemiptera; family Aphididae; genus Diuraphis; species Diuraphis noxia. Next base: position 72,571,741 of record NW_028301714.1, read on the forward strand.
CGTTATTAGTGTTTTTCTATGTTATCTAATGAATAGTTATTTAACTTATGATATGTGACTTGTTTAAGAATTTTTATTATTGTTTTTTAGTTAAGTTGCAGTTGTTATTTAACACTTCATAATTCAAAATTGTCGATATGTTAACTAACAATATAACATATTTATAAGTTTTTGTTGGTGTTAAATTGTGCCTAGTTGCAGCTGTTATAGATATTAATAATTCTAGTAAGTAAAAATTCTTATATGGTTCCTATTAATTTGATATTTTTTATGTTGAAATTAAATGTTTAAATGTTCAGCTAACTAATATTAAGATTGATAGTCCATAGCAACAGTGATACAATATTTTGAATGCTTTATTTATCCAGTAAACGGTATAACAATAGATACCGTTTATGTACTCAAGGAATGAAGAATTCCTTTTTGGAATTTAATTTGAATGTCATGGCAACGGGTTACAGTAGGTACTGAAAACAAACATAATGATTCAGAAATGTGAACTAGAAAAAAAGTGAAAACTTAAATTATCATATTATTTTAAGTAGTAGATAATTTATATTAATTGATATTTTGTGGAAAATGATGAAAATTTACTATTAAATACATAACACCTGTTGACAATATTGACAATTTTGTTTATAATTGTATGATATTATATTGATTGTGTGATTGTGTGAATAATATGTGGAATCAAAGATATTCTGTCTGAAAAAAATTAAACAAATTATCAAAAAAAAAATCAATAGGTACATATTGATAGGTGAAAGCATTTTTTTTTTTGTATAAACTATTTACTTATTAAGGGTGACTTGGGGTGTTAGGCCCTAGCAACGGCAATAGCTATTGTCCTATTATGTATATTGTATTATTGTAGTTAGGTTATATTGTATTGGCTATGTAATATTATTGTATCTTCAGTTGTACGATTGTCGTGTATTGTGAGTAAAGATGACTTTAATAGTTTGTGCCTTAAAGTAACCATCACTATTATCATAGCTACCTGCTTGATTAATACAGGTATCGGGTGATATATCGTTTCGTTTGGCCTTGATAAAACTGTCGAATTGCTATTTTTGTGCATACAGTGTGGTGCCATTGACAGATTTGGGTGAAGCGAGATCTGAAAGTAATCTTAAAACATGAGTCAAAAGAGCTGCAGCAACAATCGTCGGCCGAATCCAGCAAGGGTATACGAAGCGTTGCATAAAAAGCGCGCGGCCGAGTGCGAAGCCAGAGAGCAATGGGCTGGCGTGACACAATACTTCAAGACGTGGGAGAATAACTCGAACAAGTTCACCAGTTGGACTTCTCCGCAGTACTACAAAAAAAGGTGAGTACTGGCGCAGCAACCAAAAATGTCCCTAGGGGTTGGGGAGGTAATTCAGTTTTTTGCTCCATCTAAGCTCTATGAATATAATGTTAAATTTCTAATAAAATATCTTATTTCTTTTCCTCACGCTTTCGCTTCAGTTCTGAGCTACAATTGGAAATGCGAAGACGAGAACAGCGAAAACTCGAGGAAGAACAAGAAGAATTGCAGAAGTGGCGCAAAAAATTACAGGACAGACAGATCGAGGACGAAGAATTTAAGGTTTTCATAAATTATAATTACTAATACCTACATGATTTTGAGAGCTATGTTATCGAATATTTAGTGATTTATAATACATAAAATGTGGTTATTAATTGATTGGTATTCCATTTTTTTCACGCCGAGAAAGAAAGGGCAAATGAAAAAGAAACCCGTACCACTGTCTAGGCCTAATTCAGCCGGGCAAAAACCGCCCTGCGAAGAAATGGCAATGGAATTGAAACGCAAACACGACGCAGTCACGGACAGGGAGATTGAGTTGAGACTTCACGTGCGAACCAAATCGCGCGACCCTAAACAGGCCAAACAAGTGAGTGCATCACTCATTCATTAGTCATTAATTTAATTATATTTATACAGTATTTCCAGTATTTATTTTATTCTTCTTAGTTCTCGTCACGACTTGCATGTAGCAAGTAGGTATATAATATATGTGTTGAAGCCTTAAAAGTGGCGTGACTTGGACAATGTTTCATTCGGTACCTATTGCAAGATCGTCCTCATTATTCATTTCCACCTAAAAAATGTATAATGACTTGGTCCTAAAAAACTTACACATCGATCTCGATCGGTATTATTTCATTCATTGCGATAATAAACTCCAAACAGAATTTGCGTACTTTTTTATTTAAACTTTATATCAAACACAAAAATAAACTTTCAAGTAATTCTATAAACTTTAAAAGTATAACTTCCGTTTAATGATAACAAAAAGTACAAAAAAATCTTATATTCATTACTCAAACAATAATTTTAGTAAAATTTGTTTATCATTCTCGCTGAATTCAATCTATATGAATTTTGATTTTTATTGGTATGATTTTCGAATATTCAGCTCGGTTCGTATGTTTACAGTTTTCAAGTTTTCAAGCTAAAACCAAACAGCCCGAGTTAAAAAAAATAATTAGATATATATATTGTGTGTTAAATACTTCCTCAAATCGATTTACATGGTATTATCGTTTGCTTTGGCAGTACGAAATGCGAGAACGGGAGCGGTCTTCAGAGTCTTCATGGGACGACCGGATGAAGGAGAAAAAGTCGGCGGACCAAAAACGGCGAGAACGGTCGGAACATGAGCAGCGGTTGACCGAAGAACGGTCCGCGGCCGATCGATTGGCCGAAGAGGAAAAACATCGGACACGACAGGCTCGGGCCGCTCAGTTAAAAGACAAACTCGTCGGTCGTGTGGCCGAATTAAAGTAAGTTTGTGCGTCCTTAAAATGTAATTGTTTCGACCACGGTAATATACTAGATAATTGTAGTATTGATTAATATTTAAACGCGTGTTTGGAAACAAATACGTAATATAACGCATCGTTGTGGGTTGGCATTTACTGTTTAAAACATTAAAACCCTGCAACAAATGTCCAATGTCTTGTACAAAGTTCATAGTCACAACTTGTACTAAAAAAACCTCAGCGCACTAATTGATACTTTTTCTCTACAAGAAATGTTTTTGTTAGCAAGTTTAATCATAACAACGAAAATCTTACGAAAAATTGATCGGAAACATTAGATCGTGGTGTATTCAGCCAAAAAACATAAATATGATTGTTAAAAAAGGGTAATTACAAGCGGAACTGCATGCTCTGAAAACATTTTTATAGAAGCGCACAATCATTATGTACCAAAAAAAAAAATATATAAATATATTGCAGTAGATATCCAAAATATGCAAAACGAATAAATATATAAACTACCAAAATAGTTGTAATTGAATAAGGTTATACTATCAAACTATATTATTATGTATTACATGAGCGGTTCTTAACCTTTTTATTTATCTATGTACCACTGGCACAGTTTGAAAATGTTCATGTACAACTTGAAAAATAACCTTTTTATTGCTTATCAAAAATTTAAACGTTATTTTACATAGACATATAATATTAATATATGTCTATGTTATTTTACATGTAGGGCATTTAAATTTATTAGAAATTACAAAATTATGACAATGCTTATGCATTAAATGCACACACACACACATAAAAAAAAAAAAATATAAACAATTATTATTTATATTATTATTAATATAAAATAAGACAAATAATGTTTAATGATCAATTCATTTTTTTTTTTTTATAAAGGGAGATTTTCTAGCATACCACCTAATGAGCTTTCCATGTACCAAATGTCGAGAAATGTTGTATTTCATCATTGAAATGAATTTTATGTGTTTGTATATAGAAACCGTTCAGACCGATGTGATGAACTCAAGAGATTGGAGTCAGCATACTTGGCGTTGCAGGAACAGGTAGAAAATGTAAAGCATAAAAACGAGCAGTTGGAACGGAAAAGAGGGCAAAGCTTGTTCAGGTATGTACTAAACTAGCTATATACATACATGTACAAACTAGACAACCACATATATTATGGAATATATTTGTAACATTTAAGGGTAAATCTGTTTTATAGAATCATCTTACTCTTCCCCATTCAAGAGTTGTTAATAGTTTTGTTAACATCTTGTCGTAATTTTCAGGGCCAAGGCGCTTCGTCAGTATTTGACCACATTGAAGCAAAGGTCCAAGGAGGTGGTGGAATTCTTACGAGAAGACCGCAAGATTTTAGACGACTTGGTATTGACTGTGCACCGCTCAAATACCGCTTCAACTATCAACTTGGGTAGCATAGTAGACAACCTCAGAGACATGTACGACCAGTACGAGGACGATGAGAGCCAGCGACTGTACTTGATGGACTTTATGTTCGAGTGAGTGTGTAGGATATAATATAATGCCTAAATGTAAACATAGGCAAAATTATTTTGCTACACAAAAAATTTGCTGTTTCCGTTTTACAAGTGTGTAATTACATAGTAGATTTACACTTAGCCGATCACATTTATATAGTTTTGTTAGTATAAGATATATATTAGTGAATAAACCTTTTATGAAACTTGATAGTAAGAACATTATTTGTGTTTATATTGTGGTTTACAATTATGATAATTCTGTTTTTAAGTGAGTTATAGGAAATTTTAATTAAGAGTATTTTATATGCGAAACTTGCTAAAAATTTGAATTATTTATCATATAAATCAAGTTTTGTAATAAGTCGATTCATTCTAGTTAATTATACATAACTAAATGTGATCTGCTGAGCATAAATTTGGTATGTTAAGTACATGTAAGGCGGAGACACCATATATTTGTTATTTGTGTAGTATTATCTTAAAAAAAAAACCCTACATTTATTCTGTAGGAATTAGGTAGCTGCACTTGTACGTATGTTCATAATATGTTTTTGTAATTCTCTGTTTGTTTTGTTCGCAGAGAGGAAGCTCGAAACATGTGGCGATCACAAGAGGAACGGTGGCGGAGAGAACATGAGTTATGCAAGAAAGGAATAGATGAGCTGTTTGCCACAATAAAAACCCAAGTATGAACAGTTTGTAATTACGTTCAGATTGAAATGGTCATATAATTAATTTTTGGAAAATTTTAAGGGAAATTGGGATGGTGATTTGGCTACAACAATAATATATTTATATTATGTTATATTATAATATATGCAACATTAGCTTCTTTTTATTTTTTTTAGTTGGAAGAGAACATAGATAAGTGTTTGGATGAACAACGCATTTTGATCGGTGAACGAGAACAACTGATAGACATCATAGAAAGGGGCAATGATGAACTGAAACGGTTGGAAGCAGAGTCAACTGAATTCTATGAACAGCATCCAGACTACTGTGGCAGTAATGACAACAACAATAATAATGTACATTCAACGGTAAACGCAATCTAGAGAATCTTATAATCTTAGTAAATTGTTTTTTTTTTTATAGGATTCTATTGACTTTAGACAATTTGAAAAGACTGCAATGAAGGTAATGGATCGCGAACAAAAATTGCTGGTAGAAATGGCTAAAATGAATTTATTGGATGATCCCAAATTTGCAGTGAGTTATAAGTATTTGATTAATTTTCTTAATTTTGGACCATGTAGCTCTACAATCAAACATGAATTACAAATTTAACGCATAGTAGATTAAATATATTTGTAATAACTAATAATATTGGTTCTTCTTTATTTTCAAAATATATGGTTTAACATTATTTGTATGTCTCATAATTATTTGAAATAATTTTTTTTATAACATTATCAAAGTTTTATTTTATGTAACATGTGCATTTTTATAGAACAATTTATTATGCAATTAAATCTGGTCTTTAGTTATGAATATTAAAGAGGGTACTACTCACATATTTGTTGTAATCTTACAAGACGTGCACAACATAACAAATTTATGCTTAGCAGTTCTCGTTAGCTCTGTTAATTTAAAAATTAGAGTAAACTGACCTAGTATGAAACTTGATCATAAGAACATTATCTGTGTTTTTTACAATAGTTAAATTTTTTGGCAAGTTATGTTTTTATAGAAAAGCGTTAATTAAAAAATGCTTATAATTCACAATTTACTCTAATTTTTAAATTAACAGAGCTAAATGTGATTTGCTAAACATAAAATTTGGTATATTACACACTTGTAAGATAGAGACAACAAATATGTGTGTATCATCCTCTTAAAAAGATTTTAATACATTTTATTATGTAATATTTAAAAATATTTATTTTTTATTTTGTACTTTGTTATTTAAAATTGTGAGATATTTTATATAAACAAAATAAATACAATTATATTTATATGTATTAATAAATTAAAACATTTTAAATTAATTATTTAAAAGTAAATTTTTCAAAAACTATATAAAAATATTTAATGTTAGTAGTTTTAATTGTTTATAGTTGTTTATAGTACTTGAATAAAGTACACAAATGTTTTCAGACAAAATTGTTTGTGGTTTAATTTCATATCCAAATAAATGAAAAGGAAACCATTTAAAAACATAAAGTTATCTATTGTATTTATTATGATACTACTTAGAGAAAAATAATAATACCTTTAACATTTAAAATATCAATGATATAAGAAAAACAAATATCTAAGTGCAAAAGAAAAAAATTGACTAATTGTGTATCTGATTATTTGTTTGTTGCAGGATCATAGAAGAAAGAAATCAGTTTGGTAAGTTAATTATACCTTTGTTTTTACGTTTAAATTTTATATGACTTATTTAGTGACTAAATATCTTTTTACTTTGTGTAATTTTACTTATTTTTGCACCATAGATGTATTTGTTTTTAAACTGTTCTCTCTAAAAAAAAATGAATGATTTTAAGTTTTTTTATTTAGTTGTATCGTTATGTAGTTTCATTTTCATTACCGCCTTAATAGTTAATGGCTTAAGATTTTGGTAACAACAATAGATATCATCTAAATTCTGTGCAATGTTTTATATTTTTGACTTTTATTAATGTGTAAAATGTTTTGTAAAAATTTGACGATTTGTTATTTGATAATTTATGAGTATCTATTTTATATATGTATATTCTTTAATTTTAAATGTAAACATCTTTTTGTGTTAAGTGATTTATATTGTGTTGGTAATTGTTTTATTTTTATTATTAAAGATTATGTTATGTATTTTTATGAAATAAAACAGTTATGTGTTTAGGTGAATGACACTGCTTTGGCATACAATTTGTTGTTAATTCTGTCAAAAACATTATTATTTAACATGTTTATATCAGGTACAGTTTAGAGATCAAATATTATGTTTTGACTAAAGGTTTGTTTGCTTGTTTATTCAATACCAAAACAAATAGTCTATAACTCATCAATATATTTCACAAGGCATAATAATAATCAACTTAATTTTATATGATACTAAACTTAAGAATATATAACTGTTTGAAAAATTCAAACATTTAGAGGAAAACAATAATTTTTTAAAGATTGTAAAGAAACCCGTGCTGAAGTAGCTCATTTGATGAACAACTGAGCATAGTGAATGATTTCAAAGCCAACCTCAACCATAATCAACACGATGATCATCCATTCCAGTCTGATGTGATGTTTGTCACTCAAATGGTGTGACAGAAGCTCGACAAGTTCTAGGCAATGGTTTATTTTGGTATTCATGGTCTGGAAAAACATCAGAATGAGTCATTGAGAAGAACATGAATAACATTTTTTTTTTTTTTTTTAATTTGCCTTTTATTAAAAAAATAATTATAGCAAAATAACAAAGTTAGATAGACATTGTAGACTTACTTTGAGTCGTGTAGATATACTGAAATAGTTACAGGTAGAACGGTAAAATGTTTCTAAGTGTTCTCGTTCCCAGTAAAAGTCTGGCAAATCGAGGAGATCTGAACTTAAATTAATCCTGTGTCTCAGTCCGAATAGTTCACCGGTTTTCTTCATGACTTCTTTCCTAGTGATACGGATAGGCAATCCGTTTTGTAGATCCTGATGAAGGAAAAAACCAGTGCTTCTTAGTACTTTCAAAATATACAAAATGCCTCCCATTTTTATCATAAATAAAAAACTAAATATGATGATCAAGTAGTTATTAACTATAAGGTGGTAGGTGATGACGTGACATAGTCTGACACAATACTTTCCATAATAAATTGTCAAATGCCCTAAAACAAGTCTTACCATCAATTTGTTTTTAAAACTTTGGTACCTATTAGAAGGTACTTTGAGAACCCTAAGCACTCCTTTACGGGACTTGGAATCTGGGGCTTGGATTAATTGAGGTAAAAGGTAATGACGAATAGGGTGGGATGTATAAAAATCAAATCATTTGTTTTTCAAAATTTGGAGTAATATACCTATAATGTTATGAATTTAGGGTAGATGATGCTAACACATACCTATATATAGCCATATAAAAGTAGGTACAAATCCAAGCAATTGTGCACTTAAAAACCCTAAAATATGCAATAAACATTTTAATATTTATCAATTATTATAAAATCACATATAATATAAATTAATTTAACGATGAAATCTGAGAATATTGTATCCACTATTATTATAAATAAAATTCATGACGGTGACGTATACGAATATTATTTTAGATCCTGGGTGGAGCTGAAGGAATACAATGATGTGTATTTTTTATTATTTACGTTTCTGATGATACTTTTTCAAGCATAAAAATAATCCTTAGTCAATTTTGAAGAAGTTTTCTTTCAGCAAATTGGATCTAGTGTGAAATCTGGAAGGTAACAAAAAAATCCCAAGAACTTTTTGAAATAAATCGGAATTTAAAAAAAAACATTTGTTAATTTTGGTAACATCAAAAAATTGTTTTTTATCGTGTTTAATAATTTATCATTGATCAATCCCTAACCAACCTAACCTAACCTATTCAATGACGATAACACACAAAAGTCGACCCTCTCCTCCCCTCACTTACTGTAGATATAAACAGCAGAGCAGTCATTACTTCACCAACTATATTTGAAGGCTTGACCTAACGTAACCTTACCTAACCTTTCAAAGTTTCTGATATTCAAAAACTCACTTGTGTTACGAATTCGACCGAGTCTATGTACTCTTCGAGCAGCGCTTCCCACGTACCCAGTTTCACGCTGTGCGCCATCGCGTTAGAAAACGTGTATCGGTCCAAGTCAGACGCCGTCACGTCATCGCCGATCAGATGCACATTTCCCTTTTGGATCGAACTCTTTCTATATAAACGATTAATGATTTAATTTGAATTTTGAATTTTCTATTTTTATCAGCACTTAAAATAATTCCCGTTAATTTTTACATACGTTTTATGAATTATTTTTCAATTTTCATCTTATACAACCAGTTACGAGATTATTGACTATTTACTGTTTTATTATAATAACTTACTATGATACAGAGCACAACACTACAACAATCAAGGTTGTTGATGGTGACTAAAATATCGGTAATTTTTTTATATTAGGATAAAAAAAAATACACGATCTTAGTCCAAAAAAAAAAAAGCTTGGAGTAAATCAAAACTAACCTTTTTTAGCAGAGACAAATTATTCCAGCAAAAATAAAGGATAGTTGTGGTAGATTTTGGAGGTAGTAGAGCAAGTAGATGTGACCTGGAACTTCTTATGTTCCTTGCACCTGCTGTTTATATATTGGATCGTCTATGTATACAACCAAAAATAACACCCATGGCGATGAACTGCGGACAGTACCACTGATACCACCCATGAATTTAAGGGTGCAGGGCCCCCCAAAAGGGGGGGGGGTCAGAAGGACTCATGGTACAGGGGTCCGGCGTTCATGTAAATAATTTCTTCAATATATAGGTATATATTACTATATTAGAAAAATGTTTCAAATTAATTGTTATTTAAGTCTTCTTAAGCCCTAACCTAAGCCCGTATTTAGTTCTGTATTAGGGCCAAAAATAAGATGTGGAGACTTGGGGTGGCTTGTAGGGGTGAATTCACCCTCCCTGTCATTCTACCCACAACTTATTTATTGTATATTTTTATTAATATGTGTATTACTTGTCGTTCGTGTACGCGTAATACATGATTTCTCTTTCGTCCATAACGATGTGGTTGTCGTAGGACCCGATCTCGTGTTCGACTAGGAAGTTAATCAGACTGCTGACCTCTAGATCTGACACGTTCCATCCGACCACCGAGCCTTCGCGGAAGAAATACAAATGCCTAGGCTCGTTGGTCACGTGAAACTTGGAAACGGCGTGAATGACATCGGCCGGTATAGGTTCTGTAAAAATCGTCAAAATTCGTATGTTATCATAGATTTTTATTAATTGTTATATTGCCACGGAAAAAAATAGATAGGTAGTTAATTTAGCTATAATTACAGTATATTTTACTGTAAATTATAATTACATATGTGGCAGCTATAAATTTAGTTCAAATTACAAAATTGAAATAGTTAAACTTTTATAATTATTTAAACAGTATAATATTATATATACTACCCATATTATAACTATAATGTTTAATTCATATAAATATAAAATCTTGTTACATATTATTGTTTATTTAACCAATTGTTACGTAACGATTCTACTATGAAAATTAATCATTATGGCATAAAAATATTGTGGCACTAATTAAAATGTATAGTGTTAAATACACTAGTTTTAATGACCAATGGTATTACATATGTACACTGTACAGTGTAGGCAGTATAATAGTATTATAGGTAAAATATTTGCATATAATGTTGTAAAGTCCAACCATGGTCACTTGGTAGTTTCACTGTCCACTGAAAACTGAAAACTCCAACACGATCCTAACCGTCTACATTGATAGAATAGTTTTACGAGAAAGATATCGCCACAGGGCGCACTGATGGTTACAGCGTTACAGGTACATATATGATTATCATGGTATATTTATTCGTATTTAATATGTCTTATATACAGGGTCCGTCAGAACAAACGCATGTTTTTCAAAATGATGCTATGCTCAAAGTAATTTCAGTAAAAAATGTTTTATTATATCAAAAAATGCATACGCATATGCAGTTTCTTCATATGTAACAACATTTAGGTTTTGAAAATAATGTCAGGTATATGGCGCCCTTGAACCACTAAGTAGGGGTGTTGGCACTCGCAAAACGATCCTATCGTGTCAATCAGCATCTGTCTCGAAATTTTTCTCACCACTTGAGTGATCTCGTCTCTCAATTTATCAAGGGTTCGTGGTTTGTATTGGTAGACTTTTGATTTTATGTGACCCCACCAAAAAAAATTGCATATTCTCAAGTCAAGGGATTAAGGAGGCCACGGGAATGTCCCCAAAACGCGAAATGAGCCATATGTATGACATGATTTACAAAACCTAAATTTTGTTACATATGAAGAAACTGCATAATATGCGTTTACATCGAATATGAATGATATTGTTATTGTCAGTGACGTATTTGATTTAGTTATTTGGGAGCGGGGTTTCCCCTCTCAAATACACCACTGGTCATTGAAGCGACACAGTCAATAATAAATTGTTTCAAGACGTGATCTCGCTCACCATCGGTATCGTCGGAACCGCTGTACAGGCACGTGGGCTCGTACATGTTCGTCTTGGACAGCGCCGCCGACAGTTGTTCCAGGCGAAACTCTTCAGCAGTCGAGAACGCCGTCACGCACCAATACTACGAATACGTCAAGTACGTGTAAATTGTGTGATGATATATTATTTTAATATGGTACATATAAGTTACAACCAACATAATTAATACTATTAATAGTGTCACAAAGGTGCAGCGAATAAATTAAAAGAAATAACCCAAGTTAAAACTTAACGTTAAGAACGTCAAGTTATAAATTAGTGGCTAACAATTAAAATAATATATTTAATTCTAAAAGTTTAAAGTTAATAAGAATTAAGAAGGAATAAAATATTAACTCAATTTGTTTATAGAAAGTAAATGTATGTTTTAAAATTATACCAATATTGGCCATTGGTTACCACAGCATTGCTTTCAAATTTGTTTAGTGCAAAGTGGGCAATTATCCAAAATCCAAATGCTCATCCCTATTTATTCAAATTCTGGAGATTTTTCGAACTACTTAGAAACTACAAAAATGTTTGTTTTTTTTTTTTTTTAATTAAAACCCTATTGTTATTCTCATCTGAAAAACAGCAGTTTGTATTTCCATATAGGACACTTCTTACGTAGTATTGTAGAAATAACACCTAGAGTATTTAAAAAAATGATCTTAAAATAGATACCAATATTTAAAAATTTTAAAAATTAGATTTTGAACAACTCCATTATTGATTAAAAATGAATGTGAACTCTACTTTCTGTCACTCTGTATAATAATTAATAAGTAATAACTAAATATTTTGCATCCTTCTTAAAATTCTTATCAAATCATTCTTAAGTTTGTCTTTATTGAATTCATTAATTTCATTATACCTATGAGCTATCAGTTATTAAATATATTGCAAAGTACCTAGATGAGTGGTTGTGACAACCAAAGAAGAAGCCTTGCTAATTTATTCACTTTGTCACTTTTGAGTATAAAGTACAAAGGGTAACAAGTACTAAGTGTCTAAGTGTGAGTATACCTCGCAAACGGTAGAAATAGTTTTTTTTTGTTTTTGAGCTGTAAGTGGGAACGAGAGATGGTCAGTCAATATTCAGGAAGATTTCGTGCCAGGACCAGAGTTTGAATTAATACTTGTGCAGGGGAATAGAGCTACGCAGCACATTTTTTTTTTTTACTAAATTTATGAGTAAATTTAAGGGAACATAAATCCTCGTGGTTCACTAAAATGGATTATATTTTAAAATGTTTAATTCAAATTATGAAGGTTACAAATGTATTGATGCCTGGAAGTTAATATGGGATGGGCAAAACCACTCACAGTTCTGCTGTGTTGAATTGCAGCTTTGAAATTGTTAGATTGACCTTTCTTACGTAAATGATTCTAATCCGAGCAGTGGTTAGGGTTAGGACCGACCGAAGACCCATAGGAGGAAATGTGGGGGGAGGGCTAAGCCCCCAAATATTATAATAGTCCCCCCCCAACATTTTGTCAGGTTTCATGTGAAATGTGATTTCATTTGAATAATTGAATATAGTTTTTTTTTTCAGTTAACTTAGCCCTCCCAGAAATTTCTATGGATTTCCGCCTATGCGAAGACCACAGGACAAGTATAAATGTATAATTGCCTCCTCCTGAGGATAATACTAAAAATAACGACGACTTACACCTTGTCGCTGACCTGTGTCTTCCACCATTGCCGGCTTTCGGCGTTGGACGCGCTTTTTCATGCCACTCTGCGATTGTGCCGCGGAAAGCGAACTCAGCGTTTTTAGGCCTTGACGTTTGGACACGGCCCCGAAAATTGATGACCATGGCCTACACGCACGAGTCGCGATGAAGCAGAACATAGTTTTTTTACGTCTGACGAGTAACTATTATGAATTATGATAATATGTAAATATTGTAATAGGTACAGACGGAGAAATTAACGTACGAGTGAACGATAGCGTCGATTGCGTCGATTGCGACGAACAAACTACAAAGAGTCAAAGACGGCAGCACGGCGCGACTATTAAAAAAGACACTTGACGACTACTCACTGACGAGCCGGCCGCGGCGATTTGTGATAACAGATAGCGATAACGACTGATAACAGTTGTTACCGCGGCTGCAGCCATAGAAAAAAGATTAAAGTGCAGGCTGCAGCTGCTTGGCAGGCGACAACATACGACATACCTACGACGACGCAATTTGTTGGCCGCGTTGATAATTGATATGGGCACTGGGCAGTGGGCAGTGAACTTCAGTACTTCACTCGTTCATTCTGTCGAAATCGAAAAAATTCGTCACTCCTAAGTTCTTACTTTCTCTCACTGTTGGGCCTGTCTGGCTGTCTACAAACTACACTGGTTCGGTCGGATACCCATCATGTTGGTGATAATGTCAAATGTTCGTATTTTTGTGTTCTTTCGTGACCTAAGACGACAAAACTACAATCGTACATGTCAAAAGTTATCGACTTAGTTTCGGACCTAAACAGCGAGTGGTATTTATACTTTTTATCGAGTCGTGGAGAAACATTTATAGAGTGATTCATTTATATATCAAGCGCTACTTTCTGAAAATGAGGCGGCGAGCCGGCGTCGGTGCTATTCAAAAACAAAAATTGGAACAAGAAAAGTACAAAGACAAAGGGACGGTGATTCAAGAGAATCAGTTTGAACAGATGACTAAACAAATGGAAGTGTTCCGCGGAAATCTGGAGGAATTTGCCACTAAGTACAAAAACGAAATCAAAAAGAACTCTCAGTTCAGGCGACAGTTTCAAGAAATGTGTGCGTCAATCGGTGTCGATCCGTTGGCCTCCGGAAAAGGCTTTTGGTCCGTCCTGGGTATCGGTGATTTTTACTATGAATTGGCCGTTCAAATTGTCGAAGTGTGCATGGCGACCAGTTACAAAAATGGTGGTATCATTGGGTTGGATGAGCTCAGAGATCGTCTGGTGAGTGCTTTATTTTTAAGATGTTTTATTTATTTTGGGATTCTTTGACAATAATTTATTTGTCGAAATCATACCTACCCCTCTAAATCGCACAACTTCCATTTAAACTGATCACTCGACTGATCATTTGTTTTCTAGATAAAAGCCAGAGGACGAAATATTCAGCATCAAGAGATCACGGTTGACGACCTACTATGTGCCGCTAAGAAGCTAAAGATATTTGGCAATGGTTTTTGTGTGATACCTGTCGGCAGGGGCCAGTACATGGTGCAGTCTGTGCCCGGAGAACTGAGCATGGATCAGACAGCTGTACTCAAACTGCTGTCATCTTCTGGCAGCCCTTGCATCAGTCTCTCATCCCTAAAAGTGCAACTCAATTGGGAAGAGACGAGAGCCGTCAACGCCATCAGTCAAATGGTGATTGAAGGCCTGTGCTGGGTGGACAGTCAAAACGACGGTGAATTCTCATACTGGTTCCCTGCTATGTTCAATGAGTGCATAATGTCATGACAATATCCCATTATGAAATTGTTTGTATACACATATCATATTTTATAAATATTAAAGATTACTGTTGAATATATTGTAAATAAATTGAATATTACATTGATGTTGATTGTAGCAGGCTATGAATTTTATCTTTTTAAAACATACGAGGTTGGGAGACATACTATACGTTTCCAAATTAAGACCTCAGCCAAGGTTCCACAAGCTTAAGACATATTTGATTTTATGTTTGTAACCCCTTCGGGGGATTACTGGAAAAAAAATTAACTCCAAAGATTCAAAAAATGCAGCACAATTAATGTTGGGTTGATAATAAAATTCATAAATAGTTATTTTGCTTAAACTTTGTTAGGTATTTCTAACCTTATTTTATTACTTAGTCATAAAATACAGTTATTAATTTATTATTAAAAGCACTAATACATTGTTTAAATTGGCCCAAACTTTCAGGTATAAATCACCCACTGTTCACTCTATCCAGCTCATGAATCAAGACTTAAATGTCCATAAAGATGGTGAGGTAGAAAAACCGTGCTTAAGCTAAATGATAGTCAGAACGTGTTTAGTAAATATGTCAGTATCTCCAATAATTATTTATATTGTTAATTACATTTGAGATCAAATCAGAGGTACAGAAACAAACAAAACCACTTTGCCTCTAACTTTATTCCTTGAGAGAATAATATTGTTACGAGCTAGTTGTAATCATGTTTCTCCTGAGTTTTGTTGATAATATCTCATTTATAATTAAAAATAATACATTAATTGTTTTCAGTAAAACATCACTTAAGTTTTATTAATATAATATAATATCAGTGTAACAAGAAAGTAAAATAAAATAAAAAATAATAATTTACAAATTCTAAGTAATTGTGAGTCACAAGATTGTTTGGTAATCTACACGACTACACAAACTTGTAAAAAATTATAAACTATTTCTAGAATAGAACAATATTATCACATGTAATTGTTTTAATTTATCATTAATTGTTTTGGCCTATGGCTGACATACATAATATTTATCAAAAACACAAAACAAAATTATTACTCGGTACTATGTGTACCTATCATCTATTCAGATGTATTTTCATTCAAAGAGCAACAATGTTCTTTTTCATTATTAGCATTAACATTAGTAATAATATAGTGTTAAAGTTAATTATAATCAGGTATAATATAAAATATTATATATAATATACATTTTTGTAGAAAAAATATTAATAATCAATACTTTACACTACTTTTGTCGGTTATTTCAAAAGTGAATTACCTATAGTTATTATTTAAAAATCACAGTCACAAAAAAAGGGTACAAAATAAAACAGTGGCATGAGTTACTTAACTTATTTAAAGAGAACATTATAGTGAGGCAATTATATTTTACGTTAAAAAAAAGGCATTCTTTTGATGTATTTGAAACGTCACAATGTATAAAACACTATAATTTATCTTCAAAATAATAATAATATGATGTATACAACATGTACTTATTTATGCGAATTGTACTATTGTATGTTTAGTAAACTTAATGCAGTAGGAGAATTAATAACGTAATATAAAGACAATTTAACTTAAAACCTCGAGGGTGAGAAGATGAGAGATAGTTTGAAATTCATAATACATATAATAATAAAATTACTATAATTATTAACAAAAGATTGATCAAATATAACAATGATTATGAAAAGAAATATATTTAATTGATATAATATGCTGTTGGAAACTACATATTTAAATTTAGTTTCTCAAAAATAAATACATTTAGTGAGACATTATATAAAGTATAAACCTTAAAATATACATATTATATATGATACAATGCAATGATTAGTAATAATAAACACATTTCAGATAGTACAAGTTAGGTATTTTGCTCAATTATACTAAAAAAAAAATAATACTAAAGAAAAAAGAAAAAAATCAGTCTTAGGTAAACTTTTCGTTGATTATTTGGTTTGATAACAAACCCTTGTCAAAAATCAAATTCATATCGTAAAAATAACCTTCAAATCACAAACTCAAAACCATATTTTCTACATGCATTAGAGTCTAGGAAACAACAATAGTTGCGTAAATGTTGTGAATGCAATAACTGTTACGCATTTTTAATTAAATATTATGATTAGAAAATTTAATAATAAATATAATAAACAGATCTAGCAATTTTCTGAACAATCAAAATATGTATATTTTTTAAGCAGTGGATATAAATAGTTGATACTTTGAAGGGCAGTAATAATAATTAGAGATTTATTTTAATGTTTTAACACTTGGCCACCTCCATTATTTAAAACTAACAAGACAAGTCCATCCGAACGAAAAGTTTATATAGTATGAAAAATTTAAATGTATAAACATTATATTATGTATATTTGATCAGCATATTGTGTGACATCGATTAGAGCATAAATGGAAACTTAAGGAGATGAAATTTTACAAACAATCGATAAAAAAATCATATTTTGGAGAAGAAATAATTTGTAAAAGTATACCTTGATTTTCAAAAAACATAAGACCTATTATTGTTTATCCTTAATATTCCTTCAGGTAGAAAGGGCAAATCGTATGTAGATCTATTACATAAAATAATTAAAAGAGGAAATTGTACAAAAATGGTTCTAAAAATAAATATACATTAATGTAATAAATGCTACCGCAGACTATACATCCATATGTTTGGAAGGCTGTTGTATTATAAATGGTTCACTCCACATTCTCCTTAAATCACCCTAAACAATTTTAATTAAAAATAATAATTAATTAATTACAATTTACTAAGATCAGTTTACTGACAACGGGAGTATAAATATTACCTTTAAATAAGCCATGGTCAGAAGAGGCAACAGTGTAAATGGAACTAGATAGAGTAAAGCTGGTTGGGCCGCTTTAAAAATTTCTGAAGACACTGTAGCAGTAACTAGGCCCAGAAAGTATCCAATTAATGAACAGTGGAAGTAACTACAGAAAATAAAAAATAATTATCAATGATAACTTTTTTATTTTTCACAAATGTTACAGTTTAATAATAAGATTGTTCTCTTACCTTATTCTGCCAAGATGTCTAGGAGGTGGAACGCCAGTCTCCCCAAAATGTAGGAGCTGAGATTTCTTGTACGCATCATACCGCATCACGAAACACAGTAGTAGGCCGGGCATGACCTATAACAGCAAACAATATAGATGGTTTTTCATCAGAATACTAACTAATAAAGTATAACTCACAATATCCCCAAGCCCAAGCATTGAAAATCGCCCATTATGAATACTAGGAAATACTAATTTTCCAGGAAGAGATAACCTTGGTGCTTCTTTGGCAACTCCGCCAATGTGTAACTTTCGAGCCACTACTCCGACAGGATTTTCTGCTGACCTTGTTGCCACCTATTTTAATATACAATGCAATAAGTATTTTAACAATTTTTATTAGCTGCATAAGTAATACTCACCTTGACCATAACGTTGGTGTTAAATATGTATGACGAGAAAAACACCCAGAAAACATCATAGATCAAAAGGCCAGTCAACAGAAGAGTGGACACTTTAAGACTAGGAAGTCGGACAAAGGCAATAAATGCTACACAGAGTCCCATTCCCATTGCTATAAAAATTGAACAACAATTTATTTAGTACTTACTATTTTGAATTGAATAATTAAAACAAATTCTAAAAATACAATTAACATAAAAATGGTAAATTGTATTTTAAATAATTGAAGAAAAATACAGTCATGTCATGTTATTGAAACACATTAATTTATTAATTTTTATTTCATATTATTTTAATTTACAGTTAGACAAAATCAAAATCCAAAAACATTTAAAATTAATTGTTGTATACTATTTAGCATTTACCGTCCATTAACAACCAATGTCCAGTCAGTATCCAAATACAAACTATAAACAATGCCATTGAAAAAGACAGCAGCTCAGCCATAGTAAAACGACCACATATACCAAAAGAGATCCTAAAAAAAAAAAATTAATTATAATAAAACAGAATAAGTGTGTTTTGAAATGTAAGTTTACTTATTTCCATCAGAGCAAGGATTAATAATGTACTGGCACATGGGCAGTAGGAGAAATGCCAACGCAACAGTAGCTATAACTGAAACAAAAAAAGATAATGATGAGTATTAAAATATACTTTCTATAACAGCATAAAATAAGTGGTAATGATATAAGAGTATTTGTAAAGAATGTTTAGTTAGTTTAGACTAATTTATATATTATTTTTGTTCAAGTATAATTTGTTTTATTTCTCAAGGACAAAAATCTGTTCTGAGATTTTGTAAACAATGTTTTTTTGTCTTTTAATAACACCAAGGTATAATAATTAAAAAAAAAGTTTTTATGTTGTATCCACCTGAAGTATAATTTGATCTTATATCTATGTGATAAGGTTTTTAAACATGGAATTTTAATTTTTCAAGAAGTCTACATGATAATAATTCCCATATTTACAATTTTATCTCCATAAGTCACTTTAGGGTTACTTTTAGAGTAACTTTACAGTCATAAGCGTGCGCACGAGGGAGGCAGGGGAGGCGGTTGCCTCCCCTGCGAGATTTTCCTCTACACCAAAATATAATATTATACCTACCAATTGGAGAAAATCGGGTGGGGGGATTGGAGTCTGGACTTCCTTAGCTAAAGTATTGCCTCCCCTGCCAAGAATACCTACGCACGCTTATGTTTACAGTTAATAATAATCAATTGTTTAGTAAACTTCAGGCAAAAAAATGAAAAACATTGTGAAAAGTCAATCATCAGTGTATAAATTTCACGACAAATTTAAATCTATTTTTAGAATTATAATCATATCATTATTTCAATTGGTGCATTGGAATTACATTTTTATTAATTTATATATTGTAAGTGTATAATGTATAATATATAATATGATAAATCAGTGGTTCTCAACGGGGCGATATCACCCCCCCCTCCAGACCACAGTGGGCGGTGAAGTGTCACTGGGGGCCATTGAACTAGTTTTGGGCGGATAGGGTGGCGATGAACTAGTTTTGAGTGGTAGAGGAGCGGCAAGCATGTTCACACAAAAACTTTGTACATGGTGCTACCTAAAAATAATTCATACTTGATACTATGTGTTGAGCAATGCACAATAACTTATCTTTCATTGTCGACAAATTTATTATCTTATGAACTACAACTTATGTTAACGAGTATCTAACCTAATGTCGAAAAACTTGCTCAAAACCACCAAGTTCAATCATCTCACTAAAATCGTATCAAGAAAAACAATAAAAGCAATATAAAATAAAATTGATAAATTATAAAGTTTTTTTTAAATGTTTAATTTAATTAATTTACTAGTACTATAATTAAAAAAAATATGAAAAATAAAAGATTAATTATTAGATAATTATTCAATTTTTTTTTCAAATTTTCCAAATCATCAACTTCCTTCTTATTCCTCAGCCCATACCATTAATTATAAAATTTTCATATAGGGGGGGGAGGGCGTTAAAGAATTGATTCCTACTCAAGAGGAGATAAATCAACAATTTTAATCCTCTTAAAAACAAATAATAAAACCTGATTATGTACAGGTTGTAATTCAGCACGTATGACATAATCAAATAACCACAAGTTTTCTGTACTTTCTATTTTTTACTCCCATTATATTATGATTAAAAGTCAAGTACTCAAGTTAAATAAAAATGAATAATTAACAACTATAAAATAGTAAAATCAAATTATTACATAAGAATATAACATAACATGATGCACTGAAATAATGAAATTGAAATATTTACTCAATACAATACTAAACTAGCTTACTTGCAGTGCATATTGCGAATAACATTTGCATAGAATCAAAAAAGAAAAACATGACTAACAGTGATATTGAAGCTCCCAGAGGCAAACACAGAGCTTGCATAGTATCCAGTGTTTGAACATCTATGAAATCAAAAAAAAAAAAATGTATTAATCACAATTATACTTTATATTGGTATAATAATTAGTTTACAAAACAATACCATCAGTTTCTGAGCATATTAGAGTCCAGAAAATTGTAAGAAGTTTAAATTAATTTAATGAAAAATAAAAATATTAATTTTAACTAATTTTAACAGATATCTATGGAAAATTGTCACACATTTTATGGACACTTTATGTTGTAAAATACTGAAATGAAATTATTTTAAAGCATGTTAACCTTGTTTTCGCTTACTAATATCTGTCAAGCATACAGAGCTTCCATTGGAGCTCTTAGATTTTTCCTTTTCTCTTTCTCTGGCTTCCTGTTCCATATTTAAAGATCTGGAATGTATAAAATTTTAAATGATGATAAATATATTACATACAAAGTTAGGGGCAATAAATGTATAGGTGTATTAAGTATTCAATATTTATTAACCTGAAACTGCCATAAACAATTAACAGAATAGATATCAAAAATGTGGAGACCCGAGATGAATCCATTATTGTATATGCCCTGAAAAGAATTATTTTATTTTATTTTATAAAATAGGTATTCATTTATTTAAAATAAAATAATATATATAATAATATATCCTACCATTGATAATCTACTTGAGAAGACATTTTGGTTTAATTAGCAGTGAAGTCTTCTGTAAATACAAATAAAGTGAACGTTTTAAAACAAAAACTCACAATTTTTATTATTATATCTAAATATCAATATACCTATATATATTACCTATGTATAAAACTAATCAATTTCTAAAATGACAAGTGACAACCAAGGAAAGTCCTGATTTAGTATTATTAAATTATAAACACTTAAATGTATAAAACTGATATACTTTGTTTAGGTAGGAAAGTTTTTGTTTTTTAGTTATTGGACTAAAGATGCTCTCCCCCAAATGCTATGAAATTGAATTGTTTACTAATATCAAATATGTCAAACAATGTTAAAAATTAAGTAACAACAAAATAAATTATTAAGAGGAAAATTCTATTCAGATCATGAATATGTACTAACTACTAACTCCATTAAAATATAGTAAAATTCTCGTGTAATTTGGCTTTTAATAATTAAAATTAAAAATAATATACTTCTAATCTTAGTATCTTGATTGTCTAAATTAGCAATTTTGATTTTTATAAAATGTATGATATTATTTTGTGATTCTTATTTATAAATCTAATAAAACAGAATGAAATTGAAGAAACTACTTGAGGCCAATAAGTATTTATACATCAATTTATTTATATAATACCTACTATGTATGTGTTTTTATTTATTGTACAGAACATCATAACATAACAGATAGTGTAACATTGAAGCCTTACCTACTAACAAGTATCTAAGCCATATAGGTAATTTATGGAGGGGTTTACATAACATATCATCAAACAGGTATAGGTAATAGGTATATTATTCTTTTAAAATTATTTTCGTTAGTTGATTTAAAATGGAAACAGGAAGTCTAATGGGCAAAATTAACATTTACATTCTTTTAAGTAAGCACTTTCAAATTCTAATATCCATATATAACTATATAAGTAATATTTCATTGTTCAAAATGAATAAGTATTCTAAATATATATAACTTATTTAAAACTTGAATTTATAAACATTATAATTGCATATAACTACACGTAATCAAGATAAACAATCATTATTAAGGACTTAATTAATATTTATTTTTTACTAGAGGCAGGCATTTGTTTTAAAACTAAGACCATTTTTAAGTAGGTTGATGTTAATTTGTAATTGAATTCCTAAGTCCTATGTATTTATAATTTATAAGTACAATGTGATTAGTGAGTTATGTGGGTAAAATTAACATAGAGGTTTGATATAATGATATACTTATCATAAAACAAATTTTATTTAATTGTTCATTTTTATAAGTGAACTATTGACAATTAATAAATATAAACCATATGTACATGCAAAAATATATTATGTATATTCATATTATCTCTAAAATAACTGTTATGTCCGCTGTTATGTATATACATCATATACATACAACTAACTTGTTAATCATCCATTAAATTATAATATTATATTAGGTAGGTGTGTCAGTTTTACACTAGTTCTAAACACCTTTTATTCAACTTTAATAGGGTTTATTTTCTTATTTGACATTAGTTTTATATTAAGTCCTAGACCAATGCCAAGAAATATGATAAATGTTCACACAACAACTGTTGAATAATTAAAGAATTGTTTCATAAAAAATAAAAAATAGCATGTACCTGCTATCTAAGAAATATTTATTATAACTGTAGATAGATACTATATTATACGAGATATTATATAAGGGGCATGTACCTACCTTCAACCTTGGTACATAATAAAGTGTTTTTTTTTTAAGTTATCTTGTTTTAATAATTAGTATTAAATATAACATTTAATTAAAATGTATAAGATAATTATTCATAATACCTAAATAAAAATAATAGACTGTAGCATATAGGTATATTATGGAGTTCTGTTATTTTGTGATAAATTATTTAACGCACGACAATTGATTGCAAGATATAGTTAGTTCATTAGTTCATCACCCAGTTCATCATAATAACAATTGACCACAAAAATATTTATTCTTATGGCAATACCTAGTATTGCATATAAATTATAATACTAGATTATAAATTAGAGGAAAAATAATATTTATGCTGATTAAAGTTACATTCAGAATGATTAAGATATAATGAAAACAATTTAAGCCTAAATAACATTTAAATTAGTAAACAATAATAAAATAACAATTTTATTCAGCCCACTAACAACAGTTGTACCTCAAGACATTTTTTTATTTAATCTGGTATAAATTTTCCCTTAAAAATACCAGTATAATGTTTTTCATTTTTAATATATCTAGAGGTATACTTAAATAAGCGTGTTATCTCCTCTTATTATTCTTTCTCTATTGATATCACAACTTATAATTGTATGCATAATATCATGGTAACACTTACATTATTTAGAAAATACTAATTGATGTTTTGTATCATCAAGTTAAAAAAAAATGTTGATATAGGTAGGTACCTTGTATATATCAAAATAAACTAAAAGAGAACTGGACTCAGGTATTTTTATTTGTGTATATCCAATTAAACCAACTAATTTCTAGATTAACTTATAGCTCAAACTTGCAATTGAAAATATTATATGATGCCTCACGGAATATATTCTTTATTTGTAGGTACTATGATAAAACTTAGTTAATACAATATTCACTCTGTTTAACTTATAAAACACACACACAAAGCCGACTTAAGACATGTGCAAGCCGTATGTCTGCCATTTTATATGGAGAATTAGAAACCACATTTTGACGATAGATACAGATAAATCTGGGAACTACAGCTAGCATTCATATGGTTGGCTTACTGAGGGTAACAACCAGGTATTGTTTTGAACATGGTAGAGTAAGTTTCTAAAGATTAACAGAGTTTATATATTTTTACAGTTCCATACTTTGATTGAAAATTGTTGTGCTTTTATTGTTTCCTCTCATTTATAAATTATGATTAATTATATGGTTCACATACTAAAGCAAATTGTGTTTGTACCTAGGCACTATCATTTTACGTTTAAAGTAAGAACTTATACTTATATTATTTACCTTTTAATAGATTACATTTTTTTAGAAAGAAATACTGATAAAAACTAGTGACAAGTGAACTAAGGTACATTTTAAACACTGTTACATACATATATATCACCAATTAATAATTATCAGTAGTGGCTAGTGAATCACATTGGTATATTTTATAAATTTCATAATATTACTTAGTTACACAAAAAAGATTGGTTTGGGAATTAAATGGGTAGGTACTACCTAATTGATTTTTCTGTTTGTTTTCAGCTAAATTCAGTAATTTTAAATTAGGTATCTAAGTATCTTTATGTCCAAAGGAAGAACACTATAAAAGTTTATTTCAATTGATTTTATTTTTCTGAGATAATCAAAACATTCAAAACCTATTTATTCATAAAAGTAGACTAAAAATAATTGTCTTACCATGAGTATGATTGTTATTATTATTTTTTTAATGGCATAGCTGCGAAGAAATACATAACCACAAATGGTAAGCAAAAAAAAATATTATAGGAAAGGAGACCAATTTGCTTGTCAATCATGCAGAAAACAATAATTGGGCAGTTCAATATTATACTATTAAGTAGCTACCAATGTTTAAAAATGTGCTGAAAGGAGACATTAAAAGTAGGCTAAATTACACATGATTACTTTATTTATAATAATAAGCCTTCAGACTCAAAGATCAAATTTATATGGATTTTGCTCAAATCACCATAGCGATTCGAGTCTAAATCCTGCCAAACATCTTAGACTCCTTTCAAAAATGTTGAACAAGGTGATTTGGTGACTACTTAATGACAAACCGTTAGTTTTAAGGATAAGACGGTGTCATCTGTAGTTGGTCATCAACGTCGGAGTGAAGACTAAGACATTTTTTTTTTTTTAAGCGAAACTTTGGGGACAAACGATCGTTATATTATTGATTATTATTAATTAAATGCGAAGCACTTACGCGTGGGACTTTGTATTCGGGCTATATTATGATCGCAGAACGGTAGATGTGATTTGCGGAGGCTAAGACGTCGTCGGTCCGCATCTGATGCTCATCGATGTCCATCCCGTCACTCTGTCTTCGACGAATCGGAAACGAATCCTTAGTAAAACTATACACAGAACGACGGAAATCGTCTCAATCTCTTCCGCTCCGTACCAGTGTACCACTTAAGCAATCCGACCGATGACACTCGGCACTCGGTATTCGCGTCCACCTGTCATCATGACAAAAACTCGACGACGGAAAAGTCGTCCGAATACCGAATAACGATTTTCACACGAGTCATGGGTTTTTTGTTGCTTATCATATAATATTTCTGTCAAAACCAAACGAATCCCAAACGCGGAGACCACCGGAGGATTGGCGAAAAATATTAATTAAGTCACGAACCACGGACAACACGGGACATTGTAATGTAGGTTGTTAAATTATACTCGAATAGGCTTCCGCGGCATATTATTAAATATTATTATCAAAAATGTAATTTACAAAATAATTTGTCAGCCGTCGTCATAGACCCGTTGTCTTTTGTTGTTATTGTTTTAGCGATATGCCGTGCGGCGTGCGTGCGTGCGCGCGGAGTTAAATTTGGAACGCGGCCGCGGACACCACGAACACAACTGCAGCTTGAACAGTGAAACAATGTAGAAAAATGTAAAACGATACAATATAGTACCGTACGACGTCGGACGTACACAACTAGAGCGGACAGCGGTAGTTGTGAGTTGGGACTGTCGAGTGGTGGAGGTAGCGGTGTTGAAGATCGGTGAGTGGTAAAGGTGGCGGTGTCGTTGATTGGTGAGTGACGGAGGTGGCGGAATGGTTGTCGACCGCGGTAATGGTATACTTGTGTATGGGTGTCTGGCAGCCCAGCGGCAGGCGGTGTGGGAGTCGTGGTCTGTATCTTTAGTAGAGTAGTTGCCATCGCAGTATCCCGGCAGCGTTGCGGGGGGAGTCGAAGTAATGCGCGTGCGTTATCACTTATCACGACGATGTTATCATTATAATATTATCACGACTTCAGCTGTTTAGTTCGCCGCACTGATCACGGACTAAGAAACGATTTGGTGGGCGGGTGACGGGGAGCCGGCCCCCAATTGCCTCGGTCCTTCTACCTTTCCCTGGCCAGCTCAGTGCTCGCATTGTAAACACTAAATACTAAATAGCTAATTGAAGCCGCGTCCACAACTGACTACCTGAGAACGCACAGACCGAGCATGTGTGCTCACGCCGAGCCAACCGACTCGGCTCGCCGCGTTCGCTGTGTGTCAAAATCATGCAAATTTGTAGAACGCACAACATGAACACACATGCTCGGTCTGTGCGTGCAAGCACGCCGTGCACGCAGCGTGCTCAGGTGTGGACGCGGCTTAACATGAACACTATCTGCTTAGTAAAATGTCGACTATTTTGATTTTGATTTTTTTTAATATAAATATAGCCTATAGGTCAGGCGCGTAGCCGGGGGGGGGGGGGGTGTTACAAGTGTAATAACTCTCCCTCCTCAGCCGTGGTATACTTAATATTTTTTTATCAAGATAAAAATGCATCATAAGCACGAATTATCTTAAATCGTGATTTACACTTATTTTATTTTATTTATCAAAATTAAGTATATTAGTTTATATAACGATAACAATAATGTAAAGCACTAAAGCCGGGATCCGGCATTAATTACTATTTTAGACCGTTCTGTGATGTTTTATCGATTACTCGTTTCATGCACGAATATATCTTTTTATGCGGCGTGTAAGAAAACGTTTACAACTTCTTAATTATTGATTATTTGATTATCATGATGAAGTATCGTGTACATACGTATAGTTATCAATTTTGTGTTTATAATTTTTTTGAACAACACCCCCACCCACCTTAGACATTTCTAGCTTCGCGCGGTAGTAGGTAGTAGGTTCATAATAAAAACTAATAACGGTACTCGTTCAACCTAATCTAACCCTAATAACTATGAACTAATTGGACTATGACACATGTATTCGTTAGTATTCTGATTTAGTATCTAAATAATACTCTAATTTATATAATTCTAATGTAGTATTCAATTGCCACTAGGTAGCGCTAAGACCAAAAATGTACTAATATAATCAGCAGAGGCACTTCGGGTCCGTTAAAAGCTTGCTCATTTCCAGCCCTTTCTATCTTAGTCCGTGCACTGAATTAAATAATTCACTGATCCATCCATCACTCAGTCGTCGGCAGATAGCGCGTCCTACGTTCGCCGCGAAAACTGAAACTATCTACTTACCTACTAATAGTAGCCAGTAGGTACCGATGTGTGATGAGGAATATATAATAAACAAAAATATAGGTATTAAAAAACATACTATTAAGGCTTGGATGAATAAATGTTGAAATAAATATATATATAATGCAATAAAAAATAAAAATTATTCAATGATACACAAAAAACAAGCATAAAAATTTCACGCTTTTATTTAATTAATATAATAAACTGATCGAAAAATATTTTTTACGGAATTGCATCATATTATTCAATAATTATTAGAAAAATAAAATACGTACGAAGCTTCACCATATAAAACATAATATAAAAACCCGTATTTTATCATTTATCGATTTATCCATAATATTATTAATATTTAACATGAGATCATAATTAATTTTCTATAAATCTATAATTGATACATTTTATCTATCAATACCAATAATAATGATAGATAAAAATGATAATAATCATAGACAAATCTTGTTTTACTTTAATCATCATCATTCATCATCAACGTCTTTCATTTGTCGAGTCATTCACTGACTGCAGCATTGTCGTTTTTCACTTGAATTCCATTTGTATGTATTATGTATTAATACATACCTTGTAGTTTGTATGTATATATATATATATATGTATATGGACATATTTTATATTATAATAAAATATATAGTGTGTTTTTTACTCGAATTTTTTCTCAAGCAGGTATTACAACCTGTATATATATTATATTACATTATACTTCATTATATTTTCTTCAGAAACCACAATAATATTTTTGATTTGCAAAAATATTCAATTTCAGTAATTGTATAGGTAAACTCGTGGATTCTGAAAGCCGACCTATGGATTGGGTATAAAGACGTATGGTGTATGCATATCCCAGCTTATCATATACTGCAAATATATAACATTATTATGTTTTGTGTTTATATTTATTTTTTTTAAGAAAAAATAAATTATTCTTGAAATACCATTATATTATTAATTTATATTGACATTTGGCACTACAGTTTTTCCGCATCCCTTTTTGCAATATATATAGGTATACTCACTAACTATAGTTATAGTACCTGATTTGAAATCGATATGTATTATATAAACACTCTATATAAAATCGTTTAGATTTTAATAACCATCGATAAATATATATATACTATATATATATATTACATAATATACGATTCCACAAATTTAATTTATATACATGAATACACGGTACTGAATACCGTAAATAAATATACTAAACGTATATGAACAATTATTTTACTACAAATCGTTTTAGATTCTGAACAGAGTGAGGAATGTATTGATTTTACAATGATGCGTTTTTTTTTTGTTGTGTGTCTGTGTACAGCATAACTAGTCGAAATAATGCTTCAATTTCAAACTTTGAGGGTGGTTTCCGATGTAAAAGTGAATATCCTTGGTGCATTATATAGAGGTCAAAAGTAAAAATTTTCCAACAGTTTTCAAAAAAATCGAGAAAAACAAAAAAAAAATGACAGAAAAACGGGAATTTTTATCCAAAACCAGTTTTCGACCAAATCGATATTCGATTTTTTTTATATATGGTTGTAATCTTGTAATTCAAAAACTAATCACTGTAAATACTTGAAATTTAACTTGTTTTGAGTTATTTAAAGACCACTGAGATTTTCGATTTTTATGAGAATTTTTTGTTGAAGTGTCGGTAAAAAAATTTTGGATGACCAAAAAAACTTGAAAATTGAATACAAGGTTCCTTATGAGTTGTTCTTATTGAAGAAAAAAAAATTAAAAATCGTAAGTCACAATTTTTTTTTATAAGCGTTTATAGTTCAAATTTTTACGAAATCTGTCGAAAATTTGCAAATAATTTTGAAGTTGAAAAATCATAGAGAAAACTCGAAGCATCATTATGGGAAAAATTTTAAGTGCGTTTGAAGTTTAAATTTTTACGAAATAGCGTATAACGACAACGATTTATCCTCAAACGATTTTAAATATTTGTTAGTATTCAAAAAGTATAAGTCGTAGATACTTGAAAATTTCACAAGTTTTTTAGATTGAAATTTTCTTTACATGATTTAATTTTCAAAATATTTTGAATTTTTTTGAGATATTTATAGACAACTGAAATTTTCAATTTTTCTGAAAATTTTTTTTTGAAATGTCGATAACATTTTTTTGGCCCTATCAAAATACTTGAAATTTAATACAAAGTTTCTAATAAGTTATTCTAATAGTGATTAAAAATTTTTTAAGAATACATAGGCACAATTTTTTTTTTATAAGCGTTTATATTCAAATTTTTACGAAATCTGTAGAAAACGCGAAAATTTGCAAGTAATTTTGAAGTTGAAAAATCATAAAATGTTTTGTGTTTATAACTAAGGATTAAAAATACATTACTAAGTTTCCATAAGTTTTCCTAAGTAGCTATAGAGAAAATTTGAAGCGTCATGAAAAATGTTTTAAACGTTTGAGTTTTAAATTTTTATGAAATCAGGTATTATGTATGATAATATAAGGTATTATGAATTATGATAACTACATAGCCATACGAAATAAATAAATAAAAATAACTACATGCAATGTTTTTGGAAAAATTGATTAACCATGCCTTATGCAAAATGCGTCCTAATTGAAAAATAAAATATTTGTTTCAAAATAGAATATATGACAATATTTAATTATAATATATTATTATCCTAGACTGAAATTAATCATCTTCGTTCAGAATCGTTTTTCTTATACAATGATACCTATCATTGCATTTAAATTTAACCTACCCTATAGTCAGAGGTCCACCCCACCCCCTAATGTACAGCAGAGCGACATCCACTTACCCGCTTTTTTTTGCCAATGTTAAGATATTGAGCCTTTTGAAATATTTTTACCCTACTAGATTTTTAGGACTTCGAGCCACTATTCTCTCAAGTATATAATGTAGTGTATATTCTGCACTATAAAGCCATCATATAAATATAGAGTAAATTGCTATTACCTATACCAATTTTATAAAAGTCTATAATTAAGACTGTACTTTATGTCTCTATACCATTATTATTATTTATTATATTCGACATATAGTCACGCCGTACCATGACATGAAACTATTATATTGATCATTTAATTAAATTAATAATAATGTCTATTAATATCTGTAAGATTTCTGTAACAAACAATATACCTTTATAAAACCAGCAATATTATGTGAATTCACTCTATCATAATAAATCTCGAAACCCCTTCTGCTAATAACTGCTGAATTGTTGGCAGATATTTTGAGAGTACCTATATCTCTTTCTTAGGTATAGAACACTGTACCTAATAGATGTGTTCAGTTTGAATTCAATGGTAAATAAATAATTTTACAATAAAAATGATTCTGCAGGGTGAAAGAGACTTTATTATTAGTTATGTCTTATATCTAGTGAAAAATATTGCTTTGCTGAAATAATAATTACTTATTATAATTGGATAAGATTTTATAGAGCCATGCGTAAGGAGAATTTACAACTGCATTAACACTTCGCGTACGTGTTTTTTTGTTAGTCGTATTTCCAATAATTAAGATAATGAATCTCTAACTTTTGACCCCATTTGTAGTCCAGTTATAAATATCAAACTAAATTTAATTTTTAACCGGACATCACTCCTAATGTTGAAGATTGAATCAAAGTTTCTGATGACAAGTCGTGTTGACAACCAAAAAACGTAAAAACTTATTCAACTATTAAAATATAAATTTGAATTATATTTATTCATTTAAATCGTTAAAAAAATAATACTTTTCCAATTAAACTACGGTTTTTAAATTTTTTGTGCACTTATAATATATTGGCTTGTAACAGTCGTATAACACATTTCCAAATCTACTTTTCATCTATTACACTTATGATATACATTTTTAAAAATCGATATGGTAATATGGTATAGATAAATGTTTCTTTTGAAAACAAGAATGGTTTTTTATGAACATCTTGAGTTCCAATATAGACAATTCAGATATTTTAAAAACAAAAATCAAAGAAAAATATATTTTCATCAACACGAAAATTGACTGATCAAACAAACAAGCAATAGTATTAAAAAGTTTTGTCGTAAAATGCACATAATATACTCGTATATTTTATTATATTCATAAGCTTTATATTTCAATATGAGCATATATACTCGTACCTAAATTAATTGTATACATTACTTAAAACAATTTATTATAATATACTCATCAGTCATCATCAACAGAAATATGAATATTTTTGTATACCAATATGAATGAAAAAACTGTGCATGTGCAGGACTAGTCCATTATGATTGAACTTCAATTATTATTTTAGTGTTAACCATTTGATATTTTGATCAAACATCGATACATATAATTGTATGCATTATAATATATTTTATTTACCGTATTCAATAATGTATATAATACATATTATACTAGAAATATAATTGAAAAATTGTATACAACTCTGTTATATTCACTATCTACCTATAAATACATATTGTTATGTTTATTGAAATAATTGTCTATATATACACAACATATATATGTGCTATTCAATTATAAAATAATAATATTATATTGATATGATGTTATAATTTTACAATAACTTATCATTGTATCCGAATGATGTATAATAAATTGATAGCTATACGTAAATTGCAGTAAAAAAAAAAATACATCCTTTACCCTCATATATATTTTTATTATGATAGGTTATTCGCCTTTGAAGTCTACATTGTAGTCAATAAATTGTTTATAACATATAATGTTTTGTGATACTTTCGTACTTCGGTTTTACGTGTACTGATAACAAGAAAATTACATGTAAAATATTATGTGCTTAACTTATGTCTTATGTGTATTTTTCTGGTTTTATCCAAATTATTGCACTGATAAAAAAGTGCGAATTCTGGATGTAGAACAATATAACTATATACTATAATATGTATATTATCGTTAATGTATGGCCCGCTTACAAAGACACTCTTTAAACGGCATAAAATATTTCACAACATTTCAGAAAACAATATAATATTGTGGTATCAGAAAATTCCTATAATCAGAATTCACGGTGAAATCATTGATAAATAAAATTTTTTTATTTGTATTTAATACTAGTATTTATAATCAATGGTGAAATGTTGTAAAAAATAATATATATTTTTTTTCAACGCCACGGTGAAACAGCGTTTATATAAGTATGACAATACAAGTATGATATGGTTGTAAAACTGTAAAACATATATTTATATAAGGTGTCCCGTGATGATTTACCCATTAGCCGTAGAGCGGAATTCGCTCGCCCGGATAAAAACCAGTTTTTTGTCGCTTTATTTATATACTAAAAAAAATCATGAGATTAATGAAAATAAGCTCAAAATTTTCAGCAAAATAAATTCTATAAAATGGGTATCTTTATATTTTTTTAAATTAAAAATATTTTTTTAACTTTTTTATCAAAAAATTAATTTAATTAAAAAATAAAATACATTTAGCCCTTGTCTATGTGAGTCTTATGAATAAACAGATTTATTATCTCAGGAGACATCACAATGGGTAAATCCTCACGGGACACTGTATATCCGTGTACCTATATTACGAGTACCTATATAATACGCACCTATGTACAAATCTAAGTCTGAATTGTATTATAATTTATATGTGTCTAATGGCACGAACATTTTTTAGTTTCGGACGATCACGCTACGCGTGCATATAATACATCAAAATTTATAAATATTAAATATATCGTACTGGTATCGGGTGATCTATTTATCGTGCAGAGATATACTTATAATTTCAAAATCTATTTAAATTTCGAGACAGATGCTGATTGACACGATAGGATCGTTTTGCGAGTGCCAACACCCCTACTTAGTGGTTCAAGGGCGCCATATGCCTGACATTATTTTCAAAACCTAAATGTTGTTACATATAATGAAACTGCATATGCGTATGCATTTTTTGATATAATAAAACATTTTTTACTGAAATTACTTTGAGCATAGCATCATTTTGAAAAACATGCGTTTGTTCTGACGGACCCTGTAGTAGGCATTTTTTTTTCAGGAAATGCAGAATGCCGCCAATGTGGATGCCAATAACAAAACCATCTATTGATATCCATAGGAAATAAACATTTTAAAAATACTTAAAAACATTCAAATTTAATTCAATTCATTTTTATCCATAAGTTGTATTTACATTTTAATATTTTATTGCATATACATATATTATTCCTGAAATTTGTATACAATTATATTTTGTGAAAATCGCATGACAGTTATATCTAGTTTTATAAGATTAACATGATATTTTTTTTATGTAGGTATTATATACGAGTAGATATAGCTTTATCCGTTAAATGCAACAAATACAACAAAAATATAAAAAAAAACAAAGCAGAATTAGCAGAAGAATACTATAATTATGAGTTGATAGTTTGGACAATAATATTTATCAGAAATATTAATTTATAAGTTATAACCAACTTCTACTAATTGAGGGCAAAATCACAACATTTTTTGTTCTATAATAAATTTTAATTACTTCAAAACTATACATTAATCATTTGTGTGTACATTTTTAACAAGTACATAAATATAAATAAGTTCTATGTATTTTTTTTTTTTCATTAGAATTAAGGCTCCAAATACTAAGGGCTCATAGCCTGCCAAGCCTGGTACTGTGTGAAGGGAACGGTTGGTTGGAATATATTTTGTATGTGTGGCAAGGATTTGTTGCTAAAAACCCGTAGTCACCATCCGGCATCCGGGAGCAAACAACAACGGCCGGTACTCATTTACTCAGAGCGTTTCAATGCAGTTGAGCGTACGACCACGCGACCAAGCGACTTTAAAAAAATAATATTAAAAAAAAAAATACAAACTGATCCTGGCTATCCTGCAAGGCTCTGCTCGTGACAAATAATGCTCAGGTAAATTACCGCAAACGGTGCAAACTATACATGGATATTTTTAATAAAGTATAATTTGGATAAATTCGACTACGTTTTAAAAATACAGGTCTAAAATGAAATCCAATTATTTAAGAGCTATTTTATTTTCATCGTTTGTGATCATACATTTTAAGTATCTACGGTTAGGTAAGTATTCATTTTAAAATTACAAAATAATAAGATAATTGTTTCATGAGAAGACGGGTAAATATCTAATGTTGAATAAATTTGAACAGCAAACAGAAAACACGTTTTGCATAAAATCTCCGTTTTTCTTTATTCTTTTTTTGTTTTTTTTCTGACGTTTATTTTTACTCTTAACCCTCTCAAAATTGAAAATACCAACTAGATTCACTTTCCTACTAGAGAGCACGCTCAAGTATAAAATCGAAACGGTTTTACTACCTACCTATACCTAGTATTTATTTTAACTCAATTTATTTTTGGCATCTTATCGACCTGCCATGAAATTTACAAGTGCTGTCGATAATCGACTCATAAATGTAATAAATAAATTATGAAAACCACAATGCGTATATTTATACATTATTATAGAAAGTTTATGTATATATTCATTGTTTATAGATGTAGGGTAAGTATAGGTTTATTGGTAAGCAAGACAAAATCTAACACAACTCTTCAATTATTTTAATAGATAATATTATATTCCTATACTAGATTGATTTATTTTCTTGACATTTTAACCAAACATCAATGGCATCTTAAATATGATACCTATTTTAATAATACAGTACGTTTTTAAATCAATCGGACCCGACTGTCAACCCGAAAAAAATCATGACGTCATTCCTCAGGACGGGGCTATGTAAATTGAGTCCGAAATACCATTTTTGTGGTAAACTGAGTCCCGGGTCTGATAAGGATATAGGTAAACTGAGTCCCGGGTCTAAAAAAGGTATAGGTAAACTGAATCCCGAATTAGTTTTCAAAAAGCACAGTTACAGGCTTAGGATTGTCTGTTATGTTAACATAACTGGCGTAGTTAAAAATGCGCTTTTTTGTTTTTAATATCTAATATAATTCACATCGTTGTAGGTACATACAAATCACAATTAATTATATATAATGTGACTAGTTGTCATAGTCTTCGGTATAATTGACGTATTATTTGACGATAAGATTTTTTGATTTTCGATAAACGGATAATATAGTGTGATAATTTTAGTGCTCGTAAAAGGTCTTTCCAATCACTATCGGCAAATCGGTAATCGATAATCACTAATTGGTGAATATATAGTCTAGTCACTATACAGTACTTATTGAATGTAGAGACTTTTTATTTTAAAATATTATCACTCGGGACTCAATTTACCTAGCATGTTAAAGTATTCCGGACTCAATTTACCTAGCCCTAATATCCACCCAATTATTTGGGACTCAGTTTACATTCTCCCCCTCAGGACAACCAAAATAGATAAATACATTTAATTAGAATAAATATAGTCAACAGCCCTTATTATTGTAATTAAATTGTTACCTAAAACATGTAAGTTTTAAGAATAGTATAATGTAAATTATGTATAAAGCTAATGGCCCATGTCGCCGAAGCTATATAAAGATCAATAAAAAAAAAAGTACGTTTTTAACACATTTTTTCTGTAAAGAGTTCTGTAAGATATTTATCAATAACTTTTGTTTATTAAATTAGTATTTTTGAAATTTCGTTTATATAAATACCAATATACACATTTTAATATTAATTGTATGCATTAAATATGTGCACAATTCATAAACGCATTTTTGAACTTGAATCCATACAATATTTTGTAATAATTTTATATCTATAGGTAGTAGGTAGTAGGTACCTTATATCGTCATCATTCGACCGTATATGTATACCTATAGATATTATATTATTATTCTATTACTATAATAATATACGTTGCACCACGTATTTCACACTTAATTACTGTAAATATAAAATATGAAAATATATAATGCATGATAATTATATTATTATTGTTGTTTCATCTACGAATGTCGGAATGTATATGTATACGATAATATATATATATATATATATACACGATTATAGGTATAATGATATAATTATGGTATATCGTATTATCGTGATGACTGATGTGCATAATATGAATGAA
The DNA here is from genome assembly GCF_037042655.1 of Diuraphis noxia. Lineage (NCBI taxonomy): Eukaryota > Metazoa > Arthropoda > Insecta > Hemiptera > Aphididae > Diuraphis > Diuraphis noxia. Next base: position 72,608,542 of record NW_028301714.1, read on the forward strand.
TAGCATTGACTTGCAGTGTATATGTGTATTATTAATAGTAATCGTACTTAGGTGTTTTATTATTATTATTTTCAATATAATATATTATTATGATTGTAATCTAAACGGTAATATTAATTTTTGTTCTTCAACAATATTAACATATGTATGAATAATATTGTGTTTAAAACAATGAAACGCGGATATATTTACCACGCGTATTTATTTAGCTGTCATCAGCTTATGTGTAGATATATTATTAACAATATATTATATACATATTATGTACTATAATATACACAGATAGTTAATATATCATTATTTAGGTACAAAAACTAAAATATAGTTTGGGCAATGTGGGCTTACGTCACAGGTTTTTTCCGTAATGTTTTATTATGATAATTTGCGATTTCATTGTTCTATCTGAAATTTATACAGAAAATACTTCGATATATTATTGGTAAAGGTGCGATGTTACCATATATAACACAGACAATAACTTTAGTAGGCAAGTAAAATAATTTATAAACAGAGCTAAAAATATCATGCACTAAAAAAAAAAATCATTGAGTAGGTAGTATAAGTATATTATATCCATTTTCTAAAAGTAATCAAATACGCACTTGAACAAAATACAAACTTTTAATTATATATCCAAGCTTTTTATTTTCTACATCGGAAAAATTAGTACCTTCATCAAAATTATTGAAAATGGAATAACAATTAAATAATTAAATGCGCTTTATATATTATGTAAATAATTTTCGTGATTGTGCCAATATGTACCTTGTGTTGACTAGAACACATATATTATATATGTCGGACATATAGTAAGTACACTATAACTCAATTACTAATTAGGTACTCATAACCCAATACACTAACCTACATATTACCTTAAGCATATAATTACACATATTTTTTAATTCTGTTTGAGGGACACGAGACTAAAGGATCATAAATCTCTACATAACTTGCACGTTTTTCACTCTTGTTTTTAGCACATGTGCAACAACTTCACTTTTTCGATTATGATGTATACCTACCTTGTTTTCGTGGACACGCGGTATATGTCAAATTGGTTTTGAAATATGCAATTAATAAGAATAAAATTACATACACGCAATGTTGAATGAATAGTTTTTAAGTTATTCATCTTAAAAAAGATGAATATACAATCATGATAAAGGGTTTGAGAGATATGGAGACTATTAGCGATCAGAATATTTTAGTAATTAGTAATTAATATTAATTTATCAATTTGATATAAACAGAAGTTTGTAATGTCACAGCACATTTTTTGGTAGGGGTCTTAGGGGTTTAAAAAGAGAAAATCATATTTACAAGTAGTTATGACTTTATTTTGAAAAATCCTTGTAATGATTTTGATTTCTAAGTAATCAGTTTTCAATAATTGGTAAAAAGAAGATATAATAATGTGCTTGTACCATGCTGGTTACCAGAGATATTATATTACTTAATTAAATTTAATTACATATTCAATTGATAGAAATACTAGTATACGAATGGTTTATTTTTTTGATAAAGAATAATTTAATTCCAAGATATAGTAAAAATTAAATTTCAAAAATAATTAAGTCACTCAACAAGAGTTATATATTATGTAGTCAGGGGCGGCTCCAAGGGGGAGGGACTAGGGGCCGCCCCCCCAGACCACCAGAAGCCCGTATTTCTAAAAAGTTGTATATTGTTAAAAAAAAAAAATTACTAACAAAAAAATCTTATTATACTATCGACTATCATGTAGGTACCTGCTATCTATATTATGTATATTACGAAGAACCTATAAATAAACTAAAATAATATATTATTTCTCTACTCTTAGGAGAGTTAAGACCTGGCTTCGTTCTAGGATGACCGAAGATAGACTATCAGCTTTATGTCTTATTAATGTGTATAACAAAATAGATATCTTAGATCAAATAGATCACATAATTGATATTTTTGCTAGTTTGAAAAATAGAAGGCTTGAATTTGTGTTGTAAAAATTTTAGTTTTTTTTTTTTGCTATAAAGTTTTGTGAAAACTATAATTAAGCCCCTCCCCCCAACTTGATCTCTGAAGCCGCCCCTGTATGTAGTTATTTAGTGTTTTTAGAGTCTAGTATAACTATAATATTTACTGCAAAATGATAAAATCGACATATTATATTAGGCTCTTACTCTAATGATTTTTTGAGAAGGTTAACGGAAATAGACATTTTTGAATTCGTAGCCATAGCGATATACAGACAGCGGCCGACGCTACATATACATCAATTCAATACATCATTTATACATGATTGATGATATTATATGCAGTAAAAGTTAATCGATATGCCACTAGTCATTTCCTATATAAAGCTAGTTATCATTATATTCCACACTATTACCTAAGTATCTATAACGAGAGAGGATGAGTATGCTAATGATAAGTGATAACAAACAAATATTAATTTTTATTATTTTTTTATTATTTCAAATTAAAAAAAGTGGGTAAATCGTGTATGTCAATGTGCTGTACAGTAGGTTACAAGTGGGTTACTTTAATGTAATGTATGGAATTAAATTCTAATCCAATGATATTATACCATTGTATTATACAATTATACAATTTGTATACGAAAAACGATTCTGAGCGGAGACGGTTTATCTGTCTAGGATATATTATAGATTACTAAAAATTTTCAAATCTTAGATTTTAAAAGAAAAACTTTTATGAATTTCTGTCTAAAATAATTTTAACATTGTCGTAATTTTTACGTATTTAGTCAAAATTTAAACTTTAAATGTTTATAAAAAAAATTGTGCCTATGTATTTTTAATATTTTTCAACTGCTATTGTAACATTATATTAGGAGCCTTGTATATTATATTTTTAAGCTTTTCTACCCAAAAAATAAATTTTTATCGATATTAATTTAAAAAAAAAACTAATAATTATCGAAAATTGTATATGCCTATAAATAGTTCAACTTAAGTCAAAATTTTTTTGAAAATTGCATGGTGGGTAGAATCAGTGGCGTAACTAACAGCAAATATTTGGGGTAACGAACACTTTTAAATACTTCACCTTCTCCAATAAGCATAATGAGTGATGAGTACTACTTATACGCATAATTTCCTCCTAAATTATTTTAAAATAATCATTATACTTATATATTATTATTATATTATACTTATCATTATACTATTATTATACAGTTTTATAACACGAAAATTCCGGTAAAACACGATTGCGTACGATTTTTGTCTGCAGCTTTGAAGCACTGTTGCCATTTGCTTTAAACTTATAGAACAGGGGTTACTTCCATAATTTTTTTTTTTATTATTATTGAATAACTATTTTTTATTATATTATTTTAACATTTAATTATTTTATTTTGTGTACTATATTATTATAACATAGGTATTTATCGAAAATTGAGATTTTTAAGTGGTACCATAACTTAAGTCATTTTTCCAAAATTTAAATTTTACTGATCAAAAATAAAAACATTAATTTAGCAACGATGCACAGTAAATCGTACGCAATCGTGTAACGTACGCAATCGTGTTTTCAAAAAGAAACATCGTACGCAATCGTGTGGTACCCCGAAAATTCACAAATAACGTATTTTTTTCTTGATAACTATTTATAGATAAATAAATAGTAAATACACACTGACGCGGATTTTTTTTACTAAATTATATAAATAATTTTGGGGTAACAAAATGATACTCTTGCCACCCCATAAAAATGTTTGGGGTCACGACCGCTACCCCTCGCTACCCCATAGTTACGCCACTGGGTAGAATATACAGTAGATGCCGCTTATTAGACTTACGGATATAAGGCTAAATCGCTTATTAGACTCAAAATCGTATGGAACGGTCCGGACGTATCAAAATACATTAAAAAAAAATCGATTATAAGACTCAACACTTCGTTTATAAGACTCAGATTTCGTAAAATGTAATATGTATAATATGTGTTAAAGTATTAAAATTAAAGCAAAATATGTAGTAAAATAAAATTTATAAATACGTCATTCATTTGTTTTCCACTTCTCCTATAAGATACATTCGGTTAGGTAAAACTCACTTGGTGCTGGTCCCAAAGTGAGTCTTATAAACGGAATCTACTGTATAGGTATAAACATTCGGTGAAAATGTCATGTATCTATGGTCATTTGTTTTATAGTTACATCAAAAACTAAAATTGATTTTGTCGAAAACTGATTGTGCGTAAAAATTCCCGTTTTTTCCTTAATATTTAGTTTGTTTATCCCGATTATTTAGAAAAATATTGAGAATTTGTTACTTTTGACCCCTCAAAGTACCAACTAGATTCACTTTCTGATCGAAAGGTAGGTACTGAAGTCGAAAATTGAAGCACTTTTATTGCTCCAAAACGTTATGACAGGCACAAAAAATAAAAATAAAAATAAAAAACAAAAAATAAAACACATATCATGGTAAAATCAATACATTCTTCTCTTCGCTAAACTAAAAAATGGTACTGGGCCGCAACAGCAGCAGGGTAATAGACGGGACATGTCCCGCCTTATCCCCTCACAGAAATTATATTTACAGATAATAATGTTTATATAATTTATGGAGTATACCTACCCTTTATGATAGGAACATTACTGATTATGTGTTTGAAGACTCATCGCTCGAAAGGTTAGGTTAAATAAATCGATTTTTTCGAATTCTATAATATACAATTATACGCACACTTGTTTAATACATGACATTGTTATTCAGGTGCTCGTGTAATGGCGGTAACGATTTGAAGAAAAAAAAACAACTGCGGTATATGTGTTCGGCCCTTGTCAATATGATGCCCAGAAGTCAAATGTGGGCAAACAGGCAGAGGTATAGCTACAAATATTATATAGAACATTAGAACAGCAGAAATATAAAACTTACATTGTACGTAACTATTAACTAATGTACTTTGTTTAATAACGTGTGTACGGTTTTTTTTTCGTGTACATATTATACTCGCTTGATGTATTATTAGTATGACAGCATATAATATATTACGTAACGTAAACGTGTAAACCATAAACCACCTGTGAAAACGTAAATCAGGTGTCCCGCATGACATACGTATAATATGATAATATTAATATTATGTACCTTTATAATATGTGTACAGTTGGTACACGGTCGTTTATAGTATAATACAGGTGGGTTACCTTGGCACCTCTGAATGGTGGGTACCCTGGAAATATTTAGGTACAAATTTTGTAATTGTTCGTACAAATTGTAGTACAATTAATGGTTTAAAAAAAAAAATAAAAAAATCGAACATTGGGCTGCCAGGGTAACCCACCTGTATAATACCTTCGATACCCAACACCGAAACAGTGTAATAGGTTGATATTATAGTTGTAATATTAAATTAGTTTTATTTATATTTATTACTTTTTAATGCATCAGAAACTAATATGACCATTAGCATTTTTTGATGAGTGGGTAGCAAGGGGTAATGGTCAGTTTTTATGAGCCCATTGGACAAGGATTTATCGCTAAAAAGCCTGGTGGTCATCATACATTCAGGATCTATCAACGCCGGACGATGCTTGGGCTCCGCACACATTAACGACTGAGGCCGACCACCGCTCCACATCAGGCTCTAAAATTAATATATTCCGTGGCAGTAAAACTTATTATATAGGTAGTTATAATAAGGGCCCAAAATGATAACATTACAGTATATCACGTGGTTACAGCAAAAGTATATTCCAGTTGTATTCTTACATTAGGTATATGCCCAGTGGCGTCCGCAGAGGGGGAGGGGCTAACGGGCTGAAGCCCCCCCATTGCCTTCAAAAGTATTACTTAAAAAAATGTATCAAACCTGAACTGTCGTCAGCTATAATGAGCAAGACAAAAATTAATAAGCGTCTTAACAGAATAAATTAATTTTTAAAAAAACATTGATTTGCATACCAATTTTCCTAAAAAAATTAGTAATTTTTTGGTAAAAGTATGAACAACTTATATGAATGACCTGTATTTAATTTTCAAGCCTTAGCTATACAAATTTTAATTTTATAAATTTTAATCTACAATTAATTAATTTTTCTGGTTTTGTTGAAAATTTAACTATAAAATGCTTATAAAAACTAATCGAACCTATATGTGTCGTTAATATTTTTAGATAACTAGGTATAATAAAACCTTGTATTAGTTGTATTACATTTTAAAGCTTTTTGACCGAACGAATAATTTAATAATTTATTGACATTTTTAGAAAAAAAAACCAAGGTTACTAAACAATTTTTCATTTTTTTTTGTTTTCCCGATTGTTTTAAAAAATACTGAGAATTTTCAAATTTGACCTCTCAAATTTCAAACTAAATCCAATTTGCTTCCAAAAACCCCTATCGAGGTTTATGATTAGAGCATTTTTTCTACTAGAAAAATTGAGAAGTTGAAGTTGTACAAACATTTTCAAATACCTCGCCTAAACGTCTACAATTATTAGAATGGACAAAATAAAAACAAAATAGTAATTAATTTTCAAGCCCCCCCCCCCCATTGAAAAATCCTGCGTACGCCACTGTATATGCCTATAAAATACGTATAGATACCTAACGTGCCACCAGTTGGTATTAATTGTTACCAATATATTGGCAATAAATCTTCATATTGAGTGTTCAAAAAATTTACGTCACCACTAAACGGACAAGTTTTTAAGACTCGTTAAGTTAAGTCATAACAAACCAATTGTATTTTTTTTGATTTCGTTAAGTTAAAACATTTTTAACGAGAGGTTTTAATGTTATTACATTTTGTATACAGTGAAACCTGTGTAAACCTCTCTACGGAATCGCATGGGACCAAACATTTTTCCGTTATAAAGAGTTCTCATCATAGAGAGGTAGAAATAGCATATATTATTTTCACTGGAACTATTGACATTCTCCGTTATAAGGAGGATTCCGTTTAATAGAGGGTTCGTTATAGAGAGGTTTTACTGTTGTGCTATAGTACTTACAACGTTACAACGATAATATCAGAGCGATACTCAGTTATGATATAATAATTAATGGGTTTTGAGTATAATATGAGTATCGTAAGATTTTAACATTTTACCATGGTCAATATTTATCTATCAAAATGTTATGTGATTTCTAAAAATTGTCATATAGCATCATAATTATAAGATCCAATATAAAATCAATTTTATATTTTTGTAAAATTATTTTTAATGGCTGTTGTTTTTAATAAATTTTACCCAAAACCACTAGTTCGAAATTTAGATACACATCGATTTAATATAATGTAAAAAAAAAAACAACTGCTTAGTAATTTATATTAAAAAAAATTGCTTCACGCATGCTTCATATCTAAGTAAATGAAAATATATTTCGTTAATGTAGTATTGTACATAAATATTCCATAATCAGAATTAATTTGGGAAATGGTGCGTGTATCCATCATGGTGAATCATTTTATATAGGAAACCTACCTACTTATCTTTTCGAATGGTCTATAGATCCTATATTTAATATTTATATAAAATAGTTTTCTGAGATAATTTATTTATATATTTTTTTGTGACAAGATTTGCAATTTCATTTTTACATATTAGATATAAATATGTTTTTGTGGGGGATGAGTTAATTTTTTATAAACCATTGCTAAATAAGTATAGCCATAATAATATTAATTTTCTAGTCGTCTAAGTCCTTTTTTGATTTCTGTAGTATTAAAATTATTTTCAGTACCTATATATACTATTCCATTCTCTTCATCTTAAATGTAATCATCGATGTCGTATATTTGTATTTCATACTCATTACACACGTATTAACGAATGTAAAAATTTTAACTTGTGTACCTATATTTTAATTATTATTAAATGGATAATATAAAAATGGATTTCTGTCTGCCTGTTTGTTTTTTATGCATTACTATGCTCTATCTAGCAAAATTCTTTAATGTGTCGAGAAGAGTGAAAAGAAGGATGGGGTAGAAAAGTGAATAATCTTGAACTTCACTTTATTTGAAAGTGGTTTGAAAGAAAATAGGTGACGGTATATAGGTAGGTAGTATATATAGGTAGGTAGTCATATAGATATAATAGTTAATCCATTCATAGATACAATATATACCTACTGTCAATATTTGACTTTTTAATGCAGAAAGGAATTCAACATTTAAGTTTTAAATAAAAATAGTAATAATACATATACATACATATGTATATGTTTCTATCAATATTATACATTTATACTAATGATTAAAAAGCGGGTAAGTGGGTACCGCTCTGCTGTACATTAGGGGGTGGAGTTGACCTCTGACTAGGGTAGGTTAAATTTGAATGCAATGATAGGTACATTATTGAATACGAAAAATGATTCTAAACGGAGATGATTTGTCAGTCGAGGATATATTACAGGGGTGGCCACAACGAGGCTCGCGAGCCGCATGCGGCTCTTAAATCAATTTCGTGAGGCTCTTGAACCAAACATAGACTAAAATTAAAAGTAAATAAATGTTCCTTCATTTGTTTTAAAATGAAAAATGTATTTTTAGTTTATAAACATTGCTTTTCAATGTGTGGCTCACCTCGAATTAACTTTATAAATTTGCGGCTCTTTAAGTTAAGGTTAGTGTGGCCACCCCTGATATATTATATTCAAATATTGTCATAATATTCTATTTTGAAACAAATATTTTATTTTTCAATTAGGACGCATTTTGCATAAGGCATGGTTAATCAATTTTTCCAAAAACATTGCATGTAGTTATCATAATTCATAATACCTTGTATTATCATATAGATATACATATACCTGGTTTGAGGATAAATCGTTATCATTACGCTATTTTGTAAAAATTTAAAATTCAAACGCACTTAACATTTTTCCTATAATGATGCTTCGAGTTTTCTCTATAGCTACTTGATGGAAAACTTAGTGTTGTATTTTTAATCATTAGTTATAAACACAAAAATTGTTATGATTTTTCAACTTCAAAATTACTTGCAAATTTTCGCGGTTTCGACAGATTTCGTATAGTTATGGACAGATAAATAATAAACGATTATAAAAAAAAATTGTGACTAACGATTTTTAATTTATTTTAGCTACAATAAGAACAACTCATAAGGAACCTTGTATTAAATTTTAAAGTTATTTTCGTCATCCAAAATTTTTTTATCGACAGTTCAAAAAAAAATTCTCATAAAAATCGAAAATTTCAGTGGTCTATAAAAAACTCAACAATTTTGAAAATTAAACTGTACATAATATATAACACTATCATAAACATTTTGTGAAAATTTCAAGTATGTAAGTGATTAGTTTTTGAATTACAACCATATGAAAAAATCGATTTATCGAAAACTGGTTTTGCGTAAAAATTCCCGTTTTTCTGTCACTTTTTTTTTGTTTTTCTCGATTTTTTTGAAAACTATTGGAATATGTTTACTTTTGACCTGTATAATGTACCAAGGATATTCACTTTTCAATCGGAAACCACCCCCAAAGTTTGAAATTGAAGCATTATTTCGACTAGTTATGCTGTACACACACAAAAAAAACACACACACACATCATTGTAAAATCAATACATTCATCACTCCGTTCAGTCATTCAGAATCTAAAAATGTAACATATATTATAATATTATATAAGCAATAAACATTATATCACATACATTCGGTAATTCAATACTATTTTTTGGTGAATTACGAGTAGGTACCTATACTGATTAAAATCGAGTTTAGTACCTACATCGAGTACGACATCATGACAACCAAACGTCGTTATTTTTGATTTATTATTTAATGTAAGTTTTGATGAGTGGTGTTATGATGTGTGGTATAGGACAAATCGTAGGTTATTACTACTCCGTTCGTCAAAACTTTAATAGGTATATTCCCTGATTACACGAACAATCACTAAGTTATTAATCCTTTAACGTGATTATTAGAGGCCCATGATCGGTGGAGTAGCCAGGATTATGAAACAGTGGAAGGAGGTGCTAACTATAGAAATAAATAAGTTTTTACAGTTTTCGTACATAAATAACATAAATTATATATTTAATACGGGGTAATAATAATAAAATGTCAATGGGGGGAAGGTTTTAACGTCCAAAACCCACTCTGGCTTACGTTACTCCCAATGATTAAATTCTATTAAACCATTAAATTAAACAATTTTAATCCGATATATATACTTAACTGTCTTAACTAATAAACTACCTACCAACAACCAACACGTCCGAAATTTGATTTTTATAAATCGAAATACTCCAAATAATATTCGCTTAAGGGTATGAAATTAAAAATGGGGTGGTCGATTTTTTTTAAAACTGCAATGCGTTAGGGCAATATTTAGCATAATGCGTTTGAGCGAGTGATTTTAAAACATAATTCGAGTGATCTTATAACCTACAGCACACTACGCTTCACGGTAAAAAAGACCGGGCTTTTAGAATTTTGTTCATTGTTTCAAAAATACGAAATATTAACCTAACTCAATCTAGGTATCTTCTAATTAGATGATAAACTAAAATTAGATACAACTCCTGACTGTTAACGATTTGATGCCTGTACTATAGAAGGGTTCAAAGTTCACTACCTATATCAATATATACGGTCTAAAAGACCGTGTGCGTGCTATGTGACATTAGTACACAATTTAATTTTATGAAAACTCAAAATATGGGTTTTTTTTTAAATCTCTTATCGCCGATAAGACGTTATTTTCTATCTATAAAACGTAAATAAATATTTTATTTTCATAGACTGGCAAGATTGTTGCTAGTTGACATTGCTTCGGTATGGCGATACTGTGTGTAACTACGAAGTTTAATTTGTTTATATTACCTATATGCCTATATGTATCAATAAAGTGATTTAAAATTATTAATTTTAAAATTAATAAATTTTTGATTTAAACATTAGTTAGATCAATAAAATGATGATTATTTTAATTTATCGAGTTTTAATTGAAATATTTTAATACACGGTCAAAAACACCGTGTGCTCGGAACCTCGTGAATATTTTTAATGCGTGTAATCTAGAGTTTAATAATTTCAAAAATGAAAAAAAAAACATTTAAGTAAAATATAAGTGTGTGTGCCTGTGGATGAAAATTGAAATGATTATAAATTAGGTTAAAATATAATTAAAATTAAAAGTAATAAATTTGTTATTACTCGCGCTAATATTGATTATGTTATTTATTTTACATTAAGTACGTGGTAAAATAATGTGTACCCACGACTTACGTTTGTATATTAATGACGCATATTATTGTCGTGTTACACGATTTATAGATGAAATAGATTTTTATATCCTGTGGTTTTTCTTTGTAGCCACTGATATCATACAATGAACGTGGTGATAACGGTTTACCTATTTTAATTATATTGGGTGCTCGAGCACCCATGTACTTGGCGCCTATGGTCGTGTACATTGTGTACAATATTCAATCAGTCATCAATTACGCGTGGTTCTAAAAAATACTAAAAAAAAATAACCATGATAATAAATTAAACGTACGACATTTTTTTCCAGTTTTATACAACGTCGACAATGATTATTAATCATTATACCGTTCGATTGTCGATTTGGACGTTATGACGAGCACTAAAGTATAATATAACAAATAATGCATAATAAATAATAACAATCATACATACCTACACCCACATTTGTACCCAGAGTTCAACATACACCGGAGGTAAAAAGCGATCATCTTAGTATCCTACCAATATAATAATATTAGGTATTATTCCATCTATTTTAAGCGAAACGGTAGATCATATTATAATACCTAATATTATTATATTGGTAGGGTGATCACTGATCAGTATTAAAAATTAAAATATGATAGGAATTCATACATCTCAATCAGATTTTAAATTTAAAAAATCGTTTTTTGAATGAGTTGTTATAATTAGGTACAATAACTAGTAATTATTATTAATAGGCCATTTATAGGGTTTGGATGTGTATGACTTTTTTCTTTTTGTCTGTATATTGCTGGCCTATCTGTATAATGCTTATAAATGGTAAAAAATTTAACACTAAAGAGGGTATGGTAGACGAAGCCCCCACTTTTTAGATTTATGTAAATAATTGTAGCCCCCCAACATTTTCAATGGATATCCGCTTATGGTCTCTAGATTAATCAAATTCCCAACCCCACTGATAACCTAATCTAAAAAAATTCATTCATTCACGTTTAGTCCTTAAAAAAAGAATCTAATTCACGTTCACGTTCTTTAAAAAAATGGACGCGTTCATTTAATTTTTTTTATGAATAGTTTACCAACAATTCGTATAAAACCCATAAATATATATAGGTAGGTACTCGGGGTACTCCTAACACAATTTAGACTTTAGGACTTTTAGAGCATACCTATTATACATTTTCTAAAGTGTCTAAATTATATACATAGATTTATTAAATAGTAAATAATAAATTGAGCATCTTAAAAAACGATCAAATTCATTAAAAATATAAACGCCATTCACGATCTATTTGAAAAAACAAGTGACATTCGCGTTATCGTTTACTAGCTATGGACGTGCGTTCATGAACGATGTTCTTTCCAAACACTGACTTCGATTAATCCAGATACAATTTGATCAAGTGCAAAATAAAAGCAAGAAATTTTCATTTCATATTTTTTAGTTTCCTCAAAATATTGATGATCGTGATTGTCATCAACCTTTTTTTGACATTTTTCGTTTTATTACATCAGGAATGTCAATATTTTTTTCATATTTATATAACAAATTACATTAATCGTGTTCAGGCCCGTATTGGGCATTAGCAACTATTACGGGATGGTTGCAAAAATATTTATAATAGCATTGATTTTTTTCATCTAATCCTATAAGCCTATAACTTGTGAGTAAAGGGTCCATTAGGTGTGGGCCACTGTATGTTAAATTCGAATTCAATGTTCATATCATTGACAATTTTACACGAAAAACAATTCTAAGCGGAGACGGTCTGTCAGTCAGCCTGTAAGTTATAAGAATAATTAATACTAGGTTTTAAGCCAAGGTGACAGTATCATAAACTATTTATTAGAAATTTGTAACTACAAAAAAATTTGGAGATTTTGATGAAATTTATTAAATTTTGAACTTAAAATACTTATAATGATAAAAATCGTGCCTTTCAGCCTTTGTATCTTTAATATTTTTTTTATAATTGCTAATAACAACTGGTGAGGAACCTTGTATTAAAATTGTAAAACTTTCTAATCCAATGAAAAATTATTTTTTATATTAAAATAATTTTAAAAATAAAATATTATAAATATTAGTTGCTCAAGATGATGCAAAATATTTTGAAAATTGTTAAAAAATAAAACATTTGATACAAATTTGAAACATCTACGGCTATTAGTTATGGAATACCAAATACCCCCTTTGTTGTTTTTTTAAGTACACGTTATCAATTATAACTTCTAACTTTGGTTTAACTCTTCAGTCTTTAAAAAAATTAATTTTTTAAAATATTATATCGTAGTATAGTACTGTAACGTCTGTAACTGTAGAGTGTAGAAGATCATTGAATTTTTAAATTAAAAATTATGATAGAAGATAAGAGGTAGGTCAATATTCCTCCAAAAACTTAATTTTCATGGCGCATCTGTCCGGTTGTCCAATAGCAGTGTTTGAAAGGAACGGCAATTTACACAGATATACATATAAGTAATATAAATTAAAATATTTTTTCTAAGTATGAATACTGAATATTGCCAATATTTGTTATAGTTAATCGTTATTCGAGTATCGAATTTAATCGTTAAAGTTAGTCATTAGCAAAAATATACATTTGTATGTATAAGTTTAATTAAAAAGTAAAGTACCTAAGTATATGGATGAATGAAAAAATGTATGATTTTTATATCATACATAAATACTAAAAATTCATTTTAAATTTACAACATTGGTTGCCAAGGGCGCATTATGCATTGTAATTTTCATACGGCGCATCGTGTATCTGTCCAGTGGCCTAGTACGGGCCTGATCGAGTTAATATCTATGATTTTGATAGCTGAAGTTGATGTATTTATTTTATCATTAATTTTCTACGGCTATAAAGCATTATTACTTTCTAATTTCTATAGTCTCTTCGGGCAAACACTAATGTTTTAAAACTAAAGGCACTACAAGACCCGGGCAACCTTAGTTATTATTATTAAGTTGTTTCTTAACACTCTCTCCAGCTGTATGCAAATAATATTTAAAAAATTAGAATCTTACGTAATCTATAATACATGAACTAACACTTTTTACACATAGCCACGTATATTACATGTAATGGCATTGATTATATATCTAATACACAGTATATAGTATAATCAATGGTACCGGACACCAACAACAATGTCTGGATTAAAAAAATAAAGCGTGTTAAATAAAGTGTTCGCTTTATAAATACTTTAAGTAATAAATCCAAACTCACAGTCACTTTGAATATGGTAGACCTTCACTCCACACCGATAATAATACATAACATAGTCTGATATTTGTATATTTTAAATAGATAAATATATAGTGTCATAGAGTACTTGAGTCACTTGCCCAGTAGATCGTATATACATACTACGTACGAACGTACGTTTATATGATGGCGTTAAAACAAACACTCGCACTATGTAGTTTAAGAATTTAAAACCGATTTAATTTCAACCCGCTTTAACGTCATCATATAAACTTAATATTTGTCTCAATGATCTGAGAACGCAGTCTTTATTATATACATACATAATAGGAAGGATCGATGCGGCGACCTCGTGTCCAAACCGTATAAAAAAAAAATAATATTTTTTATACAATACATATTAGGTACTTGTACTACTGGTACTATGTGTTTTCTGTGTGTTAAGGTTTCCCGTGAAAAATAAACATAATAAAAATAACAAAAATTTGAAAGATGTAAAAATTTAATGCAATGGCGCATATATTATAATAGTTTTAATGTTATTAATTATATTAATATTATTATCGTTTAAAGAGACAAATAAATAATAATATACATCTTAAAATTGTACGTAAAAAAGTTACTGACATGTCTACTAAAAGTTACGTTAGGCAGGTCATCATCGTCGTATGCAGAAGGGAGTGGTGGGAGACGTAGGAGTATAGAGTACAGAGGTTACCTAACCGACATACACACGAGCAAGATCACACACACGTATACACGCATACACACAAACACACTAATTAAACTATTTAGTTGTATTGTTGTTCAAGTGTTAAATACATATTATAGTCAAAAGATTATTTAAATTCAGATTAGCTGGCGGGGCGGCAAAGGAAACACGCTCCGTTAACACTGTCAAATAAGTTTCTTCAAATATTTATTATAATTTTTCAATAATCACGTATACTGAGAAGTAGAAAAAAAATCTACACAATAAATAAGACTAAATAATCGATAGGTGGCTAAGAACTACATAAGTTTTTTCATTTTTTTTTTTCAAGTGTTTAACTGTAAACATTTTGGTCCGTATTTGTTGTGATCAACACAAACGATAAAAAAAAACACACAAGTATTGTCAGTACAAGTAGTTAAATGATTACAGCGCAAGAAAAAAAAAATTATCACAAAAAAAAAAAGTCAAAATGCCATCAACAAAGACTTGTGCGATACGATAAATAAACAGAATAGCGCGTCACAACAGATATAATATATTGTTATTATCGTTTAAATGTTATTTTTTCGCACAGTATACACTATCGACCTTGGGGTGGGTGGGAGGGTTTAGTTACAATATCTAGTTTATGAACAAAACAAAAATCAAACCTTTTGGGAAAAACTAGATGAGAAAGCATTAAGATTTTTTTTCTTCATTTAACAAAATTTTTATAATATAGTTAATTATCATATATTATAGTAAACCCTATAATAATTCTATAATAAACACATAACCTACAGATTTTTTTTTTAATCTAAGAAAACGGAATGACGAAAACATTCAAAATGTTGCACTTGTTTTCTTTGCGTTACAGGTGTTAAAAAATCATTAAAGATAGTTTTACAATTAATTATTGCTGAAATTATATCCGAGGCATCAAGACTATTGTTCGTTATGAATTAGTTGATTAAATAATGGTATCATAAGAGGCAGGGGTTAAATTTTAAAAATGAACGATGAAATTAGTATTATATAATAATCCTGAAATGCTCTAAGTTAAATACTTGTTATAAAAGTAAAAACTAATTGACACAAAAGCATACGTATTTATATATTATATAAATATGTATGTTATTTTAATTTAATATGGTCAGGTGAGAATTTGGCAAAAATTAAAAATGAATGTAAATAAATGTATAAAATAAAAATGTATACAAAATAAGAATACTACTGTACACTTTGATTCCATTTTTCTTTGTACAATTTTCATATATATTATATGTAAATTTTTATTATTTGTTTTTCTAATCTTAATTTGTTACCATTGAAAATTTAAGTGCAACAATAACCAAAAAGTAATAAAATATAGTAATTGGTCTTGCTAGGTTTTGTATCGACTACTAATATTAAAATAACTAAATGTTATAAACGAAGTAACAAAATACACCGGTTTAATTACAGGAACTGGCTTTGGCGGTGACACACCCAATGTGCATATTAATTCTGAATTTTAAATAAGATTTTTGAGAGATGGATTTGTATAAATATATATTCTTTAGTATAAAATAGAAAGAAAATGTAACTCTCTTTAGTAATCAACACAAATAATTGAGGTAAACTACAATTTGCTTAATCGTTTTTTTCTTTCTAGAAAAAAAAAAACAAAATAATAATTAAAAAATAATAAAAAGCCTTATAATTTAAATACAAAAATAAAACTTTTAACACATAATACTGAACAGAAAGACATAAAATTTGTTTTTTATTGAATTATTAATTTTTGGGAATTGTATAAGACTAAACCAAATTTGCTGTCGCATGATCCCCTGCCAATGAGATAAAAGTAAAATCAAAGTGTACGAAAAAAAAATTTGACAGTCTTGGAGTGAGTCGTTTTACTTTACTTTTAGGGCTGTAACTATTGAATGCATATTTTTTATGTTTTCATATTTGATATTATTTGTACACAGACACTGTTTTTTTCGATGACAATTATAGTTATTTTATTATAGAGCAGTCACAGAAGGCATTTATGAGACATCTTGATCTTCAACATCTTGAAGCTGCTCTTTAGGTTCAGCTTCTGTACCTGAGAAAAATAATTAATTTTAATTTGATTTGATTTGATTTATGTATTTAGTATTCGTTCATACCATCTCCTTGCATATCTGAAGTCCACAGAGTTAGGTTGTCCCTTAACAACTGCATTATAAGTGTGGAATCTTTATAGCTCTCTTCCGATAATGTGTCCAATTCAGCAATTGCTTCATCAAAAGCTTTTTTAGCTAAATGACAAGCTCTATCAGGGGTGTTGAGAATCTCATAGTAGAATACGGAAAAATTCAATGCCAAACCCAACCTGTCGGGAAGAATATTTTATTATGAAATTAATTTACAGATTATCTATACCATTATATAAAATTGTAAGGATTTTTCTACAACCGCGCTAACCGAGAAAACTAATTAACCGATTTGGCTGAAATTTTTTAATGTTATACCCGACACTCTGTTGAAGGTTTTAGTACCACTTTTGTCAATAAAAAAAAAGTACAAGGTTCATAAATTAAAAACAATTGTACCTATATGGCTATATTATCTATATATATAAATATAAATGAAGACAAAAATGTATAACAATTCATCAATTGAGAACGACTGGTCCGATTTGGCTCATTCTTTTTTTGTTGGCTTAGGAATTGTTAGGAGATGGTTCTTATAGATGAAAAATTTGAGAAAGTTACCGTGGCGGTGATGAAATAGCTATGTAGATAGATAGCTATATACAGGGTGATTTTTTTATCGAAGAAGACTCATACTCATACACTCATACTTTTTTAAATAATGAGTGTTCTTCGATTAAAAAATCACCCTGTATATATATATCTGTTTGTCCTATATACATTCTTAAACAGCTGGACCGATTGCGACAGAATTTTATTAGACATATGGGCAGAAGATATGCTAAATTAGAAAGTGTTATGCCTAAATATCATTGAATTGAATATTTAAATTGTCAAAATTATATTGAAAAAATGAAGAAAACTACATAATGTTATACGAAATTGAATATCGCTGTAAGATTATAATATATTTTAACCGCTATTTATCATTATGTATAAAAATATACTGCTAGCATCATCACATGAAATGAATTTAACACACAATATGAATTATGAACCATATAAGAGGTATATAACGGGATACAAAGTGCATGGGTTCAGCTAGTACTATATAATTTTTAATATTATAAGTATTAACATTATATATAATTATACCTTATTGGGTGAGTAGGAGGTAAGTCTTGATTAGCGATATCGCTAGCTGCTTTATAAGCAACCAGAGAATGTTCAGCGGCTTCTTTTCTGTCATCTCCAGTAGCAAATTCGGCCAGGTATCTGTGATAGTCGCCTTTCCTGTGAAATAATTTACAAAATATTAATAAATTTACCAGGATAGTGTATGCCTTATAAATTTTAGTTACAATTTCTACATAAATCAATTAAAAAACTTACATTTTATAATAGAATACTTTAGATTCACCAGAAGCAGCACATGCTATTAAATGTTTATCAAGTACATTTAAAATGTCAGAACAAATATCCCGCAATTCTTTTTCAACCTGTTAATCAATTAAAATAATTTATTAGATATATTATAATTTATAATTAGTTTATATGTATTTTATATAATAATAATAATAATAATAATAATGTTTATTGCAACAGTGAAAATTGTATATATTTTATAAATACTTATGTTTATATACATTGTGCTTCCCCCCATAAGCCTAGCTTGTGCTGGGGGAGCGGTCTTTATCTTAATTCTTAATAATAAAAGATTAGATTTAAAATATTACATTAGGTAAAATTGCTTATAAAATAAACTGTAACTAAATATAATTATAATAAAATAAAAATATAAGACAATGATAATTATTATGTTTACAAGACGGTTAAATTCAGATGTAAAACACGCCATTTGAATGACCTCAAACTAGAAAAATCGTTTACATTAATATTTAATTTTTGACATAGTTTTAGACTCTTATACAAAACACTTTTTTGACCAAATACTTTGTTATAAATGGGTATCTTATATTAATATATGAATATATATTTATATTTGTAGATTGTTTGAGTAATACATACCTGCGATCTATATTGACGTATCATTTCTAGCTTTTCTTCAGCACCTTTGTTCTCTTCTTTCTGTTCAATACTTGAAATTATGCGCCAACTTGCACGTCGAGCTCCAATCACATTTTTATATGCTACAGATAACAGATTTCGCTCTTCTACAGATAATTCAACATCTAACGATGCTACTTTTTTCATGGATTCCACCATTTCTATAAATTAAAAATAATATTTGATTAGTAACAATATTAACACTATGATAGTGTTTAACCATAGACTCAATTAGTATAATATTTTAAATTACTGGGACTCAATTAGTATTTAGTTTATAACTACCCAGAGTTTAATTATAATGTAGCTTATAACCCTGGACTTAATTCATTCTAAAAAGGTTTAATTGGGACTTAGTTTGTATGCAACCATTTATTAAAGAGGACTTGTGCCCATCAAATTTAATGTTAAGGATATATTATTATCCCAGAACCTAAGGTAATGTTTTAAATATTTTAATTTAGAAGCCATTTATTAGAAATTAAAAACCATATTTTTTTTTGTAAAATTTCAAAAAAAAAACTCATTGAATAATTCTTATCTTTTAAATTATACAATAGGTCAATTAACTTCAACATTATTTGTATCATTAAAAAAAAAAGTCAAATAGGTTCATCCAGAGTTTTGTTAATTATGTAATACGTTAGTAAAATGGAGAATACTATTCTCTTAAAGGAAGATATAAATGTTGTTAATATAATACCTACAAATAATGCAAGGGTATATATCGTCGGCTTCTTGCCAAAACTCGTTTAAGGCAAAATAGTGGTTGTTCAGAAAACGACTTTATAGTTTTTAAAAAAGTAAATTTTTGGTCTCAACCCTACAAAATCTTTGATTTTTAAGATATTGACATAGTTTTTTTTTTAAATGTAATCTGCTTATATTACTGCAATAAGACATATTGGATTTCTTCAAAATGTTTAATGTAACACTGTTTTTTTTATTAGTTAAGTATTGTATGCAAATATTTTAACCGTTAATGAATTTTACTGAATAGAAAAATGATTATTAATATTTGTTTAGACTGAAATCTATATCGATTTAATATTAATTATTTTTCTTATTGGACTTGGTCATATGATCATCATTATAGATTGTATTTAGGTATGTCAATTATCAATGTATTTGCTTAATTGTGAATTTTTGTTATTATTAACATTCATTATTATTGTAAATTATTAATAGGTATTTTTATATTAAAATAATTATTGCCATAACATAACTCATAAACTTTTTTTTTTTAAATAACCAATATCGAGTGATATAAATATTACAACAAGAAAATACAAATATAATGTAACTTAAAACTTATAACATAATAATTATTACTAAAATTACTAAAAAAATTGTGACTATGTATTTCTTTTATTTTTCAACTGCTATTGTAAAAATATCAGTGGCGGGTCGTGTGCTCTGAAAGTGGAAGGGCGATATAAAATTGCTTATTTATGGAAAGTATCGAACACAAATTATATTAATAATAATAATTTATTTTAATCTGTTTAATAGTTTAATATATATAAATTATTAATTATTATATATATTTTCAATTGTCACCGCTTTTTTATAGATAGAATTGATTAGAGTTACGACCGCACAAAGTAAATAATAAATACGCAAGTTTGGAATCCGTGTATAACGGCCAACGGGCGATTAAAATATTTAAAATTTAAAATCATCGCCACGGCGGCAGTATTATTATTGTGTTCCACCTTCTTAGTTTTTGTATTCCAACCATAGTAATGACGAGCGACTTTTAACATCGCCCAAGCATCGCTATGTACTGCTCGTAAATTGTTATTGGTTATCGATTCTCAGAAGCTACAGCGTCGAATGATTTATTTTTAAACTCCCATTATCTGATAATGTTTTCATAATATGTATTAGTGGAAATGAAGGAAACACAATTTTTATTTTTGACAATATTATACTAAAATATAAATGAGAAATTTAATATTTAACTTGTAAATTGGTAATAAATGATAATTCTAGAAGTGGGGCGATCGCCCCATCGCCCCTATCTACGAGCCGCCACTGAAAAATATGTTAGGAGCCTTGTGTTAAATTTTCAAATCTTAGATTTAAAAGAAAAACTTTTATGAATTTCTATCTAAGATAATTTAAACATTGCAGTAATTTTTATGTATTTAGTCAAAATTTGAACTTTAAATGCTAAATTTTTAATTTTTTTTTAATTTTTAATTTTTAAGTGATATTGAAACAATATGTTGAAAGCCTTATATTAAATTTTGAAGCTTTTTGATACAACCAATAAAATTTTATTGACATTAATAGAAAAAAAACTAAAAAATTTGAAAAATTAAAATGTCAGTAACAGCTCAAAACTAAAATATTTTGAAAATTTTATCAAATAAATATAATGCCTATATAAACATTCAGTGAAAATTTCAAGTATCTGCGGTCATTTGTTTTAGAGTTAGGTACACCAAAATAAGAAAATCATTGAATGAGAAATCTAGTGAAAATCCAATGTTGCAAAAATTTCAATTTCAAACGCTCATAAAAGTTTAATTTGAATTTCTGGTGGATATTTTTTGATGATAAACGTTGACAAACTTATAAGAAACCTTGTATTAAATTTTCAAATCTTATATAGATTTGAAAAGAATTTTTTTTATGAATTTCTACCTTAAAATAATTTGCGAATTTTCGTGATTTTTACGTATTTTGTCAAAATTCAAACTTTGGATGCTTATTAAAAAAAATGGTGACTATGTATTTCTTTTATTTTTCAACTGCTATTGTAACAATATGTTAAGAGCCTTGTATTACATTTTCAAGCAAGTTTAGAGGGCGAAAGTGTATACAGAATAAAAAAGAAAAAGAAATAAACATCATTGTAAAACCATTACATTCCTCGCTCCGCTTAGAATCTAAAATTAAGAGGTAAAACTTGTATGCTAGGATGGGAAGGTTTTATGCACAAAAAATTTGAATAGGTTTAATTTAAATAAATGCTCATAAAAATTAATTTTTCTATAGGCATTATCTAAGTTATTATATGATTAACTAGACATAAAAATATGAATCATTGTTTAAAATTTAAATAAATCTAAAACTAATAGTAGTATTAAGTGCCTACAATATTTATAACAATGAAATATTCGAATAATGCACACGGGGATGAAATGAAAATATTACATTAGCATGTATGTGTGGTGTGTACTGTGTATGAATCATGTATTGCCGGGTTTAGCAAAATGTTTTTTGACTTCACATATACACGACACACACATATCGCATACCTACTAATTGTAATCTACACTCAACAGAGTATTATAAAGATAAACACGTTGTAATAATAAGATTGGTAATTAGGGTTTTTACTTTTTTTTTACCTAACCGGGTTAAAAATAAACTTTTTTTTACTCGTTATTTGACAACATTGGGACATGAAACACACACAGTAATATTGTGTTAACGAAATAAAGAAATAAACACCACAAAAGGGCCATATAATTGTCTTTCAACCCACCTAAATGATTTAAGAGCACGGACGCACGGTATATCGTTTTCGACCATAAATATTCAGTCGTGAGTGATTGAAGTAGCCGACAGTAGTTACCGTGGTTAAACGACAGTGCAACAGCTAATTTATTATGATATATTCATTATATGTGTAACACACATGATTTCGTAGGTGGTTGCGGTAATTTTTTTATCAGCGACAATGTCTAGGCTAAAAGTTTAACTTGCAGATCAATAGACCGACGGGACGTACATGAGGTGTACATACGACGCCTGGGTATGGAACATAGGAACGTTAGTAAAGTTGACATGAAGGGGAGACCGCCATCGCCATAGCAACGTTATACGCTGTAGACTAGTCGAGCCCCACCACACCCCACCAATCTACCACGCCCGCGTTAGTTAAATTAAATACATAGGCTTAGTGACAGAAAAATTACTCTACAAAAGACGATGGTATGTATTAAAGTAGAGCACCTACGTATACAATATTATTATGCTGACTGGCCGCCATTAACGATTTACGAAAATCGAACAGCACAAGGAAATATTTTTACGGTTGAAAAACAGTCCTCACACTGGTGTACTTTTAAATAAATAGAACTAATATTTTATATGCATTTTAATCGCTAGTTAGTTAACTTCAGCAGCATAAAATAAATACTTACTTGCTACGTGTAGGGGAACGGGGGAAGTTGATTAAATCTATATAAAAGTAAGGAAGAGTTTAAAATATTAAAAAATATACATAGGCAATAATTTGATGTTGTATAATATAGGTACTAAAATAGAGTAGATATTAATAGGTACCTAATATTAACGAATTTTGTATTTTTATTACCCATAATTCACTATTTTGAATGGAACTTAATTGTCCTAATTATAATGAGTTCATCTCTAAAAATTAGATAAATAGTAAGTTTGTTAATAACAAAGTAAATATTAAATAGTGAAGCATGTAAAATTATATTTTAATAAAGGCAAACGTAAATATTGATTTTTTACTTACAGGTCACTGAAATATTTTATTTATTATTTGATACATGATTTCAAAGGTGAAATAAATTAGAAAGCGTAGAAAATGTTTTCAACCTACAAATAATTATCAATAATTGAAAATTTTTCTAATTATTGTGCAGTTAATTTATAGTTAGTGAAATTATAAAACAAGAAGTGTAGGTTTGCTTAAAATAAAATATAGATTAAGAACATTTCATTAAAAACCATTACCTACTCAATCATCTAAAATATTATTTTTTGTTATTTTTTATATAACTATAAGAAATTTAATGGAAAAGTAAAAGAAATTAGGTATGTACTTTTAACTATTCTAATAAAAATATATACTTTATCAGGGTTTGAAATAAAAGTTTTTATAATTTTAAACTAATTAATTAATTTATGTTTTTAACTTTTAAGCGAAATCCTTTTTAAATTTTTGTTATTGTTTAAGCATACTTTAAATATGTTTAAAACAAGAAAAAAAATTGTTTTAATCATATTTTAAATCAATAGGTACTAAAAACGTCAATACAAAGAACTCAATAATACAATTTGCTTAAAAATATATCCTGAATTCTAATCTAATTATTAAATTGTTGATGTACTACCTAAGTCAAATTAGAATATTAGATAGGAATGTAATTTATTTTGTTATTATCAGCTATTGATACCGGTAGTTTCTGCTTTAAACATTTAAAAAATACACGAGTACCTAATTAATCTTTAGGTAATTGTTTAATTTTCATAAACCATTTAAATTATGAATACCTATAAATAAAAATAAATCTAAGTTCTCAGTTAGGTACTACCTACCATCAACAAATAATTAAAATAATTAGTTGTCACTAGAGAAAAATAATATTTTTCAACAAAAATTACTAAAGTACCTACCTAGAAATGTATGAACTAATCCACATTATCAACCAAATCAATAAGTATAGGTATACACCCATATATATCTAAATATTTAGATTTCTAAGTTTTTATAGTAATTTATTTAATTAGTTTAGTAAATAGGTAGGTAGCTGTGTAAATTAAATTCATCTATTTTAAGAGAAACAAGATTTAAAACAGGCAAAACAAATGTATAATAAATTAATAATTAATACACTTGAATTTCTATTTTCTAAACATCAATCAACTTATAATTCATATATTGATGTTATATAACTCATGTAAATCCACAAACATGAGGAATAAAAAAAAATTTCAAAACAGAATATACTAGACAATTTTATGTAGGTATATGTTATTAATAGAAATGTTCTACATTTTCAACTCATTAAATTAACAGGAAATACAATTAATCACAATTAAACATAAATCATAATATACCTATTTCAAAATTTTGAATATAATAACCTTTTTTTATTGATAAATAAATTTGTTTACTTAAACAATGTTTCTAATTCTGTAAATAACAAAATTTTATAAGTAGGTGGGTACTAAAATAAATACTTGTTTTGTAACTACCTTATATTAAATGGATGTTGGTATAGGCAGTACTAGTAATAACATATTGATTTTTGATAGTTTATGTTTAAAAAAGGTTCTTTATTAACTTGTTGATTAAACTTTTAAAATCGTAATTATAACTTTTTCTCTACTTAAATCATTTTAAAAATAAAGTAGTAAATGAGGAAAAGTAGTAAGAATACAGTAAACAAGGAATTTACTAAATATAGTAGCTACATCATATTGAAATATTCTGTGCGCCAACATACAAAAAATGCACAATGATTTTTTTGTCTTATTTTTCTTTTAAAACATAAAAAAAAAAAATTATAATTAAGTAAACTGTAGGTATACCTAGCAAACAATTGTCGAAAGACAAAATGAAAACTTAACTTAAAGTATAATGGGCAGTATAATGTAACAGTGTAATTAATACTACTATTAAGTACCTATTATTTAAAACATAATTGTCATATGTATTGTTGATGTGATACACTTAAAATACAATAAATTGTTTAATTACCTAGCTAAAACTCATACTTATTAACAAGGTTTACTAAAAAGTTATTAATAAGAATCCTGTAAAATATAGGTAGTTATTGTTGACATCATAGGCAGACCACTGCATAACTATGATTTAGGTAGAAGTTTTAAGTTTTTAAAATGCTCGATAAAATGAATGTTTAAATGTATTTACTAATTAGTTGACTATTTTTTTTAAGAATAAAAATTAGAAAACTATTAAATAATTGGAAATATTATGTTACTTTGAAATTGTTATTGTTGTGTTACTTGTACAACATATTTTAAATATATTTCATACACATTATACATTATACACTTGATGACTCGTACAGTCGTGAATACACATTAAAAATGCTAACTATTCTTGTTGTTTTTTTTATATGAATAGAGGTACTTAATTTCATATAAACAGTAGTTATTTAAACAGCTCAATATAATATTTTTCAAATCCAATAGTATAGCTAGTATTCATACATATAATTAAAATAAAATTCTCCATGTAAAAATAATTAGGTATATAGTAGGTAAGTAGGATCCTACTTTTTGAATAATTCAATTATTTTTTCGGTAGTTTTTCAATTTTAACAGAGTGTATAGTGTATATACTATATTTATAAAATATAAATTCTCAGCACTATAGTAGGGGTGTTTTTAAGCAACACAAACTAAGAAATATATTTCCTAAAGAAGACACTAAAATGTTAATACCTATACATAATTAAAATATTTTACTTTGTACTTGTACATTAATGCATATCTACAACTACATAAGTACTTTGATAAGTTGTAATGTATTCCATAATTAAAGGTTGCCACACACTGCAGTGGCGGCAAAATGAAGCCGGACTCAATTTTACCACCATCGCGGCGGCACTGCCAAGACAAAAGAATTTTTCTGCCACCACTGCAGTATGTGGCGACCTTTAATAGTTACCTAGCAAATGTTAAATATTGCTAGTAGGTATAGTAATAAATTTAAGAAGAAAGAAACAATTTTATTTTTAATTAGGTAACATAACCAATTTAAGTCATTAATAAAACAATAAATTTGCTAAAAACAGAGCTAAAACCTACTTAAATTTTTTTTTAAATTACCTAACTATAATTAAAATATCTCAGAAATAATAACACAATAAAAATACTTCAACCTACCAACTTTAAATTAAAAAGTTATCTTAATTTGAAATTGCCAATATTTCAATTAAATTAAATTAAATAATTTAAGTTTAGCCATCATACATACCTTCATATAGTTATTTCTCATAAATTGTATTTGATTTAGTTGAGGTTATGTTAGTAGAGGTTGGTATCTACCTATAGAGTACTTTTTTTATATTGGTCAAACTTTTAAGGTTTAAGGAAAATTGTCCTCACTAAGTTTTTTTTTCATAAGATATTTACAATTCGTTAGTAGGTAAAACTTTATCATCGAGTTAAAATATAATATGGTACCTATCTTATTTAGCACCTATAAATCATTGATTTTATAAATTTACAGAACAGCTATCATATTGTTTATAATGGAAGCGGTTGAATGCAATGGTTGATCTTTTAGCTTACCTGTTTAATATAAAATCAATGTTTTGAAGTGATGGAAATAATAATGATGATTCAAATTTTAAAAAAATAGACAAGTAAATTTAAATAATTGTATTAGGTAATTACATTGAATTTATAAATGGTCAATAAAGAACCTCCCTGAATAAAATTCAGAAAATAATTAGGTAAGTACCGGTACATTTATTTTAATTTACATTCTGCATTTGTATAACAACAATATTAGGTAGATACATTTAATTCTGTTTTTTCATTCAAACCTCCAATAGGTAATTCAAGATGTTTTGCTACTAAATAAATAAATATTCGGGTAAATACTCAAGTATTAAGTACCTAGATAAATATAAGGAAAATAAGTCAATGTTAAATTTAATCTGTTTAGGATATCATAAAAAATGAACAAAAATGAATTTTTTTAATAAACTTTTCCTCAATTTTTAAGATAAACACATATTGCATTTAAACGATATAATCAGTTATTTTTCTATGAGAACTGTTAAAATATTTGATTTCCAAGTCATACAGTGAGAGCACAGGAAGACAGACAACAAGCCGAAATCAAAATCAAAGGTTACAAAGACACAGTGAAACAATTTTGTTTGGGGTGAGAACAGACATACCACCAGCCTAAAAACCAAGGTTCGGGATAACTGTACACAATTAGGAAAAAATTTGAGCATGCGGAAATTACTGGGACCCACAAAGACTATCACGGCAGTTGTAAAAGTCTACTATGGTTTCGATGATAGGCGATTAGGGTGGCGAGGTGGAGAGGTGGCGTCCGACAGTGGCTGTCAGGACGGACGAGCTATAATTTACAACGGTTGAAATTCCACCGTGTGGGAAGAAGATTAACGGTCGGCCGAGGTGGCGTCACCGCGTCACACGAGCCATACCATATCGCATTGGAGCGACGGTGACTAAAAAATGGTGCGCGATATTTATAAGCAATGGAAATCTCGGACGTATAACGGTACAAAGCATCGCCGAGTGTTATTTTAATAATGATAAAATATGTTACTACTGTGCCCACACACGCACGTACACCATTATAGGTGCGCGATGCGGTTAACCTAGAAAATTAAAAATATTATAACAGTAGGTAATAGGCAATAATAGTAATAATAAATATTTTGTATCATTATTATGTATAGTGCACCCGATTATACGTATTGATTATTTGGGCGCAAGGCGTAGAAGGCGACGGCGGCGTCGGCGTCGGGCGGTCGTAACGAACGAGTAACGTGGGGCGGCCTTTGGCGGTGGAGGGGGAGGCCGAAAATTTCGACGGAAAAACTTACCAACGATCAATTTGATCGTCGGTACCGAAATTTAAAAAATATATCAACATCATAATATCATTAATTATGACGTTGCACACGTTTACACGCATCCATGTGCACTCACCATCGTATCTTTCCGCCTGTTCGGCGAGTTTCGCCTTGTACACGTTTTCCTCTCTTTCAGACATGGCAAAGGCTGTGAAGTCGTTTTATCAACTGTTCCTGGTTTGGAGGAGGACGAACGGAGACGGTTTATCGTCGGACTACAGCACTTGTGTGGACACGCACCGGAAGACGGATACGGGTCGAGATTCGACGACGGCCGACGCGCAAGAGATCGTTGACGAACAATAACGCGTGTGCGATATCACTCTGCCACTGCGTTGAACACGACGACGAACAGCTTATACGATCCAATACGTTGACGTGAAACCTACAAAAATATTACGGTCAAGGGATTTTATAATAAAATACTATTTTAAAAATCCCGGAGATACGGCGGCGGCGTATTCGTGGTTCGCGCGGTTGGGTTGCGGCGACGGCGGCGGTGGATGCGGTTTGTGAGCGGACGTTACGTCGTTTCCCGTCGCCGACTCGCGAATGGTCTCTCTGGAAATATGGCCGCACCCGTCAGGCCGCCAACGTGACGCTCATGGAAAAATAACTCGATACAATCGATCTGGCGCGCGCGCGTCTCTGGCGGCCGGCGGGCGGATGTACGGCGACTATAATACAAGTTCTACACACTGCCTGTCTTCAGCAGCTGTCTGCGTTTTAACGATTTTTTAAATTTTTTTCTCTTTTTCTTTTCGAGTTTCGTCCGACCGACGGCGACGAGTGACGACGAGCGAGTAAGTGACTAGACTAGCGCAGTAGACCGGCCGTCGTAGTTATATGCAGTATGTATGCACGCGGTCGGCGGGCATATAGTTTCGAAGTTTGTTCAAATCGAAAGTGTTGTAACTTGTAATAATAAAATTATACAGAAACCCATGCCTAATATATGATATTATCAGGGGCCATACACGATAAAAATATTGAACTAGTCGTTGTTTTTAAATTTTAAACCGGCGATAATCGATCATAATATTAAATTCGTACGTACGATTATCCGTCTGATTACAAGACTTTATATGCACCTGATTGCAAACACAAAGGTCGTACCTATACTTATGTGCATATTCTATATAATATGTTTTTCATATGTTTATATGAAATTCATCTGTACGGCTGTACCATAATTAATACTTCAACTTACTAATAAAATAATATTATTTGGACGAGTTTTTCTTTTCTTAAACATAATAATATAATACAGTCAAATATACAATATAGGCACAACAAATTATATTTGTGTACGCGTTTTTTCTACAGACTTAATTACTAATTTCAGTAATTTCACCCTGCGCAGTATGCGTTTACATTTGGGTAGACAACTCTAAATTTGTGACTAACCCTGTAAGTCTGTGACAACAACAACGCTATAAACAAATACTAAAAATTAAAGTATATACTAAGGAAAATTATTTTTAAAATGTGCCCTTTACTGGCCTTACTGCAATATTATAAGGGCAAAAACATTCAACAACATTTTATTCATGGATGTCGCATATATAGGCATTTCGGGTAGGTATCGGGACCCCTCTTCAATTTTCATCGCCGACAAGTTAACTGTCAACCTAGTTTAATTGATGTAATTAATCCTAGAAAAAAAGCGGGTGAGCCGTGGATGTCGCTCTACTGTACAGTAGGTTACAAGTGGGTTACTGTAATGAATGGAATTAAATTTGAATCCAATGATATTATATCATTGTATACGAAAAACGATTCTGAGCGGAAACGGATTATCTGTCTAGGATATATTATAGATTATTAAAAATTTCCAAATCTTAGATTTAAAAAGAAAATTTTTTATGAATTTTCTAGCTTAAAATAATTTGCGAATTTTCGTGATTTTTACGAATGTTGTTGAAATTAAAATTTGAATGCTTGTAACAAAAAATTGTGACTATGTATTTCTTTTATTTTTCAACTGCTATTGTAAAAATATTTTAGGAACCTTGTATTAAATTTGCCCAAAACCAATAGACATATTTAATTTTTCTTTGATTCAACTGAATTTTTTGATTTTATTTCAGATAGGTAAACGAATTTCCCCAAGCACCATATAATTATTACTTCCGTAAATATTTTTCGAATAGTTCAAACATTTTTGTAAAATCGATCCAAGATGTTTTCATTCTAAAAAAAAAAAAATGTATTAAAATAAAAATATATAATAATAAATCTTTATAATAAGAAAACAACACCTAATCCTAATCGCTATCGACATTGAATATGGTTTGGAAAAAAAAAGTACTAAGTACACACTTTCCAGAAATGGAGTATCTCAGGAAACATGCTATCTTTCCTACACAACTTCCTCCTTGACCGAAAAATTCAGCTAAAACTGGGAAACGTATTATCCAACCATCTAGACATCCGCACTAGCCCTGCTCCTAGCATTATCTATGTGGCAGGCGAGCCTTCTCTACAGATCCGTAGAAATAAAGAAATTTTAAAATATGTGACCAAAATAAAAACCTGGAACACCATATATGTCATCAGTCATCACAAATATTCACCTCCTCTCAAAGTGCCAGAACATCAAATGAACAAGGAAAAATCATGGATATTTACATAAAACTATGTAGTAATACAAATTGCCTTATCAACACAGACTTTTTTTATTCGCCAAATTCACATTAGTCACAATTTATTTGATCAAAAAGACTTGAGTGAGAAAATGAGATGAAAGATTTATGACGTATACTTACTATCAGATGTTGATTGCTATTCTTAAAATTGGAATACTGGTTCTGAGAGCTGATACATTTATTAAAATATGTTCTATTAGAATCTTTAAGGTGAATAAATGTTAGGTTTCTTTTAAAAATATTTCTGCTTTGAATTGAGTAAGTGCCTAGAATAATAATTGAACATATTATTTCGATAAACATACTTTAAGACTTTCTATTAAATGTAGTACATTGATTTTGAACTTTGAATTATTAAAATATTGCGTCTTATAAATTGTCTCGTTAGTAACGTTAGTTGAAAAGACATGACGTTATTTACATTTTTTTGAAGAACTCAAAATTGTTTTTAACTGTTAATAATTAAAGTATTTTGCCAGTTTAATTGTTGTAATAAATACATTTATTGATTGTAAATATTGTCTCTTTGATACTAAATTCATATAATAACTTTCAGCCAACTAATATAATAATATTCTAGTATAAAATAATTTGTGAATTTTCGTGATTTTTACGTATGTTGTCAAAATTCAAACTTTGAATGCTTGTAAAAAGAATTGTGACTATATGTATTTCTTTTATTTTTCAACTGGTATTGTAAAAATATGTTAGGAGCTTTGTATTAAATTTTCAAGCTTTTCTACCCAACAAATAAATTTTTATCGATATTAATTTAAAAAACTAATAATGATCGAAAATTTCATATGCCTATAAATAGTTCAACTTAAGTCGAAGTTTTATGAAAATTGCATGGTAAATAGAATATACTATATAAAGATTCGGTGGCCATTTGTTTTAAAGTTACTTACATCAAAAACCAAAAACGATTTTGTCGAAAACTGATTGTGTGTAAAAATTCCCGTGTTTTTCTTAATTTTTAGTTTGTTTTTCCTTATTATTAAGAAAAATATTGAGAATTTTTTACTTTTGACACCTCAAAGTACCAACTAGATTCACTTTCTGATCGAAAGGTAGGTACTGAAGTCGAAAATTGAAGCACTTTTTCTGCTCCAAAACGTGAATTTCTATCTAAGATAATTTGAACATTGCAGTAATTTTTACGCGTTTAGTCAAAATTTGAACTTTAAATGCTTATAAAAAAAATTGTGACTATGTATTTCTTTTATTTTTCAATTGCTATTGTAAAAATATATTATGAGCCTTGTATTAAATTTTGAAATCTTAGATATAAAAGGAAAATTTTTTATGAATTTCTAGCATAAAATAATTTGTGAATTTTCGCAATTTTTACATAATATAATGTCAAAATTCAAACTTTGAATGCTTATAAAAAAAAATGGTGACTATGTATTTCTTTTATTTTTCAACTGCTATTGTAAAAATATGTTAGGAGCCTTGTATTAAATTTTCAAATCTTAGAATTAAAAAAAAAACTTTTATGAATTTCTATCTAAGATAATTTGAACATAGCCGTAATTTTTACGTATTTAGTCAAAATGTTAACTTTAAATGCTTATAAAAAAAAATCATGCCATCGTATTTTTAATATTTTTTAACTGCTATTGTTACAAGTTGTTAGAAGATTTGTATTACATTTTCAAGCTTTTCTACCGAACAAATAATTTTTTATCGATATTTATAGAAAAAAAAACTAAAAAAGTTGAAAAATTAAAATGTCAGTAAACAGCTCAAAACAAATCTAAATATTTTGAAAATTTTATCAAATATATGAAATGCCTATATAAACATTCAGTGAAAAATTTCAAGTATCTGCCGTCATTTGTTTTAGAGTTACACCAAAATAAGGAAATCGTTAAAAGTGAAAATCCAATGTTGTAAAAATTTAAATTTCAAATGCTCATAAAAATTTAATTTGAATTTCCGGTGGACTTTTTATTTGTGGTAAAGATTGTAAAACTTGTAAGGAATCTTGCATTAAATTTTCAAATCTTAGATTTAAATAGAAAATTTTTTATGAATTTCCAGCTTAAAATAATTTGTGAATTTTCGTGGTTTTTACGTATTTTGTCAAAATTCAAACTTTGAAAGCTTATAAAAAAAAATTGTGACTATGAATTTCTTTTATTTTTCAACTGTTATTGTAACAATATGTTAAGAGCCTAATATTAAATTTTCAAGCTTTTCTGCCTAACAAATAAATTTTTATCGATATTAATTTTAAAAAAAACTAATAATTATCGAAAATTTCAAATGCTTATGAATAGTTCAACTTAGTCGACATTTTTTGAAAATTGCATGGTGGATAGAATATACTTATATAAATATTCAGTGAAAATTTAATGTATCTATAGTCATAAGTGCTTCGATTTTTGACTTCAGTACCTCGTTCGATCAGAAAGTGAATCTAGTTGGTACTTTGGGGAGTCAAAAGTAACAAATTCTCAATATTTTCTAAATTATCGGGATAAACAAACTAAAAATTAAGGAAAAAACGGGAATTTTTACGCACAATCAGTTTTCGACAAAATCAATTTTGGTTTTTGATGCAACTATATAACAAATGACCATAGATACATGAAATTTTCACCGAATGTTTATACCTATACAGTAGATGCCGTTTATAAGACTCACTTTGGGACCAGCATCAAGTGAGTTTTACCTAACCGAATGTATCTTATAGGAGAAGTGGAAAACAAATGAATGACGTATTTATAAATTTTATTTTACTACATATTTTGCTTTAATTTTAATACTTTAACACAAAATTCGACAAAATCAATTCTGGTTTTTGATGCTATAATATATAGGTTCATATATTTATATAACTATAAAACAAATTACCATAGATACATGAAATTTTCACCGAATGTTTATATATAAGTATATTCTATCCACCATCATGCAATTTTCAAAAATGTTCGACTTAAGTTGAGCTATTCATAGGCATATGCAATTTTCGATCATTATTATTTTTTTTAAAATTAATATCAATAAAAAATTATTTGTTGAGTAGAAAAGCTTGAAAATTTAGTACAAGGTTCCTAACATATTGTTACAATAGCAGTTGAAAAATAAAATAAATTCATTGTCACAATTTTTTTTACAAGCATTCAAAGTTTGAATTTTGACAACATACGTAAAAATCACGAAAATTCGCAAATTATTTTAAGCTAGAAATTCATAAAAAATGTTCTTTTTAAATCTAAGATTTGAAAATGTTTAATAACCTATAATATATCCTAGACAGATAAACCGTCTTCGCTCAGAATCGTTTTTCGTATACAATGATATTATAATATCATTGGATTCAAATTTAATTCTATTCATTACAGTAACCCCGGCCACTTGTAACCTACTGTACAGCAGAGCGACATCCACGACTTACCCGCTTTTTTTTATATGATCCTGTAGTCCGGATAATATATAGGCCTATGTAACCAAACAGTTCCCATCCGTTCCTGGTTTTTGAACAGGAAAAAAAAGGCCTATGTAACAATTAGGATAATATATTATATGTATATTGTACATAGAATATAGGTGTGGGCAGAAGATTGTAATACTATAACATACAATAAATAATATTATTTTATTGGTAAGCATGCAGAGTGTCGCAGGCTGCAGAACGTAAATATCTCATTTACTAAGTTACTCGTAAAACTATGAAATAAATATAGGTACGTAACCAAATATTAATAACATATTAATTGATTATATTTACAGAATATTTACACAATGGTCGTGGCTTTTGAAAACAAAATTATAGATAGAATCGATTGAGGGCCGCGCCACACTAGAGCGGTTTTGACGCGCGGTTTCGACGCGCGAACACCGCGCGTCAAAAACGCGAGATGAAAACGCATACCATGTAATGGAGTGCGTCAGACTAGCGCGGTTTCACCGCGTGACACCGCTGTATGCCACGGTTTTGCGTTTTCACCGCGCGTCAAAACTACTCTAGTGTGGCACGGCCCTAAAATGCTAACTATTTAAAAAATTAAAATAAATAAAATAATTTACGATTTGCTAAACAAAACAAAACATAGATATTTCAATACATATACCATAATAGTCATACAATAGGATGTTTTTAATGCATACAATTTTGTGGTCGTTTATATAATAAAAAGAACACGTCATGTACCTAACGAGTAACCGGCAACGACTACCATAATACGATATATTATGTGTTTATAACATTAATGCGACGCATTGAATTGTATTATTGTCAATTATTATTAGATATTGTTGAGCACTTTGATTAAAGGTGTCGTACTAACCTACGTATATTAAATGTACTATATTATATACACCAGCCTGCTACTTTAAACAATAAAACAAATAATTTAGAAAACATTGAAAAACAAAACCAATACCATATAAATCGATTTATTCTGATGAACCGTTCAAAATATACATCCCCCACACTCACACACACACAACACACAACATATTATATATTTATGATATATTATATATATATATATATTATTATATACGCAGCGAGTAGCTGAATCCAGTATTAACATGAAGGCGTAATACGTTTTATTGCGTATTTATATAATAAATATTGAACTATTGTTGAATTCTATACACCTACAAGACTACAAGAGTGCTTAGATAAAATAATACTTATAGTTAAAGATACGCAAAGTTGCACTCTTTGTCTTTGTAAGTAATTACTTTCTGATCAGATATTTGTATTTGATATTATATGTTGCCGACAAAAAAAAAGTTGTTATTTTTAAAACTGTTGTAACTTATATAATTATTATTTAAAGTATAATTTTAGAGGGTAGGAAAGTTATATTCTTGGATAAGTATGT
The DNA here is from genome assembly GCF_037042655.1 of Diuraphis noxia. Lineage (NCBI taxonomy): Eukaryota > Metazoa > Arthropoda > Insecta > Hemiptera > Aphididae > Diuraphis > Diuraphis noxia. The sequence goes on from NW_028301714.1 coordinate 72,644,685, forward strand.
ATTTTGCGTATGTATTGGTACTCATTTTACGGCTGTTAACTAAAATTTGTAAATTTATTTTTATCAGTATACATATGATAGGTACAATAATAAATAATACATATATATATATATTATGTGTAACGGTGTAACTTACTATGTAAGCGCAAATTGGAGAGAGTTTGAGCATGCACCGTGACCGCAATAGTTTTGATATTTGGACCCTCATAATAATGTATGTCGTTACTCGTTTGATGTATGTATAGTCAATTGGTTTTTATTTTGTATTAATTATTATATTAAATTCGATTTCTAAGCCATTATTAAGTATGTCATGTGTGTGATTGCTGAATGAAGAGGTGGGGGAAGTGAAGTTACTCATCATGTAATCCTTGACCACTATATAAAAATGGCTTCAGTACCGCCAGATTTGCATTGAAATTTTGCCTTGTCAATATTATAATAGGTATTTGTAGATTATAGCATGTAGATATTATTACAAAAGGTTTTTTATAGATATATGTATTCCGACACATTTCTCCAGTGGATTCTCGTCCCACATAATAATGTATCGATTTTATTTAACACTTTAAATATATTTGCGATGGCATTAAGAATTTTTGGTTCACAGCACAAGTTGTTTTTTTTATGGTACATATAATACACAGTCAATACGTATAAAATACATCCTATATACCGGTAAACACTTATTGGAGTTTAATCCCGCTTATAAGGTATTATGAATTATGATAACTACATGCAATGTTTTTGGAAAAATTGATTAACAACGCCTTATGCAAAATGCGTCCCATAATTGAAAAATAAAATATTTGTTCCAAAATAGAATATATGACAATATTTAAATAATTAAATATAATATATCCTAGACTGACAAATCATATCCGTTCAGAATCGTTTTTCGTATACAATGATACCTATCAATTATCATTGCATTCAAATCTAACCTACACTAGTCAGAGGTCCACCCCACCAGCTAATGTACAGCAGAGCGACATCCACTTACCCGCTTTTTTTAAATATATATATAGCACATTTAAAATGTTCAAAAAAAAGGAGGGGGCTAATATAACGTATGTTACATCATTACTTGTATTTTATTAACATCATAATAATATGCACAATAGACATATTTTGCGCCGACTATTATATATTAAGCCCCTCTGGTTTAGAATGTTTAGATACCACTTATATATTTTATTACTGTAAGGCTCCGACCAATATATACCAAGATACCTATGTAAGAGAAAGACAGTTCTCCGAGGTTACCATCACACGCACCGACGCACCTGAACTCCGTTACTCCGTACAATCCCACATTTTTGGTAACTTTGTTCGTAAATCGTAAGTATAATAATAATTTAGATCAATCGTTATTTATTTGTAATATTAAGGTCCTAATGCAATTCTTGCTCCTGAGCTACGGTGAAAATATATTAAAAAAAGAACAAATTTCTTTCCTGAATATCTTATATTTAATGGGTCATTCATGACCCCGTTACAACGACTTTGGACAGGCACGGGCCGATGTGAGTTCTTCGAAGAAGTACTCGTCGGCGAGACCTTGGACTAGTTCGCAGGAATATTCGATCGCCTTGGTAGCGGTGCAGAGTGAGCTGGCAGTGTCCGTGATGACATTTATGGTGATTTTTTTTTCATTTGGAAGTTGTTCAGAGGAGGGGGGAGAGCTGGATTGCTTCCTCTTATTGTGCTGGACGTTTTTGGTCGGGTCGTTTTCCATGTCCAATTCTTACCATATCTCGGGAACGGTAGATGACTGCAGCGCTTCCTATCCTGAAAAAAACGGGGTCGCGGTGGCCAGGGGAGAGAAAAAAATAAGTTTTTTTTTTGGGAGGGGGTCGGTTTTTTTTCAGTTGGGGGGACCTCGTCAGGGAGGTGGCTCTGGGCTTTATGCCTGAGTCCTGAGGTCGAGGGACCTTTGTAGCCGGAGTTGTGGGAATGTTTTGAAAACGGGGTGAGGAGAAAACTTTCTTGTGGGGTTCGGGTCACTGCCCCAGCCACGTGGCTGTTTTCCGCAGTGCTGTCGGTGCGCTGTTTACCGCTCACCGGCGTTTTCAAAATTTTCAATTTTTTCGCGGTCGACTCAGGTATTCCGTTCGACGCGATGGCAGTGAAGGAATCCGGGGACCGACATGACCTGACCGTGGTAATAGCGGAATCCGGGCGGCCGTGTTATTATGCATGGTAGATTTTAACACACTCACCCTTTTCGGAATTTTTTCCTGTTTGGATTACCAGCCCGCTGAATGTACCTGAGTATGCGCAAGGTTGGTGCAGGTCGTGCAAACGGGCGGCTGGCCGCGAGTGGCTTCGGTCGCCTATACGCACTGGGTAATCGCACTTTTTTCGCACGCGATACCTACCTGTTTCGTTTAGCGCGAGGCAGCCGGAGCTTTTGAGGTATCGATCACGAATATCGGACGAAATTTTTCGGGTGGCGGATTTCGGCACACTCGGAGCGCGATTTCTCAGCCGCTGCTGGTCAGAACTCGGCGCGCGATGTCTATGAATTACGGTGGGGTCGAGAAGAGTCGATGGGTACCTGAATCGTTCGGATCGGTTCTGAGTTTTGTGTAAAAACAAAAAACTCGTCGGGAACGATGCGGAGGTACATGTTGACGCCGTTGACGGTTTGGTGTTCGGCACCGGAAACTTAATAACCTACCTAACCTTAAATCGGCTTATTTAAGTGGTTTTATAGGTGCTCTAGAATATAATGATTTGATGTTTGATATATAATAAATAAAAAATTATTGAATACTAATTGGAATAAAATATTCCAGAGATGAGCCTTTAAATAGTTTCAATATCTTGACCAATAAATAAAAGATAATTCAATATCCCAAAAAAATATGCTATTATTTAAGATGGAATAATGGAATTATAATTGAATTTAATTATATTCATAAACATAACAGTAACTTAAATATTAATCAGCTGAAAGTTTGTTAATATATGAATTTAGTACCATAGAAACAATATGTAAACAACAGTTAATATAAAATATATTTGTGTTGATATTAATCCTTTTTTTTCCGACAGTAATAATTATTGAATTGAACAAAATATGCAATGTCTTTTGGCAAAATAATTTATTTAAAACAATCGGACAATCGAGAATATGGTATACAAAATCTAAGACAATAGTCAATAAGTCATACAAATTTAATAGAAAGTCCTAAGTTAATCAAAAAATATGTATAATATTTTTATCTTCAAACTGTAATCCTTAATTTTTTGGATTGGACTAAAAAAAAATTGATTGCGGTTTGTATAATAATTTTGTTTAGTATAGGTACACCAAAAGAAACATTCCTATGTCTTTAATATACATTAAAAATTGTAAATATTTGTAAAGATATTGTTATATTTTAGGCGTAAATGGAACTTTTTCGGGTGGAAAAACGCTAAGAGAATTTGGTTCCCAATTAGATAAGTTAATTTCCGAATTTAACACTCTAAATAGCATTCTAAGCCAAGCAGATCAGACAAACACAAATTGGCGACATAGCGATTATGGATATTTAAACGACCTCAAAAACTCTATGACCTTGGAAAAGTTTGGGGATATAAGGTTTATAACGCACAGCGATGGACCAATTCACTAAGATGGATATTTTTTAACCACAGCTGCAGGTATACCATTGTGGTGATAATCCATTTATTACAATGTTATATTACGATATAAATGTTCGGTAATTTCTGAGGCCCTGAGTGTAAAAAATAATAGATAATTATACTTTTTAAAACAAATCTCTTAATAAAATGTTCAAAATATTCCAATAACTTTTTAATTATATTTACAAACATTTGAAATTTTTCGTTTTTTATTACATAAATGTCAATAAAATTTTATTCATTGCGTCAAAATCTTGAAAATTTAATACCACGTTCCTCATAAGTTGATATATAATAGAAGTTGGAAAATATTAAAAATACATAGATGCTTTTTTTTTATAACCGTTTAAGGTTCAAATTTTGTCAAAATATATAATGCAGGCAATATAGCTATTTAAAGTTTTGACGAACGGAGTAGTAATAACCTACGATTTGTCCTATACTACAAACTTACATTAAATAATAAATCAAAAATAACGACGTTTGGTTGTCATGATATGTCGTACTCGATGCACTAAACTAGATTTTAATCAGTATAGGTACCTACTCGTAATTCACCAAAAAATAGTATTGGATTACCGCGACTACCATATGAATGTGATATACAGATATTAGTTTATTGCTTATATAATATTATAATATATTATGTTACATTAATTGTAGATTCTGAACGAAGTGATGAATGTATTGATTTTACATTGATGTGTTTTTTTTTTTTTTATTTGTTTTTGTGTCTGTATAGAGCATAACTAGTCGAAATAATGCTTCAATTTCATACTTTGAGGATGGTTTCCGATGGAAAAGTCCATAACCTGGTGCATTTTAGAGGTCAAAAGTAAACATTATCCAAAAGTTTTCAAAAAAATCAAGAAAAACAAAAAAAAATGACAGAAAAACGGGAATTTGTACGTAAAACCTGCAGTTTACGACCAAATCGATTTTTTTATATGGTTGAAATTCAAAAACTAATAACTTACATACTTGAAATATTCACAAAATGTTTATGATAGTGTTATATATGAACAGTTTAATTTTCAAAATTTTTGAGTTTTTTATAGACCACTGAAATTTTCGATTTTTATGAGAATTTTTTTTGAAGTGTTGGTAAAAAAATTTTGGATGACCAAAAAAACTTGAAAATGTAATACAAGGTTCCTTTGAGTTGTTCTTATTGTAGCTAAAAAAAATTAAAAATCATTAGTCACAATTTTTTTTTATAAGCGTTTATAGTTCAAATTTTTACGAAATCTGTCAAAAACGCGAAAATTTGCAAGTAATTTTGTAAGTTGAAAAATCATAAAATTTTTTTGTTTATAACTAAGGGTTAAAAATACAACACTAAGTTTTCCATAAGTTTTCCTTAAAGTAGCTATAGAGAAAACTCGAAGCATCATTATAGAAAAAATTTTAAGTGCGTTTTGAATTTTAAATTTTTACGAAATAGTGTAACGATAACGACTTATCCTCATACGATTTTAAATATTTGTTATTATTCAAAAAGTTTTACCAGTTATTTAGATTGACATTTTCTTTACATGATTTAATTTTCAAAATATTTTGATATTTTTGAGACATTTATAGACAACTGAAATTTTCAATTTTTCTGAAAATTTTATTTTGAAGTGACGATAAAATTTTTTTGGCCCTATCAAAATACTTGAAAATTTAATACAAAGTTCCTCATAAGTTATTCTTATAGTGATTAAAAAATTATAAGAATACATAGGCACATTTTTTTTATAATCGTTTATATTTCAAATTTTTACGAAATCTGTTGGAAATGTGAAAATTTGCAAGTAATTTTTAAGTTGAAAAAACATAAAAATTTTTTTGTATTTATAACTAAGGATTAAAAATACAACACTAAGTATTCCATAAGTTTTCCTTCAAGTATCTATAGAGAAAATTGGAATCATCATTATAGGAAAAATGTTAAGTGCGTTTGAATTTTAAATTTTTACGAAAATAGCATAACGATAACGATTTATCCAGAAACGATTTTAAATATTTGTTATTATTCAAAAAGTATAAGTTGTAGATATTTGAAAATTTTTCCAGTTATTTAGATTGGCATTTTCTTTACATGATTTACATACACTTTTTTTTAGATATTTATAGACAACTGAAATTTTAAATTTTTCTGGAAACATTTTTTTGAAGTGTCGATAAAATTTTTTTGGCCCAATCAAAATACTTGAAAATTTAATACAAAGTTCCTTTATAAGTTATTCTTATAGTGATTAGAAAATCACCAACTAACCTAACCTAACCTTTTTTTTTGTAGGTCGTTTTGTCAAACAAATATTAAAAAATATGTCTATCTACCTCATAGGCGAATCTAGGAATTCATAGCAGGGTGTGCCTTCACCTCAAAAAGACCCTCTGAAGTTCAAAATACCTCTCAGTTATCACACGTTTAGAATATGTTTCCCATTTGAAATAACATTAGGTATCTAATAATATTAAATAATATTATTAAGATTAATTTTTATTACCTAGTTTATATGCTATTTTTCATGCTGTAAAATACACATGTAATGTTTCAATTTAATAAACCATCACTATTGCAAAGTTCAATATATGTTACTCAATTATTATTTTTGGACATACAACTAACAATCAAATTGTTAATCAATTATGTTTAAAATTCTTGGAAGTTTAATATAACATCTTATTTTTATTATTATTAATAACAAAGAATTGTATGAAATATATAATATAACTGGTATCTAGTAATAGGTGACATGATATTATACTTAATACTTCTATGTTAAATGTTAATACGAAATACAAAATAAAGTATTTTTCATTTTGTCAATAACTATAAAAATGATAATTACTGGTAAAATTAAATTACATAAAACAAAACTATGATTATGGCTATAAATTACGACTATAGCCGTGCTATAAATAAACAGGCATGTTTTTTTCTTTTCTTGAAAATATTGCTGATCATTTATCAACTATTTTTATCACTATAATATTTATTGGCAATATTTGTACCCATAAAAATGTATTAAAATTAAAAACAAATTGTTTAATGTTTAGACTCATTACTCAATACCATTGTAACTGAAATGAGTATAATGGGCTCTTCACAGGTTTTTAAGAGTCGCAGGGTGTGCACTGGCACACCAGGCACACCCTGTAGATTCGCCTATGATCTACCTTTATTCATTAAATTATGTCAAAATGTACTATTTAATGGAAATACGTACGTTATGGTGAAATATAACCAAAACTTACTATTTTCATCGAATTTTCACAAAACGAACTAAGAGGTGGAAATAGTACATTTAGGCACGATTCACTTTATAAAATGATCTTTAAATTTACCAAGTTTGAAATTGAAATATAAACACATATCATAAGTAAGTTCAGTTTTTTTTAAATGTATTTTTTGAATACTTTAAATTTTTACTATTACTTTCTGATAAGCTACTATAGAAAATCCATGTTTCTGGAAAAAGCAAAAAATGGAAATAGTACGTTTTGCATTGTCACCCCTCACTTAACCTACCCTAGTCAGAGGTCTACCCCACCCCCTAATGTACAGCAGAGCGACATCCACTTACCTGCTTTTTATCAATAATTTTAAATGTCAAATTGAATAAAATAAAAGATTCAAATAGGTTATACATAATAATTCCTATGTTATTAATTAAATACTAAATTATTACCTACTTATAAACTTATAGAACACACGATTTTATTTACCTAGATGGGGGATTTTGAACTATAGAAGCATAAATTGCATTGCGGCCTTCATCCATCACGCTGATCCTTTGAAAATGGCTGTACGTAGAGCTAGTCACTCTAGGAAATGGTACAACGAATCGGGTGCGAGTTTCCTTGTCAACGATGGAGATCGGAATAAAACGTAACGATCTGTTTTCTTCAGCTAAGGAGCTCAGCATTGAGCAACCAATTGGAAAACTGGTTAGGTGCCGCTGAACTCACTCACGGGCCCGCCAAAGCCATAATAGTTCCGTACGTAGTCTCTGAATAGTACATTCGATAGTGTGTTATATTTTTTAATCATCAACAATTATAATGAATTTCTATTTTACAGGCATACCGGATATCAGTATTGTGGTGCTTGTGCAGCATTTGCTTATCGCCAAATAAGTCCATTTGTCGTGTAAGTTACAATGATTACAAAACTTTTCATAAGTAACTCTAGTTATATTTAGGCAACGTATTTTTATACTTGGACCCTTATTTTACCAATCCTAAGGATGTCTTATTTCACGGCTACCATGTATATCTACAGGGCGTTCACCTATCTGCAACCTGGGGACGCACACGATGGCCTCCCGTAGGCTGGTTGCAAATTCTTATCGTATGACAGATGAAAGTTACACCGTTGTTTGATTGTTTCTTTTTACAAGGTGTGTTTTTCAGTTGTCACTTGTCTGTAATCGCCTCGCCAGTGCCCGTAAAAAAGAGTGGCGGGGCGATAACAAACAAGTACCAAAACTTTTATTGTGATGTGATTGAAGAATATTGCCCAAAACCAATAGGCATGTTTAATTTTTCTTTGATTTAACTGGATTTATTGATTTTATTTCTGATAGGTATATAAATTTTCCAAGGAACCATATTATTATAATAACTTCCGTTAATATTTTACGAATAGTTCGCACATTTTTGTAAATTCGATCCAAGATGTTTTCATTATAAAAAGAAATTTTATTATAATAATAATATTTAATAATAATACTTTATGACTTTATACTATTATAAGTTTTGACCAAATTCGCATAAGTCACAATTTATTTGATCAAAAAGGCTTTAAACATATGTTTAATACATATTATTATGTTTACTCTCTCTTACAAGAGTTGTACTTTCCCTGTCACACAGAAGATGTGTGCGAGTGAGAACCATCGTTTCTCTCTCGGTTATGTTGGCCTAAACAGTGTATGTAGCCTATTATTGATTTAAATTAAAAATGTTATTGGGATGATACATTTTTCTCAAACCATTTAAGAAAAAAGGTTATTGTTATGTATGGTAAAATATTATGAAAAAGCAATGTTGGATTTCTCTAAAACTCATTATTCTTAATATTTCAATAGTGACATCATTCTTTTTATAATCATATTCTAGATTTTCTTTTTTTTAAACATTATTTTAGGTACTTTAATTCCTGACTCATGACTTTTTTAAATTCCATAATCATTATTCTTAATTACTCTTTAATTTCTCTAAAAGCCATTGTACATTTGTACCTATCTAAGATTTCAAATTTTAAATTAGCTTTTTTATGTCAATTCAATGTGTATTCTTTGTTTATTTAATCTTTATTTAGCCCATTGATTTAAATTAAAACTGTTATAGGATATGATCCATTTTCTTCAAACCGTTTAAGAAAAAAGTTTGTAGTTATGTATGGTAAATTATTATGCAAAAGCAATGTTTAATTTCTCCTAGACATTGTTCCAAAGATTTCAAAAGTGACATATTTTTTTTTATTAAATCATATTCTCTTTATTGATATTGTAATGATAAGTGCCACATATTTCATCATCTAAATATCTAGATTCACTAATGTATTTAACAATATTTTACTTTAATTCCTGATTCATGACTCATAATTAATAATTTCATAGAATTCAAAAATTTAATTATTAAATATGTGTATTTGCATGTATGGTTTTTAGTTGGTTTGAGTTAATAAAATTATTGAAATTATAACTTTTCGACTTTAAAACTTTAATGCATATTAATGTATTAGTTTCTATATTATGTCACACATGGTTAATTTTGATGTAAACACAACTAATACCGATTCCGAAATATTACCACTTTCCTATAAACGGAAAAGTTAAAGGTGTGCTGGAGGGTTACTCGTATATCTTCTCTATAAACGAGAATTAGTATATGTTAAAGAGTAAACGTTATTAAGTAGATATATTACAACTGTTAACATGAATTAAATCTAAATTCCAAACGATATACCTCATGTTTTGGAAGAAAATATAATATTTTTCAAAGAAAACCATACAAATTTTTAAAGACTTGCAGTTATATATTTTACAAGGTTATTTACACCAAATCAACTATTTTTAACCAATTTGAGCATATGAATACTTTAACATAATTTTTAAAAACATTAATCTCATTTAATAATGTAATAAATATAGCGAAATAGTAAATATAGGTACAAATAATTTATTATTCAATTGAACTCGCTTTGAGCCTCTAGTACAAACAATGTTCTCTAAGTTTAAATTTTGAAGCATATTTTTATTAGGCATATACCTATTAAACTGATGGTTTTTATCCATGATGGTTATATCATTGGTATTAAAATGATGGCTTTCACAAACTACATTTCTTTAGATAGGTACCTATTTTAGATTCAGACTAGATAATATGTATCTTACTATCGTAATATCGTATACATATATATACATTGTATACATTTAATATTATAAATGTAGATTGTTTTATAAAAAAAAGAATAATCTTTTGAAAATAATGAATTTGCTTTTAACTTTAGTTTACCATGCATACCTTGATTTCTCGCTAATTTTAATACATTAAAATTTACTAAATATTACAACAATTATTTGTCGGTACTTTTCTGTTATCCCTACTACCGTTCGATGCCGCGACTACCGTTTGACGTTTAATTGATCATTTTGATTACTTTTTGTTTTATATTACAATAACTTTCCACTGCTGCGATAATTTTAGAATTTGTAATTTGACGTTTTGTGATAATTTTTATGATTTTATGTTTTATACACGATTTAAGTTAGTACTATCTTAAATCGTGGTTTTATAGTATAACTCTACACTGCGACATGCTGTGATAATTTATGTGATTGCTAATAATAAACGTTATACTAATATACATTATTACATAAATGGCAATTCATGATGTGTATTATGTATTAAAATACGGAACCATCTGGATAGTACTTGTAACGTCACAGAATTTCAGGCCTTATTATTATTATTAAACCACTGGGTATACCCAATACCTACGATATCAGCATACCTGTCGACCAGTGACCGTCCCATTAATATAATAGCGCGCCCGCGATTACCACTATGTTATGCAATAACTGATCCCCGACCTCCCCGCCTGCAACAGTGTTCACCGTAACATGTCGTCATCGGCTGCCGTCGGCGCCTCTGTCGCGTCCGTCGGTGCGATCGCCGCAGTGCAATTATTTTAATTACCTATATTATTGTAAAATCCCGCAATACGCCTACCCTGACCTTCCCTACTACGACATCAATTGCGACAACAACGGCCAGCGACCGGACACCGTTCGCCACTTCGCCAGCCATCTTCAGTTCTTCACTTTTTAAACCAACGTATTCCCGTCAAGACGTAACGAACACCACCGGCCTACTCATTCTGCGGTCCAATCAACCTCGTGGTCAATAGTCAACTTATAGTTTTTTGTATTGTCATCCATACTCGTAATGTACGAAATGATGGGCTAAGCGACGACGTCGGGCGAAGCCTCCGTTTTCCCAATGACCGACGCCGATGGGCCATGTCGACCACGTGTCTTGGGGGTCGACGGCCAACTGGCCAGCCTATCTCAGCCGTCGGTCATCCACACTTTCGTCATCCAGCCACAACTCAAGTCATCATCATTTGTGTAATGTACAAAACTATTTCCCCCAACATTCCCCCCTTTTCATTTTGATTATGTATCACAACTTTTTCTTTTCTTTTTTCATTTTGATTATGTATCACTACAACGTATTTCTATTTATGCTCCATTTTTCCTCATAGGTGCCCCGGTAACCGTCATGCGGAGCCGTGGGTATTTTCCTTTAACACATGTAATCGTATAATGTGTCATACCGACATATGATGATTATTCCGTGCCGGTAACCGCTTGTCGGAGCCGTAGCATTATATTATAAACTTTTCCCTGTATTTTGTGCATTTTGCCATGTGCATTATATTATATACTTTTCCCTGTATTTTGTGCATTTTGCCATGTGCATTACATAGGCGCCAGGTTTTGTAAATGCCAATGGGGGCCGAATTTGCTACATATTAGCCTTAACTTTTGCTCTTCAAAATAATTTAAATATGTGGTTAAAGAGTAGAGACGCGGGAAGTGGACTACTTATATCTATATTTTTAATTGTATCCTCTTAAATTTTAAATCAGGGGAACACTCAAAATTTTTCATTAATAACGGTTCCCCTCAAATTTTTAGCCACTTAAAGTCCTAGTTTAAACTAATTCAAATATGTAAAATATGATAAAATAAATACTACCTGTAGTATAACACAAAATAAATTAAAAATATTTATTTACTTTAATTTATTTAACATTTACAATGTTCTCGAATCTCGGATATATTATTCTGTAAACATGATTTGGGAAATTCAAATCTCAATATTTTCAATGGGGGCTGAGCCCTGACTCCATCTTTTCAATGGGGGGCTGCGGCCCCCGAGCCCCCATGTAGTCGGCGCCTATGGTGCATTATATTATATACTTTTCCCTGTATTTTGTGCATTTTGCCATGTGCATTATATTATATACTTTTCCCTGTATTTTGTGCATTTTGCCATGTGCATTATATTATATATTATTTATTACAACCATGTAAAATATATCCCCATAGTTATCCTAAGACTTTACGCTTATTATTTTATTAATATAAATTTTTTTGTTTGTTTTCCCCCTTCTAAATAAATCTTTGGCGTTCATTCGCCACTGCGTGTATCAAAGCCTGTGAGTTCCACCGACTTGACCCTCGGGTCTCACAGGTCACGAGGAATGTGTTCCCCTTTGCTCGTGGGTGGTTTTTGTGACTTAAAAACATCATGAAATCTCACATACTATAGTAGTCGAAATAACAGAATTGAGAGTCGCGGTAGTAGGGATAACAGAAAAGTACCTATTTGTCTTTATATCAGTGAATGTTGATCCTTACATCTAAAAACTGTACACATTTCAAATATCCTTACATTCATTAACCTTACCTGACAGATACGGAAAATGCTTCTAAATACGTTACAAAATCAAGAACAAAAATGGAAATAAAAAAGTTTTCGATCTCAGTCTAAAACCTAACCCTATTCACCACTCAGAATATATTACAATAATTATTTTCTGATGAAATTGACATATTTAAAACACTTGATAATTATGTTTGATGTCATAATTGGGACTTTGGTGTTGTTATAATTATATTAAAAACTCGTATTATAATATTTATCATAATCTAAAATTTTATTTTGCATATTATACAATTTGAGTCAAAATTCAATATTTGTGGAAATACATAGCTTGTTTAGCTATAAAATAATATATTAAGTATATTTAAATAATATTTTTTAAATTCTAAAAAACAACGTTGATATTATTATTGTATTATTATATATGAAACGTTTAAAACGTTATAAAAATAATTAAAGCCCAAAACCCAAGCCAAAAAATAATACTAAAATATTATTAAAACAATATTTTAATGGCGTTATAATCAAATTGTAGTGATAAAAAAATATTAGTCATTACAAATGTTGTTATGTTATACTTATAATCTTTCTGTCTGGGATATATCGCATGGATAAGGATTCTCTCCCGTGTGTGTTCTCTGGTGTGCGGTAAAATCGCCTACTAGATTGAACGACTTGTCGCATATTATATGATATATCGCATGGGTAAAGCTTCTCTACCATGTGTGTCCGCCGGTGACTCATCATATTATAATTCCTACTGAACGACTTTTCGCATATATCGCATGGGTAAGGCTTCTCTCCCGTGTGTGGTCAAATTACCTACTTGATTGAACGACTTGCTGCATATATCGCATGGGTAAGGCTTCTCTCCCGTGTGTGTTCTCTGGTGTGTGGTCAAATGACTTACTTGATTGAACAACTTGCTGCATATATCACACTGGTAAGGTTTCTCTCCCGTGTGTGTCCGCCGGTGCTTCATCAAACTACCACTTTCACTGAACGCCTTTTCGCATATATCGCATGGGTAAGGCTTCTCTCCCGTGTGTGACCGCCGGTGCTTCATCAAACTACCACTTTCACTGAACGACTTTTCGCATATATCGCATGGGTAAGGCTTCTCTTCCGTGTGTGTCTGCCGGTGAATCATTAAGTGATTATTTGTAACAAACGACTTGTACCTACTAACCTCTCATTTAAATCTCCATCATAGTTGCTCTTTCGCCAATTTGTGTTTGTATTGTTGTGTTTGCCTGTATCTGCTTGGCTTAGAATTTTGGATTAGAAATTTGTTATTTTGAGTGTTAAATTTGGAAATAAATTTATGTAATTGGTCCCTAAATTCTTTTAACATTTTTTCATCCGAAAAAATTCCATTTACGCCTAAAATATAACAATATCTTTACAAATATTTACAATTTTTATGTATGTTAAGGTGTTAAGGACATTAACATATTTCTTATGGTGATGTAGGTACTATTAACAAAATAATAAATAAATATATAAATATTTACCTTTAATACACGGGCTAATATTATACTGATCATAATGATAATTTAATTGTTTTATTCGCCAATCAGGATTTCTTGACGTACTCGTATTACTGCAAAAGCGCAATTTCTAAAAACAAAATTTAAGGATAACTGTTTAAAGACAAAAATATTAGACATATTGTTTGATTAACTTTAGGACTTTCTATTACATTTGTATGATTTATTGTCCTTGTAGATTGTGTATACCATATTATCGATTGCCTAATTGCTTTAATTAAATTTATTTTATGTTTGTTCGCCAATAATAAAGACATATTGATTTATGTGAACTTTGATCAATTTAATTGTAAAACTTAGAATTATTTTACTAATTGATAAATTTGTACTGTCGGTAAAATATATGATTAATATGAACGAATATATTATTTAATATTGACTGTTTACAATAATGTTTACATATTGTTTCTATGGTAATATTTATTTTATCTATATATATAAAAATTAGTGTACATTTTGAAGTAATTTTATAACTCAAGATCCACCGAACCGATTTGGATAAAAATATCAGGGAATATTAAGATTGATATGTAGATAGTTTCTGTGAAGTTTGAAAGCTGTGCGATAATTGGTCCCGGAGTTATGGCCTCTTAAGTGCACCCCTGGTGACACGGCCAAAATTGATTTTGGAAATGTTTGGTTGCTGTGGGTTTTTTTATGTTGTTTATTTAGGATAAACTGCCATTATGATTATTTATTTGTTTGTTTGTGAAAGAATGAGAGTGAAAATTTTTGATTAAATATATCGTACAGCTAATATATATATAAAACATATTATACATTTTTAAAAATGGGCCACGCCCAAGCCGACAGAACATAGGCCGACGATCACGTAATTATGTCGCCGTACAGTCTCATAGGAGATCTGAAAGAGAAGAGGCACTATCACAACGAATTGTTGTTCAACAAGTAAGAAACGCACGTCGAACTTCATCTGCAGGTCCGTCAACATATCAGCATCAAGACGAACGTCACGAATTTCGCGTCGTGCACAAGGAATGGAATTTGCTGCATTTCATTACGACAGTGAAATGGATTACAGTGAACATGGTCTTATTGGTGGTGTCCCGGTCGTTGTCGCATAGAACGCGACGTCTCCATCGACGTCCGCGAGATCGCGACCGACAACCGGTCTGACAGCCACCGGTGTCACGAGCCGCCGGCCCGGCCAGCAACGGCGGACGAAGGCGGCAGCTTTTAAGTAAGGTAAGTGCTAATTTTAATAAAAAATATTTTTACGCAAATTAAAGTAAATTAGCACATATCGGGTTAAAAGAACCTACAATAGGTGTCCTGATCATACCGGTTCCTAAATAGTTTTATTCAAATTATTTTTTTTTATTTTAAATAAAATATTAAGGGCTTGTCCAATCTAAGGTGGTAAGTTTTAGCGAAATTTGCATAATTTAGCGTAATTCCTTCAGAGCTAAACTTGGTTTAGGCTATTTATAGATTGGAAAGTACAGTTCAGCCAGCGATATCCCGATCGAAGTTAATCTCATATCTAACGTATTTTAATTAGGTAGATAATAGAAATTATAATTTAATAGTCATAATGGACAGTAAATGCATTAATGAGTTAAATATTGTCGAGCTAACCGGAAATTATTGAAGCGTGGCATTGAGACCGGGAGGTCCAAGGTAGATAAACTCCTAATATTAGAGGAGTATATTCGTACCAAGGAGCACGTGGTCCCAAGATCATTAAGGTTTGGGGTAACTGGCGAGTCGTCAGCCCAGGTACCGGAAGAAAAAACATCGGAGGTCCAAAGTGAGGAGGATGAGGTCGACTTTGAAAAGAGTTTGATAAATCAATTCATGGAGCAGATGTTGGATAGGCTGGAGGGTTTAGAAACAACGGTTGACAATTAGCAACCGTTGCCTGGGCAAAATTCAAAATCTTCCGGTCAAAACTCTAGGTGTGAGTTTTGAGAGCCGTTGTTCGCCCAATACGGAGCAGATTGACCGGGGAAAACCCGAGAAATCGGAGTTGTTCCGGAGTTTCCGGAAACCGGTCCGGAGTGTCCGGTGAAATGTCCGGAGTCTTCGGTGATCTGTCCGGAGTGTCCGGTGAAGTGTCCAACAGAAGTCAAGGGGAAGCGTTACGGAGTAGTTTTTCCGATGTAAAAGGTGTGCATTTCCCCGACAGCCTGCTCATTCCTTAAAATGAGTTGAATATGGCCCGTGCGTCGATACCAGAGTTTGCCGATAAAAGGGAGGAAGACTCGGTGCGGTTTTTGCTCCAGGCCGAGGCAATACTCGAAGAAACTGGTATCCACATGGCTAGATGGGTGACCGTTTTGGCCCCTCAGATGAAGGCACAGGCAGGAACATGGTGGGGAACCATGAGAGCGTGGGACTTACAGCAAGAGCTCAAATCTGAACTATTGGAGAAGTTCAACGAGGACGAGTTGCAGTTGAGTCTGCAATCAGAATTGTTGAGCACCACTCAGACCAAGACACTGGGAAAGTACGTCCTACACAAGTATCAGTTGTAGCGGAGGTTAAACCTTGGTCTGACAGAAGAAGCGGTTGTTATGACAGTGATTGGACTCATGCGTGATAGATTTCGAATTCATGCACGTATTCAGCGACTGAGAGCGTTCAGTGAACCACGTGCTCTTGCCCATGTTCTGGATGGCAGCAAGGCCGTAATATCGGATAAGGCGGGAGTGAACACCAGCGGACCACCGAAGTTAAAATGGTGGGATAAAAAAAAAGCTGAGAGTGCTGAGAAATCCCAGGTGCCGAATCTAAAGCAGCGACTATCTTCAGGGGCAGAATGCAGAGTGTGTGGTAGTCATGACCATTGACAAGCGGCATGCCCAAAAAGAAAGTCGGGTCGGGAAACGCCAAAACGAGTAGAAAATGAAGCAGCCGACGCGCTATCCCGTTGTCACGTTCACGACCACGAAGTAGCCAACCACCCAGGGTGGAATGAAACGTACCGAAGCATAAAGGGTCGTTTCTTTTGGGCTGGTATGCGAAAAGCAGTGCGTAATTACGTAAGGGCGTGCGACGTCTGTGCGCGTGTAAAACCACTAAATCGCAAACCTGAAGATCGGATGTGCACCAGAGTCCCACGTCAACCTTGGGAGGTGCTGAGCATCGATCTTATGCGTCCGTACCCACAGACACAGCGGGGTAAGACGACGATTTTGGTAGTAACTGACTGTTACAGTTGCTGGGTAGAGGCCTACCCCTTAGGGAAGGTGACGACCAAATCGATTGTGGATACCTTTGAACGGGAGTTGTTCCCACGGTTCAGATACCCGAAGGCATTATTGTCAGATAATGGCTCACAGTTCGTGTCCAAGGTAATTGGAGATGCACTCAGGAGGTGGTGAGTGGGAGGATGGAAAACTTCAATATACCACCCACGTAGAAACGGTAGAAAGGCGAAATCAAGAGTTGAAGAAAGGGTTGCGAACCTTACTCGTTGATAAGCCTCATCATCTGTGAGATGTCTACCTGCCACATGTGTTGTTCTCCGTAAGAAACAGAAAACTGAAATACAGGACAGTCACCAGCCAAAATGATGTTTGGCCAGGAGATCAGGAGATCAAGGTCCCGGGAGATGGGTAGCTCGAACTGGCCGAAGAATCTCCGGACGCGGGCAAAAATGATCCGGAGTTGGCCGGAGCAGACCGGGACCCTTCGGGAGAAATCTAAGTTTCTCCGGTGGAACCGGATGATGCTCCGGTAGTAGAGGCAGCTTACCCGGTGGCGTCCAGCTCCAAAGCCTCCAGTACCCATATACTCCCAGAATCCCCGGGAAAAGGCAATCTGTCGGTAGGGGGTTGGGTATACTACAAAGCGCATCCGCAGTCAAGTGCGGAGAAGCGATTCCACGCGGGGTTCGCCCCGAAATGATTAGGTCCGGTTAAGTTGGGTAAACCATTAGGGACCGGAGTGTTCTTGACGGAGGGTAAACACCCTACTAAGTAACATGTCTTAGCGATGAAGCGAGCCGTAGGACCGTCAGAGAGCATTAGCTAACCATACCTTGTTTCAGATAGCAGATCGTACGAACAACCCGCCACCAAACCGCAACAACCGACCATTTCGTGGCATGATTGTCACACATGTGGAAAAGCTTCGGGAAATGGCCGCGCAGTTGCTGCAGGAAGCCCGGAGGCTGTCCCGCGATGGTCCGGACATAGTCGGCGGTTGGTCAGCCGAACGCGCGGCCACTGCATCGTTCGGCAGGATACGGGCAAGCCCGACCGCGTGGGCGCTGTTCGAGCGGGGATTCGCGGAGGGACGTCGGTCCACGTGGGCAAACACCCCTAAACGCGAGGTTATCAGGCCAAGCGCAGGGCCACCAGGGCGTGTGCCACCGCGCAGGGCACCGCCAGCGTACCAGCGCCACGACGTCCGAGATGGAAGAGGCCGGCTCCAACGGATAACGGTGCAGCCGCAAGTCCAGTAGCCCGTGGTGCAGCCGGAAGTCCAGCAGCCAGCCGTGCAGCCACCAGCCAAACAGCCTGCAGAGCCAGCGGTGCAGCTACCAGTCACTCCACCAGCCAGCTCCCAGGAGCAACAGCTGGCCATAGTGGAGCGGTGGATCGAGGCCACGGAGGTGACGCCCGTGGTCCCGGCAAACCCCCGGGGGAATAGACTGGTTGCTTGGTCGCGTCTCGCGAACTCGGGGGGAGTATGTCGCAATCGTTATCGCAACGACCGTGGCGTCTCCATCGACGTCCGCGAGATCGCGACCGACAACCGGTCAGCAACGGCGGCAGCTTTTGCCTGACCGTTCGAGAGAACACTTTAACACTAATCTATCTTAAGTGTAACTGGTTAATAAAGAGTGTTTCCGCCGACAAAACGTGCCTAGTTATTCCATTCCATACCGTCCTAACACCTACAGTGGAATGACGGTGAGATGTCTACATTTTGCTGCAGCCAAATTTCCAGGTGAAACGGCTGGCGTTATAAACCTTATTCTCCCTAAACTTTTCCACAGTCTTAGACTTGTTGAGGTCGTTTAAATCTCGATAATCACTCTGCGCCAATTTGTGTTTGTCTGATCTGCTTGGCTTAGAATGTATTTTCAAATTCTGGCAACACTGATATCCCAAACATTTTTCACTGATTTTCGAATTCTCAGTAAGTGAGCCTTCTGGTTATTCTGTGGTATATGTAGCTTATTATACACAGATAACGATAATATAAAATAAATAGTATTTCCCGTGCGCAGAGATATGAAATCATTTCGATTTAAAACGAGTACTAGTACCCACTGCGATTTGTCTCACCGAATCTGTTTTCAAACGTGTCAACAAATTAAATTTTTATAAGATAATTATTTTTATAGTATTATAGTTACAAGTAGGTATTTATTAAATAATTATTTTGAAATATATAATTTTATTT
Organism: Diuraphis noxia; assembly: GCF_037042655.1. NCBI lineage: Eukaryota > Metazoa > Arthropoda > Insecta > Hemiptera > Aphididae > Diuraphis > Diuraphis noxia. Next base: position 72,664,202 of record NW_028301714.1, read on the forward strand.
TGAGTATTTTATGAATTACAAAAATATGTATAAGTCAACAAAACATCGACTTGAAACACTAGCTTTTAAATATTATTATACAAATAATCATAGGTATTGTTGCCGCGTCAACGCAAAAGCAATAGCATTATCATTGATATGCATACGATGATAATTAGGACTATAATATTGCACTATTGCGATAATGCAGCAACTGGCGTAATCAATAACCATTCCTCTTCTCCGTCCCCGTCCGTAATATTATAATATATGCATTATCTTTGTGATGTATATTTTGTTAGTATGTGTGTGTGTGTGTAAAAATATTATTATCGTTGTTGTTGTTAATTATTCTGATCGTGAATAGTAGTTTTTATAATGTTATATATAATATATCATCGTATGTTTTTCTTATTGTGTTTTGTTGCAAATTAAATTGTATGAGGTCAATGCGACTGAAATATTTCATTATTATATTATTTTCGTGTGTGTCATTGTGACAAATTTTACATAATTATCTAGAGTCATTGTAACAAAAAACATCATATCGTTTATCTTACTGATATAATAAATATCATCCACAACGAATTGTGCACGTGAGTTATATTTTATTCATGTGAATGATTTTGTATCCTTTCGTCATTGAGACATACACCGGTCGTCGGTGTTCATCCACAAAGTCAAATTCTTCGAAGTGTGTTCATTGCGTAAAACCTTCAGTACCCGCTGTGGTATGTGAGAGGCCGCCTAGGTCTTCGAGTCTCTCTACCGTTTCCGTTCCAGAGTCAAACGTGCTCACTGTGTAAGACCGCCAGTGCCCTCCATGGTATGTGGGAGGCCGCCCAGGTCTTCAAGTCCATCTACCGTGTCCTGACCATTCACATCACTCATCGTCATCATATTGAATTTAAGTCTAGTTTTAAGTCATAGTCCATTACATGTGCGATCGGTGGTCATTGCACCAAACCGATTTCGACCACCGAGATTTCCCCTGGTTTAACTAAACTCATCTTCCCGACTCCCATGCATTAACTCAACGTCATTTGTCCCCGTAGAAGTAAGACAATTTTAGTCCCTTCCTGTAAGTTATCGTCGTCGTTCGTCGTGTCTAGTGCTGCCTACTCTATCAGTTTCAGGCAGTGTACATTGAATTTGCCTATCTCGAATACACAAGGCGTCTTATTATATTAATTGCCTTCTGATAGATATCATATCTTGTACTATCATTATTGTCATTATTATTATTATTACTATCGTAACAATCCCAACGGGCATCAGTTATATTAATTTATAAATAAATATAATACAATTATATATTAATATATTATATTATTATTATATTCTTATTTAACAACGTCGTTTGCGATTAGATTTGTAATTTTCGTATGAACTCTTTACAGAAAATATTGACTTAAATTAAATTAAAATATAATATTTCATTAGGCTTATTATAGTATACCTATATAACTGACAATTATCGGAAAATGCTATCTCCCATAATATGTACTGTCTATATTTATCAATTGAGTGCGAGTGCCTCAGGGATTGCTCAATGATATGATGGCAAGGGCCATTGAGGCTGAGAGATGATGACAAGGGTTGGAGAGAAGATGTAAATATGTGGCCAACCCCAATAGATCTCCCAGAACAAAGGTCTATAAAGTTAGCTTTAATATCGCTGGAAACAACAAGGAATTTAGTCAACTTTTATTCTGAATTCTATAAGCTTCGTCGAGCAGTAGCCTGGATGCATAAGTTTGTCGATTATCTTAGAACAAGACGTGAAAAACCAGACGGATGTTGCCTTACTGCGCAAGAGTTAGAGAAAACTGACAACACACTACTAAGAAGAGCATAGACAGACTCATTTAATAGTGAAATGTTAGCACTAATATCCGGTAAGGAGATATCCAGCCGAAGCAAGCTAAACTCATTACCACCCAGTCCACCCAAATTAAAGAATGGGTTAATAGTAGTTGGTGGACGCTTATAAAAAACGCCGACATCCCACAATCACAAAAGGAGCCAAATATTCTCGCATGTGAGTACGGAAATTATTTCACGAAACTAATCCCGGTATGCAGCGCTCTAAGTCAAATTAAATACATTTCGAGGATCATTGCGTTCTCGCTGCTGCCGACTATTAATCACCACGCTCAAGGTCCTCGCAAAACATATTACGCGCGTATTTCTCGTCGACCGACGGTAATTTAGTGCTCGGCGTTTTGTTTTTTAACGTAAATCCCGGTAAGTCCTAATATATATTATACAAAGAAGGTATAGCTATATATATATTACTTCCGGAAACTCTTATAGCTTCTCTGTTTTCGTACACACGAAGTCCATTCGAATATGTCGTTCAGAAAAACCAATAATTATCTTGCGGCCGATAATAGTTAGTGCATTGAAAGGTAAAGTAAAATTATAAATCAACTTTCGAGATCTTCCAAATTTCATGTAGTGAAAATTTTAAGGAATCGCGTTAGACTTAGAACCAATACATAATCACTAGGGCTCGGAACTTATTGAATTTGCATATTTTTATTGAATAGTCCAATAAGTTGCCAAGTAAGACAGAAATTTGTTTCAAGTTGTAACGAATTTAAATACATCAAATAAAAATTGCATATTTTTGCATATTTTGTGGTTTTAATGAAAACATGCATTTTTTCACAATAAATATATTTTTTTGCATATAACATGCTATATTTTAAGTACGACTTGAATATTTCTTATAATAGTTAATAAGAGTTTTCTGTGCACTATCGAAATCAATTATTATCGATAAACGTCAAATAAAGATAAGATATTTGAACAGAACATTCTGGTTTTTTTTTAAAAATAGTTTCCTATACGGCTCGTCATTACTTGCTGCTAGCTATATTGTACACATATCAGTCTCGTGTCTTGCGGTCTCGTGTGCGCGTCTTACGATCATAATATTTTATTTTTATTTTTGTTGTAAATTTTACTACATTTTGAATTTAATTTCGTTTCACAACAAAAATGCCTAAACAAATAACTAGTGTTTTAGTTAAAAAATATATTGCAGAATTTGGGTCAGATGTTTTTTCAGCAGACCAAAATGTATTGTTTTGTAACTTTTGTGAAACGAAAGTGAGCGTGGATAAAAGGTTTATTGTCACCCAACATCTTAAGACGGAAAAACATAAGCGGGCAGCTAAGCGCGTTGAAAATTTCACAAGTAAAATACTTACACAACCGTTTATAACGGACGCTACGAAAAAGTCTATATTCAATCGCGATCTATGTAAGGCTTTGTTGACAGCCAATATACCTTTGAATAAATTATCCAATCCATGTTTTAAAGAATTTCTATCGATGTACACTGGTAAAGAAATTCCTTGTGAATCAACGTTAAGAAAAGGTTATGTTAATGAAATTTATGAAAATACAATTCAAAAAATCAGGAGTTATGTTCAAAATAAATGTATTTGGGTGTCAATAGATGAGACAACGGATGTTACGGGCAGATATGTGGCAAATGTTGTAATTGGTGTTTTAAATGAAACTGAGCGTAATAAGATTTTTCTTTTACATTCTGAGGAGCTGGAAAAATGTAATCATTCCACAATTTGCAAATTATTTGACAGATCAATGCACTTACTTTGGCCGAACGGTGTTCAGCACGATAAAGTATTATTGTTCCTTAGTGACGCTGCCCCCTATATGGTTAAAGCTGGAGAAGCCATTAAATTATTTTATTCAAAAACTATACACATTACTTGTTTGGCCCATGCATTTCATAGGATCGCGGAAACTGTACGAGCAGGATATCCGAAAGTTGACAAACTTATCGCAAACGTGAAAAAGGTTTTCAGTAAAGCACCTTCTCGCATTCAATATTTTAAATCAATAGCTCCATCTCTATCCCTACCACCTGAACCAATTTTGACAAGATGGGGTACTTGGATAAAGGCCGCCAATTACTACTGTGAACATTTTGAGCAAATAAAATTAATCGTAAATTCTTTTGATGACAACGATGCAGTATCAATAAAAAATTCAAAAAAGTGTCTTTCTGATCAAAATATTGAAGCCCAACTTATATTTATTAAATCAAATTTTGAATTTTTACCCGATTTAATTACAAGACTTGAAAAACAAGAAATTCCACTGGTAGATTCCATTTCTATTGTCGAAGAAGCAAAAGAAAAATTAATTAAAATTAATGGAGAAATGGGGAAAACAATTAAAATTAAGATTGAGTCTGTTTTATCAAAAAATAAAGGCTATCAAGCAGTTTTAAAAATATCAGAGATTTTAAATGGAAAAGAAGACACAGATAGATTACCCGAAGATTGGAGTTTAAATGATCTCACATGTATGAAAAACTGTCCAATAACATCAGTTGACGTTGAACGTTCGTTTTCCGCGTACAAAAATTTACTCACTTCCAATCGACAATCGTTCAAATTCGAAAATATCAAAAAATCTTTAATTGTTCAATGCAATTTCCAAGGTAAAATAATATACAACACTAAACAGTAAAAATAGGTACTTAAAGAACATTGTTTTAATTTTTCAGAGCCAGAAAACTCAAGAAAAAATGTTTCCGAAGAAAACTCAAACTGAAACTTTTGACTATGTTTAGTGTATAAACGTATGAATACTAATTTTTATTCACATTTGTATTATTTATATTATTAATTACTATTTATTAAATTACATTTAAAATAAAAATAATAATTTAATTACATATTTCAGTGCATATTTGAGTGCATTAAATTTTTTTGTGCATATTTTCGTGCATTTTTGGTAATATTTTAATGCATTTTTGCATGCATATTTTCATGATTTTCAATGCAACAACTTCCGAGCCCTAATAATCACCATCGTTTCTGAGCACCTTTTTTTACAAAGAGATTTCTACACACGTTCACTGTGTAACACAAAATCTCAATAAGTATAACACATTATAAAACTGTGTACCTATATCGTCTGTTACGCAAAAATAATGAAATTTTTTTTTTTAGATTTTGAAAAATCTAAATTCAAATTATCATAGGTACGGATATGCAATCGAGTTTTGAAATACTTCAACGTTCGTTAGATTATACAATGATCGAATATACTACAATCTTTTGTTAACGAATTTTCACGATCTTTTTGTAATCCAATTATAATAAATCGTGGTTTTAAAAGTAACAATCTGACTACTAAAAGTAACAATTTACAATTAATTTGTATAATTCTAATGTTTTTATTTTATTGAATAAGTATATTGATTATTGAATAAATATTACCATTTACAGTTTCAAAATAAAAATAATAAAATGGAATCACCTACGTTCATCAAACTACAAATTGAAGAAATGTATGAACAGCGTGAAACAAATTTTACCGTTGCAGATGAAGAAGAAAAGATAAGAATAATAAACCAAAAAATTAAAAAATTAAAAGATAAAAAAAAACAACTTAATCTTAACTACGAGGAATCACAATATACATTATATAAATCCGAATTAAGTATACGCAATTCTTTAAATTCGATGCACAAACAATTAGAATCTTTGAATATAGACTAAAACTATTCTAAAACTTAGCTATTAGTATAATATATTAAATTATCATTAATATTAATGTATATTATTATATGATGTTTTAAATAATATAATGAAATTTAATATAAAAAAGTATATTCGTAAAAATTCGAGCTCAACACGTACCACAACGGTGTATGTGTCAGGTTCGAGTTATGTTCCACAGAAGTGATTGTACGGTACGTACGTTTGGTCTATGTGCGTAGATGGCAATGTTCCAGCGTTGTGGGTGAATCGCACCCTCGTTGCTGCCCACTTTGCATACCACTATCATGACTAGAGGTAGGATTTTTTATGATTTTACATATTTGTTTCTAGTCTATGCAGTTAAATGGGAGTGAGAAATCTTTACGATTCGCGAAACACAGAATTCATAGGAAAAAATTTATTTTGCATAAAAAAGCATATTTTATGGATTGGAGAATATTTAACACTTTAGAGAATATTTGAGAATATTTTTGTAATATCGGCATATAATGAATATATTTCACGTATATCAGCACTTTGATAAGTATAATTTTCACTAAATAATTAATTTCTGGGTTTTAATAAAAATTAATCTCCTGCAGGTATTCTTTATCAATTGTGATAGCACGTAGGTTATTTCGTTAGCTAAAATAAATTTTAAACTGAATTTTTTTTAAATATTAAAAGAATATTTTGCATATTTAAGGACATAAAACATCATACATCTGGTATTTTAAGAATATTAAGAGAATATATTGCCTAATTTATGCGACATAAAAACATCATATTTTAAGGATTTTAAGAGAATATAAATCCGACCTCTAATCATGAACCTACAACGCGTTCGTATAATTCGAATTCGAACACGTTCGGTGGCTGTGACATGTCGTTGAATAACATACTTTAATTCCTGTAATATTTTGATGAAATAATAATTAAAACGTACATACAATAAGCTGAATATCTGATACACTAATAATCAAATCTTAATCAGTTAGGAATATGAACAAAATGTATTATTATATTTAATATAAATTTATTTAGTTACAAAATGAAAAGAAATACAATCACTAAACGTAGACGGATGGAATCAGCTGAGGGTGAAGTTGTTGAAATTGAGAGATTTAAAAGCTGTTCGAGAACGTTTATTGTTAAGAACAAGGAAGAAATAATAGACTACTGTGTATTTTTTAGTCATGATTCTGAAATAATGTTAATTTCTAGGTTAACACAATCAAACCAGCAGTCAACAATTAAATTAAATTTACATGTTGATAGCACGTTGCACGTATGAAAAACTATTAACGGATGAAGTACAAGATATGTCGTTTAAAACTTCAAACGTATTAGCATGTAAATCATCCAATTTTAATATTTTGTTAAACAAAATGTTTAAGCACACTGAAGAAGCACAGTTGATGCGAACCTGTTGGTGGTAGTTAGTGGCTGGAGGAAAACAACACAGTGTACTATACTAGCACAAAAAAAAAAAACAAGAACACAAGTTTTCTTGGGTCCGCAGTGGTGCGAGTAATCGTTATTTTATTGTTGTGACAACTAAGAGACAATTAACACTTAATACAATGAGAATGACCGGATCAAGGATATCCAGGTAGAGTGTACGACAGCGTGCGAGGACAATGAGTGCGGTGTCGCTTCAAGCACGGTCGTGGAACTAACCAACTACGAGCCGGTTCGCGGTACGGGCGGTCGACAATAATTCCAGGCGCGTTTATCGCGTGTCGGTGTCGTCCATCGTCGATTGGCGGTTGAAAGGAGAAGTAACTGCGCGGGTTTCCGCGCAAAGGCAGTTTGAATTCAAACGGCTATTACGCGGGACCGCGTCATAGTCCTATACATTATATTATATTACAATATACAATTTTATACCACTAGATAAGACATTGATTTAATCCTAATATTTATTGGAGATTTTGAAGACTAACAATTCTTTACATTTCAACTTATAATCTTATTTAATGGACTTTTTAAATTCTTGAAATGTAGATAATACCTTGTTAGATTTTTAATGGAAGATCTACTTATTTTACATTTAACAACACCTACTTATTAATTTTACTGGAGATGATTCATATTCTTCCATTGTAATTCATTGTACATTTTGTAGGACCTATCTAAGATTTCAAATTTCAAATTGGCTTTTTTATCTCAATCTGTTAAGTATTGACGGTCGATAGTGGTCGATCGCGGTTTTTATACTGTTTTACTCATACATAAGATAAGCTATAATAACGAGCTATCGGCTCGACCGGTCAAAAGAGCAGTTTTTAGTCTCATGACAGCTGCGACCTATGCACTGTCAACCGCCAATCCTAAGTACGTAAATGAGAACAAAAAGTAATATTATAATTAAAATTTAAATAATATTCTATGTAATTTATAGGGTATTACATTATATCAATAAATGTATAAAACACAAAGATATAAAATTGTTTATTGTATAAGTGGTTTTATATTTATAATTTAAAGTTCTAATTGTCGTGCGTTCGATAAACATAATTAAAGCAAAAAAAATTCATGTTTAAATGTAAAATTTAATTATTAAATATGTGTATTTGCATGTATGGTTTTTAGTTGGTTTGAGTTAATAAAATTATTGAAATTATAACTTTTCGACTTTAAAACTTTAATGCATATTAATGTATTAGTTTCTATATTATGTCACACATGGTTAATTTTGATGTAAACACAACTAATACCGATTCCGAAATATTACCACTTTCCTATAAACGGAAAAGTTAAAGGTGTGCTGGAGGGTTACTCGTATATCTTCTCTATAAACGAGAATTAGTATATGTTAAAGAGTAAACGTTATTAAGTAGATATATTACAACTGTTAACATGAATTAAATCTAAATTCCAAACGATATACCTCATGTTTTGGAAGAAAATATAATATTTTTCAAAGAAAACCATACAAATTTTTAAAGACTTGCAGTTATATATTTTACAAGGTTATTTACACCAAATCAACTATTTTTAACCAATTTGAGCATATGAATACTTTAACATAATTTTTAAAAACATTAATCTCATTTAATAATGTAATAAATATAGCGAAATAGTAAATATAGGTACAAATAATTTATTATTCAATTGAACTCGCTTTGAGCCTCTAGTAGATACAAACAATGTTCTCTAAGTTTAAATTTTGAAGCATATTTTTATTAGGCATATACCTATTAAACTGATGGTTTTTATTCATGATGGTTATATCATTGGTATTAAAATGATGGCTTTCACAAACTACATTTCTTTAGATAGGTACCTATTTTAGATTCAGACTAGATATGTATCTTACTATCGTAATATCGTATACATATATATACATTGTATACATTTAATATTATAAATGTAGATTGTTTTATAAAAAAAAGAATAATCTTTTGAAAATAATGAATTTGCTTTTAACTTTAGTTTACCATGCATACCTTGATTGCTCGCTAATTTTAATACATTAAAATGTACTAAATATTACAACAATTATTTGTCTTTATATCAGTGAATATTATATCTTTATATCCTTACATCTCAAAATTGTACACATCTCAAATATCTTTACAGATACGGAAAATGCTTCTAAATACGTTACAAAATTAAGAACAAAAATGAAAATAAAATAGTTTTCAATCTCGGTCTAAAACCTATAACCCTATTCACCACTTAGAATATATTACAATAGTTTTTTTCAGATGCAATCGACATATTTAAAATACTTGATATTTATGTATGATGTCATAATTGGGACTTTGGTGTTGTTATAATTATATTAAAAACTCATATTATAATATTTATAATAATATAAAACTTTATTTTGCATATTATACACGGTTCTTACTTATTACAGAAAAAAAAAATTCATAAAAATGTAGTTTAAAAATTAAATTGCTTACACAAATGTGATGTACTTTATAAATGTTATGTAAATATTGCTTAACTTCCATGCGATGATGGCTTTACCTCCAAGCCAAAGATGACCTCCATGGGCAGCATCACTTTCCTGGCAGTTCACGCTGTCTGGAAAGAGACGCCGCTGCCCCCCCCCCCTCCCTGGCATGGCAGCAACTTACGAGTGCCCCCTAGAAATTCTGCCAAATAGGCGTCTAAACATCTGAACTAGGCCTTCGTGCCTACTCCCGGAGATAGCGCCATACGAAAAAAAAGTTACTTATCAAGAATTTTTCAATTTTATATTTAATATTGTAGTGTCATCAATAATTGAAACAATTTAACACATTTTGTTGGTTTTAATGTCTTTATATTCATTTAAAGTTAGAATACCTTGTGATATAAATACTAATTACTAAACCTATCTAGTGAATTTCACTTTGCATTGAAACAACTTTCAAAATTTAATATTATACTTCAATTTCAATTTTAACTACCTAACTATTTCCTTTTAGAAAATTCAAAACTATGAGTAATCTTATTGTCTAATTAATATTTAAGTATTTTCAGTAATATTGGCAAGCACACATTTTTGATTTTAGTACTGTCAAAACTCAAAACTACATACATATACCTATTATTATAAATCAAAATATTTCCAAGTGTTCACAATAGTTATCAACGTAGCAATATTAGATGTAAAATATCAGGTGTATAAAATAATTTTTATTAAAATATTGGAGCTTATATTATATACATTCATATTTAAAGGTACTTGTTTGTTATCGCCCCGCCAGTACACCGTATAAAATTAATCTTCCCACCACTCTTGTTTGTTATCGCTCCGCAATAAATAAAATATATTATAATACAATTAAAAAATTTAAAAAATTTATTATAATTATAAATTTAATTATATATTTATAAATATTATAAAATTATAATTATAAACTGGTAAAACTTGCTGTATAAAATTTGTATAAAATGTGCTGTATACATTTATGTTTTGCTTAATGCAACTTATACAACCAACTTAGCAACCGGCAGCATAATTTTAGTCACCAAAAATTACTATGCGATATTTTATCTGTATATTTAAAATCAATGGTAGGTACCACCAATTGAAAATTTGACAAACTGACGTACGTACCTTATGTCTCGTTTTTGGTGCACATGTCCGTTTTTCACGGCGTATACATATGAAGTCAAAGGGCCAACGTCTCTCATGTACGTCCATCGAGCGTACCGCGAAATAATATTCGATTCCTCTTTTCAAACCAGTGATTTCGTACAGGTTGTGTCTCGACGGAAATGCCTGAATGGGGGTCAGCTTTTTCCATTTGGCTTCGTCGGCGCCACTTTCCAATTCGCACACATACAATTCATACACAGCAATAGTCTTGTAGAGATGATATGACCTTGAGCCAATCCCGTTACTCCACATCAGTTTTAGCAGTTCCCGGTCTAGTGGATACCGTCAGCTTGGGCATCGGTGGTACCTTCTTACGGGCGTCACCGTTTTCGGCCAAAGTCACTTTTCGGCCAACACTTACCCTACTATTTTCGGCCAAAACTTAACGTTTACTTTTCGGCCAGCTTTTCTTTAAAATTTACAATTTATGATTGTATTTGAAAACTTATAATTTTCAAAAATTAATAAACACTTTCCCCGGTTACTTTCAATGAATTTAGCCATTATAAATTATTATTTTGTTTTTAAATTTTAATTTAAAAAATGTCTATCACAACTCGATAGGTACTAAAAAGTATAGGTACGTATGCTAGCTAGAACACTTTTATACTGAGTGTTTATAATTGTTTCATACAATGTGTGTGTGTGTCGTGTTAAATTGATGTCTACGATATCATATAATTAGTTTTCCATAATGTAATATAATATTATATATATTAGATAAGATGGAAACGATAAGGTACATTACTATACATTGCCTATATACTTTAGACACATCATTATAAGTTATAACTGATTGAATAGCGTTTTACATTGTATTATATCAAACAAGAAATAACGCTGGTTTATCTTTACTTCCAAAAAACCAACTATAAACGAAATTAAACTTACATTGAAGAGTGAGGACTATAAAAATAGTAAAATTTGTCAAACAAAAATTAATTTTTATTTAACAAATGTAATAATTTGTTCAGTTGTTAAAATTGTAAATTTTAAAGAAAACTGTGCTGGCCGAAAAGTAAACGTTAAGTTTTTGCCGAAAAGTGACAGTGGCCGAAAACGGAAGGGTACATTTTGGCCGAAAAGGGGGCCGCCCCTTCTTACAAGCGTTATTGATCTTTAATCTTGGCGGAACTGGCAAGGAGGGCATGGGGCTTCGTATCGGTGCCCCGCATTGCTGAACTATTATTATAGTAGGGTGAGGCTTGGACAACTGACCGTGTAAAACCACCACCTGGTCGATGACTGCGTCCATTGTCCTGTCGAACACCTTATCCACCAACGGTTCGACTGTGGGACTGTTAACAGATTTCGGGTTTGGGTACGGCAATTCAAAATTTTCATGGGTTTTGAATAGTTTTGATGGTTATCTTTTTAGTCAACATATCGGATGATTGGAATATATGATTCGACAAAAGGCAGTTCACAAATGACAAATTAAGTACAAGGTATTATAACTATTATAAACTAACGGTAGGTTAGATTTGAATGCAATGATAGGTATCATTGTATACGAAAAACGATTCTGAAAGGAGATGATTTGTCAGTCTAGGATATTATATTATATTTAAATATTTTCATATTATATTATATTTTGAAACAAATATTTTATATTTCAATTAGGACGCATTTCGAATAAGGCATGGTTAATCAATTTTTTCAAAAACATTGCATGTAGTTATCATAATTCATAATACCTTATATTATCATAGATATATAATATATATCTGTTTGAGGATAAATCGTTATCACTACGCGATTTCATAAAAATTTAAAACTCAAACGCTCAAAACATTTTTCCTATAATGACGCTTCAAATTTTCTCTATAGCTATTTGAAGCAAAACTTATGGAAAATTTAGTGTTAAATTGTATTACCTTAGATATAAAAACAAACAATATTATGCATTTTGAACTACAAAATAATTTGCAAATATTCATGTTTTGACGAATTTTTGTCAATATTTGAAATTCAAATGCTAAAAAAACTTAATTTGAATTTCCGGTGGACATTTTGTTTGTGATGAAGATTGACAAATTTGTAAGGAATCTTGTATTAAATTTTCAATCTTAGGTTTAAAAAGAAAATTTTTTATGAATTTCTAGCTTAAAACAATTTGCGAATTTTTGTGATTATTACGTATTATGTCAAAATTTGAATGCTTATAAAAAAAAATTGTGACTATGAATTTCTTTTATTTTTCAACTGCTATTGTAACAGTATATTAAGAGCCTTATATTTATATTTATATTTCTACCCAAAAAATAAATTTTTATCGATATTAATTTTAAAAAAACTAATAATGATCGAAAATTGCATATACCTATGAATAGTAACATAAGTCAAAAATTTTTGAAAATTTCATGGCGGATAGAATATACTTATAAAAACATTCGGTGAAAATTTCATGTATCAATGGTCATTTGTTTTAAAGTTACATCAAAAACGAAAATTGATTTTGTCGAAAAATGAGTGTGCGTAAAATTTCCCGTTTTTCCCTTAATTTTTAGTTTGTTTTTTTGATTATTCAGAAAAGTATTAAGAATTTTTCACTTTTAAACCCTCCAAAGTACCAACGAGATTCACTTTCTGATCGAATATGGTACTGAAGTAAAAAAATCGAAGGCTAGTTTTTGAATTACAACCATATAAAAAAATCGATTTGGTCAAAAACTGATTTTGCGTAAAAAATACAGTTTTTCTGTCATTTTTTTTTTGTTTTTCTCGACTGTTGGAAAATGTTTACTTTTGACCTGTATAATGCACCAAGGATCTTCAGTTTTACATCGGAAACCACCCCCAAAGTTTGAAATCGAAGCATTATTTCGACTAGTTATGCTGTACAGACACACAAAAAAAAAACACACATCATTGTAAAATCAATACATTCATCACTTCGTTCAGAATCTAATATATAATAATATAAATAAATTATATTTTTTAAATTTTTTTTATCATTATCATTTTTTAAGTTTTTTACTTTTTGAATAACAACATAGTTTTAATTTCATATTCCAAAGCAGAATATTTTTCTAAGTATTTTGATTCATAAAAATCGAATTTAGGGCTAGTAGTTTATGAGTTATGGTATATGATACAGGGTGTTAAATTTCATGTCACAGCAGATTTCAGCATGATATATTTAAATTAGGGAAAAATTACCTATGTGAAAACCTTTTTGAATCATATAATCTATGCTTATAAATATTTTTTTTATTAATTAGGATGGGTAGTTTCGAGGGGTAACTTTAAAAATTCAAATGGAAACCTGTTTTTAAAATATGGTTCGTATAGAATTTTTTGAAATGTAGGTAGTATGAATAAAATGTGTAATAACTCATAAGCAACTCACATTTTATTAATGGCTATTTACATTTATAATTCATGAGATACGGTTGATTTGCAAGAAAAACAAATTAATATATTATATGCAAACTTCACATCTATCAAAATTGTGAATACAAAAACATATAATATATAAATGCAACTTAAATGGTAATATTACAACATAGAGAAAATATTATGAATAATTATACAATATACAACTGAAATTTACTTGTAATACATTTTGGTAATACTTGGTGAAATAAATAATGTGTTAAAAAAATGTATTACGAGTATCTCAGGTAAAAAATTTAACGACTATTATTTTACACTAGTTTACTTAATTTAATTTTCAATTGGGGAAAAAACTATTATTCTACTATTGCCAACAAATAGTAAAATATGTACAAATCCAGTTTGCATATCAACAAAATCAGTATATAATCTACATCACTGCAATTATTACTTCAATGACATGGAGATTCATTAGTTAACATTCAACAATTATTATTTAATACAATTTCAAATAATTAATGCATTTATGTAATGCTATTATTGTCAACTTATCTAAACATTTTAGTGAATTAACTATTAATATTGAAAAATTTTAAAATCCAAGTGGGTTTTACAATATTGTTTGTACACAGACGCGTGTATTGCTTAAATATATTTTTAAACATGGTAACCATAAAATTAAAACCTAATTTAAGTTTAAATCACCGAATTTTGCAAAATTTTTTTGTTTGTTAAGATAATCAATAATTATTTTGATAACTAAAAAATCGATTTTGACTATGATTACTTGTATACAATCACCACAAATACTCACAAACATTGTGAATCCATATACCAATTATTAAGTAAAAACACAAGAGGAAGAACGGATAACAAAATAAATAGAAAGTGGAATGACTTGGCTTTCTATAAATCAATAAATTATCAAAAAGTAATGATCAATTTTAAAAATAAACGTAAGTACTTAAAACTGCAGTAATTTTAAACGAATAAAATTCCCTAAGAAATATTATGACAGTTTTTGAATATATTCATAGTAAGAATGTTATTTTAGAATAAAATGTATAATATAATTTGTAAAATTTTAGTTAAAATTAGACTAAGCGATAAAAATTACTAGATCTGGTATTATTTTGTTTTTATTCAATTTGGTTGGTGTTAGAATAAATATGGCTTCATTTTCAAGACGATTTTAGGCATTTGGGTTGGTTTAATTATTTCTCAAAAATGTTTTAATCGGCATCTGCCTTCATTCCTCTGACAGTTCCTTCGTTCCGTTGCTGCAATTAAAATCATAAATTAATAATGTTGTCAACTATTTACTTGTAAGCAAACATACCCTGTCTAATACTTCTCGAGTTTTTTCTTCAATTTCACGAATATCTTGCAAAGTTAGCCCATGCCAACGATCCATCCAACAAAATACTTGTCTGTAAAATTATATAAAGTTTATTCTAACTGTTAATTAAAATTACATTATGTAGATACATAAATAGTAAACATTTTAATATTTAAAAATCATTTATTTATTTATAATAGACAACATACCTATGGAAGTTAGTAAACAGACGGCGTTCTGACTTTTGAATTAAGTTTTCTACTCGGTTCTGTAGCCCAAACCATTTGAAGTCTGCAGATACCAACTTATAACAAGTCATAACTGGGCTTGCCTAAAACAGTAGACAGCAGTAGTTGAGTGGAGGTTCATTGTATTCAAGTTTGGTTATAATTATAAAAAAAATGTTCATAACATGTTATAATAATGATTAATAATCATACTGTTTCAATCCAATTTCCTTGGAGAGGACCTCGTCCACATTTTTGACTTTTGAATTTCTTAGGATCTTCATCTTCTTTGTAATCCGAAGATGAAATAGGATCATTACCAATATCAATTATTTGTACCTCTCTCTGTTTAAGTTTTTCAGGAGATAATTCATGAACCTGTATTATTAATAAGTAAGTGTTAGAAATAATAATTAAAATGACAAACGAGAAATGCAACAAATTATCTAATAAGCTGAGTATATCCATAGCATAAATTAATACTAATATAATGTTAAGATTGAGAATTTCACATCATGCAATTTAGTAATTATTAATATTAAATAGTCTCAAAAAATAAATCATCACCAACAAATTTAGGAGTAATAGTGTTAATGCATTAGTTTTATCTAATAGACCTTTATGATTAGATAACATTAAATAACTTTAGAAATTGGAAATTTTTATTTTAAGTAAAGTGTTCATAAGCTTTACTAGTGATAAGGTAAAACATTTCATGGTTTATTAAATGTAAAATGTGCTGTAGTGAGAATAAATAGTAAAAAGGGAATTAGCATTTAAAAATTGAGACTTTGGCCAAATTTTGTTAAATAAGGCATCATAATACAATTTAAAACATAAAATTACATATAATTTAGATCTATAAATTATAAGCATTCGCTAGAAGATAAAAATAATTGATGAATGACAACACAAGATCCAATTTCAAATTAAAATAATAAAAAAGTGCTTAAGCATTTTACAACAGTGTAGATTTTTGAGGTCATAAATTTAACAGTACTCTTTGTATTACATGTCAATACATTTTAAGGACCACATCACTTACGTTTTCTTGTGTACCTCTATCAGCAATATGATACGACTCAATGACTATACTGAAATTTTCTTTCATATAATTTGGATTCTGTACATACAAGCAAAACCACCAAACAAAAAGCAATTGTAATACATTTTATTTAAAAATATATATTAAGGCACATGTCATGTATATTAATTAGATTATCAAACACAGGAAAATTATGTAATGAATTATTATGATCAATATTAATGTTTCCAAGCATGAAGAAATTACATCAGAATCCAGTAGTTGACATATAAAACAAAAATCCATCTGCATATATTATAGCGGGCATAATAGCTATAATCTCAGCAACCTAATTTTTTTCACTTACATTATTTTGGGTTCCTCGATCAGCATAGTGAAATGATTCTATAGTTATCATAAATTTTTCTTTCATATAATTTGGGTTCTATAACAATAATATTACTTTTAAATTACATAGTGTATATAATACAGATGTTGAATCAAAAATATCCCATGTATACAAAGAGAAAATTAACAATAAACTTTTAATTATAAGCTATTGTGTATACAAAATAAAAATAATAATTTTTAAAATTCTAAAAATAAAATGCAATAATTCTAAATAACCACTTTCAATGTGTAATAAGTAGATAATAACAACTAATTGAGACACAATTTACATTATTTTACACTTCACTATAATCAATATTAATGTAGTAATTCGTAGAATAGAAATTGAAATATCTATAAATATTAAATCATAATAGATATATAGACTTATACTTGATAGATCAAATTAATTGATATAAAATATTATTTTTTAATTGTTAAACTCTTGAATACACATGTCATGTTATATTACAAAGAAGTAGCATTACATATTATTTCTTATTAATATCTTTGAAAGAGTGTATAAAAAAAATTATTAATAGTACGTATTGAGTATATGCTGCCGCCCAAATAATCACAGTATTTCATTATTCTTTTTAACTAACTTTGTTTTTAGGAAACAAATTCATCAGTATAAATAAATAAAAATTATAAATGGAAGTAATTTTTCTTAGATTTTAACTACCAATATAATAATGTGTATAATTTCATAAATTTACTGATAAAAATTAAGATATTATTTATCAACAGTTATAACAGTTACTTACTGTAATCACAGTTCGGCAGTATGGGTAAGCATTCCATGCTTCTTCGTGAACTTCTAATGCTCCTTTAGGTGCCAAAAGTTTTATCATTCCAGGTACTTTGCTAAAACATAATACAATATTGAATCAAACTGGAAATACCTTAATATTACGTTAACTAATTTTAAATTTAGAAACTAAATGCCAAGATTATGTAACATATAATTGGTAACCCATAAATAGTCAAGTTTTAAAACCATATATAATAAATTATTCTACTTGAAAAATATTGAGCAAAATGTGTATGTAAAGGTTTTGTTTATAATTATAAGAACCTAAGTATAGATTAATTATTGTATATTATCTAAACTTAATTAGTAGCTGTTTAAGTACAAAAAAATGTATTGTTATTTTTAGTTAAATTCAAAAAATTAACTTATACAAAAATCTTTTGGGTAATTTTTTATACCTAAAAAACCTAGTAATTTAAAATTTTCATAGATTTATGCGTTTATATATTTTACCATTGTACTATAATTTTGCTTAAGATTTAAAAATTCATAATTATGATTTATGAATAATTTAATGTATTTTAGTTAACATGTTGACTGCCATGTGGCCGCCGGTGGTCACAAGAATATTTATCATGGGTACACCAAAGACATTTTTCAGTGTCATTATAAATTTGTATATTGTATATTATAAACTATTGAATTTGAAAAAAAAATTAAAAATACAAAAAATTGCAATTATTCCTGCTACGCCACTGCACATTTTCTAGATCATTATTGTAGCACCACGGAAAAATTAATAATATAAATCCAAATTAATTTACGGCAGCCCAAGATCGTATGGCCTCTTACAAATGATGAGGTGTGGCAGCCAGCGGTCTAAAAATTATCAATACCTAATTATTTTTATACAGACGACGGTGGCCGCAGGCAGTCAATATGTTAATTCAAAAAATTGATAATCTCATGGATAAATTTTAGGTTTCTGAACTTAAAATTTATAAATATATCCAACACAAATGTATTTGAATGGATAGTTTTATTATATATATGTTATAACATTTATCAAATGTTTAATTATATTTTAATATTTAATAGTTAGGTGAAGTGATTAATATTTTATAATTATTTAATTAATAAATATATATATATATATATATTTATTTGTTAGATATTTTAACTCAAAAGTCAAAATGTTATTTAGGAATCAGGAAGAAAAAGTTTCTTCTGTAATAGTCATCCATAAAATAGTTGTGAAAAATGACCTTCTTCAAAACCTGTTGGATATGTTTTTAATAGATAGTAAGTAGTGACTGCCCCAAAATTGCTCAACCAAGTTAAATTAATATAATTTCATGACAAGATAATAATGCACCAAATTAAAAATCAATACATCTACCAATAATTAAATATTTAATTGTTATTAATAATTAACACCAAGAACACCAATAAGTTACAGTGAACCACGGAGTGAACCATAAATGTTTTAACTTTTTAAGTACAAAAATTCGTTTAAAGAACATTAAAAACTGTAATTGTGTTCATAAATAATTTTAGTATTATGTAATACTTTAACCATAATTTTACACAGACTATATAGGCAATTGATAAATAACAGAGGTGGCCAAACTTTTTTTGGTACAGATCTCCTAAGAGTATATTACATTTTCTACTCACATAAACAAAATTTATTTTATAACTAACTATATATTTATGTAAAAAAATTGTAAATAAGGGATATGGATTTTAAAATTGTCAGTTGATTTAGCATAATTATGATATCCAATTTATACTAATTTGCTGAACTGAACAAGCTGTAAATGGTCTGAATTCAAAAAAGGTTGTGTAAATGTATCAATATTATCTTGTGATAACAGACTAATTATATTTATTTAAATCTACAAGGTATTACTTATGAGGAGAAATGATAGATAATACAGCAGCTCAAAATCACGAAAATAAAGGTATGAGAAATATAAATAATATGTTTTAAATTGTTAGCAAAAATCATACTTTTTCAGATTCAATTCTCTAAATTTATAACATTATGTATTTTAAAAGTTGAACCCAAAAAAGTAAAATTTATGTAATGAATTTAATGTCAACCTATAATAATATTAATTTAAATTAAAAATTAGCAAAAAAAAGCAAAAATTAAATTACATAAAAGGGGTTTCAAAAATAAATTGTAAGCTCTTTATAGAAAATAAGAAAGTTGATAATATAAGTCAGGGCTCAATACATTTTTAAGTTCCACTTTAGAAAGGTCAGCAAATGAGGTTTTAACAGCATTAAGAATCGTTTTTTGAGCATTAAGGTCATTGTTACTTCCATACTTAATATAAAAATATGAGAGTTCAAAATACAGTCAATGAATTATGTCTGACTTTTTAGAAATTAAATTATACAATTGTTAAAAAAGTTATGCCTATTAAAAAACTGGTAGTGTTATTACTGGTTTAGCTTAATAACAATTACATTTCAGATTAAGTAAATCAATTTTTTATTATTAAATATTTAGTCTAAATATAGGTAATTAATAGGGAACGGATTTAAATGCTCTAAAAAACAAGAAAAATGCCTTAAAAAAATACGATTTAATGCCTTAAAAAATGATTAACATCAAAAAATGCACTAAAAAATGTCCTAAAAAACTTTAAAAATGGGTTTATATTCAATAAAAACAAAATTTTGTATTTAAAACTTATAAAAAATATTTAAATACAATACAACCTTAATTAATCAGCTTTAGATAAATAGTTTATTGTATCTTATCTCTTATCTTTACCTTAATGTGGGTAATAATCTGTTGTTAATTGTACGTATATATTTTGTGTCTACTCGTGTCAACAATAATTTTGTAATTTCGTAACATAATACATATTTAGGTATTTTAATTTTTTTTAGAATGAATGTGGAAAAAAATGACTTAAAAACCACAAAATGCTCTAAACACAAAATTAATAATGATTTAACTAATTTATTATTATACCACATTCATTTTAACTTGTTATTTATTTAAATATATTTTAACTTTTAATTTATCTATTAATTCAAACAATATTAACATGAAGTTGAAAAATTGTATACACCAAGGCTGGAATAACGTGAAATATTTTAATACATTTTTACTCAATACTAGTTTAATGGCCTTCAAAACATGTCATCCAATGTCACACAACATCCAATGCTAAACAAAAGCTTGATATGTTAAACTAATAAACCAGCTGTACAATACTTGTTTTTCTGTTTAATTTTTGAAAACATTCAAAAACTAGCTTGGGCATATATTTATTAACAGACAAGGTAATCTGTAAAATCCTGAACCAATTACACAGGTTTTTCGTAAGTATTACACAAATTATATTATATAAGAATACAGGGCGGACCATCTATTTTTATCAACATTTGTACTTAGCTATATTTTATGTGTATGCTGATATCAGGAAGATATCACCATTCATCAGTTTGCTTTGCATGCCAATTATAGTAGTTAATATAACATACATATGTCTCACGAAAGAAAGATGCCATTTTGCACATGTTAACTGACACACGGGCTGTTGGAAATGTTAGGTGTTGGTATTACGGGCGGTGCAGTGTGGGGATGCGCAAGAATGACTGGTTTCTGCCAAGACACGGTCCCTTTCTTTCGTGAGATAGACTATAATGTAATAGTTACCTGGCCAAGTGATAAATTTTATAAGTATACTGTCCTTCTGAATATTTTCCACCCAAAAGAGGGTAATTGGTAAATGGTTCATTTTTCAACACTTCGATACCTTCCCCACCACCAGTTTCATTTTTACTGGCTTCAGCTACAGAGTACAGCTGGGCAATTTGATACTAAAGACAAAAACATAACAACTGTATAAAGGAAAAATAGAATGTATACCTGTAATATAAGTGTGTTATGATAATTGAGAATTTGCTTTAATAAAAATAATTTTTGTAAAAAAAAATATGAGTACAAACCTCTTCGACTGTTAAGGGTAGCACTACACGGCTGCAACAAAAATAAAATTTGTATACATTAGTAATAGGTATAAAGCCGGGATCCCAGAACTTGAGTATGTGACGAATATTTGGTATTTGTGGATACTCGCCGAATAGTGGGAACGTAGAACTTTTGAACGCCACCTTCTCGCGGATTTTAGATAAGACTTGCCAATTATTCGAGTATTTGTGGATATTCGTCAAATACACGAGTCGTGGAATCCCAGCTTAAGGTATAATAGGTCAATATAATATTTATTGTGTCAAATGTGTCATAAAACAAGTAGACAATAAATAGGCACTTAAAATACAATATTGTATAGATTTAAATGTGTATTTAATATAAAAATGGACTAAAATTTATATGATATGTATTTTATATAGAACACATAAATGTATAAAAGTAGATGCATACATTTTTAAATTACACCTTTCACTATTAGGTACTGAAAAAAAAAAACAGAATAATTTTTTTTTATAATTTTTTAATTAGAAACAGATGTAGGTAGTATTGAAATTGAAAAATAATTTACATTAATTGATTCAAACAAAATAAGAAAAGATAAATTATATGATTCAAATAACAATAAAAAAAAAAACCATGCAATATTAGCAAGTCACGATTTTATGAATAATCAATTTACCATGGATCATACAATGATTAATAATAAATCAACGATTAACTGAAACGATTGAAACATAACATATTTGCTTATGATAATTTTCAGATACATAAAATACAAAATATTGTGCTTGGCCTATTTATCACGTCTAGTTTTGTTTGCGTGGGACCTTAAATTGATTAAATAAAAATGAAAAATAATTCATAGTCGGGCAATTAATGACTAATTTAAATTTATTGAATATGAGTTGACACAATAGTTTAAGAACAATACAATTCAAAAGTATGAGATCCTTAATTTTTTGGCACATAAGATGGCGTATCTTATGTGCCTATGTGGGTAACGTTTAAAAATATTATATTTGTCACAATAAAGAAAATAATTTAACCTAACTAACAGTCTATATTATAATGTATTGATATTCATTTTATAAATTGCTTTGGCCATTTAACAACAAATATTCATAGTATGAGAACCTGGAAGTTAATATTTTAACTTTTAGAACCTATCTTGGTACCTAAATGATAATTTAACGAATGGGTGGTGCTTATCGCTTAATTTACAATTAAAAAATCCGATAAATCTGATAACAGTCAATGAAATTTTCTTTATCTATCTACCTATCCACCTAGCACAAACACAGCAAAAGTGGCGTGATTAAGATGAGGCGCGGTGTGGAAGGCGGTGGTGTTTGGGACTAGCTTTCAAACGCCCCGTTCAGAAAGGGTCGTCAGACGAGACAAAAATCACGAAAAACCACCGGGTGAACGAGGTAACCCAATTATAAAAACGATAATTTCACCAGTCCTCGTCACTGTCGGGCATCAATGATGCGGGTTCGTGACCGGTTAACAGTAAATTCAGAAGAAATAGTGCGCGTGTGCGTTTGTGACGCGACAACACGCCAAAATAATTAACGATCGTAAGGGGGGAGTCAAGCGATTTTTGGAAAAACGATCCGAAATCGCTTTCGTGTGCATTGCCATTATGGCCTGTTTATATTATAAAACATAACCGTCGATATGACAATAATGTTCAATACTTACAACTCTTTGATGAGCATCTTTCGTTCGGCGTCACGGTCAGCACGATCAGACGTTTGCGAGCGAATACACCGACTGCGGCTGACACACGGCTGTCGGGCACTCAGGCTTCGGGATGTGTGTACTGTGTGGTCGTGTGGTGTGTCGTGTTGAACTCGTGTGTGTCCGTACTCCGTGAGGCTACCGTGTCGCCGTGCGTGCGTGCGTTGCGTTGTGGTACGGAACGGTGCGGTGCGGTGCGGTGCTGACCGGAGTGCGCGTGCGTCGTCCCTCTGGTCCGTCGCCCGTCGGAGCTTGGAGAAACGTTCTTCGGTGTCGGACGTAGACCGTAGTTGCTCGCCACGGCGTTAGATTTGAGATTTTACTAAACTATAGCTGAAAGCTTAAAAATCATCACAGTAATGATAATATGATATTACTGAAGAAAATTGCCTATTTTCGGGGCCGGTGTATCTACCATGAGCTGCGTTTTGGGTTTTTTTTGCGTCAATTCTAGGCAAAAGGCAAAACACTATTAACGATAGTGAAAATTTCAATAAAGATTTCGATTATCTCTCGTCTGTCGACGGGCCGATGCAGTCTGCTGGAATCGAATTAATATTATCGCCGCCGAGTATGGGCTATTAATTTTTACAGTAAGCAAGGAAAAACATCCGAAAACCGATTGTAAATGTAAATAATTTCACAATATTCACAATACGTTGCCAAACTGCCGCCAATGATAAGTAGATTTCCAGGAGTACGTGGATGTGGAAAATAAAAAAATTTGGTAGGTTGACGCAAGAGGCCTTCGCAAATCGATTGTCAGACCTGTTTCTCTACGGCCGTCCGGTGGCTTGCACGATATCGTTGGGAGTGCCACGACATCTGCCGGTGTGCGGCACATTTAACACGATGTCAATTATAGTTATAATATTAAATAACGTACTGTAGTAGAAATCGTTTATTCGTTTTATACGTCGTTCAAGGGACCAGAAAAATAGGTCATAATAACACATAGACGATAATTCATAACAATAATATTCGAGATTACAAGTAAGTATATTTGGAAACATATAATAACTATATGGAGTAGCGAGGGGTGGTAGCGGTTGTGACCCCAACAATTTTTATGGGGTCGCAAGGCAGGGACGGCTTGGCCCAGGTTAGGTTACCCTAACCCGGTGGCCTGCCCTATTGGGATTTTTCATTGGCCTGACGGCTGTATCACATTATTTTTTAAAATAATTAGGTAGTTTTTAATTTCTTTACACTAAAATTACATATTTAATATTAGTAAACTTGTATACTATACAGTATAAAAATCCCGATTAGAACACCCGTTGCCAGTAAATTGTAATATAATAAGTTATTAGTGCTTATTACTATATAATAAGTAATAACTAGAGTTGCTCATGGGTATTTTGGAATGCATAAAAGCATTGTTATTATTGTGTATGTTTCGTCGGAGTTCGGAGAGATTAGGTACTTCGCAGCTAGCGCACACAAATGCGGGTCCGGGATTGCTATCTAAATAGTAAATAGTAATAATATCCACAGCCCATACCACCTACTCTATTTTTGGTCCGATCCAACTATATTGATAACCGATAGAAATTATTACAATAATATTATTCTATGAAACGTATTTACATTTTACACACCAGCTATAATAATAATTGTATTTTATTGTTTATAAAATATAATTTGTTATAAAAAATTCAAGCATATAGTGGCTAATTGAACTTTTTGTTCATTTCTTTAAAGAAAATCTATAGAGTCATAGAGATAGGTGTAACTAGAAACTAGAATGTCATGTTTCGAAATTTAATTAAGATGTATAGTTTCACTAAAATATTGATACTGATTGAAGGTTGAAAGTCTATTTTATTTATGTCCTCTTACATAATAATATAATAAAAACTAAAAGATAAGATAATAAATAAATTGGTAGTGTGGGAGTAGAATATAAGCTCAGCAATCCCTTACCCCCCTCCACCACTATAGTAACGCCTAAAGGTAAACATTAATAAGTGGCCTGGGTAATACATTTTCCCGGCCTGAATTTTTCTCCCAGGCCGTCCCTGCGCAAGAGTATCATTTGGCTACCTCAAAAATATTTACATAATGATAATTTAATAAAAATAATCCGCGTCAGTGTGTATTTACTATTTATTTATCTGTAAATATCTTTATTTAAGCAGTTATCAGGAAAAAAAATACGTTTTTTGTGAAATTTCGTGTTATAAAACTGTAAATATAATAATGATTTTTAGAATTATTTAGAAGGAAGTTATGCGTAAATAGTACCCACTCATTATGTTTATTGGAGAAGGTGAAGCATATAAAAGTGTTCGCTACCCTAAACATTTGCTGCTAATTACGCCAGTGATATCATATAATTTACAAATTACAATATTATATGGTATTATACTGGCGTGACCCTAAGGGGAGGTGACAGGTGAAGGGATATTCGCCTCAACATAACAATTTTTTATGTATAAAAATTACCATACTTTATATTATTGTCAGTGGACAGTGCGAGTAACAGAAAGAAAAATTAATGATAAATTGATAAATATAATAATTATTAATAGTTATAAATTATAATCTTGTTATTACGCGGTTCCGCGTGAAAAAGGGGATGTCAACATTTTGTGGTAAATGAGTTGTTTACACACAAAAATACAACATAAAAAAACTACGTACCTACCTACATTGTGTCAAAATATATAAGTTATTTTGTGTTATTGAATGTGTTATTTTAATGCGCGTTTAGTGTTAACTCAATTTTTATGTACTGCTATGTACCTATATATTGAACTTTGTTTTTGCATTCCTGAATAATTTGATTTCAATGACTCAACCCCTTTATTTACGCGCAACCACCCATTATTATCTACTTATGTAAAAAAAATTTACTTATACACTACCTTATATGAATAGTTTTTTATTTGTTAAAAGTTTGTATATTAGATTCTAAACGGAGCGAATGGTTTTTATATTAATTTTTTGTCTGTGAGTACGTACATAGTTAAATAATGATTTGTATATCAACTTCAAAGGGTGGTTCCTGGTAGAAATCGGTATTTATTTGGTACTTTAAAGATGTCCCATAAAAAAAAATGGAATCTTTACGCAAAACTAAATTTTAACAAATTTGTTGTATTCTTTTTAGTAAAAATGTGTAAAATTTTGTAAAATGGTTATAAATTATAATAATATGACCACAATCCATATGTAATATTTATAATCATATTTTGACTGGTTTTAAGCTATTTTAATATATTTTTAAAATTATTGTTAATAAAAAAGCTTGAAAACTTAATATAGAGTTCCTTATAAGTTTTTTGTACCTAATAGAAGTTCAAAAATATCAAAGATACATTAGCTTGATTTATCTTAAAGCATATCAAGTTAAAATTTTGAAAAAAAATCATAAAGATCACAAAAATGTTCAAACTATTTTGTGGCTCAAAATGTATAGAACGAGTCTAAACGTTCAAAAAAATTGCTTATAGTTAAATAGGTAGATATAATGATAATTTTTCAAGACACACTAAGGTGGGGGAATTTAACTGGTCGCAATATTCACAACTAAACGTTCACACGACCGGTGTGACCGCTGAAATTAACTTTCGGCGATTTTTACTCCCCCCAATAAAAATTGCCGGGAGATGGATATGCTATTGCCTATTTGTCTAATTTTGCAAAAATAAGCGTCATCCTAACATAATCTAATCCTTGAATGTGCGAAGTCCTGTACAAATGCTTCCCTTTGACACCCCTCCCTCCCCTCCGACAGACATGAATCACCGTATGGTAACTTAGGTTAGATTAGTGCAGCATTCAGGCTATACCTAAAATTCAGTGCAAAAATATCGATAAAATTATTATTAATTAATAATATAGCAATAGATAGCAATAGGTTTGAAAATAGCATATTATATAGAAATACCTGTAGCAGAAACAAATTAATACAAAAAGTTATAACCTTATAACAGTTATAACATTGAATTAATATTATATTATAATGTCATTACAAATCACTGAATTCAAAAAATGATTATATGACCTCCGATTATATTATATTTAAGAATCTACGAATCTAAATCTGTTAAACACTGATAAAAAAAATAATGGATAAACGTTTGTACCCTTCCAAAGTACAATCCGCAGTATAACTGGAATTCAATTTCCAATCGATGTAGTCATATAGACAGGCCATATATAGCTCTGTATAATAAGTATGTCAAAGTGGCGCCTAACAATTTTCAAATCACTGCAGGCATAAAAATATTTGTAGATTTTCTTCATCCTCCTTAAAAAGGCATTTACCAAAATAGGTTACAATATTTTTATGAAAAAAATATATATCTACATAACTATAAATTACGTCATCTAAAACAGTTTAACCACAAGTGGTGCAATTACGCTTTATACAATAAGGTGGGAGAATTAACTGGATACAAAGTTAATCTAATTTTAACGTTAAAATTTGACTAATTATTTAACTTTATGTTACATAAGTAACTTAGCGGTAGGTAGTTAAATTATCTATCATAATTATAATTTAGCTTTTTCCAATTGAATTGAAAAATAGTATGCAAGTACAATAGGTACTACCAATCATGTGTTATACAATAATATACATAGGTTCATCGTACATTTTTAGACATTACTTATTAATGAATTATTTTATTGCACAATATTTAATAATTTAAAATATTAATAAACTGCTGAAAACTTGTATTTCATAATTGAATTGCAGGGATGAACTTGGACAACATTTCCTCCCGAGAGAAATTTATTCATCAAAAATACATTTTAAGAATTTCAATTTTTATGGTAATTTTAATATATGATAATTATCTTAAGTATCTATCTACAGAGTATTAGGTATTATAGGTACTTCATTTAGTTGATTACTATTATGCATGTTTGTGCAATTAAAATTAATTATAATTTATAACTTATATCTAGTTGTAAAATTGAAAAAATTGTAATAGGTGTCTAATTTGGTATAGGTACCTAATACATAGTGTTATTGTGTCAGGCACATTTTTTGCTTAGGTTGTTAAGTTTGGTACTGTTAACGACGTGCAACGGGTGAATTATACATTACAATTTGAATTGTAAATTTACCATTACAATTGTAATGGTAAATGTGAATTTTGCAGTCATAATTAGTTTCGAAAATCGAAGTTATATAGTCATTTCATACTATTAGGTATAAATACCTAAGTAGGTACCTATTTAGATATCTTCGCTTTTATTTTAAACAAATATTATCTTGGTCCTTGGAGCAATAGAAACGATAGCTAATCGATAATATGTATATAGTACAGAGTTAATAAACTACACTACAACTAATTGTCTTTTATCTGTATTTTTTATTTCGATTTATTGACATTATATTATAAATATACTTTAAACCCGTAATTATTTATAAAGGTGTTGAGAGTTTAATCATGTTAAGTTTAAACATGATTATCTAAATTATTTCTTTTAAGTTATTACGAATTATCAACATTTTAAACAGCCAACTTTATATTCAATGTATGTAACTAGCTGTTATAATAGGACACCACACCCGCATATTATGTATAGTTGTCTCCCTCTTACGAACGTATAACAAATGTTACTTTCACAATAATCAATTTTACTCTGTTGTTTTTAAAATTAAAGTGAATATACCTATCATAAAATATACATGTGAGATTATTATCAAGGGCAGAGGTTTTCAATGTTTTCAACCATTTTAGATCCAAAACTTTTGTGATTTAAAAAAAAAACAATCAAAACGACTCCCATACAAATAATATTAATAATAAAAAAAAAAATTAACAAATTTTTATTTTCTACCGCGGACGCGATTTCTTTGATAACATCGGTGATGCCTCTAAGAGTCGAGACGCACTGGTTAAAAACCCATGATCTAGGGCGACTCGGAGACTCTTTATTGTTTTAACTTTAAAGCAAGTTATGATCATTTTAAAATTTACAAAAAAATATCAGTTTTAAAATTCTTATAACTTGGTTAGTAATTAAAATACCAAATTGGGTTATTGCGAACGTACAATTTGGTATGTTATACCACTTAAATAATATGTACCCATACGTTTGTGAGTCGGAGACAACAAATATGGGTGTGGCGTCTTCATAAAAATAATATATAATATAGGTACTATATTATAATAATGACTTATAAAGTTATAACATAATATTATATACTATGTACATTATGGAAATATGTAATTGTTATTATTATATAATTACTCATGATTCATTAAATAAACTTGATTACAACTTTTAAATAATAATCGGAATTTATTTATATTTTTATTTATTATATGTATATTGTCTATTGTTAATGCACACCAGGCTAAAATATTTAAATATTAATATTAATTATCGATCACGCTTAAAGAAGTTATTCTATTTCCTATTAATCAACGAACGGAATCCAATATTATGTGTTTACAAACCAACATTAATATGTTTTTGTGTAGGTATACCTATGTAATGTGGTAGTGTAAATAATTTTTTGCACTCGTAATATGTTAGTACAAAATATTTATATACATACCTATAGGTATATTGGTGTAACTTGGAAAATGTGGGGAGGAAAAATTATCTTATGCCAGTCTAATCACAGATTAGATTTATTGAATATATAATATGTATACAGGGTGTCCCACAGAGATCTGACATTCTGACAAATGAAATAACTTTTGTTATAATCAATATTAAAAAAATTTTTTTTTAAATATAATTCATAAACACTACATTTTTTATTTTTTAATACTGAAAATAAAAAACTTAAAAATTGATAAAATTTTTTTCGAAAAATTCAATATAACCAATTTGTAAATCTGATTTTTAGAAAAATTTATATGGTAAAAACACTTATTTAAGTCAAATGGCTGATTTTTTACAATTTTTTTAAATATCAATATTTTCGTTAAGTAAATTACGATCTAGTTTATGTTAGAAACCTTGTAATTTCAAATAATAATAAAGTTTTTTAAAAATATTTTATAAGAACATTTTTAAATAAGTGCATGTTAAAATCTATTTTTTTTTTTTTATTGTATTTATTTTAATAATATGTGATGTATAAACTATAAATTACTATCATTTACCTAACGAAAATATTGATATTTAAAAATTTTTTAAAAATCAGCTATTTGACTTAAATAAGTGTTTTTACAATATAAATGTTTCTAAAAATCAGATTTACAAATTGGCTATATTGAATATTTCGAAAAAAAATTTTATCAATTTTTAAGTTTTTTATTTTCAGTATTAAAAATAAAAAGGCGGGTAAGACGTGGATGTCACTCTGCTGTACAGTAGGTTACAACTGGGTTACTGTAATGGATGGAATTAAATTTGAATCCTATGATATTATATCATTGTATACGAAAAACGATTCTGAGCGAAGACGGTTTATCTGTCTAGGATATATTATAAATTATTAAAAAATTTCAAATCTTAGATTTAAAAAGAAAATTTTTTATGAATTTCTAGTTTGAAATAATTTGCGAATTTTCGTGATTTTTGCATATGTTGTCAAAATTCAAACTTTGAATGCTTGTAAAAAAAAATTGTGACTACGCATTTCTTTTATTTTTCAATTGCTATTGTAAAAATATCATAGGAGCCATGTATTAAATTTTCAAATCTTAGATATAAAAAGGAAAATTTTTTATGAATTTCTAGCATAAAATAATTTATGAATTTTCGTGATTTATACGTATGTTGTCAAAATTCAAACTTTGAATCCTTGTAAAAAAAAAAAATTGTGACTATGAATTAATTTTATTTTTCAACTGTTATTGTTAAAATGTGTTAGAAGCCTTGTATTATATTTTCAAGCTTTTCTAACGAACAAATAAATTGTTATCGATACCTATTTATAGAAGAAAAAACTAAAAAAGTTGAAAAATTAAAATGTCAGTAAACAGCTCAAAACAAATCTAAATATTTTTAAAATTTTATCAAATATAGAAAATGCCTATATAAACATTCAGTGAATGTTTAAAGTATCTGCGGTCATTAGTTTCAGACTTTTAGAGTTACACCAAAAAAAGAAAATCACTAAATGTGAAATCCAGTGAAAATCCAATGTTGTAAATTTTTTCGTATTTAGTCAAAATTTTAACTTTAAATGCTTATAAAAAAAAATCGTGCAAAACGTATTTTTAATATTTTTTAACTGCTATTGTTACAAGTTGTTAGAAGCTTTGTATTAAATTTTCAAGCTTTTCTACCGAAGAAATAATTTTTCATCGATATTTATAGAAAAAAAACTAAAAAAGTTGAAAAATTAAAATGTCAGTAAACAGCTCAAAACATCTATCTATCAAAACAATCTAAATATTTTGAAAATTTTATCAAATATAGAAAATGCCTACATAAACATTCAGTCAAAATTTCAAGTATCTGCGGTCATTTGTTTTAGAATTACACCAAAATAAGGAAATCGCTAAAAGTGAAAATCCAATGTTGTAAAAATTTAAATTTCAAATGCTCATATAAATTTAATTTGAATTTCCGGTGGACTTTTTATTTGTGATAAAGATTGAAAAACTTGTAAGGAATCTTGTATTAATTTTGAAATCTTAGATTTAGAAAGAAAATTTTTATGAATTTCTAGCTTGAAATAATTTGTGAATTTTCGTGATTTTACGTATTTTGTCAAAATTCAAACTTTGAATGCTTATAAAAAAAAATTGTGACTATGAATTTCTTTTATTTTTTAACTGCTATTGTTACAATATGTTAAGAGCCTTGTATTAAATTTTCAAGCTTTTCTGCCTAACAAATACATTTTTATCAATATTAATTTTGAAAATTGCATGGTAGATAGAATATACTTATATAAACATTCGGTGAAAATTTCATGTATCTATGGTCATTTGTTTTAAAATTACATCAAAAACCAAAATCGATTTTGTCGAAAAATTAGTGTGCGTAAAATTTCCCATTTTTCCCTTAATTTTTAGTTTGTTTATCCCAATTATTTAAAAAAACATTAAGAATTTTTTACTTTTGACCCCCCAAAGTACCAACTAGATTCACTTTCTGATCGAACGAAGTACTGAAGTAAAAAATTGAAGCACTTTTACTGCCCCAAAACGTGATGACAGACACAAAAAAAAAACACACACATCATGGTAAAATCAATACATTCATCGCTCTGCTCAGAATCTAAAAATGTAGCACAAGTGTCTATGAATTATATTTAAAAGAAATTTTTAAAAAATATTGATTAGAACAAAAGTTATTTCACTTGTCAGAATGTCAGATCTCTGTAGTGGGACACCCTGTATATATTATAATAATGTGTGTACCTACTTAATATCTGAGCTAAATATTATATTAAAAATGTATAGTAAGTAGGTTATAGCCTATATAGGTTAGACTTAATGATATAACTAATTAATGAAACAGGCTTAATTAATCTAAATAATCCCCGATTAAAACATTCTGTTAACTGCTTAATGTTTATACTTAGAGTGATTCACTAAGCATGCTCAACCAAAATTGCAGTGACTTATTTCCAACATTTTTGCAGGAGGGGAGGAGAGTTTAACAAGTTTTAGTTATTTTTCAGGGGTTTTAAATTGTTTGAATAGTTGAACCAACAGCTAACAAGCAGTAGGTATAGGCTATATTTATTAGTTGTAATTGTAAATCGATACTAATATACAGAAAATGTTTTTATTAAATTCAATAATTGTATTTTAATTAAGAAACAGCAAAATCATGAATTAAACAATTAAACAATGTTTATAAAAAACTAGAATATTAAAAAAAAAATTGATGCAAGCATTCAAAAATATTGATTAGGTATAGGAGTAAATCAATATCTTTTTCAGGATGGTTAATGGATGTTTATAATAATACAATAAAAGTAATAAAATGACAGTGACTACATTACATGAAAAATACATTTTCAATTTTGATATTAATTATAATTTTTAAAAATCGCGTGGACAGCGATCAGCCCGTCCCGAGGTTTTTCGGGGTATTTTTAAAATTAATATAGGTGTCTTTTGACCATCATAATATAGTTAAATAAACAAAATATTCACTAAAATTAAAAAATTTGTTTGAAAATATATTTTTCCAAACCGTATAAAAACCCAAACTCATTTTAATTCATGTCCTTCATTACATTTTCAATAACTTCTCAGGTTTATGTATTACCAAATATACTAAAAAGTTCAAAATATCTCTAGGTAATTATAAACATTAACGATTTTTGTCCAAAAATATCGTCTGCACCGTCACCTACTGTAGTAAATCGAACCTTGGAATTTATTGTTTATAAGCGGTTATACCTTAAACAACACTTAGGTTTACGTGTTTTTAATGTTTACATAGCTTGACTAACTTTCTGCTGTAGACTTTTAGTCACTTGTGACTACTGTCCATCCTGTGTACTAGTTGGCGTATATCGTGAATATTATTATAATGAGTTCTATAGTTTCATTTGCACAGAATTTCAATAGGTATAATACAATATTCTTACAATGGTTCATGCTAGTTAATCAAAAAAAATTATGCGCTCTACAACCACCACAAACATATAACAGGTATGTCCGATAATTTGTTATTGATTTACACGATCCAATTTATTGTACAACAATAATATTATAATATCGCGTAAATATATAGCAACGGTCTCGCGCGAGTGATTTTCGATATTATTAGTTATTACTGTGCGATTATTATGCGAAATTAGTACATAA
This sequence comes from Diuraphis noxia, assembly GCF_037042655.1. Lineage (NCBI taxonomy): Eukaryota > Metazoa > Arthropoda > Insecta > Hemiptera > Aphididae > Diuraphis > Diuraphis noxia. Next base: position 72,698,290 of record NW_028301714.1, read on the forward strand.
TATACTTATTTCATGTACTCGGGTCGTATAATATCATAATATAAAACAATACGTTTTGAATTTCGTATAATTCCCGTAAATTAAACATTGTCTTCCGAAAATATAACAATTACTTGCAATAAAAATATATATTATATATGTATACAGAGTGATTCTCCAAGCATACGCAACACAATTTTTCCTTTAATGATGAATTTATTCAAATTATAATTTTTGGAATTTGAAAATATAGATACTATTAAAGACCATATTTTCAAATTCTTGTGATTTTTTTACTACTTAAAGAATTTTCTATGGCGATACAGAACTGTTCTGCTGTCTTTCAAACGCGAACTACATATTTTAAACTTCAAAATTATTAAGTAAATAATTTTTTTGAAAATAATAATATACCTAGTACCTACTTAATTAAAAACTCACACAATTAGATCATAATTATTAAAATATGTTTGCCAAGAAATAAGGATAATATAGTCATACTCTCATACTTAATAGTTTTACAAAAATTTAACGTTGATAGGTATAATATTGGATCTACATAGACATAGTATAATATATTATACATAGACCATTATTTCAAACTATACCTACCTATATACGCAGAAAGATTATTAATAACTGAAATGTTCAAATCACCATGGCCCACAAGGCCACAAATCTTCAAAGCTTATTATCTTGAATTTACATTATCCTTAGTAGGTAGATTAGAATAATATAAACATTTTCAGAATAATAACCCACAAAATAATTTACATTACAAAAGGGGTGTTTTCATTTTGAAAAAAAAAAACAAAAGTTTGTATAGGACACTTCTTAATTTGTAAAAAAATCTCAAGAACTTGGAAAATATTGTTTTAAAGGTTATACAACAATTCCAAAACTCAGATTTTTAATAACTGCATTATCAAAGAAAAAAGGGAATGAGTAATATGCTTAGTAAAACATCCTGTATATTATTTTCTATCGTCACCTAGTGACCTTGAGCGGTGGCCATATGTCGTATATTATTATAATATACGACGGATGTGCGCAAGTAGGTATCTTCAAGGCAGGATTGCAGGAGAGATATTATTATAATATGTGGCCATAATAATATCGTTACGACCAAAATAAAATTACGTCCTTAATGAGTAGGGATCGCGACACAGCCTGACAATTAATATTATTAAGTTTTAATATAATAGTTTATTATTGCCATTATATTGTGTAGACTGTTAGAGTCTTTTGTTTAATGTGTAACATTTCTTGCGAGTAGAACACGTATAATATAGTTATATACTTATATGCGACTATATGACCACAATGTATACAATGGCTGAAAAAATAAAATGATTATTTGTAAAAGTCAGAAGACTTCTAATATATTGTTAATAAAACAAAAATCTTAAGATAGGTAATATTAACTATTAATATTGTAGGCATAAATACAAAATAAATACCTGCATATAATATATAATATATATAATAATTAATCATTACATTATTATCATAAGAACAAATTGAATAGTTATGGAATACATTTTTTTCTTTTAGTTTTATTAAAAATAAATCATTATTACTTACAAAACTACAGCAATTTTTATTTCGGTGAATATAATATAATTCAAACGGCCCTAAAAATTTAAAATATATAAATTACTAGTAAAATATGATTATATTTATTTTAAGATTATTGAAGTTTGTTGTGTTATCAATAATTTATAAGCAATAAATTAAAATGCAACCATTTTTATTTTAGGTAAATTGTATTTATCCAATATTAATAAAAGATAAATACTAAATAGAAGACAGCAAGTATAAGTATGTTTAAATCAATCAATAAAATGATATTTTCATAATATTACAGATGATTAATTAAAAATTGTTTATGTGCTAAATAAAAGAAATCGTTTAAAAAATATGAAAATGAATAAAACATTTTTCCATTATTTAGTGAACATACAAAATAATGAAAATTCCATATTAGATAAACTCAAGTTTTCTAAAATCTATTTCTTAATAACGTCAATGTTGTTAGCTTTAAATTCTTGTGACTTCAAAGATGCTCCTCCAATGGCAACCTCCTCTTTAATTTCAGATCCAATGCTAGCGGATTTGAAAAGAGATGATGCATCAGATGATGCTGAATTACCGGAGAAAGTGTTAAATGGAGCTGGTGTCGAAGATCCGAAGAAAGATTGTTGGCCGAAATTGAAAGGAGACGCGGATGAACTGACGAAACCATCTTGGACGATGTTTGAGCCGTAGAAACCAGCCGGGCTGGCAGTTGAACTGTATGCGCTTATTGGGCTAGTGGTAGAGCTGTATGCGCCTATTGGGCTAGCGGTAGAGCTGAATAATGCACTTCCAGTTGCTGGAGTAGAGCTGTAGAATGCACTTCCATAACCTTGAGCCAAACCAGATGAGAATGATTTGTAACCAGATTGACCAATGAGAGCTTGGCTGGATTCATATCCTAAAGCAACTGGAGATTGTTGATAATAGTGGACAGTAGCAAAACGTTGAGCTGGAGCTGCAACCGGGACTGGGACCTTAACTTCAACTGGAACTTGAACTGGATATGGAACTCTCTTTTCTACTGGATATGGGACGGGTCTGTCGACGGATACTGGAACTTTAACTTCTACTGGTACTGGAACATTAACTGGAACGTCGTGCCTTACTGGATAAGGTACCCTCTTTTCAACGGCATATGGGACTAATTTTTCTACTGGGTATGGCACAGCTTTTTCTACGGCGTATGGCACTGGCTTTTCGACAGCTACTGGGTATGGCACTGGTTTTTCAACGGGGTAAGGCCTGTCAACATTTACTCTCACTGGGTAAGGAACGGGTTTCTCAACTGCGTACGGGACAGGTTTCTCAACTGGAACTGGAACTGCGTACGGCCTGTCAACTGGTACTTTCACTTCATAAGGTACTGGCTTTTCAACAGGATATGGCACTCTCTTTTCAACTTCTACTGGGTATGGCTGAGGAACGTGAACTGGACGGTCTACATTAACTTTAACAGCGTATGGCACGTGTTTTTCTACAGTGACTTGGTATGGGTGTGGTACTCGAACATAGACGGGGTATGGAACTCTTTTTTCAACTTGGACGTAGTATGGAACTGGAACTTCCTTATGGATGGTAACTTCATGTTGGGGTGCAGGGGCGTTAGATACGACTGGAACTTCCAAAGCATCATGGCTAATAGAGTCAGATTTGATGATAGTTCCTTGAGAGTAAGACGGGGCAAAAGCTCCAGAATAGTATGAACCATACGATGTAGCAAAAGCCGGTGACCTATTTAAAAGAACTGCTTCTGGGTTAGATGAAATAGCGGGCGAAGCTCCACCTGCTAAAATTGAAGCCGGGGTGGAAGAATATGCAAAGCTTGCGTCCGATACTGCGGCTCCAGATATGAAAGGTGCTGGCGTAGATGAGCCAATTAGAGCAGCTGGGGTGGAAGAAACAAATGATCCATCGTAGAATGGAGTAGGTGTGGAAGATCCAATGAATGATGCTGCATCGAATGATTGAGCTGCGGCGGCGTTGGAGTAGGAATTTGAGGCAAAAGAGTTACCGTATGCGAATGGAGCTGGTGTGGAGCTGTAAGAAACGGATTTGAATGGTGCAGCAGTCGACGAGAACGAGCCGCCAAACGCAAATGGGGCCGGGGTGGATGAGCCAAAAGTCTTGGCTCCAAATGCGAAGGATGGGTCGAATAAGGTGTCTCTTTTCTTATCGTTCTTATTCGCCGACTTGACGTCCGCAAATGTGGTGGACACAAATAGGAGTCCTAGAAAAGCTACATATATCTGAAAAACAAATGACAACTAAAATCATACACTAATAATTATTTCTATTCCTATCATAAAATACATAAAAATAAAATAAAACTTAGATGGGTAATCTACCTGCGGTTGAAAGAAAAAAATTATCCAAAAAAAAACTTACGTGTAATAAATTGCAAAAATAAATAAACGAATTTCGTGGTTATGGTTTAATATTATTAATAGCCTATGTGCCTTACTAAATTAATTGGTTCTATAAACTAAGCTTTCCTTGACTAGTCAAAATCGATCCAGTATTTTTTGATTTTATAAGCCTCAACCTCCACCTTGCCTTTTGTATATTAAAAAAGCTATTACTCACTCAATTTTTCATTTATATAAAATATTTATTTACATTAGCCTAAATTACAAAATATAATAAAATATAGTTATATCCAATCATAACAAATATTTGATTTTCGTGAGTCGAAACAAAATTCTTACCTATTTGACGTTATCTATCCTTTAGCGACTTACATACTTTACTTATTGTATGGTTAAAAAACGGAGCTTCAAACTCTCTCTGAGTCGCAAGGGATTTATTGCCATAGATGACAAATAATGCATTAATTTTTAATATTTAAATTATATCGAAGTAAAAAAAAATTATTGAAGTACAATATAATTTTGTGGAAAACACTACATCTACAATAATTATTCTATTGATATATACGTGCAAATAATTTAACATAATTAACTATAATAAAACCTATATAATATACATTTTTAAACATTTAAATATTTTACAAATAAGAACTAAAATAATTAAAAGCATTTTATAATAATTTTAATTTTATTGTTTGTAGTAACAAGAAACGTGCATAATATTTATAATATTGTGAATATTTTTTATGCTTTTTTAGTTATTAATTTTAATTTGACAAGTACATAATTTGTATATTACAACTATCATTATGTTATAATTATATCATATTAAATACCAATGAAATAAAAGTATTTCAAACCTAGTATTATAATTAACAACTGAATAAAATAATAAGTTAAAATATTCAAAAATATAATTTCTGTATACCTACCAATACTTAAGATTTTTTTAGATAAATTTATTTCTAACTGCATAATATATTTTTAATTTTCTCACTCGTATATTTTAATAATTCGTCATTATAAAAGAAGAACCGTGAAAATGTTTCAAAATACGTTAAATAATTGGTTTCGAAAAATTAATAGTTATTTACATCCTTTATTATGACAAGAAGTAAAGTTTAGGTAATTTTAAATACTGCGATGATGTTTAATTAAACGTAAAGATTTACCAATTACCAAAAAAGTGTAATATAATAAATAGTTGGCCACTATAAGTTTATTTAAGTATATAATATAGGTATCTATTATTATATTATAATAATATTTTTAAATGAATAAAACTTGATTCCTGTACATAATAATTGTATGTTATTTTATACCTATCTGTTGTTAGATTTTTAACTGTTAGAAATACGAGTTGATCAGTTATAGAAATATATATATATTATAGAAGTATAATTATGTGATAAGTATAAAACAAAAATAATATCTTGTCCGTTCTCACCATAGCACCGGACGCCATAATGTTTGTCGCTTCTGCCTTGTTGTTGGTACTGTTCAGCTCTGCAGCTACCAATTGACTGGATACTTTTCTGAACTCCGGCATTTATTATATATATACACGCGGGAGTACTAAAATTTACTGGATGGTCTCCGGACAATAATATTGTCAAAAACCAGTAATCTGGGATGGGAGAATTTTTTTATGGATATCTGAACGCGAAAAAACTCTTTCTACCGATAAATGTTTGATTTACGTTCCAAGGTTTTATTTTTTAAATATTTTTCAACATATTATTTAAATATAATTGATTTTTATTCGTATTATACACGATTTTATTTTAAAAAAATGTCTCTATATGTGTTTTTTTTTGTCTGGTCTTCTTATGTCCAAAAACCGGTTGTCCGTCTGCAGTTCATCCAAGGGTTGCATAATCATAATATTATATTATATATTATGATATGGTTTCTGCAAAATCGGAGACCTTCGGCCATTAAAATGTATGCTGTTCCACATCTTTCGACTCGCATGCAGCCATTCGTTTTTTCATTATTGTCACTACGGTGTCATATAATGAATAGGAGTTAAATGAGATGCACACGGTAAATGGTGATCACGGTTCACAATGATATTGGATGCAAAACGGGTCAAATTGAATTCATTTTTTTTTCTACTACATTTAAAAAAATATTATTTAAAATTATGGAAATATCAAATTTACATAAAGTAAATGTTGATTCTTCATAACATTAACGTTATTATATCATTTTATATTATTGTATATTGATAAGCAATGCTTGTGTGTTATGATGAGTTCCAACCTAATAATACACCATAAGTACATTAATATGCAGTTATAATTTAATAATTTCATACAAATATTAAATTATAAGATTTTAAACATTTCAAAAGGACGGAAACGTCTTTTCACAAAAATAAATTTTGGCGGAAACGGGAATCATACCTTTTTCGTTTTTGCCGGAAAAGGGCTATGCCTAAATCAGGGAACCGGTTTTTTGGCGGAAACGGGCGATGCCCGAAGGATATGGGGGTTATTGTGATTTGAAAAATATGGTAATTAATATTAATCCATCAACAAATAAATGCTACACCTAGTAAATTAAATTAATTTTATATTTTGTAAAACCATTTTTAAGAACTTTATCCTTTCTAAAAATATTTTAGTATTGAATACGTTTTAGACATGTGAAAAGTATGGCTATGAAAATGGCCCACCTACTTGAACCCAAATCAATCTTCTAACCAATATAAATTATAAACATTTAGTAAGAATTAGTAAGTTAAGTCTTAAAATTTGTAATTCATTATTTTCAAGTACGAAACAAAATAAAAGAAAGGTGGGCCAACTTCACGTAATCCAACTTTTTTCACTCACACGTTTGAATAAGTGGTATCGTTCGATTCCATGGTAGAATTGTCAAAAATTATTTTCTAAATTTAATAGGCAGTAGAAAACAAGGGTTCTTATTTAAATATCTTAAAAATCAAAAATATATTTGAATTAACTACATTACTGAAGAAAATAAGGTGGATGAGCATGCTTGGTGAATCAATATCTGCACATAATATTTACTACTTAGGCTTGTTAAGTGATGTAAACCGATGTGTCGTTTCAAGTCATGGATATAGGTTAGGCTAAAACTCCTGTGCAGTACTCCTGGAAACGTCGCTGGAATTATATCAGCTCGTTTTCAATGTAAAAATTATGTTAGGTATAGAAATATTAAAAAATTTCATTCAGAACCTTTATATTATAATTTATAGGCTATGGTTCAAACGAATTTGTGTTGTTATAGGGCGATCGGCTGGTGATAGTATTTTGCTCATTTAATATCTCGTACATTAAAGGTAACTAGGTATTACGCTTGAGCCAGAGCGATAAATAAATAATGCACAAAATCCTCTTATAGATTAATAATTTGAATGGTATGTGAAGGTACACCAATAGAAATAACTGACATTGTAACGCATTTGATTAAGATTATTTATTAATTATAAAAAAAAGCGAAGAAAATCAATTCGACGACATATACATTTTTGTCTGTAAAACGAGTTATCGTTATATTTTTACATTTATTTCTGCAGTAATACACTCTCTATAAAAGTACGTTTGAAATAAGCAATAAATCATTGCATTCCCAAAAACAATTCAGAGCGGGCTGCGGCGCTCGCAGATATTTTATAATAATGAATAATAATATAATATAGTGTTTACGGAAAGTTGTTGAAACTTGAAACTCTAGTAAAAAACGTTTGGAATAGCGATTTTTGAGGTTTTTTTTAAATAAAACTAGTAAAACTATACATTGTTACAAGACAAACTTTGTGCTAGATATTTAGTTCTTAGAAAGTATCCCAACAGGAAGTAACCCGCACAAATCGAGGACGTAAAAAAAATCTGTAATAGCACTATAAACTGCAGGACGAGTTCGAGGTCAGTGATAATATACTTTTGTTCCTCTTCTTACGACGACTTCGTAATTTTTCTAAGAAATTAATGGTTAAAAAAATGCCCTGTCATTATATATATTATAATTATTATATACAAATTTATGACGATTACATTAATGGAGATTATAAGAATTGTGCCTAAAACATCAAAACAACATTTAATTTGGTGATTTGCACCACATTAAAACCTATAATAAAATGTATTACCTATATGTAGGTAATATACTAATATGTATAATTTTGTAGGTAGCTTAAAAATTGCAATTAACGTCATTTTCACCTTATTAAAATCATAAGTTGTGCCATTTTAAAATAATTTTAAAATTTTGTTTTAACTTATCAATATTATGTATATTTTAAATCATATTCATTTTAATAGGTACATTTCAAGAATATTATAAAAATATAAATAAAGAAAAAAATGTAAAGTTAATTGTAATTGGAGGTGTTCGTAGGTACCTATTTAATGTTTAAATGAGTAATTAATACAAAACATTTTAGTCAATAATAACTCGTGTAAACATCAGGAATAATTTACTAATGTCTAATCTATTGTTCTTTTTATTCATTCACTTTTCATATGATAGATACAATTTATGTGAACTCGGTAAATTTATCAGATACCTACCTATATTCCAACAATTTAGATTGAGTATGTAACAGATAAAATGTTCTATTTTCTATCGTGGCACAGGTTACCAAAATTAATATCTAGTTATAGATGTGGCGAAAATAACATGTGGTTTCTGAATAATAAATTGGCGCACATTACATACCTATCCAATCAAAAAAACATAAGAATTCCTTCAAGTTCCGCCAAGTTTAATAATATAAACCTAGCTATTATAGCTAACAATCCAAAGTTGCTTTGCTGAACACAAATTTGCTATGTATATTATTATCCTTTTAAGTCTTATTACGTTCGAAATCAACATGGCAATACATTTAATTATTTGAAATATTATTACATCTAGGAGTATATAGTGTTATAAAAATTAGTAGATAGTATGTGATATATATTACAATATCATATATTAAATTAAACGATAAAGTACCTGTATACTATAGGTACAGCCCAAGTCCACAACACAGCAATCGCTTGGAGCTTCGGAATAAGTGCTTTTGCACCTCCAAAGCATGCGCCTAACAAATTTTTTTGTCCGGTACCGCATGAGTCAACGTCTGTGTGTTTGACGTTTGACCACGTTCATGGTAACCACCTAGTCAAATTACATCTTGATCCAAAATCCCAAAATAATCTGTACCAAGGCCACCACTAGGGATCGGATTTTGTAGCAAATGATTTTTTTCCATTTATGGGCTTATGGCAGTCAACAGGAATATAAACAAACTTGTATTGAGTTGTATAGGTTTATATACTTTGGTACATTAATTCGTATTATGTAATTCTGCTTATCATTAACCTATAGTCACACTAATAAGACAACTAATAAGTAATAAGATACCTAGGGTTGAAATAATTAAAAAAACCGTGAAACATTGAATTTTTTTAAATACAATTAATATTAATGATGGTTAATTATTAATTAATTAACTACCTATATTATAATATAGTCAATGAGTTCTAGAAAAGTTTAATCATTGAAATTAATGCAATGAGTGCCGTGGTTGACATATTCCTGTACTAGGTCTCGTTTTCCAGGGCCAGTGTTAAGGGGGGTGACAGTGCGGGGCATTTGTCCAGGGCCTCGCGCTTAAAATTTATATTGAAAAACATTTTATAAGGAAATCGTATAGCCGTATAGGCTATAGGTGACTATAGTTATTTTTTGAATAAGTTTTGCCCAGGGCCTTGCAAAAGGTAGCGCCACGGCCCTGTTGTTTTCAACTATTTACAGCAAAACTTGGTTTTTTTCCCCAGGAAATAGGCCTATCGTCGACGACGATGCAATACCTAATGGTACTATTAATAATAATAACTATACGTAAAAAAAAAAATGTATCAAAATACTTATTGAAATATTCCACGCTTTTAAAACATTTCATGGAATTCTCAAACACTAAAAATACTTAATAAAGTGATAAATAAATTCAAAATTTTTTTTATCGAATATTTTTATTGACACCGATAATATTTAAATTTTTGAAGGTGCAAAAGGTTTGAAGGTTATACTTTTCATTAAAAATCGTTTTTACGTCATCGAATGTATTATTATCTACTGGTATACCTTCCACCGATATGATTATTATAAACTAAGTTTGTATTTGTTCAGAAATTAATTTATCATGTTATCGTTTAAGCAAACATTATTGGAGTACAAACAACAGGTAACCATAGTAATGAAAACGATTTACCTGGTTGGATACTTACATGCACTCTGTCTATTGTGCCAGGAAACATTCTTCTACAGCTTTGTTTGGTGTGGAAGACGAAGTCAAAGTATTGTGTATGTACCGGTGATGCTGGTACTGCTGCAGATTTTACCAATTATTTGTTTTATGGGAAAACTTAAGAGTTTAATGTACATTTTTCGTTAAAAAAAATCTCTATTATATAGAATGCCATAAAAACTGTATAGTTTGTTTCCGTTGTTCGTTCGTAACGTTTTACGCTTTGGTAGTAAAATCTCTAGTGTATAGTGCGTCACTCGTAAAAGGAAACCAATAAGAATAATATAGGAACCGTCTCAACGATAAAAATATCCAACAACCCATTAGTGTTGTAGTTGCATTCAATGGAAGAACTTAATTTAAATGTTACTGTAGATTACTGTACTTGGATAAATATATATTATAAAGTTGTACATGCAGTTGTATAAACTATATTATATTAATATACTATACAGCAAAAATGTGAGTAGTTAATGGTTTTGTGCAAACTATAACTGCCAAAGTTACTACACAAACATGATATGTTTATTATGTAAAATAATGTTTGATTACATTATTATATATTTAAAAAAAAAAAAATAAAATGCGATTGGAGAATAAATCCAATATTTTATACGCTGCCTACAGACTGATAACGTATTATAGTCTATAAGTAAACATTTAAATTGAATGCAGTGACAGGTACAGTTGTATACGAAAAACGAATTTTGGACGGAGATGATATGTCTGTCTAGGATTAGGTACCTATACGTATATTTAAATTATAATATATTTTTATACGTTCACAAAATGTTTTCTATATTTGACACTAGAGTTTTTTTTTACGGTTATTTGAAGAAAAAGTTAGGAGAACGTTGTGTTTGGTTTTTTAACCTTAGGTACCTATTACCTAGTCACAACAATTTTATGAATTTTCAACTTTACAATTCCATAGAAATTTTTTGTGATTTTGACATATGTCGTAAACATATGAACTTTAAATGCTTATAAACAAAAATCGTGACTAACGATTTTTGATTTTTTTTACTACGATATATACAACTTAGAATAAACCTTGAATTAAATTTAAAAGATTTTTTAAATAGCCAAATTTTTTTTATAGGCATTTAAAAAAAAAACTTAGAAAAATCGAAAATCGAAAATTTCAATTGTATTTAAATAGCTTAAAAAAAGTCAAAATATTTTGAAAATTTTATCGTAAGTAGAAAACGCGAATATAAACATGGTGAAAATTTCATGTATTTACAATGTTTCGTTTTTGAGTTACAGCAAAATATAAAAATATATTTTGTTGAAGACTGATAATGCGTGTAAATTCCCGTTTTTTCGCTATTTTTTTTTTTTTTTTGAGTTTTTCCTAATCGTTTTAAAAACTACTAGAAATGTTTTACCTTTGACACCCTAAAGTACCAACTAGATGAATTTTCCTGTTCAAAGGGGGTCTGAAGTCATAAATCAAAGCATTATTTCTTTGCTACAAAACGTGATGAAAGGCACAAAAAAAAACTTACATCTTTGTAAAATCAATACATTCCCCACTTCGTGCATAACCTAATACGAACATATTTGTTAAAATTTTAATATTATTAAAACAATTGTTTAGTAAACAAAAATTTAAACGGTATACGGCTATTTTACAGTATACGATGATTACAGTGCCTTCTAAAAGTGATGATGTCATGTACGAGTCCATTTGTATAGAACAAAATGGTTTGTACTTTCTTCTTTTTTGACTTTTTTATTTTTATATTATGGTTACAGAAAATAAAACAACTCTTATGGTTGGATATCATTTTGTACCTATATTTTATACTTGGCCAAAACAGCTGAAATAACTGTATTAAAAATCGGTTTAGGTTACATTTAACGCAATTTAAGAAGGGTTAAATCCACTGAACATTATATTATAATTACGGGCAACACTGTGCAGGGTCATCTAGTTATTAATTTATTATATAATACAAAGATTTATTTTTTATCTTGCAAAACTATACGTGTTTTAACTGTATAACAATAAAATGTAAATTAAAAAAAAAAAAAAATGTTTTTTTTTTGTAGATATAAAATTCAAAATGCCATGGATCTATTATAGGTGCAGTAACTGTTAGTATACAAATTTATTTCGATGTACCTAAATGGATAAAATTCCTGTTAAAATATATTTTTGTTGTTATTTTAATATCAAATGAACAGATACTATTTAATTTTAATACGACGGTATTTATGTTAATTTCTTAAATCGTTAATGCATGAGGCTAGTGTGATATTTATGTCAAGTAGTTTGATAATGTCGCAATATTTACATAACAAAATTATAAAATGTTACTCATTTCTTCAGTATGAAATGAAGCATGGTGTGCACCATGACCAGTACACCGTGCAGGTCGTTTCAGCGTAATTTACATATAAATATGAACTATGAAGTAGAGTATACAATATTATAATAATTTGTATATAATTATATTTCGATGTGCAAACGGCTTAACCACATCGATAGAAATTGTAAAAATTACTTTGTTCTTCGAAAATATTGTTGCATATTATAATCAATCATATATGTGGTATATTATTACATTAAAACTAAGTAATACTACTAAACTAAGTGTATTTTAGGGCATATTTCGTATGCAACGTTGCCGTTGTGATTCTTATTATTATAAATCATATTTATTTTGATAAATGGGGGCATGGCAGAAACCTACGGGTGCCCATTCAAAATTCTGCCAAAATACCAACGTGTTTAAAACCTACAGTACCTTCCCCTACAGTTCCCCCAGGCTAATGATCTCAGTTGTCGAAGCCTTAACCCTAAAAAAAAAAAAAAATTTTGATAAATACTCAAATTAATTAGATTAGTAGATTATATTATAATCTATTATTTAGACAAATATTAGTAGTGATTATAATTGTCTTTAATAATATAATTTAAATTTTATAATTTTTTCAACATTTTGGGTTTAAAAAAAATAGTCAATATAAAAATAACTAACATTAAATTTAAGAATTCTAAGTTAAACAACACATAATTAATTCATACTAAGTTTGATTTACTGTAGTCATAATTCATCTCACATAAAATGATACAAAGTACAATATATGGTTAAGTATAATCAATGGTATAATACATCCAATTATTATAAAAATGAATACTGTTGTTTTTTCACACGTCATAATATAATAAAAAATTCAATAATATCGATAAGAGTGTAACGTAAAAATTAAAAATAGTTAAAACGGGAAAAATAATATGTAGGTACCTACATAGGTACAATAGTTTTAACTTTATTAGGTAATTCCAGAATACAGTTTACAGAGGGGGGGTTAAAATAACATCCCTCTCCTACCCATCCCACACAATATCACCATTATATACTATATGTATGGTCACTTAACCTATTATAATATTATGAATAAAAATAAACACCATAGGTACATAAAATCACAGATCATTTTACTGCACTGCATAAAAATATCGTTGGTATCTGCAAAAGAAAATCGTCACTATCATTGTAAAATATTGGTTTTACAGAACTGTAAAGTGACGAATCTTAGTGATAACAATTTTGAAAATTTAAAATGTTTTTTCCCATCTAAATTTTCTCACACAGCTTTAGTTTTAATGGCCACTGATTTAATAATATATTTGAGCTACATTATAACATAACTAAATTTGATTAAAATGGTTATTAATTTGACGAGTGAACACATCTCATACATTAACTGTTAAGTTTATATAATATGTAATATGTATACAGTCATAACAGGTATTTTTCTTCGTAACATTTTTAATAAATTTTTTTTATCTGACGGTTTAATTTGATGAAAATATACAAGACAGTGTTTAAGTGTGGGCAACGTTGAAAAAAAATGTTTGAGGAGATTTGAAGTTATCAAAAATTTTATTTATTTTTAGTTTTTGTTTTGAAACCGATATCAATCCGTTGTACAATACTTGGTCCCAAATCTCATTGTACAGCCAACTAATTTCCTGAAAATTCTATAAATTTTTTTGACATAATGAGTGAGCTTGAAAAGTTTTAAAAATATTTTAAATTTCGAGAAGCTAGTTAGTACTATAACTATACACTTCATGGCTTCGTGGGCGTCGTGGGCGTACACACTTCATTGTAGTAATACTTTTTTATATTAATAATATCTTATATGAATCCGAACCATATGACAACATTCTATAGAAATCAGAATAATAATACATACACTTTTCACATTTGGTACGGCAGGGAGGGGTGGGTTTCAAAACCCAAACCATCATCTTTTGACTATGCCACTACATGCGTATGTGAGATCTGTTTTTAATTTATAATATTGACGATAATATTATACATTACAGAAAAAAATTGATTTAAGGAAAAGAAACATGGGTACATGTGAATGTCGGACATTGTTAAAATATTTTAAAAAAAAATCTTAATGGAATTTTCAGACAAATTTTTTCTGGTTTAGACTTACGTATAGGCATGTATACCATGCAGTTTATTTATTATTTATGTATAGAAAATGGTGAAATGTTGTAAAAAAAAACCTTTATCCCAATTTAAATTTTTTTTAGACGAAAAAGGAAAAATAATACAATATAGAAAATTAAAAAAAATCATTATACATATTAACGTAAATTTGCTGTTGTATTTTATTTCAGTCGGTAATATGTCCGTTACAACTTACTACACATATAATATATACATAGAAATTAAAAATTCCATACATCCATGGCCCTATCCGTCGGACTCCTCAAGGAAAATAGAAACCGCAATAAACAGAATGCGAATAGGACACACATGACTAACACACCAATATCTGATGAAAAAGGAAGACCCTCCCATTTGTGCCTGTTGTGGTATTCCTCTCACAATCAAACACATCATATCCGAATGCCGCATCATATACGAAACGGACAAACGGGAAGCAAGTGTATCAAACATTTTATCAGAAGCCCTACACCCAGACAATATTAGTAATATGATAACATTTATAATTAAGTCCAAGCTTATAAATTGTATATAACCTGTAAATAATTGTATATATATGTAACCTATTGTAAACCAACGCCAATGGCCTTTGAAGCCGAAGCTTAATATAAATAAAAAAAATATATATATATATATATACATAATCATGCGTTGTACGACCATATGACGTATAGTCGACGATTCCATCATTCTGTTCTATTAAAATATTTGACCGCGAACGATCTGGAATATAATATACAACCATAACAGTTAAGTGTTGACTAATTATTTTTTTATCGCTCGGACAGAAATACAATTATATAGGTATATCCAGATATCCTTTTTACTAGGATGACTACTTCGTGTGACGACGCGCACGCGTCGCTGATGAATATAATAATTGGCCGCCGAACTGCAGGCGACCTATATACGGTCGGTGCGCATGTCCCCTGACCAAGTTATTTCCTGCAGTGGAACTGCATCATGTGTATATTCAACCCTATATAGGCCATCTCAATATTTTTACTATAGATTTTGTATTTTATATATAAATTAATAAGATCCATACGGGAAAGCCACGGTGTAGACAATATTTAGGGTTATAAAATGTAAAATGTACAATAATTTCTTACTCGATCAAAAATCTTGTAAATCTAATAGAATTGTTTCTCACGACTGTAACAATTTTAAATTATATCAAAAACATATATTCATGGGTACAATTATTTTTTTTATAAACGTTTAAAGTTCAAACTTAGAGACAAAATTCTTCGAAAATCACGAATTTACACATTCTTTTGCAGTAGTTAAAATTTTATAAAATTTTAATATCGAATACTTAAAAATTTAATATATAATCTTCCACTTAACATTTATGTATTATAGCAAATAAAAATTGTAGAATAAACATATTAGATAAAACTTTCTATTTTTATAGACATTTGAAGTACAAATTTCGACCAAAATTTACGGTTTTTTCCCTAACGATCAAGTTATATTGTTGCAATTCAAAAAATATTAATTAAAGCTTGAACAATTTTTGTCATTAGGTATTATAGTTTTTATATGCGTTTTAAGTTCTAATGTTGATTATATTCACTATATTCATCAAAATTCCGAAAATTTCATGTCAACATTATATGACAAAGGTGAATTTTTTACATCTTTAAAAGTGTTAGCAAAATATCAAGAAAAAACCGGGTACCTACAAAGATTCTAAAACGTGATGTGGAGAATTTTGAATTCATTGAAATTCTGATACAAAAAATGTAATAAGGGTAGACGATTTCTAATAGAAAGAAATGATATTGTGGTAACGCGAATACGGTTTTTGAGGCAAATAGTTAACCTACGTAAAAATAACGACCATCGACCAGTGTAGAGTATTTAGATGAGATGTGGGTGAACCAGAATCAAACTAGGAATAACATTTGGCCAAATTCTGATAGTTCAGAAGGATTTTAAGTATAGGTTTGACTACTGATAAGGGCGATCACATTATTTATCACGCTGGTTTGGGATCATTTGGGTTTGTAAAAAACTCGAAATCAGTATTTCGTACATCAGGTTCATCTGAAGACTACCACTATCAAATAAATTCAGATATATTTAAAAAATGGTTCATTTAAATGCTGAACAATTATTTTGAAGAGCCATGTGTGGTGATTATGGACAACGCGTTGTATCACTCGGTCCATATAATAGACAACTAACCAAAGAGTAACGCTAGAAAAATTCTATTACAAGAATGACTGAAAAAATAGTTGAGTTTTCACCCTAGGAAACGGTGTCGGAATTACGGGAACGTGTGAAAAAAAGTACAAGCTCATCAATGAGATAGCATCGACATTGGGTCACGAAGTCATATGGCTACCACCGTATCATTGCAAATATAATCCAATTGAACACATATGGGTACAGGTGAAAGGGAAAATTGCAGAAGACAATACAATTTTTAAAAGTGCAGACGTTGAACAATAATTAGTCCATAACGCATTGGTCTCCGTGACAATATTGATGATTGGAAGAAGTGCGTGTTGCAAAATGCGAAGTTGACTACGCTACAAGACAGTGATTTAAAAAATAATAAGGTTTACACGATGAAATATTAGAGCCAATAATCATGACGATCGATCCTGATAATACAAGTGAAAGTGAAGATGAGGGCAATTGCTAAAAATATGTATGATATTTATGTGAATATTGTAATAGCACTTTGAATTATAATTTAATTTATTTTACTTTGTGCATGTATACTTATTTTTTTTTTTTATTTCAAGTTATTTATAATATTCAAACATAATTTTTAAGTATATTTCGTAGGTGATTCTGTTAAATAAATATAAAATTAGAAAAAATATTTAAAAAACACGTACCTATATTCTATTTGAAATTCGCCGCCATATTTAAGTACTTTTTTTGGAATCCTTGACGAAAAACCGCCATCCAGCGAGTTGGTATCGAGGGACATTTGTTGTGAAATGCATTATAATTAATGATGTCTGAATTTTAAAATATTTGCACAAATTATTAGAAGTATCTATTTTATAAAATACATTAGATATTTACTATGAAGCCATCAATTTTTTGAAAATCATATTTAAACAAAAATGAAATAGAAAACAAGTTTTTTACTGGAATAATAAACACGTTGAACGCATATCCTACAGAGTATAATAATACAGATTACAGTGTATGATTACAAAATGTTTTTATACAAATGATTTTGTGTTTCATAAACCTATCGGCTATTATATTCCATTGGTCCCAACTCTACCTGATCTAAATCTCTGGAATATATAATTATATTATTATATTATACAATACGTGATTATTATAATTCTCTCATAATCTTGACTTTCGTTTGAACGACACTTTATATACCATTACATAATACATACACTATAATGTCTAAGACCAAACCACGTTTTTTCTCTTCTCCATTTTTTAATACAGTCTTCTCTTTTCGTCATCACTGCAGATTCTAACCCACACTTTAAAGTAGTGTTAAAAAAAAGTCACATAAAAATATCAATTCGCACCACTCTCGTATTTTTATTTTTGTCGTTTGTGGTTTTTAAGATATATATATTTATAATATAATAAAATTAGAAACAAAATTATGTACAACCGAACTTGTTCAAGTGTATAAAGTGTGAACTACCTGTAATGATACCCATCCCCAATTTTAGATTCTGAACGAAGTGATGAATGTATTGATTTTACAATGATGTATGTTTTTTTTTGTGTGTGTGTCTGTGTACAGCATAACTAGTCGAAATAATGCTTGGATTTAAAACTTTGGGAGTGGTTTCCTATGTAAAATTGAAGATCTTTGGTGCATTATAAAGGTCAAAAGTAAACATTTTCCAACAGTTTTCAAAAAAATCGATTTTTTTATATGATTGTAATTCAAAAACTAATCACTGTAAATACTTGAAATTTTTACCAAATGTTTATGTTATTGTTATCTATATACAGTTTAATTTTACTTATTTGAGTTATTTATAGACCACTGTAGTTTTCGATTTTTATGAGAATTTTTTTTTGAAGTGTCGGTAAAAAAATTTTGGAAGACCAAAAAAACTTGAAAATTTAATACAAGGTTCCTTATGAGTTGTTCTTATTGTAGCTAAAAAAAATTAAAAATCGTTAGTCACAATTTTTTTTTATAAGCGTTTATAGTTCAAATTTTTACGAAATCTGTCGAAAACGCGAAAATTTGCAAGTAATTTTGAAGTTGAAAAATCATAAAAAATTTTGTGTTTATAACTAAAGATTAAAAATACAACACTAAGTTTTCCATAAGTTTTCCTTCAAGTAGCTATAGAGAAAACACGAAGCATCATTATAGGAAAAATTTTAAGTGCGTTTGAATTTTAAATTTTTACGAAATAGCGTAAAGATAACGATTCATCCTCAAACGATTTTAAATATTTGTTATTATTCAAAAAGTATATGTAGTAGATACTTGAAAATTTTACCAGTTATTAAGATTGGCATTTTCTTTACATGATTTAATTTTCAAAATATTTTGATTTTTTTTGAGATATTTATAGACAACTGAAATTTTCAATTTTCTTTTGAAGTGTCGATAAAATTTTTTTGACCGTATTAAAATACTTGAAAATTTAATACAAAGTTTCTTATAAGTTATTCTTATAGTGATTAAAAAAGTATAAGAATACATAGCAACAATTTTTTTTTATTAGCATTTGAAGTTCAAATATTGACTTAATACGTAAAAATTACGGCAATGTTCAAATTATCTTAGATAGAAATTCATAAAAGTTTTTATTTTTAAATCTAAGATTTGAAAATTAAATACGAGGCTCCTAACACATTGTAACAACAGCAGTTGAAAGATATTAAAAATATATAGCCACAATTTTTTTTTACAAGCATTTTAATTTTAATTTTGACAACATACGTAAAAATCACGAAAATTCGCAAATTCTTTTAAGCTAGAAATTCATAAAAAAAATTCTTTTTAATTCTAAAATTTGAAAATGTTTCATAATCTATAATATATCCTTGACAGATAAACCGTCTCCGTTCAGAATCGTTTTCGTATACAATGATACCTATCATTGCATTCAAATTTAATCTACCCTTGTCAGAGGTCCACCCCGATCGTACATCAGAGCGATACCCACTTACCCGCTTTTTTCTTTTGCAGGTTAGGGATTTATTTTAATCCTGATTTTTAATGTTGAAAATTTGATTATCATGTATCAAAAAAACAAACCAAAAATCGAGTTTATAGATCTTAAATCAAAAATGTATGTGGTCATTCAAAAAAGTAAAAAAATTACAGAACAATTTTTTGGATTATATTTTTATTTAATAATTTTATATTTCAATGGATTGAAAAAAAAATCCAATTAGTGAGTATCATTACTCGATGACTTCTCATATCAAGTATAGTCTGTTAATATTTACTTAGTTTAATTGTGTAAGCGATTATTAAAATTAATTTATATGTATACTACAACCACATAAGCCTATTGTGCCTCTAAGGTATAGATTTATTTTTTTAAATAAGAAAAAAAAATGTTTTTATTTATTTTTAATGTTTTTCTGTCATAAATAAAATTATGTGAAAAAAATATTTTTAAAAAAGTTTTAACTTTTCCAAATAACGAATGTATAGACACTTAAATGAATCACTTTGTATCCGATACTGCAGAATTCAATATCACGAAGTCTTACATAATATTATTATCAGGAAATATATGCATAAATCATTTAAACTGATTTGAGTGGAATTATTTGATCATAAGATAAAATAACCATTATATTTAAATTAAAATTAAATATTAATTATTTGATTATAATATTTTCACATGTTAAAAAAAAATTCATTGCATTCGACGTAGGTACTGTGACGTGACAATTTGACATAGACACATTAAACAATGAGTCACCTACATGAAGTAAATTTTTTTAATAATTTTTTCATTATATTAAAAATGTCTGAATAATATACGTTATTACTATTGTGATTAAAATCAATTAATGTTAAAATATACATTTCTACTTAATACTAACTATTATTTAATATATTAGGTTATGTAAATATATATTGTTTAAATGGAAATTAAGCTTTACTCTGATTATTATGTAATTATATAATATTTATTATACGGATAACCGAATAAAAACATATTGTATAAAAATTAAAATTAGATATTATCCAGCTGTTTGCTAATTAAAATCATAATATACAATCTTAAGTTAAGCTTATATTCTCGTTGTATTGGTCCGTTCGTTAGTTCCCTCTTACCAGTATACTTACCTAGTTACGATTGTTGATATAAATACTTAAATAGGTAATTACTATATACATAAATCGTGTAATGTAACATAATAATTTTTTCTTGTATTAAAATACATTCAGAAACCGGAAATTTAGCACGCTCACTGAGTGCACTCATGCAAGCTCGTGACATTTCCTTAACTTGTTTTTATAATAAAATGTTAGAATGATATACATAATTTATAATATATAGACGATTATGATGTTTAAAAATATAGTAACGATTTTTTTTTATTCAGAGCAATAATAATAAATACATAATACATTTATATTTACCTATAGCAATTATAATTTAGACGAATTAAGGATACTATTTTTTTTTATTTAGCTTTTTATAGTATAACAATTACATATAGCTCAACAATTATGAAAATAACAGTTATGCAAACATAATATTTATGTAATTATACTTACTAAATAATGTTCAATAACTCAGAAACTAATCCTTTGAATTTTCAATTTTCAATTTAAATTTAAATATCTTACAAAATATAATATTTTTTCAAAAAAAAAAATAGGTGGCTGTTATTTTTTTTAAATAGTTTTATCACCACCAACTGTTTCTTATTAAACGGTAATATTATAATATCTATGTGTTGTGAAACCTTCTATAATAGACATTTCTAAAAATCAACTATTTTTTTTTTTTGGAAGCAAACTAAAAATTTTCTTAAAACTGAACCATCTGAATAGCAGACAAAATTTCAACGATTCAGAGTGTCAGTTCTTTTCCCTTCAATTTATTTTTGTCATATAAAACATAAAAAAAGAAGCATATTTACCGCTATATCACGTGCAGGCCTAAGAATAGTCAAAAATACATATCCCCTCCAGCATTCAAAAAATATGTGCACTTCACTAATTTAATATATGTCTAACTTAAACTTACATATTATATCCTTGCGTATACATTCAAAAATTCGGAATTCGAAAAAACATATAACTATATAGGATAAGTATGTACGGTTAGGTACCTTAAAAAATATATTTATGCGTATAATTTTGCTTTCACACGAAAAATACGCTATATATACGCATATCGGAATGACGTATTCTTTTTACTTCGAAATGAAATATTAATTTACAATTTAATATTAATATAATATATTTTGTATATAATGTGATTTTAGATACGTCCAAACCGAAAGCAAAAAATAATTATTACTTGCAAGTCTGCTGCACAGTGCACACAAAAGTAATTAGGTATACCTACCTAAAACACATTCGAATATTTTAATACCTCCCAGCGAGTCTGTATAAGTGTTTCTTGTTGGTCTTTATACGATTAAAAACATTTGAAATTATTATTATAAGCTCAGTAAAAGGATAATGTCCCTCATTTAAGTTAACACTGCAAACGCCATAAACGAAAAGCGGATTTTAAAGCCTTTAAGTATACACATAACAATATTATATTATATAGCATCAGGTGGTCAATTGCACTTCGAGTCACAAAAATTACATTATTATATTTACGCAACAGGCGGCCCTCGAGAAACAAGCAGATTGATAGATTTCATCCGAAATAGTCGTCTGCGTAATATGATTATTTAACGTCAGCCTGTTTACCTAAATGATTTCACTGTTACAGCCTTAAAATCAAATAAATGTTATTACTATTTTTCAGTGTCGGAGCAAACATTTTGAACATAATCTGAAGACGTAAATCTCTTTCCTATAACGATTCGATAATTTAAAGCTTAAAAATATAAATTTATCATATCGTCATGTTATTAATAACAAAAAGAAAAGAAAAAAATTAAAATCAGGCTTCTTAGCAGTGGTCGAATTGGAAAAAAAATAAAGATGGACTCTAAATGTCAAATGAAGTTGAACAATTAAACAAATTAATTTAATAGTAACCCTATTCCTTAATGAATATAATAAAAGGGTACGCTACAATTTGAAGAAAAATAAAGAGTAGCTCAGTCCCTCTGCGTCCTCTCCCATTCAACCACTGCTTCTTAGGTTTTTAATAACCTGCAGTACCTATAGTCTATATTACGTTAAATATTGTATCACTCCGTATACGTGTGCAGTATTATGTCCAGGGGCGTACTCAAGGGGAGGGGGTCGTGAGGTTTGAACCTCCCCCATGACCTCACTAACCTATGTAGTCTTGTGCGTTCGTGCTTAGGGGAGAGGTGGGCACAGTGAGACACGGGGCACAGTGATCCATTAAATATAAGTCGACTAATTTAATATTAAACCATCAGATGGAGAATCCAGAAGATTCATAAAATCATAATAAACATAATGGTTAACTTTACTATTAGTCACGGATATAGATACTATTATAGTATTATACTATTATACTATTATAGTAAGTTCAGGTCAAAAATGATACTATCATCTTTTCATAATATTGTTATTTTTTGTTATCAAAACGTGAAAAATGTGAGCTTCGTTTTTTTCAATTTTGGTATCGAATTTTATTCAAAGTTACGTATTTTAAGGTATGTATAAATAGAATTTTTCTTGTGCATAATTTAGTTATATGCACAATTGTTTATTATAAATATTCATACGAGAATAATAAAAAATCTGAAAAATAATAGATCGGTATACAGTGAGACAAATAAATACTGTTGTCTCGCTGTACCCAACATCAGTTAACTCTAAAACAAGACTGTTGAAATAAATTGTGATCATAATAAAGTGATATTAGGTTGTGATTTTTATTTAATTTTTAAAACTTAAACATAAAACTACTGAAATAAACAAAGTGAACACCTACATTTTTTTAATTTTACAAAAACACAATTAATTATTTTAAAATTTGTTAAAAAAATTCTCTTTAATTGTTTTATCATATTATATAAATGTTGTGAAATTAAAAGTTTAAATATAAAAGATAAACTACAAATTTAAAAGGTTTTATATTATGCACCATAGTGCCCCGTGACGTGTATCATTGTGTACAAGGCTGGGTCACAGTGAGACACTATGACATTTAAAAAAAAAATTTCTCTGGGTTGAAATTTCGTTAAATTTTAGAATGTATTAATATGTTTTTTAATGCTCAATAATATTTAGAATAAAACCATAACGTTGTTGAAGGATTATCACTTAAAACAAAAACAATATTTAAAAAGTAATTTTTAGTGTCTCACTGTGGCCACCTTTCCCCTATATATAATATAACTCACAGGAGCAATTTTCTAAAAAGAAATTTTTTTTAAAGGGAAAAAATAAACAAAATATATCTATTTTAAATCGTATGTCAACATGCAATATACAACGATTGCGTGCATTATCTGTTAAGAACTGTAAGATTAGATAGGTAAGTAAGAATATTTTTAAAGTGAAGGTGACAAAGTCCCAGTGATAAAAAACAAAATGTTCAAACAATCTCTTTCACAATATTTCAAAATAAAATAAAACCAAGCATTTACCCATCATCACAGAACACACAATTTTAATATTTTCCTTAAGTACATATGTATTAAAATTACAAAAATATTATGAATTTTAAATAAATATTTTATCTTTAAGCGACGGGAGAGACCATGCTTGGGCTTATCTCTCTGTACAATTGGTCTGCAGACAAAATATAATAGAATAACTTATATTCAGGGCCATAACAAAAGAGGGGGAGTGTCAGAAGGTTAATTACTTCAATATATATTAGAAAAATATTCGGGGCCCCGATTTAGTTCTGTACCAGGGCCAAAAATAAGATGTGGGGGCCTGCCTATATGTCTAGGTATATATAAATTATATAGAACATTAGTACATGATGCTTTCGGTAATTTAAATACTTTTACAATTATTACTGTCTCCTGTAATTGGGGTGTAAATAATTTGACGTACTTAAGTCAACAATGTTTCATAACGCGTAGTACGTACATTGTCATACTGTACCTATAATGTATTGTGTACAGAGTGCCGCACAGTGTTTTACACCACAGAGTTTTATCATATTTTGTAAGACTGCACGACAGGCCAATGTGCAGTATAATATATATATAATATATTCTGTAGCCATTAACTAAGTATGAATCTCCGAATAAGAATGATTCGTTGTTATGTATTCACCGTACTTTTTTATGGAGTAGAGACTTGGACTTTATCCAAAGTTTCGATCAACCGAATCCAAGCGTTAGAAATGTGGATATATCGCAGAATATTGAAAATTAGTTGGTGTGATCACATAACGAATGTCACAGTATTGGAACGAATGAACTAGAATCTAGAATTAGTGACAACAATAAAAACGCGTAATTTTATATAAATACTACCAATATCAGCACGTTCGCTGTGATTATTTGTTTAGATTTAGTTATATTTCAGCTAGCATTAGGTTTCAAACCTTTTTCTTCATCAGCAATATTCAGCGTATATTACTATAGATATATACGTGTGAGAAATTCGTATTAGAAAATATCTTCTATTTTTAAGCCCCCGATTATACATAATGTTGATCAAGGGTGTGTGCAATTAAAATTAGCACCACTATAATTAAAAAGACTGTACTGCTCCATTTTCATAGATTATACAGGAGAAATAAAAATTGTTTACAATACTGTAAGAAATTCTCAATACTTACAGAATTCGTTATTATCATTTATTTCTGTACGCGATAACAATAAATTAATGAATGCTAATAAATGAGTACAAATCCTTATAATGTTGATTCTCAGCTATTGAAATTAAATTTCTAAAGTTGACAGTTTCTTATATATTTTTATTTAAGTATATTTAACACAATTATTTCAATTTAATTAAACAATTGTATTTAAGTTTGAAAACACTTTATTTTGTATTTAATGATTTAAATAAAACAGATGTCTGCTGGTTGTATTTTGACTCAGAATCGGACAACTACAATGTTACCTATAGGTGATTTTGATATTAAATATAATCAGAGATTGTCTACTTGTTTTCTATATATTTTAAATGATTTTTCCAGCCATCGCAGCACTTAAGCAGGCATTTGAATTTTGTTCCTTTCAATTTTTATTTGTTTATTTAGACATAACATTATAGTTTATTATGGCTTGTATGAAAATGGAAGGAACTCTTTTAGCTAATATTACGTCTGCGTCTCTTGATAAAATGATATACCTATAGTAGCTATTATACTATTTATTATAGGGAATATTAAAAATTAGTATGAGAGGATTGTATAAACGACAGCATGAAAATAATTTTAAAATTTAGCTGTAATCCAAATTTAAATATTATATTGTTTATAAAGTTACACAAAAATCGATAGCGATGAAAAGTATTTGATAAAATTTCTGAAAAAAATCAGAAAATTCATTCATACAGTTAGAATATAATATATTAATATTAAAAATATTTAACTATATACATATGATAATTATATAATACTATTTTTTATCAACAATTTCAATAAACAATAATAATTGTCGTACAATCTTTTGTTAGTTATAAGTTATAACGATTTCAAATTTCGAGGTAATGGGTCCGTGACGTGCAGTGACAGCTATTCAATAGTCTATACGCTTTGAAATTTGAAATTGGGTAGGTCAGATAACGCATTACAATATTACATTTAAATACATATACATATATATTGTAACATTCGTACATTACATCGATGCGTCCTGTAATTATTCATGTAGCTGCAAAGACATGGCAACGTTAAGAGAAAATTATGAAAGAAAACTCTTTATTTTGGAAAGAAAAAAAAAAGGAAGATTAATGAACCTGTAAAAGACACTCTAAATGACGAGTAGGTTAAGGAGAGGACATTAAGGAAGAATGATAAATTAAAAACACTCATTCGAGTCTTTCGTAAACCAAAATACACTCGAAACGGCGATAAGGAACAAAAGATTACAGTTCACTGGGTTGGATGCGCTTGGCGTGCAGTCAAAATCCACTCATATGTATACCAAAATTTAAAGGTTGAAGAAAATCCAACTATAAAAGACCGATTGGATGATCACACTTGGCTATGTGTGGATGTAATAAGGAAAGATATGATGGAAGCGTTAGATTAAAAGACACGGACATCGAATATTGGGGAAACTGGTAACAATTGGTTGTAGTCCGTGGGACCGGTTTTTATTGGCCGATTCACCTAAAAATAATAATTTCGTATAAACAATCTAAAAACATGCTGAAACTTCTGGGTAGCAAACCAAATTTCAGAGTGTCCGGTATTTAGAGGTTTCACTTTATCATGTAATAATTTGACGAGTGAACATAAAGCTAGATATTATATTGTCTCTCCGTCACGACCCGTAGTAATGTATATACATACTATACACTACACTGTATATTATAATATAAATACATCACATTATTGGTATTCACATAACACAACTGCGGGAGTGGGTTTATATTTTTAAAGTAAGTTTTCTTGATGTTTTACATTTTCAGGCGTAGCCGCCACTGCAGGTGATAGGGCATTTTATTTTTTTTCGCTAAACATATTATATAAGCAAAAATACATGTCCGGCTTTCTGAAAGAACCCACATAATCGATAGACAGAGAAACAATACCTCGTGAATAAAAAAAGGTCAATTTATTTAGGAGACACATTGATGTGAATATAGGGCAAGATATAAATATAAAAATATTACCATTATAATAGTACTACAAGTCAAAATTATCACTATACACTATGACGTGATACATAATATTTCTGTCAAACGTTAACAACCGAAAAATTTCAGATATTTTTCTTAAAATTTTAATGTCTTTTTTAAAATTGTATTTTTCAACTTGCCGGGTCATCTTACTACATCGTTGATGGTAATTATAATTTATATAATATATAAAATATTGGTACATTTTCTCAACTGGACGTGCGCGTGTATTAACAATTAACGTATAACAATAATATAGGTACGATATTTCGTTTGTAATACATAAATATATATTATATATTGCGCGGAATGATGTGTATATAATAATAATAATGGTGATAGAAATAATAATAATAATAACGATTATAATATTTGAAAAATAAATTACTATTGCGGATAGTCATCATAAAATATAATACTCAAGGCTCGTATGTTCATACATTTACACGATTTTTGTTTTGCTACATATAGAAAAAACATTTTGAGTGAGGTAAATATTCGTTTCATAATAACAGTGAATTAAAAATATAAATTCTAACAGTGTATATTTTCACATATTTTGGTGATTTAGAATGCAGAAAAAAATTTACATGGTTATTACCACATAATTTTATTTCGTATAAATTGAATTTTTACATTCGTGTATGTTCTTTTTTTTCTATTATGACTACTGTATATAAGTATGTCATTAATTTACGGAAAAAATTATGTAAACGATTAGAATCACAAAAATAAAATAAAGACATTCAAAACGAATGGATATTTCTTGTTATTTTAGAATATTTACTTTAGATTTTTTCTATCACGCTGCATATTAATTCAAGTGAATATAGTTTTTTTTTTGTGAATATAAATGCATATATTTCAAAACTTTTTATAGTGCACAGCAAGTGCACGTAGCTTTTATTACTTATGTGCATTTTTTTATTTTGTGGGCCAACTTTTACGAGCCCTGCATCAACAATAATAACATTACGTAAAACTACCAATTGGCCGCGGCGCTGGTCAGACGACTTTAGTGGTACCAGCCACGTCCAGTTTCTTCTTCATGGCCTCCAGTTCCTTGATGTCGGACACAGTGGACTCGCATTTGTACACGACCAGGTTTCGGTAGAAGTGGAACACGAAGAACACGAATATTACCAGCACAGGTATGACGATTATGGTGGCGGCCATGGCGGCCCGGAACGAGTGGTCCCAGAACTTGACCCAGCACAGTATGGCCACTTCGACGAGGAATAGGAATAGTCCGAGCACGGTGGAGAACGCCCAAGCCAGCTCGACGAAGCCGCGCATACGCTCGTGCGGCGACTCCTGGATCAGCTTGGTGCTCTGCAGCTTGCTGATGGCGTCCACGTTGGGCAACAGGTACGTGCTGATCATCAACGCGAATATGTGTACGGCCACTAGCACTGTGGTGCACACCGCGAACATGATGAACAACCATTCAGGAACCATGGTCGGTTCGTTGATCTGCAACTCCACCATCGCCACCTGCAGCGTGCAACGAAAGGATAGAACTGGCGTATGAATTATAATTATAATTATTTAAAATTTAAAATTTAAAATTAGAGGATCCAAGACGTGAAAAATTATTTGACACAGACCCGTTGGCCGTAAGTAACAGGGGCGGGATATCACCATCAAGACATTACTGCATTTGTTCAAATATTATACGTTTCTATATAGCGCATACATATGAATTAAAAAATTAAAAATATAACCCATGAGATAAATGTGCAGGTCCTAAGTTCCCCGAAATTAATCAAATATAGTTCATACATTAAGTTGTCACTTGAAAAAGTAAATTTTCAAATCCATTGATCAGTGATAACTGATAACTATAACTTATAAGTGGCCAGGCTTGGTCACGTAATGCGCAGAAATGAGGAAGAGACGATTAGGGTAGGGGTGGAATGGAGACCTACAGAGAAGAGGCCTCGCGGACGGCCTAGAAAGAGATGGTTGAATACAGTGGAAGAAGATCTCAAGAAAATAGGAGTGCGAGAGTGGAGAACAATAGTTCATAACAGGGAAGAATGGAGGCAGATCGTGATGGCGGTGAAAACTCTTCAAGAGTTATAAATGCCAGCAGAAGAAGAAGAAGAAGTGATAACTATAACGATTATAACATTGGCAATATAAATATTATAAACTTTCACTTCTCCAAAACAAAGAAAGAGAGATAGAGAGACACTTGGGCATTACACTTGTAATCTTAAAACAATTCACTGATAGATAATATTTTTAACAGTAATATATATTATATACATATATATATATATATATATATATATAATATATATATATATATAAATAATTTTCTTTATTGATCTTGAGCGTCGGCACCAAGGACGATTAGCTTAATACATATTAAAATATATTATTACAATTCGATTACCATTTTAACATACAAGTTTTTTAAATATAAGTTTCATTAAATAAATTACTTCATTTCGGCGCGCATTTAAGGAATGATATGATGAAACCATCAGCTGACCATCGCGTCGCGTCCAATTATTTCAAATAGGTTTGTTGACATTTGTTTTTTTTCTTTCTTCTTCATTCGCTCTACATTCAGTCACACTCCGCATGAGGTGTATATTGTTGATAGTTGATTATTCATTAGGTGCCCGTGTGTTAGGTAGACATGGCCAACACTCTGGCGGTTTATTATAGTTTCTTTTTTTCTTGTAGTTTTAATTTTTCCATATATTTTGCATGATTAATTGTATGTGTTTTTTGTTTTTTGATCTGTTAATTCGTTTCCATTTATTTTGGAATGACTCAGTGCCCATAAGAGTTGTATGTTTTTGTTTTGGTTGTTTAAGTTTTCTATTTGGTTTATGATATTGGTGGTGATGTCATTGGTTTGGAATACCACTTCGTATATTGTAGATGCTATGCTGAGAGTGCTTAAAGAGTCGAGGAATATATTATAGTTTTGAAGTGGAAGTAATATAATATATTATATTGTTTTATAAAGAAAAAATACATGTATAATTAAACCGTTTTTAAATTCAATGGCCCATATTGCGGTGAGTCTTAATAATAAAAAAATAAAAATATATAATAATATGTTGTTGTTTGTACAAAAAATTGTGTTAAATATCTTAATTAAATAATATGTTGTTTTTATTATTTTCGTAATTCCCAATTATTTTGAAAAACATAAAAAATTGTTTACATTTATTAAATATATTAATCCCTCTCAGTGACTTAATTAAGAATTTGAGTTTGAGAGGGGGGATCATATGTTTTTAGCAAAATTTGTAAGCATTATACAGTAATAACCTACCTCACCAAATATAAAATGTTAGCAGTAAATTAAAAGTTTTTTTTCCCTTAATTACGCTCCTGAGCCCTTTTCCAATTTTCCGAAACACAAATAAGATTCAATTAATACCAGAAACCTGCACATTCAAAGTCAAAAATCAAATTATTTTTTCTACAACATAAAGCGTTTTCATACGCAATATTAAAAAGTGGGTAAGTCGTGGATGTCGCTCTGCTGTACAATAGGTTACAAGTGGGTTACTGTACCTAATGGATGGAATTAAATTTGAATCCATTGATATTATATCATTGTATACGAAAAACGATTCTGAGCGGAGACAGTTTATCTGTCTAGGATATATTATAGATTATTAAAAATCTTCAAAGCACTTTTACTGCCCCAAAACGTGATGACAGACACAAAAAAAAAAAATAATAATAATAATAATAATAAAAAACACACATCATGGTAAAATCAATACATTCATCGCTCCGCTCAGAATCTAAAAACACAAATTATTGTGAAAACAATATTATATTCATTGCCCCACTCAGACATAAAATGTCATCAAGTAATACCATATATAATAGTGTAACATTTCAATAGGTAAGTTCTCTTAAAAAGTGCTATAAAATCCAAACTCTAAAGATTGATGATGATTATTATGATTATTTATGATTATCTATATGGTTAATTTAACTCGCATATTTTTTATTACATGTTATTGTGGAATTGAGCTCGTACTTAGGTACTTGGGTGTACTTTCAACAAATTTAAGCAAAGTACAGTGTAGCGTATTAAAAAACAGTTATAGCATTGCAGTCAAGAATTTTAACATATTGTAACACCGAAAAATACATATTATATAAATACCTAATTTTATTATTATGTGCACGAAAAACCATAAACTGAATCACTCGTTTCTATGAATAGAAAAAAAAATTTTCCTTGATAAATTTGTCGAGCGCTCTATAGGTTAGGTTAGGTACCTGCTATAATTAGGATTTAATTTATCGAGCATATAACCATATATACGATATAATTATATAATGATCGTACAGTAATAGATACCTAATTTTTATCGGTTCGAATATTATAGAATTTGTTATGATATGTAAAATGAGCTATCTACGTGTGAGTATGATATTTTGTGTAACGAATATGTAACGAAAGTATAAAGCAAGTACTGTGTGTAAAATGTAAACAAGTCAACAGCTCCGATAAACATTATTATTTATTATTAACCATGATTACCATTGCAAATCCAGATAAGAGTTCAGATGTGGTAGCTGTAGCTTTGAGTTTTGCTCTGCTCATGTGCAACCTCCTCCACGTTAGACCGTCACTGTCTTCGTATGGCTCTCCGTTTGAATTTTTTGGCCCTCCATTATTGCTCTGTGAAAAGTAACAAATAAATTAAGTATAACGACGCTGTTATTATTAACAGATGTAATTTTTATAAGGATTATTATTAAGATTTATATTTATTAACAATCAGGAGTATTGCTTCGAGAACATTTGGAATTGCAAAAATTATAATTTGAATAAATAAACCAACCTTGTTTTCATATTTTTTGGTGTAATCTAAAATTTAGTGAAAGTATATAAAAAGAAAACTTCTATATTTTTTAGAACACAATCGTGAAGATTCGTGTTGCGATTTTCAAGTAAAAAGGTGAAAAACATGCAAAGATTTTTAAAATATTTATTTTCTTTTGTATTAATAAATAATTATTTAAATAACTATCAGTAATTTATTTATTTATTTCGTATGACATAGATAACAAACATATAATAGTGATAATCTCTATTAAATTTCGAGGCTTGGTGGGACATGCAGGCTTACGCTCAATCTACGGAAACGCACTTAGCGTACGTACCGGCCGCAGTTGGCAATTGCTAGTTCCCGGATGGATGATCACCTGGAATTTTTAGCAAAATCTCCTTGCCACACATACACAAATACATGTTACAACCCTACCAACTTAAAAACCTTCAAACAAATACACAAAAATAACCCTTACCGTACCATCCCACACCTAATGGCCCATATGCCGTGAGTTCCCTATAAAAAAAGACTATTTAATTTCAAATTGTAACAAATAATAAAATAAAACAGATCGTCCTACTTTAAAAATAAGAAATTAAAATTAATTTTGTAATAATAAATAATAATAATAACAAAAAAACATTATAATTTGTTATTTTTAAACGTATAATAGGTAATTGTATTTAACATATTATATATACCTTTTTTTCCTGTTCATCACAATACTGCCACCCATCCCTGTATCCATAAATACCTACCCCTTTATTTAATAATTATATAGTATACCAAGTTAGTACTGTTTTAACATATTTTGCTAGGAATAACAATTTAAAATTGTTTTAAAATTATATTAGTTATTTTTGTGTATATTAAAATCAGTATCTTTATTATTAACACAATATTTATACACATAGGTGTATACACATTCACGGATGTGCACTGTCGGGATATGAATGCTTCAAACTGTACCTATGGAAAAGGGGGAGAGCAGCTGATCCCCACTGCTTCCACTACGAGGAGCTAAAAGAGTCAGTGGAGTAACGCTGTTCCATTGTCCGTACTGAGTGAAATGGAGCAATGCATCGGTCAACGTCTACGGCCCTAGGATGTTCCTGATATCATTCTGCGGGCGGAGTAGGAGTTCCTTCCAGATGATATGTCAAGAATATGATGAATTGAGGATTCCAAAGAAAAGCAGAGACTAGAATTTGGCAGATTGGTGGAGATGATACTCGGGCAGAAGGAGGCTAAAGAGCGCGTCAGGCAGGCAAGTGGAGGATAGATAAAGTAAAAAGTGTTGTTGTCTGTGGGCTGAAGGCCAGCTTTTCTGAGTGGTTAGAGACTCCCAATTTTTGTATAAATTGTTATGTTGGTGAATAAACGATACAGGAACGGGTGAAAAAATTATGATAAACAAGTTCCCACCCTGGTTTTTTAACAGGAAAAAAAAGGTACCTACATCCAGGAATGTACGTAACTACACAATGTTTTTAGTAAAAAATTCAGTAAAATTAAGATTTTTAGTTTTAACCGATGAGTACAAAATATAGTAAACTCTAAAATTAATTAGTTAATCTAATTCAAGGTAAAATATTATACTTCAACCCCCTATAGATATTCAGTTATTATTTTTTCGGATGACCAGGAGAGTACCGTTTTCCCCATAGCTCACCACATCATGCACCGATGTTGCAATTTATGTTGAAAAGCCGAATGGCGTTAATTTGTACTAATAAACAAATAATAAAAATGCATGCGTGTGAAGTTGACCCTCCACACTTCCTCAACCACTTGTTGACTAATTTTCTCCAAACCTTAACTGATGTTTTGCGTACAACTAAAACCACGTCACTTTAATATATCTACCTAAGCGAATTCCTTAACATTTATATTCTTACCCTATTGTGTTTGAACGAGTTTTGTTGCCACATATTGTTGTTGTTTTCTATCATCATTTTGCAATTGTTGACCACATGTTGACAACAGCACGTGTTTTGAGTGGTCAACGAAAATTGCGAACCACCTAATGGGCTGCATGTGCCTGTCGGATAAAAAAAAATTAAATCATTCGATTTTAAATGAACTAGCACACTCGACTGCGGAGTTATTGTTTCACATTGTTTTTTAATAACTTCGTCACCGTGTACTAATAATATGATTCTTTTTTTAAACGGAAATGTTTATTGTTTATTTAATTCTAGAAAAGTAATTTGTTATTGTAGCTCTTCTTCGGTGAATGGTGATTGTATAAAAGTGAACGAGATTTAAATTTACACCCAATCGCAACCACACGCGGAAAATTCTTAGTATAACAATTAACAAATAACAATAATAATAGCAATAACAACATTCAGAACTATGCACCTCACATAGTATTTTGGCCCTGGTACAGATGAACTAAATCCTGGCGCCTCTTAAATAACAATTAGTATTCAAAAAATGTTCTACTATATTATACTGAAGTAATTATTAGCATGAGCGCTGGGCAAGAACTAAGAAGTACCATGGGTCCTGCTCACAACCAACAAAGATATAATAATATAATATACTTTAGTTTTTGATTGATTTATTATGAACTTATAATAAGAATGTCATATAAATGCGCATGAAATAAAGTTACATGCAATTATAAATTTAAAATTCAATTTAACAATAATAAATTTTCATTTATCAAATCAATTTAGTATAATATAATATAATTATATTATGTGTATACAATTAATTTCTATTATTTCAGTCCATGATGTGTTTATTATTTTTTTTTTTGTGTGTCTATCATCATGTTTTGGGGCAGTAAAAATGCTTTGATTTTTGACTTCGGTACCTCGTTTGATCAGAAAGTGAATCTAGTTGGTACTTTGGGTGGGGGTCAAAAGTAAAAAATTCTTAATACTTTTCTAAATAATCGGGATAAACAAACTAAAAATTAAGGGATAAACGGGAAATTTACGCACACTCATTTTTCGACAAAATCGATTTTGGGTTTTTATGTAACTTTAAAACAAATGACCATAGATACATGAAATTTGCACCTAATGTTTATATAAGTATATTCTATCCATCATGCAATTTTCAAAAAATGTCGACTTAAGTTGAACTATTTGTAGGCATTTGAAATTTTTGATCATTATTAGTTTTTTTAAAATTAATATCGATAAAAATGTATTTGTTAGGCAAAAAAGCTTGAAAATTTAACAAGGCTCTTAACATATTGTTACAATAGCAGTTGAAAAATAAAATAAATTCAAAGTCACAATTTTTTTTATAAGTACCTATTCAAAGTTTGAATTTTGACAAAATACGTAAAAATCACACAAATTATTTTAAGCTAGAAATTCATAAAAAATTTTTCTTTTTAAATCTAAGATTTGAAAATTTTTATTAATCTATAATATATCCTAGACAGATAAACCGTCTTCGCTAAGAATCGTTTTTCGTATACAATTATATAATATCATTGGATTCAAATTTAATTTCATCCATTACAGTAACTTGTAACCTACTGTACAGCAGAGCGACATCCACGACTTACCCGCCTTTTTTATTTCAATATATTTATAGTTTTCGTTTATAGGACAGCCAATATATTATTAATATAGTATTAATAATAGGTAGTATTAATATGATAGTGTGTGTCGTCTGTTACCTCCGTTATATAAACATACGACATCGATAATTTGTGTTCAGAAGTTCAATTTTGAGTAGTAATCTTTAATAATAGAATGAATTAACCTATTATTAAATTTATAGGTAAAAATATATTGTCAGTGTTTTCACATGTTTTTTATGATATTTTTATTTTTAAGCAAGTAAGAGTTTAACTCGTTTAAAAATAAGCATATCGTAAACAATTCATGTAAAAACATAAATAATCTTACCTTTGAGTTAGATAACAGTTGGTAATAAATAATAATAACAATAATCGGTTCACTCAACCGTTAAAGATTACTACTTTAAATCGGTTCTTCCGAACCCACATTTGGTGTGTTGTATGAGATTGTTGTAAGACAGAAACAATATAATATTATGCGAGTGTACACAAGGCAGTGGCGTCCTCTGCACAATGTTTTCTGTCTGATCCACGCTCAACATTGACAGGACGCATCCACACAAAATAATTGTCTTTATTTTTAAGTAACTTTAGAATAATAATTCATCCATCATAAAAATTATAGAGAAAAATATTTTTGAAGATAATATGACATATTGGTTTGTCTGAATATTGTGTCGAAAAAATTTAATACACATTTAAATTTAGAAATAATGTCAAATGTCAAATAATAATAAATTATTAAAACAATGTGTCAAATCATCAACAATATTATTCTTCACAATATTTCTAATTGATGACTTTACTCTAAGATTTCTCAAAAATCATAGAAAACGATTTTATATGAACGCGGTTTATGTTTATATCTATGTCGCACGTTGACCTGAGTGGGAAAACAAATATTGCTCTGACATGATCTAGATTAAGTATTATGATTAAGTATTATGATTAAAGATTAAAGATTAAACTTTAATATAATTTATAATTCCGATAATTCCGATAATTAATCTCGCATATTACAGTTTTATTAAAAAATAATAATACTTACCTATATAATAAATAATAATAATTTAAGTCATAAATAATTAAAAAAATTGTATCTACTTAATTCGGTACATGTTAAACAGTTTGAAAATTATTTGAAATATCATGAAATGTAAATAGCTAATAAATGATGAAAATTAAACATGCTATACAGCAGCTATAACAAAATATTGGTATAGGTACCTACCATATTCGAACCAATAGTGTTGTAAATGCTAACGGATGTCAGAGTATATAATTTGGTTGTGTGGAAAAATGTAAATAACACTTCAACTATATTCCTACTCATTACTCTATATTATACTGAATAAACTAACAGTGCATATTTTATAAACATAGACGATAACACTTTTAAATGTATACATCAACTGCTAGCTGGTAAAGTTAGCTATTATAATATTATAAGTTTAATTATATTGTTAAAAAAAACATCTGATACGGATTTTTAAAAGTTCATTTAATGTCGCTCACCTGTCCATAGCGAAGGAGATCCTTTTGGGTAGCTGTTAATGGTCGGCGACCTCTCTCTTCCAAGACTGTGGTCGCTTCCCGAAGACGAATACAACACCACGCCCGGTTGATTCTGCTGTCGATGTTTGGACGTCTGACTGGGGATTTCCTGAGAAGTAAAAACAAAATGAGCATGTAATATTCAAGTGATAGTGTAGAATGACGGACGATGTGACATTTACCAGAGACAACGACCCGGGCATGTTTTTGACTTATTCGTTAATTTGTATTAATATATATTATGTAGTAAGATTATTATCTGTGTGCGTCACATTGTCGTGATATGAAATCGCGACTAACGCTATCAGCAGCGGTAAGACGAGAGACGCGTGTAATACGTGTTATATATAGTTTCTTGCGCAAATATCACAAAGAAAATGAACCTCTCCCAGTCCGACTGATGTGCAGCTGCAGCAGCTCATATACCGCGGTTCTCGGGTTTGACGATGAGTAGGTTGGTGGTATTACCTACTGTCCACTCTGGTCACACGTATCGTCATATAATAATATAATATGTAGTCGTTACCAAGACTTCCTGAATCGTAAAACGATCGGAAACGTTTCGTATTTAATATTATAGGCGTAAGATGTCCCCATTTGTACCTGCATAATATTTTTTTATATAATTATTAATACTAAGTACCTAATACGCGTATTATAAATGTGACCGTGAGGTATGCGACGAAATGATATTTTGACGGAAATTCGAATATCATCACGACTAGTTCTCCTCGGCTCAATGTCTGCCGCCGACGAAAATTGGATTCCGTCCATAGATTAATTATGGTTCTCTCACAATCAGTCGTATACAGGTGGTACTCGAAATTAACATAATATATGATATTTTTAATGAATATATTAACGATAATATTAGAAAATAAAAGTCTCTTATACATATGTAATATATTTTTAACGAAGATTTAATATCGCGGCGGTGTTGTTATATTAACACTATACTATATACAGAGTGATTCATGATGCGTAAAACACTCATTATTTATAAAAACTATTTACTTTTTTCAATATTTTTTTTCTTCAAAATTTAAGATCTATGCTTTTCTAAAACTATTATATACATTTTTAATATTTTTCACCCTTATATTTATTAGGTAAACCACTATCAACTTTTGATTTTTAAATGTCTACCTATATTAAAAATATCATCAATTAATAAGGCTATTTTTTTAAATGAATTTTCGCGTTTAAATTTTCATTTTTCGTTTATCCGTTGACGAGATATAGTCACAAAGTTGGATGGTTTTGGGGTGGTAGTGTTTGTGTATAAATGTGTTATACCATGTCAGTACCGCGGCCGCAGCAATTGGGATTTTTGTAGTCTAGCGTAAAACATAATACACTTTTCAAATAAATTCAGTAAGTAAATAGTTAAGTCTAAGTTGTGCCCCAAAATAGGTAAACATATTTACACAGGACAAACGCCACCCCAAAACCATCCAACTTTGGGAGACTATATCTCGTCAACGGATTAACGAAAAATGAAAATTTAAACGTGACAATTTATTAAAAAAACATCCTTATTAATTTATGATATTTTTAATACAGGTTGCCATTTAAAAATCAAAAGTTCGTAGTGGTTTACCTAATAAATATAAGGGTGAAAAATATTAAAATTTTATATAGTTTTACAAAAGCATATATCTACAATTTTGAAGAAAAAAAATATTGAAAAAAGTAAATAGTTTTTATAAATAATGAGTGTTTTACGCTTCATGAATCATCCTGAATAATATATATACAGGGTGATTTTTTATCATGAACCACTCATTTCAAAAAATATCAATGTTTTTGAAAATATTTTTTTACAAAGTTTCGTGTTGTTAAAAAAACAACATTTTCATTAAAAAATTATGTTTTTTAATATTTTTTATCCTTATATTTTTTTAAGTTTTTTACTTTTTTGAATGACAACCTAGAGTTTTAATTTCATATTCCAAAGCAGAATATTTTTCTAAGTATTTTGATACGTAAAAATCGAATTTTGGACGAATAGTTTATGAGTTATAGGTATTTAAAGTTTAGATTGGCGGAGTGGAGTAGTACGGGGTTACCCCGCAAAATGTTTGTCCATTACTCCGCTTGTCTAAACTTAAAATACTTATAACTCATAAACTACTCGTCCAAAATTCGATATTTACGTATCAAAATACTTAGAAAAATATTCTGCTTTGGAATATGAAATTAAAACTCTAGGTTGTCATTCAAAAAAGTAAAAAACTTAAAAAAAATATAAGGATAAAAAATATTAAAAAACATAATTTTTTAATAAAAACGTTGTTTTTTTAACAACATGAAACTTTGTAAAAAAATATTTTCTAAAACATTGATATTTTTTGAAATAATGAGTGGTTCATGATAAAAAAAATCACCCTGTATATATATTTATGCTCATCGATCATCGTGATAAGATTATACATATATTATACTATAACCGGAGGAATAGTAGGAGGAGGAGAAAGAGAAGGACGACCTGCTATTGAACTGACAAACTGAAATTAAATCTGTTGGATATTTTATTAAATTTTTATTGACCTAACCTATGTCGGGATCAAAGACAAAGATATTTTACGACGTCGTCTTAAAACACCGATGAAGCAGTCATCCTTTTGCTCAACATCTCAGCTCCATGTGCCAACCACTATATTATTGCTATTACATAGGCGCAACTAGGAGGGTGCTTGGGGGTGCTTCAGCACCTCCAGCCTTTAATTTAGCACCCCCAGATCAAAAACACCACAAATGGAAAAATCATATGAAAAAGTTTTTTTTGTTTTACGTAAGGTTGTTTAAATATTGAAAGAGATGTTGTTAATAAAATTACTTCTTCAGAAATATTGGAAATATATTCCAATTCTACTAATAAAAGAAAAATAGTATTTGTATAAAATAGTATAATATTGTATATTATGTAAACATAGTATTATTACCTAACCTTTGAGATGATTGTGCCTCATGTAAGTGACTGCTAAAAATGTAAATTGTATAATTATTTTGACATCAATGATTAAAAAAATAAATATTATTTATCTGTTTATACTAGGTCATTATTTGAATCACCTAAACAATAATATAGGTAATATACCTAATGTATTTATGAGGTAAATATTAGTGTGCTTATGTTTTTATAATGCGTTTAAGATTGGTTTTAGTAATTATAAAATTGAAGTATGGTACTTGGGGTGTGGGGGCGTTGTTCCCACGGGTCTGTTTCATCTACATAATTTTAGCACCCCCAGTGTTTGGCCTCTAGTTGCACCTATGTAGCTATATGTCCATTCAATTTCTTACCACAAAAAAATGTAACGTCACCCGTCTACATGTTTTAATTTTTTTTTATAATATTTCATAATAAATTATAACTACTTTAAAGTAGGTAGGTACTTGGCGAACACGACAGACTACGGTACAATATAAAATGATTATTATTCTCAATACGATTTCCGGTATATACAATATACATTATAATATTATAATCATCGTCCATCCATATCAATTGAAGCGTTGTTAATGACGATGATAGAAATGAAAACAGTCAAGTATATTATGTAACTTATTATACATAGTAATTTAGTATATTAATATACTATAGGTAAGTACTTCCTATTGAATTACGACAAAATAAAAAAAAAGCGTATAACAGAGTAAGCTGACGAGAGCAAAATGTTTTAGAATAATAATTTTTTTTTGTTTTTTACCACAAACGACTTGCCAAAGGTTAAATTAAAAACAAATCGCATAAAAATTAAACGTCAAATGAAAGATACAATCTGTGTCAACAGTTGAACACTGCGGTGATGCGCTTCAATATGTAATATATTAATATTGTAACAACTAACAATAGTAGGTATGTAAATACGTCATATCTTATTGAATTCTGAGTATCATTTGAATATTGTAAGTTGTATTTATTTATCTCTACGAGAGTCACAGAACATACTATTAATTTTAA
The DNA here is from genome assembly GCF_037042655.1 of Diuraphis noxia. Lineage (NCBI taxonomy): Eukaryota > Metazoa > Arthropoda > Insecta > Hemiptera > Aphididae > Diuraphis > Diuraphis noxia. Next base: position 72,739,724 of record NW_028301714.1, read on the forward strand.
AAACTATATTTTTCGAACAATTTTGGTTTATTTACGAATTACATGTAAAAAATTTAAGTAATTTATAAGGTATCTATATTCTATAGGTACTATTTATCATACGCATAACAATATAAAAAAATACATAAATTGATTTATAATAACATATAAGTACTATGAATAATTTTTTTGAATGACTGAATTTATTATCCAAATACAATATTACTTGAGTCATAAATAGCTCATCACAAATTGGGACGAGGAAAACAACTATTATCAAAAAAAATTGATTTATCAGAAACCACTCGTAGAATTTTTATATTTTGTTCTCTGTTAATTATATAATTTGTTTATTATTATTAATAATAAATAATTGTCTCTATATAGGTGTACCTTTGTGTGTATTATTTAAACAATGGATAGTGACAGTAGATGTTGTTGTTTCCGGGTGGAACGTGGGAAATTCACATTGAGTGTTATAGCTTGAGGAAATCATATTTTTGTCGAGACGTAACATTTTAACAGCTGATAAAATTATTTATTGTTTTCAATATAAAAAGTGGAGTTTTACCATATAAATGCTTACGCAATATTTTCGTTAACACTTGGAACACATTATTACAAACTTAATTTGAAAATATTGTGACTTCTAAAAATGATAAAAACCATAAATCAAATAAATAAAGTAATATATGGAATAATAGATTTTTATTCTCAAACCATATCTATGAAAAGTTTAAAAGATTTAATGGTCATATATAATGCAAAATGCAATGCAAACGAAACGAAATAATCGAATTCAAATTATTCAAATAATGAAAAAATTGAACAATGCGACATTCAGTCGCCCGTATGACCGTATATTATTATATTATAAGATATAGGTATCACTAGCTACGAGCTCACAAAGTCACGTTTAATAATTCTAGGCTTGTTAGGTACTCATTAATATTTTATAATTTTTATGATTTTCCATTATCATGAATTGTGACCATTTAATTTTTTATTACAAAAATACCTACCTACCTATAAACTATAAACAGTGGTGCATTAGTATTATATACATTTGTTATACATCGCGGAAATTCCCACTACACCTAACACAGAAGTTTCTCTTTACGCTGACGACAGTGTTGTCTATACAAGCTCCAGTGACGTACACATTGCAACTAATAATATACAGTGCCACTTAAACAAAATAAAGTGCTGGGCGAAAAAATGGAAAATTATCTTAAGCCCCTCAAAAAGTACAGCAGTATTATTTACACTTCGTCACCCCAATACCCCTCCCTCTCTAGTACTTAATGGCGACTACATTCCCTGGTCTCCAATTATAACCCTCACATTTCTTCGAAACTCCAACAAGGCTACCAACGACTCAAAATTCTTTACCCCTTAATCAACCGCCAAACTGCCTTAAGCTGGAAGTGCTCCATGCTTCTTTATAAGCAAATTCTACGACCATTAATACTCTATGCTGCTCCCATCTGGGGTAACTGTGCCAAAACTCACATAAATAAAATTCAAGTCTTCCAGTCGAAGATTCTACGCATAATATCCAACGCGTCGTGGTTCGTCAGAAACGAAGCACTTCATACAGACTTCAGACTCCCGATGGTTAAATCCTATATACAGTATCTCTCAATAAATTTTTTTAGCCAACTAAACAACGCCAAAAGTGCAAAATATTTCAAACTCAGCGATAAGCCTACCCTCCGGCGTCTTAATCGCGGACGTCCTCATGATGCCCTTTCTCAACACCAATAAGATTTACAAAAAAAAAAAAAAAAAATACACTTAGATTAACTAATATTATGATGTCATATTTTATTATTTATTTATTCATCTTTGTAATTTACTGTAATTTACTGTATATGTTGTAATTAATTTACCTTTAACAACTTAATGATGTTAAAAATTCTTTATTGTATCAATAAGTTCGATGACCTTGTATGTCAGAAACACTTTAATTTAATAAAAAAAAAAGTATTATATACATTAATTGTACAATTTTACATTCATATAAGTAATCATTCCTAAAACTTCTTGTTGACAATTATTTGTATAATAAAAATATTGAATCTCCTTTAGATTTACCAAATTCCCTTAAAGAAGTATATATAAAATACAATACTGCCTTCATTTGCACACGTTGAGCGGATCTTTAGTACTGGAGGGCAGTTGCTCAATAAAAAAAGGGGTTCAATGGCAGATCAAAATTTTGAAATGACTGTTATTTAGATTTAATAAATACTTTGAATAAACCAGCAGAAAAGTAGGTACTAGTTTTTGTATTCCTTATTTTTAAATGTTAGAGTTATTTATTTTTGAATTGTTAAAGTTAAACAATAAAGTAAGTACATTTAAACTAAAATATAAATCAACCCAGACTCCAGAGTGATATATAAATATTAAATAGAGTTATAAAATGATACAGTCCTACAACAGTTTTTAAATTATATACTTCATATCAATATAATATGCATGTATTATATTCATAGATATATTACCTACTATACAAGTGATTTTCACTTATTTTAAAACCTTTTCAATGAATTTTTTTTTTCATTATTAACTTAACTTATTAATTGAAGTTAAGTTAAGTTCAAAAAATTTGTTAACTTAACTTTAAACTTAATTGATGTATTCAAAATATATTAATTTAACTTTTAATTTAATTGAACAAAAAATATTTAACTTAACCAAGTTAAAAAAATCATTAACTTTCCCAGCCTTGTAAATAGCAAATAAACTGTTAGTCATCACTTCAATAGTTATTATTACTTACATCCAACTGTGGTCAAACGTTGAGTGCATTAGAGCTTTCTTGACAATTAGGTGATTGTAATATCTTAGCGCCGTTCCTGCCTAGTTTTATGCTTCATAGGCTGTTCTATAGATAATGTCTGGATTTTAAAATGATTTAATATTATATAACAAATTACTTTTACAAAATTAAAGTCAGTATCAATCAAAAATACGTAGATCACTAAGTTTTGTAAAATATTTTTTTCTCAAATTTTCATTATGCCCCTCCTCTACGGTTAGGTTGGGTATTAATCTATGAGGTCACAACAACAACCAAACTCATCCCCGACCATGACTAACATGTCTGGTGTATTGATCTCACAATAAACCGACGGCCTCTAGACACTTTTTCTCTTGACAGTCTCTCATTAATGTCAAGAGTAGTTTTTGAAAGAGGTGAAAAAACTAGAGACTCTTCTGGTTCGTTTAACAGCTGACGGTGTCGCTTCACTTATAAACGATAATAATTTCGGCGCGTGCACATATTTTGATGCATCTACATTTTGATTCATACAATTAAAAATGATTTTTTGGAACTAGGTCGTTGTTCATGGAACACTCTATATCAACCATATCGCCGTCATCACACAATACTTACGCGACCGATTGTCCGTTGCACCTGCATCGTCCTGGAACTGTCTTGAAGGTTGTGCAGCCCGAGCATTTGGCTGTTCTTGGCCAGCGCGTCGATGGCTGATTGCTGTTGTCGAATCCTCTTGGCGGTCGACCGGAATGAGTTGCGCAACTTGCTCTTGAACCCTGCTCCGACACTACTTCCACCACCACCTCCACCGGCACTACTACCACCGCCTCCGCCAAAGACGCGGTGTACACCCCTCTCAGGTGCTGTCAACACGGTCGCGCTGTTCGACCTGCCGTGCTGTTGACGCTGCTTGAGTGCTGTCTGCTCTTTGGCGGACTTCGCGGCGGCAGTCATCGTACTCTCCTGCAAATGACGAGGCCGAGAATCTATTTGCGGCATGCTCACGTGCCTCGCGTTTCCGGTGACTATTTTTGGTGGCGATCGACGATGATTCGCCGGTTCGACCAAAGCCGTGGTTACTGTCGTGGTGGCCTGCATGGTGTCTGCCGCCGTTGCGGCTTCCGCTGGAGTGGTGACCGCCGGAGTGGACATATCCGGCTGTAACCGGAGCTGCTGCAGCCGATATGAGTCTTCGCTGTCGTCGTCGTTACCGGAAGCGTCCTCCACGCAGCTTTACACAACCGATGATTGCTCGTATATAATGTTATCCACGGTCCACAGTGGTACAGACGATCATCTGCCAACAAATAACGTTAAACTGATATTATTTTAATACATAAATAAATTATTTTACTCAAAACGGGACAAACGTTTATTCGAATTATTTTTATGGGAAAATTTGTACCAATTCTCCACGGTTAACCACACCAATTCTAACCAACGATTGTTTTTCGTTTAACTTGAACACCACTCTCAAAGGTCAGAATTCTATGACCAACTCAATGTTACAAATTGGAATGAGCAACTGACAAATTTATCAATAATTGATTATTGATCACAAGCATTGTCGTGGGGAATAGAAAAACAACGAACATATCCGTCAATATCAATTGTCATCACCTAGCCAATCGTAAAATATTTTTTTCAGTCAATCAAACGATGAACTTGATAATTATTTATCAAAATAATATTATTTTTCTACTAGAAATGTTTTGGTATTTGACGTTTCTCTCCCCCCCCCCCCCCAACCACGGAAACTTTTCCACCTCAACGATTTTAGCGAATTGGACATTCCCTCCCCCCGGACTGAGTTATCCCCCCCTGAAACAATATATATATTTTTTTACACATAACAATAGGATGGACAATTGGTTCTTTGGTTTTACATGAAATATACGATCATCATATCGGCATCTATCGGATATCATCATTCACGTTATGGAGTAATTTTTATTACCCAATTAAATGGGTAATGATTGATAAACCAAACTCAAATTATCTAAGAAATTAATAACATATTGCTTTTAGATTTCTTAGTATAGTTCGTAAATTATGTGAAAGTTTTTCAAATTATCATATTTTAAATTTTTTAATTTCCGTGAACTATCTTATCAGAATAAAAAATAATATTAAGTTTTTTTTATTTGTATTATTTAATTTTTAATATTATTCTTATAACTCTTATTTATTTTATTATTTTTCCGTGAGCTACATTATACTACATGAATTATGAATATTGCGTTTGCATTTGTATTTTGTATTTGTATATTGTTTAATATTTTTATTTTTAATCCGTGGGGAAATTGTCCTATTCGGAGGGGGGGGGGCATGGATGGAAAATCGTCCTAGATTCAAATATTTTACTTACAGACAAAATGTTCAACATAAATTGTTGAAGTGGCTGGAACCCGATTGAGCACAGTTTACCTTTTTCATTATCCAATTGAGCACAGATATAACTAAATAATAGAAATCCAAAATACAATACGGTTGAGCATAGGCTATATATACGTACAACGTTGCCGTCTCGCACAGCAAAACAATTTTAAAAAAAAATTGAAATATTTACAGGAATTATTTTATAATAATCATCTGAGTGTATTAAAGTTAATCTATTTTTTTTTTTTTAGTTTCGGCCCTTAAGACTCCTGAAAACGCTAAACTTTGCCACCTATCCCTGTCCTCCACTACTTCTCCCCGTTTGACACCAGGCTCTATCCTTTCTACTTCTCTCTTCACACCGTCTTCCCATCTCAACTTAGGTCTACCTAGTGGTCTTTTTCCATTAGGCTCTTCTTCTTAAGTCGATAAGTCTAAGTCCGTTTTCACTAGTTATGTCATGCATGCTATGATTACCAATGGTTGTTCTGAATATATTTTCCTTTCCCAATTTGGCATTACAATCGCCTAAGACTATCTGTGTTCTGAACAAGGTTGATTTCACATGGCAGGGTTGATAGCCTTGCGCATAACCCCCAACCTGAAGGACCATGCTAGGTCATGGTACCTAGGGCTATTGCTCTTATTGAGTGCACTGGGCAATGGGAGCGCCACTTTCCCTACGCCATAAATCCATTTTATAAATATATATAATTCATGTCCTATACAGATAAGTTTAAAAGTTAATTTATAGATTTAATTTTAATATTTGCATTATGTTTTACAATTATTGTATGTATATGAGTATTTCAAAAGACGCATGTAGCCTGGTTGTAGTCGGACAGAAAACTTGGCAACGTTGCATTCATTTGACCGTGCTCAATCGAATTTCACCGGATGAAGTTTGATTCCGGGACAATTTGCAGTCTTAGTAGGTACTTTTTATCGGGAAAATGGAAAACTATATTCAAAACTAGCAATTCCAGTCTAACCGGGACGTGAGGCAACTTTATTCTATGTTATCAATTAGTTATATATCTAGCGGAACGATTAATTAACCTATATATTTTGCAATGATTGTGATTTTTCATTTTTTCGCCTGTACCTACAATGATCACATTGTTTTTTTTTTTTTTTGTAATTTATAGACTTGAAATGTTAACCAAATATTAGTACTAGCATTTTTTAAAAAGACATAATATTTTCAAAAATTTTTGGATTTTCTATGTTATTTATAGATGTTTGTCATTTTTGTCATTTTTGTAGTTTTGTAGTTTTTTTTCAAATAAAGCATGATAATATTTTTGTTTTTACGTAAAAAGTTGAAAATTGAATTCAAGGTATATACAAATACGAATTATTAGGTTAGGGTCGCTAAAAAATACAATGTAACAAGACTAAACAAATACCTATAAATGACGGATACCTACTCTTCTCAACATACCAACAAATATGTTTAAATCCCAGCAAAAATATAGGTATTCCGAAATGGTATTTCGACCCTTTCTATATTACGGATACGGACAGTAATATTGTTATTACCTAATATTATTTTTTGGCTATAGTATATATAAAAATATAATTGCACACGTTCGTACACATGGGTACTAAGCGATTACTATGCCACTATAAGGCATGGATTATGGTCGAATACACAGGTGCTCCTATATCGGCAATAACAATAACGTTAATTGCGTATATATGTATACTGTATAGCTGTTACTATGGTTGAAGCGTGTTTAGTTGTGTGTGTGTGTACCGATTATTCGTTATGGAAAGCCACAAGATTCATGAAGAGGCCCCGTGTACAGATACCACCGCTCCGTAAGGAAGACGGCACCTGGGCACGCAGCGAACAAGAAAAAGCCGAAATATACGCTTGGCATCTTGAACATGTATTTATGTCAAACACTATTGGCTCTGAGCTCGACATTTTGCAATGCCAACCATTTAATGTAGTACGTGAAAAAATCAAACATTTCTCGCCGTTAGAAATTGGTAAAGAAATAGATAACAACTTAAACCTAAAAAAATTTACAGGCTATGATGAAATTAGTCCAAAAATACTGAAAGAACTTCCAAAGAAAGCTACCATTCATCTTACACACATATACAACGCTATTTTACGTACAGAATACATTTCAGAACAATGGAAACGAGGCACGGGCACAAGTTATCATGTTGCTCAAACCAGGAAAACCACCCGAAAATGTAGCATCATACCGACTGATATGTTCCAAGTTTATCTAAACTTTTAGAGAAACTTCTGCTTAAACGCCTAAAACCGATTATAGAGGAAAAAATCTTATACCAGAACATCAGTTTGGATTTCACAACAAATATTCAACTATTTAAAATTCGAGTTACCAATGTGATTAGTAAAGCTCTTAAAGAAAAAAAGTGCCAGTAAGTCTAACATCGATGTAATACAACGCTGTCAAAACATTGCCCTTCGGACCATCACTGCAGCTTACAGGTTCGAAAGAAACAACGCAATTCATCGTGATATGATGCTGCCAACAAATGCTAGACGAGAAAATAAGTACTACAGTGTCTTACTGCCTGTTTTTAAGTGTTATTCGCCACAACGTCTCTGTGTCCACTCGTAAGATAAAATATTCTAAAAAAGGAGTAAAGAAAAACAGTGAAACTTGGTTTTTTTAAAAAAGGAATTAAATATAATAAAATATATCAAAAAAACAAAATAATAAAAAGAAACTTAAAAATACTGCTCGTTAGCTACGACAATAAGCGAAACAAAGAAACAGCCCAGCTCCCGCCGCAGACGTCACCTTATGTAGTGGTAGCAATTTTGATGACTCGGCTTGATTGACTTCTGCTTCGTATGTTATTTTAATATTTTATAATTTCGTTATATATATATATATACAACAATTGGACTATTTAAAATTTAAATTGCAATTATTATAAAGAGGATGTCAGCGTACCTACAGTTTATTTCTTCCTTGCTGGTCCACATGTAATATTATAGACATACGCATTTACGTAAAATCGTTTTTTTTTTCGTTTTTTAGTAATTTTAGAGTAAAATCACTAATTACAATAATGATAAACAAAAATATTTTTGAGGGTATGATATATCGATTCTTCTGAATATTATCTTATATTTACCATAGTTTTTTTTTTTTTTTAATGCAATATTTTCATGAAATAGACACGTATATATAAGTTTGACTGAAAAAAAAATACTAAAGCCTGCATCGTAGTGGGACACTTTTGATATGACTAACCTAACCTAACCTGACCAGTGACTGTCTGTTATAATATAAGCAGGTTTTACCGTGTGAATGAAAATAATTTGTTGGCATGCAGTATACTGCGACAGACAGACAGGGAAAAAGAGAGAGAAAGATAAAACAGAATCACAACAGAGGGAAAATAAACTTCACCACACCGAGATCGATATTTGCAATTGGTTTGCGACCAGAACGAGTATAATGAGTATATATTTATATTATATAATAATATAATAATAGTAGTGCGACGTGAATCAATCATCTCGTGCGGCGTCGTAATAAGTACGTACGAACTTTGCGTTGTATAAATAAACATAACATATTTGGCGACAATGCATCAGCTGTGAATGCAAGACAAGCACACGATCATATCATTCATATCGGTTTTCGTCGTGATAATTTTTGAAAAATGTTATGTATCGAAATCTGAACAACTATAGACGAGTCTACAGAATTATTCAACTTTCTGTGTGTTGGACTGAATGCTAGTAATAATCCATATAGCCCATATAAGCATAATCATGGGTAAATTATTCTTGAAGGGAGGACTAAACTAAAAATCTATGAGGTGAAAAAAGACACTATTGCCTCATCAGTTTATATATTGGTGGTGTGATGAGGCACGTTCGTACTCTAAGTATGTGAAAACGCGCTGAGCGTACGTACCTGCCACAGTTACTAGTTCCCGGATGTGTGACCACCCGCAATTTTTAGCAACATATCCTTATTCCTTACCACACATACACAAATACATACTAAAATAACCTACCAATTTAAAATCCTACAAACAAATACACAAAAATAACTCCTATCGTACCATCCCTGTATCTCACACTCAATGGCCTATGTTGCTGCGACCGCGCACGGATTCCCTCTTAAAAAATAAAAATAAAATAATAATAATAGTAAATAAATATCTTAGGAGCTTCACTCCTCCGTTATGATAGCCGAGTTGCTTAATATTACAATGGTATAATATGTAAAACCTACTAAAAAAATAAACCATTCTGCACAAACCACGACAATTATACTTCATCAATTATATTTAAATATACCTACGTATCTAATATAATATTCAAATACAATATAAATAGTATAGGAAACAAAACGAAATTAATTTCTAAGTTATATATTAAATCCTATGTTATGTGTTAACATTAACTTTTTAATTGTGTAACTACAATTTATGTTTTTCGTCCTCCTTTATCATTTATTGTACAAATATATATATATATATATATAGTCACGTACTACATATTCGTCGTCAATAATAAACCGTATAAAAATATTAAAGTATCACAAAAATAATCGAAAGCGTGGTATAAAAGTACTAAATTTAAAAGAATGTTATCTTTACTAATGTATAAGAAGAAAACCGAAACTACTAAACCGATATTATTTTTTTTTGCCATCAGAAAACTACACTATCTTGAGGATCTAAATGCAATATTTTACTCAATAAGTGGCCTTGATTTTTTTTCTATTGAGAATTTGAGAACATTCTTTAGAAATAATATAAATAACAATAATTTTAAATAATAATATATTTTTGTTTATTATATAGGGTTGCAAAATTTAGCATAGATGAATAAGAAATTAGCTATTGGTTATTACAGGCACCGATTTTTAAATTTTTTTAAATTATACAAAGCTAAAACTACTAGAAAAAATACTTATTATGATTGAATATATTATTTTATATGACCATATTAAATATCTTTAATAAAGATTAAAATGAGGTAAATCCTCATAAGTTTTTAACATTAATACACCAGGTATTAAATTACAAATTGAACACACATTTTGAATCATATAGAGTTAGCATTTTTAACAAGCAACTAAATGCACGGAATCAGCTGTATCTAATATATTTAACTATAAAATATGAAAATAAGTATTTGCTAATTCAACAATTATTGTGAATACAGTCTTTTTTATTATTAACCTGATATAAAGTATGAGTTGATCTACCTAGTCAAATACTTACACTGAATACCTTCATAGTCAGATGGTTTTTAATATAAATTATAAAAATATTTAATAATTAATATTGTTTTCTTTAATTTTCAATTATTAGTTTTCTATAAGATTAAAATCAATTATCGTGAATTGTACTATATTATCCTACAAATCATCTTTTCTTTGTATGTAACAATATAAAATATAACTTAGAAACTGCGTTTCAAGTTTTCAACATTTTCAAAAAAATCACCTCTTCAACAATTCACACCAAACAATAAAAGTTCTCGTTTGAAAAAAAATGTATGAAGTATAAAACACTCTTCAAACGCATTACAAAACTGTAGCACTTGAAAATATAAAGTCCTTAATTAGAGGACGTCTCACCAGTTATATCGTATCCTATTCTTATAAGTACGCGTGACACTGAAAATCTGCATTAATCATTGTTGTTAACTTTAATATCGGAGCGGATTCCATCGTCAAACTTATAAGTAAAAACGCATTATCTATGTTAAAATAAACTATGTCTTTTTGTTTTACAATTCATCAATTCTTAAGCGAGTAACCCATGTAAAATGAACTATATGCTATCTTATAGTAGGTATTTAGAAAACGCCAACGACTAGCTCGAAGATCCAAGTATCTCGAACAACTTAATAAAAACAAGGATAATGTAGGTACGAGTAGTTCTAGACTTTTCAATATTATTATTGTTTGATAATAGTTAAATTCATTCTATTTGCTATAAATTTTAAAACTGATGAAGCTAAACTCGAACTACCAAACGTACATTTGCTGACGTCCGTTTCCTCAGCTTCCATCATCAAACCTTTGTGGGGAGTGAGTAGAAAAGCATTCTAAGGCGTCGACTACAACGCGCACCGCCACCGGTTCGAACTTCGGTCACGGGCGGCACCTCTCTTCGCGCAGTCGCCATGTCTGAAGAGAGAGGCAGCCATTCCCTACCCCCGACATGGCAGAAACCTATGCGTGCCCACAAGAAATTCTGCCTAATTAGGCGTCCGAAATAGGCTTTCGTGCCTGCTCCGTACGAATAAAAAATCAAATTTCGAATCTAGTCTGTTTTGAGAGGCCGAAGAAAAATTGTCTTCGCTGAATTTTACAACAATTTTCTCTAACTCATTTTAAACAATTTTTGAGTCAAGAACAAACAAATTTCTATCAATCTGATGGTCTATATAATCTATAATAATTTATTGAAAATAACAACAGATATCCACCACATCACTAGAATGAACCACTTTCGAACAAGCCAAGAATTCAAAACCAATCAGAATAATACCACCGTTACTTAAAAGACAAATTTTACAACAATCCACACCATCAATTTATATAATTTTGTTGAAGTACCGTTGATCCTCTTCCAATCAAAAGTCAGTACTTAAATTTACTATTAAATTGAAGAATAACAACTCTAATCATATCAATTAAAGTACGGAACATAACATAATATACTTACACCGAAATAAAAAGTTCAGACTGGAATAGGTACTTAAAAACTGTGGGTTTCAAATTTCAAGTCTGATTTTAAGGTACTCATCATTACAAAATCACAATATATTGCTGTGAAATTTCCATATTATTAATAACCACCTATGGGATAAATATAGTAAATACGTTATTGAAGAATTTAAAATAAGAACAGTAGTTGCATGTTTGGTGAATCACACTGTATATAATATTATATACTAATATTTTACCGGGCTTTCGAGTCCGTGACGACGCGTAAGATGCGTTTTAAATCCACTAAATTATTAATAACTCGGTCGCATAGAAAGGTAGGTATGCCTACATATAATTGTTCGCGGTTGATGTAATATTATGATGCGATACGAGAGGACATTACATATTTACATAACAGTTTAAAATAATGTAATCCTATTAATTATAGGACTGTGATTTAAAAGACCTAAAAAAAAAAGCTTTAAAAATTATAAAATATTCGTTTTAAAATTGATTTCTTACATACTTTTTTGCTGAACACTTTGAATACTAAAATAGAAATATTGTTGTCGCCTATCTTATTATATTTGTATAAACATAATATGAAAACTGTAGTTGACGAGTATTGCATATATTATATCATCTATATTCGTTTCTATATGTTATATGCCCCATCATTATTTTCAACCTGCCCCAACCAATATGCTGGTTTTGTTGCAACGATAAACTGTAAATGTACTATAATTATTTACGATCGCCTCAAAATAAAAATAGAGAAAAATTGTGTAATAACTTGGAAAATTCTCTAAAACGTTGAATTTTTCAAAAAATCCAAATACATTCACTATTTAAGGAGTTAAACGTAAGTTACAAACCACCAGAAATGGAAGAATATTTACTTTTATTTTGTATACATACATGTAAATGATAGATGTACCTAATAGAGGTGTTTAAAGAAAGTTGATTTCTAACGAAAACTCAAGTAACGACAAAAATTTTTTTCAATTAAAAATATGATGTACGATTTAAAATCAGGTTAATGTGAGGTTTCATAATACATTTATTTATATAAACATATATATATATATTATACACATATCGATTTTAGGCGTTCAAACACAGCGATTACAACGATTTATGGTCAATGCGTGTCGTCACTGAATTAAAATAAGTATTATAATAATAATCATACGCAGGTGTTTTATTAAACAAGCGACTTGTACGCGAGATAAAATATAATTAAAGCAATTATAAACAGATGTTTATATGCGCCGTATAATAATTTATACTACAGGCTGCTGTCATTCTTTCTCTCTATACAGCGTCGGTCATATATAAACTTACCCACTCTCCAAATAAATAAAGTGTGGGTTGTGACTCACCGAACATGCTCGCCCCATTTTTTTCATTACATAATGAATTCATTCAAATTTTTATTTTTGGATTTTTTTAAATATACTTACGTAAGGACCAATTTTTTTAATGGATTATATTATGTGCATTTAAAGACTGTCCTGGCCCCTGGGACATACTTTTTTTTTCAAATGAGGACTTTTTTTACTATAAATTGTTAAGTATATGATTTTTCGAATATTCTATGTATAAGAATCTAATGAGATCCAATTAGAAATAATATTTTGAATTATTGAACTGATGGTACATCATGGATGACAGGTTAAACAGACATTCTGGGAGGTTTTTACAATTATTATAAAATTGTAATTAATATTGGTATTAATATTATTATAATTATTTTTATAATATTATGTAAACGATATAGGTACGTTGATTGGTAGATTCTAAACATTTATTTTTATTTTATGTAAAACCATTCGGTACAAGTGCTAGTTTCTTTAGTGCATAACGTTTAGAACTCAGAAACTATTCATCCGATATATACACACCAAACGAATGTAAAAAAAAAATCAGATAAACAAATACCAATTTATAGTAAAAAATTATGTTGCTCATTTGAAAAAAATAAGTTTGTATAGGACATTCCTTAAAATAATTATAGAAAATCTAAGTATTCATAGAGAAGTTTTTATACTAAAAAAATTCAAAAAATATTAATTTGAAGAAATACATTAATGGATAAGAGGGAGGCGGGGGGCAAGGAATTGTAATTCTTAGTGAATCACTTGGTATTTGTATTATTATAATATACTCTAACAGCTCCTCCTAGAGTCAAAAAACTTAAAAACCACATTTAAAAAATAATAAAAGCCACTAGATAACAAAATTATTGACTGAAGTACTAACACGCATGGCAGGCATAATCGTGTATACATTCAACAATAGAGTGGATAGTTATCGCTAATTAAAATAAATATTTGACTTGCCGAATAATGGCAAATGTAGTTAGATGCATAGTTTTAGAACATCAATCGAAGTAAAAGTGATAAAGAAGACAGTAAGTGTATTAAGTTACTTTAAAAAATAGTGATTTCCCACATTTATTAATAATACCGGCAAATGGTAATTACCTGCAATGTATCTGAATTATGTGTGGTACCTATAATTATAATGGCAGAGGACTTCACACGATTTGAAGTAGTAATTCAAATATAAAATTGCATTTACTAAGAAAATTATAATAATTTAAAATATAATTCCATTTGCATTAAATCCTAAATTTTGACTTGAGTAAAAGTTTAAATTTATATATAACATATTATAGGTATTCAAAGTTTAAACATTGTGAATGGCCTGCAAAAATATACCACACAAAAATATAATACATCTATAGGTACATCAAAACACCATATTGAACAAACTGTCCATTATTTTACCAGAAACGATAAATATGTACGATCTGTATACACTGTTAAGTTAACCTATTTGTTTTACCTTTATTATCTTATATTTTGTTTTCTGCAGCTAATAACTCATAAAATATATCAATATATCATACTAACCGTATATATTTGCGTCTAGTTTCGTGACAAAAATACCACGAAGTCATCTACGGGGACGACTTACAACATGACTGAAAATCAATATTTTTTTTCACGTCTGACTCTGAGGTGACTTCAAAAGTTCTGTCTTTAAGGACAGTATTGAAAAACCACAGACGATGTCAAGATGACAAATCTCATTTTAACGACACTAGAAGATACGTAAAAAATGATTATAAGTTATCCTTATTTTAAAATTATTCAATTCCTCTGTTGATATTATCAGACGTGTTATAAAATAAGCGAAGCAATATATCTAACTCAGCGGTTCCCAACCTTTTTGAGACTATTACCCATAAGTCAGGTTAGATATTAACAAATACCCCCTGACCCCAAAAAAAGTATTGAGTAAAAAAAAAAACAATACAAAATATATATATTATTATTACAATTTCATTTACAGTCATAATACGCATGTGTAAATGGATAATAAGAACTTAAAATACAAATAAATACCTAGTTTAACTTTTACCCCCCCAAAAAATTGTGTTTTTAACCCTTAGGGAGTAATTATTACCCCCAGGTTGGAAACCGCTGATCTAGCTATATTGCTATTCTACAATAAACACCTCAAATTGTATTTTAAATATAATATCTTGTAGATATATTTATTTAAAAAATATCGGTTAGGGCTTGCTCTATGGTTTGGTTCTAAGACGAAATGGGCATTACATGAAACATATTAAGTTCGTTATGTCTTATTAGTTAAGATTATGAATTATTTTAATGTTTAATTTATATTTTTTTAAATATTATGTGATTATTATTCGTTACGAACATTGATAATATACTTCTAGGTGGTAATAATATTGTTAATAACTCCCATATTTTTTTTTCTTTTTAAAGTTATTAAATTTTAATATTATTCATAATTATTTTGTTTTTATGTAAACATAATAAAAAAATATATAAACTAAGCCCATTGTTATAATAATATTCATACAATAATTTCGGGTAACTACTGCATTACTGCACATACGTTATATATATTAAATATATCTATATATTTTTCTTGTCATTTAAAGACTCTAACCTTCATTGTTTGAAGACAAAATAAAAAATTATTTTAACAGACATTGTAATTAAAAATGTCTAATAAAGATTCTTTTAAAAATAATATCATCCATTTATTGTCTTCAGCAGTAATTTAATTTTAGAATTCCATAATAAATATAAAGCACCAAAATTGGTGTAAACTTGATTGTGTATGCATTTCCTTTTCCAAATAATTTAATGATTAATTGTTTTAATTTTACCAATAGAATGGACAGGCCATGTATGGCGGGCCGATGGAAGTATGTTGAAAGGAGCATTGACATATATGGCAAGGGGAGAAAGACCAAGGGGATAACCGCGGAAAAGATGGAAGGACGGCGTCAAGGAATTATTAGAAGACATTGGAGTGGACTGGGAATAGGCATATGATAGAGAGAGATGGAAGGAAGTAGTTTTGTCGGTCAAGAGTCTAAATGGCTCATAAAATCCTGTAAAAAAAAAAATTGACTAACAACTAAATACTAGGATTTACACTAGGATTCTCAATTACTCAAATTAAATTGTCATCACTGGGTGGATGGGGTGGGTGAGAGATGAAGCTATGCATTGGCCGACAACTATAGCTCGAGGATATCTTTCTGGGCTTGGAGCAAGAGCTCCTCTCGGATGATACATCGGAATAGATGCCTGCAGGTTGAGCCAGCTTTTCAGGGTAGATAGAGGCCCCCATCATATGTATAATATTTGAAGTTTGGTGAATAAAAGATACGAGATCAGGTAGCACTGTAGTAGCAGTATCGTGATAAACAGTTAACACCCGGTCATGGTTTTTTGAATGAAAAAAAATGATTCTCAATTCAAAAAAATAACGATAATATAATCAACGTGTTTTTAAATAAAAATTTTGCAAGTCTATATTCAACTTTTTAAGCTTTGAGTATTTTGTTCATACTCGTATCTATACCTATAATACGCTATAATTGCTACAACAACAAAAAAAAAAAAAAAATGAATTATATTAGAATATTTATCAGAATAGATTTTTATAATAAACCAGTATTCTTGGTTATAATTTCTCATAAGATTTAAAAAAATGTATATCTACATCAAAATTGCCTACACGGAACGCCGAGTTACTGCTAAACTATATCATGTACCTACAAATGAGAATTATAAATTGTACGTATAGGTGAATTGTTATTCTGTTACAAATTAATTGCTGTTGTTATCGTTGTACGGTTTTAAAAATATTATACTGGGTCTATATAATTTGTTTTTATTTTATATAAGACCCTTTTACTCATAATTTTTCTTTCAATTTATACAATAATCAATAACCAGGAATTGAAATCGATTTTAAAATTTAAAATTTTGAAACAATAATCGATTTATAATTTGTATACACGAATCGATTTAAAATTGTAAACAAAAATAAATAGGTACCCTCAATATATAACAATATAGCAACGCCATTTGTTTGTCCATATAATTCCATAGCTAATGACGTGGGTTACACACCTTAACTAGTTTACCAATTGGCAACAATATATTCCCACATCATATTGCTCGAGTATCGGGGAATACTTTTTGCTCTGTTTTTCAACTGGCTCACAAATACATTTTATTTTGGCACAAAAATCGAATGATTTTTTTTCTTTGTAATACATAGAGTTGCCATTGGTCATAAAAATAATATTTAAAAGAATTTTAAAAAATGGTTAAATATTTATCCAACCCACTACAATGCATTTTTTGAAAGTTTTTTTTAATAAAAGAATTTAATATATATTTATTCAATTGTTTGAAAATGCAATAATATCCGTATGTACCAATATTTTGTATAGACTCAGAAACTACTCAACCAAATTTTATGAATACTTTAGAAATTGTTCTCTTATAGAAATATCATGAAATTTTAAATAATAACATGAACCCCATAAGAAAATAAACTAACGCTGTACTGCTGAATCCAATCCATCACAAATCTGTATCTCGTCTCGATAGAATTTGTTCAAATTGGTCGAATTTATTCTTGAACTGAAATATAGGTACACTAAAACCGACACACCGATTTAACGCTAGATTTTATGTTTGTTTGTTTTTTACCAAGCGAAAACGGTTATGCAACTCAAGTTATTAATGTTATTATGATATTAAGTATTTCAAGTAATTATAATAAACCAAATCTATGATGTACGCGTAGAATGCAAATTATCTACGTCACATTTAGTTTATTATTATTAGAACAAATAATGAACAGACTATTTTATATTAATATCGTATCAAGTATTACCTACCTACCTATTTAAGAACATGACCGGTTTTCTTTGGTAACCTATATACCAAATGGTACCTATTCAACATTAATTAGTATAACCTGCAACGCATGTTATAAACTATTATATTATAATAATTAATTAATAATCATTATATTTCCAATATACCCATGACTAATGTTTAGACTGTGTTTATTTATCTACATATTCTACACATCATATTATGAATCTTCTTAAATTTTTAACTACAAAACAGCATAATGTATGATATAAAATAGTTATCTGCAATCACCAAGGCTAAGGATTGATAGAAACCTTCAGTAAAAGTCAGCAGGTTAAACAGCTAATAACGTTACTACTAAAATTCATATTATTATGTTATTTATATGGTATCTAACCATAAAATCAACCCAAGTTTTTGCACTATATATTGCGATTTGTTCACGCTCTTAAAACATTGAACATGACTATAAAACTCACATAAATGGTTCAAGACGGTGAGTGAGAGATTATTTCAGGAGAGCGCACACGCACATTCCAAATATACGAACATTGGTATAATAATTTATTATAGTGAACAGGGTCAATCGAAAAACCGTAAACGTACGTGCCAAATAGCTCATCGCTTTATAGGTATCAATGTACCATCATCGTGTTATACAGGATGATTCAACAATTCACATTCCGATAAAAATGTTTTATTATCAAGGAAAAATGGCTATACAATATAGATTTAAGGAAAAACTGGTATGATTTCATTTGGACTCCAAATGTTGGCACCTCCATAGGCTCATTCATTCATTATGAATATAGAATCTTTAAATTTAATCAAATCGACTAGATTTTTTTTAACATTAATTTTATTAGAATATATATACAATCTGTAATAGTAGTTTTAAACAAAGCATATGAGCGGAAATGCAAGTAGACTGTGAAATCACCAGGGGAGTACCCAGCAGTAACACTCGACGATATCGACTAGATACATATTTTTTTTATCATAATATTCAAATAGTTTTTCATGCAAGTGTGCGATATGAAGTTCTTAAAATTATTACATAAAACTGAAAAAAACAAGCATATTCATATTTTGGATATTTTTTTAAATTAATTGTATTTATCCCCAAACAAAAAAATACCCAATTTATTTTATATACTTAGAATATCATTTTAATGTAATATTTTTTCTATAATTGATGAAATAATTTGGATGGTAAAAAATGTGTAGTATATAAAATAAACTTGATATATTGAGTTTAATGGTTAGGCATGATGAACTAGCAACTTTTCCAAAATATATAATAATTATGTTATAATTTCCTGGACATAAAATAATTTCCAAAATATTTTGGCACTTTCTTACTTTGCTCTTTTATGTAAAATATATTTTTGTTTACGAGTAAAACAGTAGAACAATTGAATACAATATTAATGAGCTATTAGTGAAGAAATAAAAAAAATATTTAAAATAATATATAAGCTTAGTCACAATTTTAATATAAGCGTTTAAACTGTTTAAAGTACACTTTACGAAAGTTATAAAAATCATAAAAATATTTATATTATTATAGATTTTGTACCGAACGATTTTAGTTTTACATTAATAATTTTTTCATATTATTATTTGATTATTTAAAGCTTGAAAACTACAAGCTTATAAAAAATTCTTCATATTGTTTTTTACTGAAATTTAAAAATTACGAGCGTAAAAAGCTACATAGATGCATTTGTATGAGTGATTGAAGTTCACATTTTGATAACGTTAATTCATAAAAAATAATGCATTTTCTAAATTTTTATGTTCGGAAGTTTTAAATATACTTAAGGACCATATTTTTAAAAAGAATTTTCATACCGTTTACAAGAATTTACTGTGGTGTTATAAAATATTTTTTTTTTAGATAAGAAACTCGTTTATTATTGTTAAGCAGGCCGTTTTCTTTTTAGGCAAATATTTATGTTACCTACTAAATAAAAATTCCATCTAGTAATTTAAAACGATCTTATGAAAATATAAAATACATGTAATACCTATATAATTTATTGATTTATTGTATGCTTTTAGATAACAGACATTTTTTACAAATTTTAAAATGTTCATAGATTTAGTAATTATAAATAAAATGTTCAAATCTTCCAAATCTATTATCTTGAACAAATAATATCTTTGAAAGAATGTAGTACACTATTTGTTTTTCTCTTTGATTAACGCGCAATATACCAATTTTGTGTTCAACAGAACTTACTCTATGCTGTTACTTTTAGTATCTAAGTGAATTCAGTAATTAAAAACTTTAAGTTAAGAACATGATCTATGTCACTACGTTGGTTATTTAATGACATCTTAATTATTGTTATGTAATTTATAAGCGTTTTTAAATTACAATATTTGACTCGCTCATAACTTACATAGAAATTAAAATATCATAAAAAAATTTAACCCAGCATGACGTGACTGTTGTAATTTTTTAACTTATAGTTTGATTGTAAGTGTATTTCGTGTTTCACTGTAATATCAAAAATAATAACAATGTTAGTTCTGTTAAATGTAAATTCAACTGTAGTGTATGTGAAATGTACATACAATAATTGAATAATGTAGCCGTATTTCAGTTGGAGGAAACATATGGTGCACTGACATCCTCTTCATAAACGAAGTTAAACAACTCAAAAAATACTTGTTCAAATTTCAATTTAAATATAATATCATCATTTTTGAGAAAGCCAACTATTTACCAATTTACAGGAAAAAAGGATAGTTTATATATGGACACTCCTTTAAAGGTACTCGTATAAAATCAAAGTATTTGAAAATAATAATAGTGCTCAGACATAATTGAAATTTCCAAGAATCAGAATTTGAATAAATTCATTACTGAAGTAAATAAAGATAGTGAACATGTTTGGTGAAACACCTATATATATTATATACATATATGGTCGTTCGATCTGTTGAAGTGCAAGTGCTAGAGGCTGAATAGAATGCTAGAATTTCACTCGTCCATCGGGGGGTTTTTTTTTATTCCGACATCACGCGGGGAAAGGCGATAAACGCCCACAATTACCTAAATACTAGTATTTATAATCGATGACAATATTATGTACGCGCTATTCTTCGACCAGTATGATCATTGATCAACAATCTTGTAAAGTATTTGTGTAAATGAATTTATTTACGTTCATAGTAACTAGAATATTTTTTAAATTTAGTATTTAAACTACTGTATTTGTATTTGAAAATACAATACTTTTCAAAATTTATAAGAATTACCACCTATAAGTTATATCTCTGAATTGACGATTTTATATTATTTTATTAATAATTAAAATCAAATTATTAAATATTTATTTGTTTTATGTTTCTTCGTCAACAACCATTAACGATTTAATTAATATAAAAGTATTACGGAAATTAAATATGACATGATTATTATATGCATATTGTATTATGCCATTGCAATTTTTAATTACGAAATGGATTTTCTTAAACATTTACAATTAAATAAATGAAATTAAAAATTATTTAATCACCTACACGTCAAATATTTATGTGTTCTTAAATACTTTTCTTAAAACTATTTCAAAAGCATTTTTACACAATTCCTGGTCAATGTGATGAATAATAAACATATAGGCATATAGGTACACCATAGATACGCGTGGCCGAATTTGAAACAAATACTATTTATAATCGACATTTGTATCATTAGTAACAAATATATTGGATAAAAAAGAGTTTATATTATAGCCTATAGGTATTACACTTGATTTATTTTTTTATTTATTTATTACTATGCGAGTATAACTAGGTATCTATCAATAGCTATACGATTATAAAATAGATTAAAATAATACAATAAATGTATTTATGAAGATTAGATTCTTAGATTTGAAAAGAAAATTTTTTATGAATTTCTAGCTTATAATAATTTGCGAATTTTCGTGATTTTTATGTATGTTGTCAAAATTAAAATTTAAATGCTTGTAAAAAAAATGTGACTATACATTTCTTGTATTTTTCAACTGCTATTTTAAAAATATTTTAGGAGCCTTGTATTAAATTTTCAAATCTTAGGTATAAAAGGAAAATTTTTTATGAATTTCTGGAATAAAATAATTTAAGAATTTTCGTGATTTTTACGTATGTTGTCAAAATTAAAATTTGAATGCATGTAAAAAAAAAATGTGGATATATATTTCTTTTATTTTTCAACTGTTATTGCAAAGCTATATTATGAGCCTTGTATTAAATTCTCAAATCTTAGAATTAAAAAGAAAAACTTTTATGAATTTCGATCTAAGATAATTTGAACATAGCTACTTGAAGGAAAACTTATGGAAAACTTAGTGTTGTATTTTTAATCCTTAGTTATAAACGCAAAAAATTTTATGATTTTTCAACTTCAAAATTACTTGCAAATTTTCGCGTTTTCGACAGATTTCGTAAAATTTTAAACTGTAAACGCTTATTAAAAAAAATTGTGACTTACGATTTTTAATTTTTTTTAGCTACAATAAGAACAACTCATAAGGAACCGTGTATTAAATTTTCAAGTTTTTTTGGTCGTCCAACATTTTTTTACCGACACTTCAAAAAAAATCGAAAATTTAAGTGGCCTATAAATAACTCAAAAAAAGTCGAAAATTTTTGAAAATTAAACTGTATATATATATCACTAACTTTAACATTTGGTGAAAATTTGAAGTATTTACAGTGATTAGTTTTTGAATTACAACCATATAAAAATATCGATTTGGTCGAAAACTGGTTTTGCGTAAAAATTCCCGTTTTTCTCGATTTTTTTGAAAACTGTTGGAAAATGTTTACTTTTGTCCTCTATAATGCACCAAGGATGTTCACTTTTACATCGGAAACCACCCCCAAAGTTTGAAATTGAAGCATTATTTCGACTAGTTATGCTGTACACAGACACAAAAACAAAAAAAACACACGTCATTGTAAAATCAATACATTCATCACTTCGTTCAGAATCTAAAAATTACATATATATTCGTGATATTATTTAGAATAAAATATTTAATGCTACACACAATATACATACTCTGATATATTAATTATAAGCATGAATATAAAATTCGGTAATAAAACTTGAAATGATTGTTCATAATCCTTGAAATTTAAAATTGATATCCCTAATGGCCTAATAACTATGCCTAACCTATACATATTATTGGTAGTCGGTAGAAGCGTATTACAACATGGAAAACGATTGTAAAATTTAGACTATCCAATCAGAATTTTTAACAACGTGCATGTCTATAATAGAATGATTTTTTATTATATTTATAAATATTATTTTATTTTACTATAACAAAAAATTGCCGTACGATACACTGATCATTCGGTATATTTTTTACATTTTTTCAGAAAATTGCATACGTTTTCTCTTAATAATGTTTCAGCAATTAATTTACAGTCAATACAATAATATTTAGGTAATGAATAATGACGTGCTGTAATGATCGGGCACTCCTATACATACGAAAAATTGATAACAGACCAAACAAAAAAACGTTTATCCTTGTAATACTAAATATACATTCTTTGTGCTGCTTATAGAATCTAAGACGAGTTGATTAAGTATAGTAGTACCTATTTATTATACATTAATTACCTACGTATAGCATATGTAATGCATCTATCAAATTGTGCAGACGCTGTGCAGACAAATTTCAATTTATGAACGACGAAAAAATCACTTCACTTTACTATCTATGTATAGAAAAATGACGTAATTTTTCCATTCAATTGTTTAGTTGAAAATTCCAAACCTGCTTTTAACTGCATTGGATGTATAAATATACTGGGTGATCCATCACTACCTACATAAAAGTTATTGAAAATATAAATGTTAATTGTTAAAAATTAAAAACTGTTTTACAAAATTATATTTTAACTATGTATTTTTTTTTTTACTTTTTTAACGGCAACATCCTCATTCCAAAACACAACAAAGATAAATAATTAAATTTTTATGAGTATTAGTATATGAATTATAAGTATATTTTAAAGTTTAGATGCACATCGCCTAAAAATGCTCATGAGGATTATCCCACAAAATGTTGATACATTACTCCGCTCATCTAAACATTATATGTTTATGCTTTATAAGTTACAAACTCTATAACTAATTAATTATTTTTCAGAAATTTTAATAAAATTACTATCAGAATACTTGCTGCTTTGTAATATAAAATTTAAAATGCATGTTGTCATTCACAAATGTGAAAAACTTAAAAAATTATAACCACCATAAAAAAGTAAAAATGTTGCTTTAAAATTATTTAAAATCATGTAAAAGAAATATTTTTTAAAAAAGCGGGTAAGTGGGTATCGCTCTGCTGTACATTGGGGGTGGGGTGGACCTCTGACTAAGGTAGGTTAAATTTCAATGCAATGATAGGTATCATTGTATACGAAAAACGATTCTGAACGGAGACGGTTTATCTGTCTAGGATATATTATAGATTATTAAAAATTTTCAAATCCTAGATTTAAAAAGAAAATTTTTTATGAATTTCTAGCTTAAAATAATTTGCGAATTTTCGTGATTTTTACGTGTGTTGTCAACATTTAAATTTAAATGCTTGTAAAAAAAAAAAATGTGACCATGCATTTCTTTTATTTTTCAACTGCTATTGTAAAAATATGATAGGAGTCTTGTATTAAATTTTCAAATCTTAGATTTAAAAAAAAAAAACTTCTATGAATTTCTATCTAAGATAATTTGAACATTGCCGTAACTTTTACGTATTTAGTCAAAATTTGAATTTGAAATACTTATATTAGTTATATTTGTATTAAATTTTCAAGTATTTTGATAGGGCCAAAAAAATTTTATCGACACTTCAAAAATAAATTTTCAGAAAAATTGAAAATTTCAGTTGTCTATAAATACCTCAAAAAAAGTTGAAATATATTGAAAATAAAATCATGTAAAGAAAATGACAATCTAAATAACTGGTAAAATTTTCAAGTATCTACGACTTATACTTTTTGAATAATAACAAATATTAAAAATCGTTTGAGGATAAATCGTTATTGTTATGCTATTTCGTAAAAATTTAAAATTCAAACGCACTTAAAATTTTTCCTATAATGATGCTTCTTCGAGTTTTCTCTATAGCTACTTAAAGGAAGGCTTATGGAAAACTTAGTGTTGTATTTTTAATCCTTAGTTATAAACACAAAAAAATTTTATGATTTTTAAACTTCAAAATTACTTGCAAATTTTCGCATTTTCGACAGATTTCGTAAAAAATTAAACTATAAACGCTTATAAAAAAAAAAATTGTGACTAACGATTTTTAATTTTTTTAGCTACAATAATAACAACTCATAAGGAACCTTGTATTAAATTTTCAAGTTTTTTTGGTCATTTAAAACTTTTTTACCGACACTTCAAAAAAGAATTCTCATAAAAATCGAAATTTCAGTGGTCTATAAAAAACTCAAAAATTTTTAAAATTAAACTGTTCATATATAACACCATCATAAACATTTTGTGAATATTTCAAGTATGTAAGTGATTAGTTTTTGAATTCCAATCATATAAAAAAATCGATTTGGTCGAAAACTGGTTTTGCGTAAAAATTCCCGTTTTTCTGTCATTTTTTTTTTTTGTTTTTCTTGATTTATTTTAAAACTGTTGGATAATGTTTACTTTTGACCTCTATAATGCACCAAGGATATAAAAGCTTTTACATCGGAAACCACCCCCAAAGTTTGAAATTGAAGCATTATTTCGACTAGTTATGCTGTACACAGACACAAAAACAAAAAAAAAAAAAACAAAAACTCATCATTGTAAATTCAATACATTCATCACTTCGTTCAGAATCTAAAACGTTAATGTTTTCTGAAATTATGAGTGACTTATGTTTAATTGATCATTCCATACATCGATTTATTATGTGTATAATATATTATATAGGTACATTATATACTGAATATTGCAGCAGTGAACCATAAGATGATACTGATATTAATATTAATTTCTATATTTTATTTCGTTTGAAATTTGAAATTAAATAAGAGTTATTAGGTATTATCCGAGTAACAGTAAATTTCACATTATGCTAGAATAAAATCAGTAATTACTTTGATCGGTATATAAATATGATACGCCGATGCAGAGAAAGCCTATGATATTTTATTAGGTACTCGTATACTTAAGTTAGATTAATTTCTTTTTAAATCAAGATAATAAATTAATAAATTTAATTAAGTTTGAAAATTAGTTAAAAAATATCATTAATAATAGTTAATTTTTAGACAAAAAAAGATGTTCATAAATTGATAGTATTAAAATATAAGCAGTGGTGGATTTTACGGTTGTTTAGTAGGCAAATTCAGGGCTATGTTTTGTTCTGGGCCCCACTAAAAACCAAAATGGTGTTCTAAGTTTGTAACATTTGTCACGAACTATGGATAAGTTTTGTATGTGAGCCCTCTTATGAATGGTTTTTCGTTTCAATCTTAAATCAGCCACTGAATATAAGTAATAAGTAATAACTTTCACTTGGAGAATAATTCAATATCATGAAAGACGAAAGTGGATGGAAATGAAAATGACATGTATACAAATTCAAAATTATATAAACTGACATGATGTACGCAGCTATATTTATTATTATTATTTTTATTTTTTTATTTAGGGTGTCGTGTTTCCGTCGTGTATTTGACAACGATCTTTAAACAGAATATAGTATAATAATAATTGTTCTCTTACCCTTTGGCCACCATCCCGCAACTAAATTGTTCCCAAAATCACCATAAAATAAAATTTTATTTTATTTAAAAATAATAATAAAACGTAGGTACTCGTTTTTTCCAAATTATATTGTGCAGTTATAATAATGTCTATAATAATGAAGTAGGTAATGTCATTTAATATAAGAATAGGAAGTATAATTTATTTTCTTTCTTGTTCTATAACCTTACTTACTTACATAAAATATTAAGAACCGTGACAAAAGTTAATTTAAATACAATTTGGGTCTCTCAGATAATAGTTCTAGCTCTAATTATATACCAGAGTTATTTATAAATATATTTAAGTTCTGTATAAGTTATCCTTATCTCGTATGTACTAGTGCATTATCAACTATGTCAAACATTTCGTAATTTTGTAATTGTTAATTAAGTACAATAGGAAATCCAAGTTATCTCGGTTTGGAAACGTTTACAAAAATATGTAATTTCATACCAGAATTATTTCAGTGATTATAATTATCATTTACACAAGTACCCACTGTATGTCTGTATATATATATGATAATTATACATAATTATAATATAATTATGTATATTGTTAGGTACTACTTATACTGTAAAAACTGGTCACCATAATTTAATATCATCGATAATTGTTTTTGACGTTTACGATGAGTAAAACATCTACTGTAGATAGGCACTCATAATTGTAATTACCTGCTGTTGCAATTCGTCGATTGAAAAATAATATATATTTTATATACGACGATTATTCAATTAACTGATTTCCGGCACTTAATATATTGTAAATGGGATTATCTGTAAATATTAATTATAACATTTATACCTACTATTAAACAATAATCACACATAATAATATTATATTAAATTATAATATAACAATTATTATATTATATGGTTTATTAATAGTGTTTATTGGCGTGAGTTTATCTTTTACATAAAAGCCCACAAACAATAGTTTAATAAATCATAGTTGAACCAAACGAAATCTTCACATTACCTAGATGATGATATTATAATCTTAGTGTATTGTTAATCAACGCTTACTTTATAAAATTTTTTCTGTTTAACTGTTTAAGAAACACATATACATGCTATAAATATTTTTAGAAATTAAAATGTAAATATTATAGTAAATAATAATACCTACATAGTTGATTTTATGACGTTTTGACTATTAATATTAACAATCGCGTGACAAATATCTGTGTACGTTAATCGTATAATAAATAAATAATTTCCGTATGTCCGTGCGTGAGTCACATCGAAAATCAGCTGCTATTACATTACCTACACTCAAATAGTTTGTACCTTTGTGGTCCATGTGTTTTCTCAGTAATCGCAGATATATTTTAGACCTGAGCGGAGCGATGAATGTATTGATTTTACCATGATGTGTGTTTTTATTGCAAGATTCCTTACAAGTTTGTCAATCTTTATCATAAAAAAAATGTCCACCGGAAATTCAAATTAAATTTTTATGAGCATTTGAAATTTAAATTTTTACAACATTGGATTTTCACTGGATTTCACAATTAGCGATTTTCTTATTTTGGTGTAACTCTAAAACAAATGACCGCAGATACTTGAAATTTTCACTGAATGTTTATATAAGTATTTTATATATTTGATACAATTTTCAAAATATTTAGATTTGTTTAAAACTGTAATAAAAATGTATTTGTTGGGTAAAAAAGCTTGAAAATTTAATACAAGACGTCAAACAAATTGTAACAATAGCAGTTGAAAAATATTAAAAATACATAGGCACGATTTTTTTTTATAAGCATTTAAAGTTCAAATTTTGACTAGATACGTAAAAATTACGGCAATGTTCAAATTATCTTAGATAAAAATTCATAAAAGTTTTTTTTTTTAAATCTAAGATTTGAAAATATAATACCAAGGCTCCTAACATATTTTTACAATAGCAGTTGAAAAATAAAAGAAATACATAGTCACAATTTTTTTTACAAGAATTAAAATTTTGATTTTGACAACATACCGTAAAAATCATGAAAATTCGCAAATTATTTTAAGCTTGAAATTCATAAAACTGATTTTTTTTAAATCTAAGATTTGAAAATTTTTATTGATCTATAATATATCCTAGACAGATAAACCGTTTCCGTTCAGAATTGTTTTTCGTATACAATAATATAATATCATTGAATTCAAATAATTCCATCCATTACAGTAACCTACTGTACAGCAGAGCGATATCCACGACTTACCCTTTTTTTTTAAATTTTTTTTTCTCCACAATTTAAAATTCGACTGTTTTGTAAATTTAATTAGGTTAGGTAGGTATTTATGCTATTTACTTTTTCATATATTTTTCTAAAAATTTCATTCAAAAAAATAAAATCGAATATTTATATTATTAATATTAACTAGACTATTATATAAAGAGGAGATGTTTGTGACGTTGTTAGGGGTAATCTCTGGTTCTCTGGATCTGCTGAACCGATTTTAAAAATTCGGTATAATCATTTTAAACTTTGAGTTTGAGTAAAACAGCGGAACTCAGCAAAAAGTTTGCGCTCATGCCTCATTTGTATACTTAAAATGCTTATAAATTATATTTGCTATATACAATTTTAAAATTTGATTATTGTTTAAATCCTTAGAAAAATACTCTGATCCGGAATACACGACATTTAAAATGTTTGGTCATGGTGATTGTCATTTAAAAAAGTAAAAACTGTTGTAATTACTTCAAATTATGTGAGAAAAAATGGTTTTCAAAAACTTATAAATTAACCGAGAAAACGACTGTTAAGTGTTAAAATATAATCTAACCTTGTGTTTCATTATTTTACGCAACTGTCAATACAGCTCTGACGTGGCCACAGAAAACGTGTATATTTATACACTTTACAAGAACAATACGGTTAGAACAAAAAAAAAATTCTGTGTGCAAGTCATCCCAGTACAATATATAAAAACATATCCGCTGCTCTCGCACGCGTTATCCTTTCTTGTATTATACGAGTATCCTCAAATAATAATATAATAATTATATTGTTTCCCTCCTACTTTAACCTTCAGGTCGTTATCGTTGGATTATAAGAAAATAAATATTTTCCATACTATGCAACCAATTCAATATGTAGTATATTATACATATTTATTTAATATAATATGATCTATGATTATTATTAATTATTATGAGTTTATGACATGAAATTACCATAGTAATAATGATCCGGATTTATATGTTATTTTAAGATAATGTATTCATGTGATTAATTCATTTTACGAAACAGATACATCGACCGTGGAACTTTTTTTCCATTATTAAAGCAATGACATTTATTATTTCCAGTGCATTTAATGAACTTTTAGTGTAAATTAGCAAATTCAATAAATGTTATAATACCAATATATTTTGTTTTCATAACAATAATACGAGTATTATTATAGTTATTGTATTTATGTAATTATTTGTAACATTTTCTAAAAGGTTTCTTCTTTCAAATCCGTTTATCTTAATAAAACAAAATAAAAATAAATACTTTAATAGTTTTTAAGTATTATTCATCTATACTCAATTTTATAACTTATAATGTATGACAGCTAAAACGACTTTATGTATCTTCAATGATGTTCATATATGGTATTTTACCGTTATTCAAAAAAATTACAACTAATTATTAGTCACTTGGGAAGTTCGAAATATATCACAATTGCATTTATTTCCAGTACACTGTATGTTTTTTGGTGTTCCTCAGTTTAGTTTTTTTTCTTTTGAAAATCTCTTAATAGTTTTCAGGGCATTTAAGTACATAGAATAAATTATATATCATATATTTATATATTATAGTCGATCCTACACGGCGTCACCTATTCTAAATTTAATGTCTTGTGAATGTATACCTTCTTAAGCTTTATTAATTAAATTTAAACAACAGATACATTAATATGCGTAGTTTCGACCAAATAGTATTAAATTATTATTAAATAAAATGCAGGTGTAATAAAATTATATCAAATTAAAACTTTCAATACCTAACAATAATAACAATTTAATTTTTTGAAACCAGTGGTAACGTAGTCATGTTTTGTGAGCCGTAAAATTTCAGTGGTGATTTGTCACTATTTAAAATTCAAAATTTAAAATATTGACTCTGATGTGCACATCTTCGGGTTTAGGATTACCATGTACCAAATATCGGTACCATGAGTGGCTGGGAATTATTAACACACATAAGCGCAAACTAACATTGTCTTTTATTATTATTATAGATTGAATACTATCTGACTTACTCTAGGATACTCTTCACCCCAGTACAGTTCTATATTATAGTTTTTAGAAATTTTACCACCAATTTAATTTAACTAATTTTATTTATGTGTAAACTAATTTTTATTTTTTTTTTTATTTAAAGGTTTACAGGCTTCAACTGCTATGGTTATTAGCCGACATTTTTTTTTTTTTTTTGAGAAAAATAAGAAAAAAAAAAATTTCAATATTTGATTAATTATAGGTTATTTAAGTAAGTTTACAGTTGAATATGGGCTTAAACTATATTTTATTTATAAGGTTGTCTTTGGTGATGAATTGGATGATTTTTGGAGTAGATTCTACATTGAGGGCTCCTTTGATGTTGAGTGGGAGGTTGAGAAGTGTGCGAGTTGGCTCGTGTATTGGACATTCTTCAAAAATATTTCTTATGTTGATACGAGTTTGGCATGTGTAGCATATAGGAGGTTGGTCTTTACTGATAAGAAAGGAGTATGTAAGAAAGGTGTGGCCGATTCTGATGTGAGTGATAGCAATATTTTGGCGTCGGCTAAGCTCTGGGGGAGTATACCATTGTTTGGTTGAACTTTGAATGTACTTTAGTTTGTTGGTTGGGAGGATGGAGTCCCAGAGATGTTGCCATGACTTGAAGGTGTAAACTAATTATTAACAATTTTTTTTTAGTTATATCGTACACTTTGAGTTCATCATTAATCATTACTAATTTGAATTTCATTTTTTAAAAATACACAGCTACGCTAATTAATTTTTAGAGTTTAATATGTTTCATTCAAAAATCAAAAACTTGTTTTGCCCCAAAATAACTTTTATGTAACACAATTTGTTGTCTTCTTTTTTTTTTTTGTACTATTTATTATAAAAATAATATATCTGTAACCAATCGCTATACTAGCTAAATAAACAGCATATTAATTAATATTCTATTTTTCTGAGCCAAAACAAAATTGATACATGAATACAGCAAACTACATGGGTTGAAAAAAATATATACTCACTCCAAGTCTATTGAAATAACTTTTAATGAAAACAGTCTAGTAATTTTTTAAGTACATAGAGGTTAAAGAAACAGACAAGTGTATTCGTGTATATATAGCTATTCATTGTGAATGATTACATAAATGTCACATTGCCATATACAAAAATATGTGATTACAAATTATTTAGGTACCACGTCCGTTAATATAAGAAGGCCATTGTAAGTTCGTTTACATTTTTACAGAGGATTAATTTTTTATATTATCACTCTATTTTAAATCGTATTCTGTGTTTGTTTTTGAAACATTGTGTGATAGACATATTAATGGTGTGTATAATAATTAATATATACTAGATATATTAATTTAAATAAATTATGAAGAAATATAATAATACCGTGTAAAATAATTGATATATATTATATTACATATTATATTAAGCCTTAAAGAGTCTTAGTATTTTAAGAAATTTTTATATTAAATATTTCCATTTGTACAAATAAGGGGAGGAAGTTGAAGGACTTCCCTCCTCCCCCCACCAAAAAAAAAATAAAAAATTACGCCAAGTTCTTTCAAATCTAATCCTCCACATTAAATGTGTTAATAATAATGTATTGACATTTTACGCGTGTGAAACAGCAATTCACCAAAACTTCACACATAACATAATTTTAGTGTGAGTTTTAATGTCTTACTTAATAATATATATTTATAGTTTGAGTGACTGTTAATCTTGAAAATAAATTATAAATAAAAATAAATGTTAATATGGGTATTTGTTATAAGCTTTTAAATCTATTAAAACATTTAAAACACATTAAGTTAAATATCGATATTTTATTACATGAGAAAATAAAATATACAACAATTGGTTCCAAAAAGTAAAAACAAAATTAATATGTAACATTGTTAGCTATATTTAAGAATTAATATAATTCTTGTTAAAATTGAGTAAAAAATAATAGTACCTATATTGATCTGTTTGAAACTTATTTTTATAGTGATGTTTTATATTATTTCATAATGATGACATCTTTTAAATTTTACAGTTAGCAATCATTAAGCCCATCGGTGATTAAAGTCGAGGTCGATTTACGTATTTTTCTTAAGCGTTTATGTATATTAGTATATAGTATATTTATATCGGTGTATAAATGCATTATACATAAGGTACAATAAAAATAACACAATTGATAAATGTTTTGTTATTATAACATCACTTAAGATTCAGATTGTAATTTATTGATAATACCAAACAGTGTTTATTTATTAAATTTAGATAAACATTTGATATATTTTAATATTTTATAAAAGTACAAACTTAGAGAAAGGC
Source organism: Diuraphis noxia (assembly GCF_037042655.1). Classification (NCBI taxonomy): domain Eukaryota; kingdom Metazoa; phylum Arthropoda; class Insecta; order Hemiptera; family Aphididae; genus Diuraphis; species Diuraphis noxia. The sequence goes on from NW_028301714.1 coordinate 72,773,117, forward strand.
GCAATATAAAGAAAAAACTTCGCAAAGATACTTAAAAATAGGTTTTTGTTCTCTTTAAATATAAATTTATAAAATTATTTATAAAAACAAAATAGATTGTTATACAATGAATAAAAACCAATTATATAGTATAAACTATATCTATATATACATATAATATATAGTCTGAATTTTTTCGTTTTTGATAGCTGTAATATTTCAACCAAGGACACGCAGAATGTGATTATCATTGTTTAAACAATAATAATTACAACACTCAAAACCATATAAAAAATAATATGCGATCTTGAACACTTATTTTTTATAGGGAAATTAAAGTTAAATCACAAATACATCAAACCTTTCCAATCTCACAATTCCTGGAAATCTCTCTAAAAAGCTCAAAAAGAATTGGTGCCGAAATCTTCTCAATCATTAATCTAAATATGAATAATATACATAAAAGAAAAAACGACAAGTAAGGGTAGTATTACCTAACCACCGGGACTCCTCTCATCATATATAATTAATCATGTAAAAATTTAATCACATATTTTTATTGTTCCTAAGGAAATAAATTTTAGGTACATATCATTTAAAAAAAATAAAATACTTCTAGTGTTCTAGCTGTAACCTTAAAGATCCAAAGAATAATAAATATATATTATATTATATTATATTATAATAATATATTTATTATTAGAACAGTATACTATTATAAAAATTATTATTTTATTATTCTTATCTATGATGTGTTTTTAAATCTATATTATATCATAATTACTTATATACAATATAAACGATTGACATGACAAAATTTTTAAAATAACATTTTCACAGGCCAGAAATCCATTATTTATTAGTATATTTTTATTTATCTAATATAACAACGATGATTATAGATATTATATATTACATAAAAGTTTAAATAATAACTTCAATAAACAATGTTTAGCAACTGATAATAATATGTAATAAAATATTTCCCTATTATAGTTATATATTATGATTTTTTTTTAAATAATATACATGTAAAATATGAATGAAAATATCGGTGTTGTACGATTGAGAACGTTTTACCTTTTTAGCAACACGATTGAGAACGATGTCGGCAGATCAAAGAAACAATATTTTGTACCTTAAAATCAAACGATTGAGAACGATTTTTCTAGCGACGTTGCCATTTATTGGATTTTGATGCAAATGCATCTTTTTTTGGTGTTATGAAACGTTGTTTTGTAAGTATAAAATGTACGACAATTCTTGCGATTAACAAGAGCCATTTTAGAGCCATTAACAATTTTATCATGGCTAGGCTTTTCCGCTCAAACTATTGCCGTTATATATACCTATATACCATACATATATACATAGGTACAAGTTATCGTCGATAACAACAGCTAGGCCTCGATAAGTATTACTGAATTAGTAACCAATTAGTACGTCCAGAACTAAACAAGTAACAATACTAAATACGATAACGATATGTACACTGTACGTATCTGCAAATATTCAACTGTAAATAATTATTAATATTGCCAAATTCAGTTGTTCGTGGTGGACAGTGCGGTAACAACGTGTAATAGTGTATAATAGTGTAATAGTGGTTTATAATGGAAAACTTTAAAATTATTACGTCTGAACGCGGAAAATAGCTTGTATTATTAAATAATGATAAATATTCATATGTAAGGACACGCAAAGATGGATTAATGAAATGGAAATGTTCCAATAACAGTTGTAGTGCCAGTTTATTAACAAAAATAGACAAAACTTTCCATTCGTCAAATGGTAAACATGTAAATCATGCAAGTAATAACAACGAAAAAATTGAAAGACAGATTTTGAGGGAAAATTGTAAGCGAAAAGCTGAAGAAAATACATCGACAAGACCGTTAAAAATTATTAGAACAGAGTTATTAAACAGTGACTTACCAAATATTATGAACAATGATATTACATCAGTGCGAAAGGCGATTTATGATAAAAAAAGAAAACAGTATCCAATTTATCCTACTTCTTTAAATGAAGCTATATCCCAATTAAAAAATATACAAAATAATGATTTATGTATGTTTAAAAGTGAACAATTTATTTTTGTTCCTGAAACAAATGACTTCGTTTGTATAACAACTAGCCAAAATTTAAATTTTATGTCGAAACAAACCGATTTTTTTGGAGACGGTACATACGATTTTGCACCAAAATTTTTCTTACAACTATATACATTACACACATACGTGAATGGTTTTTACGTGCCTGTTGTTTATTTTTTTTTACCAAACAAAACAAAACAAATTTACATTATAATGTGGAAGTATCTTTTGCAAATATGTCCGGCTCTAAACGTTAAAAAGCTGCATCTCGACTTCGAAATTGGTGCTCACGAAGCAGTCAAAGAAATTTTTCCCAATGTCATTATCGAAACTTGCCGTTTTCATATAGCCCAAGCTTGATGGAGAAAGGTAAGAAATACGATAATTTTGGATTTTCACTCTAATTAGTAACATTCATATTTTATATTATCTGTATGACAGATAAACGGAGAATCAAAGTTGAGAAGTGCATACAAAGACAACAATGACGAATTAGGTCAATGGCTTAAATTATTTTTTGGTTTGCCTTTTCTACTTCCCACTGATGTCGATGATGCGTTTACAAAACTTATGGCAATATGTCCAGACTTAGAAGTTGGGAGTTTATTTTCAGACTACGTGTTAAACACATACATTGAAGATGATTCGCTATTTCCTCCTATTCTTTGGGCTCAAGTACCGTCATTAAACCCAAGGTACTTAATAATATAATAATAATAATATATATAATAATATATATAATAATAATAATGTATTCTATAGTTATTTGTAATTATATTTATCTGCTTTTATTTAGTCTGCATGTTTAAAGTAATTTATTATTTTATTTTTAAGAACCACCAATGGAGCAGAAAGTTTTCACAGAACTTATAATGGACAATTTTACAGCACACATCCTCCTACACATGCAGTAATTTCTGTTTTAAAGGAGAACCAAACACAAACCGTGGCAATAATCAACTCCATTGAAAATAATATTACAAAAACCATGGCCAGCAAAGATTATAATCGTATTGTTTCAACAATTAATTTATATAAAGAGTTTGAACAAAATAAGGACATTATAAGGTATTTACAATTAACCGGAAATAAGTACTTAGGAAAAAAATATTGATTTTTTAAATTATTAATCCTAAGCTGACAAATAAAATATATAAATATATTGTAAATAAATTTTAATTTTTTAAATTTTTATCTTAAGCTGACAAATATGTTGTATATAAATATAATTTTTTTTACTTTTAATCTTAAAAAATGGATATCTTATATATATTGTATATTGTATTTTTATTTTTAATTAATGTGGCAACGTTGCATAAAAGTGAGCAGGTAAGAACGTTCTCAATCGTGCTATTAAAAAAGGTACGGCCGATAAGGACCGTTCTCAATCGTGTTCTACCCGAAAATATATATGTAAGAGGTTTATCAATGGATATTATTATATATTATTATAAACGTACCGTTATGCAACGCATACATTATATGTAGGTCGTATCTCGATGGATGATTTTCTGAGATATAAAAATTAAAGCAGGTATTGAGGTAATTCTGAGAACATTACAAAGGACAAAGGACAGTGCCAAAACATAGAGGAAATGGATAACTAAAGTTTAAAGGGTTGTAATAGATTAACTTTCTTCCTCCACACGACGAAAAATTATAAAGCAAACTTCATGTATATAGACGTGCTTAAAAAAAAATAAATGAAATATAGAAATACATAGAAATACATTAGCGGTAAAATTAACTCTGATAAACTCGGAAATACCTAATACATTAACTGAAGAAACTTAACATGAAATAAAAGCGCAACTATAGGACCAATTATTTTGTAGGGGGAGAGGGGATTTAATCTTTATTCGTGGTTGTGAACATTTCCCCTTCAACCTTCTACTAAAGTGGTATATTTTCAAATGGCATAAAATAAATATAAGTTTCCATAAATATTTATAAATTATAATATTTATCCAGTAAGCAGATTCGAAAGACTCTCATTTTTCCTTCAATCACGTATTTATTAAAATCCTAATTGCTGAAATATTTAAATATATCTCTATTTAAGGGACATATTTTCAATATTGCAAAATCAACGAAATAATGTTCAGTAAAAAAGGATGATTCTCATTTGAAAATAAAAAAAATCAGTATCGTCATAGTGTCCACTTAAACGCTACAACAATATATCTCAGCCTTATCCAAATTAGAGAAACAGTTTTGCAACATACTCTTACTTAACCAGTTGTATCTCACCTTATGGAAGAAAACATTGTTCATGCCTAATTAATATATATTTGGAGGGAGGCTATTACGGAAATAACAAACAATATTATAATATATCTGGTAAGATTATGATGATATAATATCATCGCAAATTCGTATCTATACCTATATATTGAATAAAATTTTAAAAAGCATTGATCAATATTGACAATATTATTTCATAAGAAATCTAACACATTTACAATAATATATTTTTTACCACCGAGTCGTAAACCATGTATTTATTAATAATACAGTCACTCGATAATTCGAAAAACTCCATAAATCAAATTAAATGCTTATAGTCCCCTAATAAAACCTCTATAATTAGATGAAAATACATTTAATCCGGACACCTCGATAATTCAAATGTCTGTCGGTGGACACAATCCACGATTCGAATTTGTTTTTCCAGAATCTCTATAATTCGAATTTCCCTAAACGTAATGTATCTTCATATGTATAAAGATTATATACAATCTGTTTGATGTACTCGTAATGAAACTAAAATAACGATGGCGATTAAAATATATCATCCTACAATTCGTACTTAACTTATCTACCTAATCTAGACTTTAATCGTACCATTTTTCACAATAAATCTGTGTAATAGGTAAACAATTGTTGAAATCGTATAAAACGTAGGTAGTCAGTCGGAATATGGGTTCCATAAAGTATAAGTGTTTGTCTATCGGTGACAAAAAAAAGTGCTCACTGCAGTTGAAGCAGGTGAAAAATAACATACAATTTTTTACCTCTCTTTAATTCGAATGAATTCCTTTTCCCCTGATTATTCGAACAGTCAATTAATCGTAAACCTCTAAAATCGAATTTTTAGCTAGATTCCCTAAATCTCGAATTATCGAATGACTATTGTAATAATATAATATTATTATTAATAATTATACTATAATATCCATTGCGGAATATTTTGTACATTTGTCTTGAAATCCCATACCTATGAATGTGTCAAATGTGATGAATAAACGCTTCAAGTTCTTGAATTGAATTACTCGAAAACCAACCGTGGTGTGAATACCGTACCTATTATATAACAATATAGCAATATTATATAACAATAAAGAGTTCTGAAAGAAAGAAACATATCCTTGAAAATGATTTGATAAAAACTATAGATTTCGTTGTTTACATCCAATGCACAGCTTTATAATTTTCAAATAATGCACTTAAAAGGGACAAATACATTTTTTTTTATTGTTGATTAATAGTTAAAATACGCAAAAATGGTGACAAGTTTTCAAATGGCAATTATATGGACGACGAAAATAATGTGGTTACTAACTATATCCAGTGTCTAAGTGTTTTGAAAATCAGGGAAAATTATTGTTATTATATTATTAACAGTTTGTAGCAGTTCGACACTCTTCACATGCACAACTTGAGTTCACCTAGCACTTTAGGCAAGGTCACCAACATCCAACCACAATTTGATATAATATAGTTTGATGTTAGTAACGTAAGGAACAAGTGAGAATAATACTAATATTCACAACACACACAGTGGTGTATTTTCACATTTTTCTGGGGGAGGGGGGGGTTGTCTCAGTTTATACTTAATTAATATAAACTATGATATCTTGTATTAGTACTACCTTTTTATGGAGGAAGTTGAACTAAATATATAATCATATAGTCGTGTGTAATAATTGTAATATTATATATATATTGTATTTAGCACTAATACATATGAAGTATTGTTGTAAAATAAATTCCAGTCGTCTCATTTTTTTGCAAACTCCTCTATCACTTTATTAACAGTAATTTCAACTTCCCGGCGAATGTTTAACATAGCCAATCAATTTAGTTAACAATTTATGTGAGAAGTTTAGTTTTTTTTTAAGAAGAAGTTCTGGGGAGGTCCAGGACCCACACTCCCGTAAATACGCCACTGAGCACACATAAGGTAAAGAAAAAAATGTTATATATTTGATTTAGTGCCAGAAGTCTAAATAGGCATGAAACTCGGACAAAAGAGAAAAGCAAATATAATAAATAAAACCGAATGGGTATCCTCGGACGGCTCCTTTGGAAGGTTACCGGAAATAATAGGCAACAATACGTTAGGGATGTAAAAAAAAAAAACGAGAATCCAGCCACGGTTTACGGGAAATAAATTAATTTAAAAATACATTACCGACCATAAACATACTGAGCTCCACGTATGCTGCTCGATGACGCAACGGCTAAAGAGGGCTCTACTCCTCTATCTCTATGTCATTTTAATGGCGTATAAAAATAGTATCGTCGACGGCCAGATTAATCAGCTGCAAACCCACAAAAAAAAAAAAACGAACGGATGACGGAGACCGTGAGAGCTAAAGAGAGAGTGCGAGTTGTGAAGATTATTTTAATTAATTGGCTGATATTCATGTTCATGGTATCAGTTGAGTGCGGCCTGGACCAAGAAGACAACAGAGCGGGGAGAGTGTGCATTCGCCATACAATATAGCAGGTGTCATCGTATATCGGTGGAGTTGAAGTCACAGGACAAGAATAACGCTATTGCACGTACACTATAACTATAGTTTTATAATTATATTATGCGTTAAAAACAGTTCAACCAATATTCTGGTCATCACAAGTTTGAAGTAACGACTAGTAAAGTGTAAGCTATAGCTACTTTCTGATCAAATAATAAAAAGTTGCAAAACATGTTACATATACCTAAATGGACGATTGTATTAGTAATTAATATTTATTTTTGTTATATTATAAACTCTAATTTGAGATATATTAAAAGCTAAGTGAAATCCAAACACAGTTTGAGTATTGAGGTAGGTAAGCTGTAGTCTTTAATATTGATTTATTTTTATATAAATAACATAGAATTCCCGCTCAGCGTTGCCCGTGCCAAAGATTAGTTTTTCTCATAAAAATATTTGTAAAAATATATATGCCAAATTTCTACTAATTTTAACAGTTTTATTAAAGGAATAAATGTGTGAGCACTATACTATACACTGCATAAAGAGGTTGAAAATATTATATTTTAATTTTTAGCACTCTCCAAGTATCAAGGCATCTAACCTAACCTAACCTAACCTTACCTATAACATTTTAAAGAAAACGAACCGGTAGTTTTTAAGTTTAGCTACTCATCCTAGCTAGAGTAGCCCGTTTAAAAGAAATGTTTTTGTATAATCAATATATTTGTAAAAAATATACATACTATATTTTTACTACCTAATTACAAAAGGCAGTATAATATAATATGTAACAAAAATAAAAATTATTTTTTCGTCAGCTGAAAATATATTCATGATTCATGTGAGAGTTACCCTTTAACTACCTATAGAAAATTAAATCATAAGCACCTTCTAAGTCTCAGAAAATTTGATTCTACTAACTTTGGATTAACCAATGCGAATAAAAAAAGATTGACAAGTAAATAACGATCTGATGTGTAGTATTCGTCTAGTATTGTAATGAATGAGGAATGATGAGGATATGTTATATTTGTATTCAATAATAAATCATTGCACACGAAAAACGATTCTACCGTTGTGTCATCTTAGCATACTTGTATAAATAACCAAATTTAATAATTAAAAAAAAATCATTAAAAAAAACCGAAAATATCACACAAGCGTACCTACATTTCCGGTGATTTTTTTTTATAATTTTAAAGTTACCTTTTGGGAATCCTCTACTCAAATTTCTGATTTTATCTATAAAAACAAAAACTTCCATATAAACTACTAACAAAAAATTATTTAGAAAATTAGAAAAATTTCTCATGGATATACAATACATATCACACAAAAAGTCAAAATAGTTTGAAAATTTTACCATCTTTGAGAAATGCTATTATAAATATTTGGTAAAATTTCAAATGTCTACCGTAGTTTGCTAGTTTTTGAATTATAACAAAATATCAAAAACCGATCTATAGAAATTCATTAATGTATACCGGTGAAAATCAAATATTATAAAACTATTGTTACACTAAAACAATAAACCAATATTCAAACAAAAATTGGTTTTGAGTAAAAATTATTATTTTTTCACATTTTTATTGACGAAATTTCTATCTCCCGAATGCACCTACTATATTCACTTTTATCAGTGCCTATCAGAAAAGACATTGATGTCGAAAATCAGGGCATTTTACTATCTCAAATATTGATGTAAAAAAAAAAAATAAATGACATTGTTAATACAATACATTCATTCTATACGCTTATACCTAATCTATTATAGATAGTCTCCAAATATCAAAATTATAAATAAAATATAAATTATATCATAATAAAATTTTATATGATATCTGGCAACCATTTAAATAGAAAAACTCAAAATAATACTCATTAGTCATTTCTACTGTTGCTATGTTATAATATGTAATCATTGACAACCATTCATTAACAAAGAACAATTTATAGAAAAATTCCATTGAAAAAGGCTTTATAGTTTTCCCAAATTTTCCAATTTTCCGTGGAATTTTTTCAATTTTTCTTATCGTAAAACACACATTAAGAATATTTCAAATATTTTTTAAAAATGAACCAAATCGGTCCAACCATTCTTGATTGAAGCGGTTACCAACGGACAACTTTTCATTTTTACCATATAGATAATACCTGGTTATTTACACATAATAATAAATCCACAACGTTTACGATTTTTTTTGGAACAAATAAAGATTTTTATTATTTACTTACATATTATTCCTGATTAACGAAAAGAATGCTATAAGGTAGTTAGTTCATAAGAAATTTCTGATGATATATACTAAGATACGATGTGATTGATGAATTCAAAGCTTTAGTTCCGGGTCAAAGCTCTTATGCTTATATCGATCTGCATAATCTATTCAACTTGATAGGAATAGGTACATTTAAAAATGTTTGAAATCAGTATTTTTTAATCTCAAAAAGCAACTCGATTTTTAAAATAAATATCCTTAACAAGTATCACATACTCGTATAATTATAGAACACTTTTTAATACTGCATTCTAGCATCGTCTATATGATGTATATATAGGTACATATCGTAATATTTTTATGTTACAATAACCACGATTTGGAGCATTTCGATCTTAATACTCAAAACATCCGCTGAACGCTTAAGTTTGCATTTCTCGTATGGACGCCTATTAACGCATCGTATAGTATAACAGTATAACATAATGAATCTATTCTGTGCAATAATATAACATACCTATACCTATAAGGTATGCAAAAACATATATGCAAATTTATATAATTAGACTCAGACTTTAAACTGTGGTTGGTCGCGCCTCCACCGCCGTTGTGAATCAGACACTGTATGATATATATCATAACATTATAATAACAACATGTAAGACAGAACATATTAATAATATTATATATCTTGTAATGGAACTTGCGAAAGAATCCGGTTTTTGGCATGAGCGCCAAGTAGAGAACTCGCGTAAGCAGTTTTGAACAACTTATGGGTGGCAAAACGGCCTTCAACAATTCGATTACACATTAACATTTCATTATATTATATATACAGAGACAGTGCGTACACCTATGTATAAGCTTGTGTGTGAGTGCGTAAAGAGGACATAAGAGAGAGAAAAATATATATAAATAAAGAAAACGGAATCATTCTCAATATTATGTTTTTTGCCGACGGATCCTGGAGAACGTTGAACCTGTCATATAGGTATTATAATACCATATAATTTATACTCGTATATATAGTACCTATATTGTGTATATTATGTTAAAACACATGACTATAATACACCAGATACATATAAAGACAATAGATGACGATACGTATTATTATTAATTATTGTTACCTTTCCTAGTGTATAGATAAGTTCTAAGAGCCAAGTTAGGCCGTAAGTAAACCTATTCACGATAAGTATTACCTACGCTTGAAGTTTGTACGAATTACAAGTGTCGTGTGAGTTTTTCCACCGTTAGTTCAAGCCAACTGGTAGAGAACAATTCCGAATATTTTCGGAATAGTGAAAATTTTAATATTTTTGAATATAAATATAAAAACTGCTCGATTTCTCAAATTTTATAATCATATACAAGATTCGGCTATTTCCGCAAGAATTGTGAGTAACATTGCTATTTAATTCTTCTGCTCTCGTTATTATAATTTGTAATTTACAATACATATAAAATATAAATGTATTATATCATTACAATTTAAAAGTAAGCAGTAGGTACTTAAAAGTTACGAGAACTAGTGTTGAATTATAATAGAAATAATAGAAATGTAATATGTAACCAAATATAATTTTAATCCTAAAGAAAATTAATCATTGAGCTACCCTACTTATTTTAACTACCTAGGTACAAAGATAGAAAAAAAAACCCAAAAACACTCTTTAAGTCTCAAGGGATCTATTGGTAAAATTTTTTATTGAAAACGATAAAGTAGCTTTTGAGTCCATTAACTTTGGATAAACCCCATGAGGGTTGAAAATTTAGTAACTAAATATCAAAATTATAAATTAAAATTATTATATCCGATCAATTATAGGTATTACATATTATGTGACAACCGTTTACACAGAAAAAATACTGATTTCTGCTATTACTATATTATAATAATTAATATGTAATATGGCAATAGACCATATTTGAGCAAACAAAAAAATAAAATTTATTGAAAAATCCCATTGAAAAGGCCTTTAATTTTTTTCCAAATTTTCCATTTTTCTTTCCGTAAAAACCTAATTCAGAATATTACGAACATTTAAAAAAAAATTTGCCTAATCGATCAAACCGTTTTCAATTGATGTGGTTATAAACAAGACAGCTTTTCATTTTTTTGATATATAGGTAAAATTAAAATAATAATTTGAAAATGGATCAATATTTTCAGTCATACCTTATAAATTGAGGTGTATACTGTACAGTATGTTAAAGTCTGTTATAGTATGTATAGTATGTTAAAGATTTTTCTATTTTTTGATAATTATTATTATTATTATTATTATTATTATTATTATTGTTATAAAATTATAGTATTAATATAATTTATTTATAATTTATATATATATAGAATTTATTTTCTGAAAAAAAGTGGAACATAAAATATAAAATTCCTAAACTAAGAAAACCATTAGGACTAAGACTTCAGCTAGAGATGATGGAAATTAATATCGTAGCCAGTGAAATTTGTCAACGTGAAAACTGCCTGATACCTACTTGGAAACAACCAAATTATCGTGTTGATACAAGCCTAACAGTTCACTCGAAAAAAGAAACCTCAAATATTATCTACAATAATTTATTCAACGAAATTATACATAGTTCCAGTACCAGTACTCAGATCTACACCGATGCTTCTAAAACTGAAATGGGAATAGGACTTGCAATAGACCACCTCAACGAAACCAAGCAGTTCAAACTTAACATGTACAACAGCATTTATACAGCAGAATATCTGGCCTTATATAAAGGAGTCCAATTAGCTCTACAGATTCAAGATACCAAAATTGATATATGTTCCGACTCACTTAGTGCCTTAGCTAATCTGCAATCAATAATACTTTCAGAGCCATTGGCTATACTAATTAGCAACCTTCTTTCAAAATCAAGCAAAGATATTCAATTCGTATGGATCCCTGGTCATTGCGACATAAAGGGAAATGAAAAGGCAGATGAAGCAGCTAGAAATGCAATTATGAGTCCAAACAGTGAATTAATCCCCTTTTCCTCACTTGTTGACATAAAGAGGAATATAAATAAATACTGCGTTGAATGGTGGAACACAAAATGGCACAACACCACGGAAAACAAACTTAGAGAAATTAAACACTCTGTCGAACTCTGGCCAAAATACACCGACCTAAATAGGAAAAATGAGGTAATTCTTAATCGCTTAAGAATCGGCCATACCAAATTCACACACGGACATCTCATGGCTAAAACAGATCCACCCCTATGCCCTACATGCAACATCAACTACTCTATCAAACACATCATTGTCCACTGCCCAAACTTTAATACAGCCAGAAGAGACTTCAACATCTCTGACAACCTGTATGATGCTATTGGTCCTTTTTCTAACTGGCGAAACACAATTTTATACCTTAAAGAAATTGAATTGTATAACAGCATATAATAAGTTTGTTTATTTGTAATACTTGTTTTTAATTGTATATAATCGAATTGTCCAATAACTTATAATACCGTAAAATGTAGAACCTAAAATGTAAAATGTAAAAATGTAATAATAGTAAAGCTAATAACCTTGCAGTTGATGCTTAAACAATAAAAAAAAAAAAAAAAAAAAAATATATAAAATTAAATTACTGAAATTTTGACAGTATACAATGTTGTTGTCATATGAAGGAAAAAAACGATGTCTTAGTATCAAATTAAATTAATGCGATTTCCTACAAAATTTAATAAAATTCAAAAATATATCTCTAATCATAAGGAAGTAAATCATAATTCCAAGTCTGATTATCAAATACGATACATCCAACAATGCAAAATCGAGTTATATGCGAGCTGTAGGCCAACAACGAATTTGTTTCCTGGGATAGTTAAAAGTTATCAGTGATAATTTATCACGTCATATTCACTTATTCTATGTAAATTATAGGTGGATTATATAATAGGTTAATCCAGAACTTATCGCACTAAAAAATAAAAAAAACATTAAAATATTCAATTATATAGCTATGCTCCAAAATTGCATTGTAATTTACAATACAACTATTTAAGATATATGCATTCTCAATAATGAAGAAAATATTTGTAAAAATACAAATTGGTGATATTGTTCAGACATGAAAAAAATCTATTTTCCATAAAAACTAGTTACCATACAACGTTTTAAAACAATGAGAATTATAAAATAATAATTTAATACAACTAAATTGAAAAAAGTATTTTCTATACGGTCAAATCAAAACTTTATATTTAAAACCTGGTTGTGCTGATCATATCTATAATGTTTTTATTCAATCAATAAAAGTTTAAATTATTTAATTTTGACTGTTTAAACAAGAATAATGCGGTTAAATTTTAACAAAATCTACACCTAGTATGATTTCACTTAACAAAATCCTAAAAATATTCAAAAATAACCAAAACTAAAATACTTTAAATAAAATTTTGACATTCCTTGTACTAGTTTATTTACTTTAAAACGTATTTGTATATGCTCCGCTATTTATTACTACATCCAATGCGAATATTTAATTGAATAAACATGTCCATAACACTGAACTAATAGTATATAATATTTATATGTACACTATACGCGGTAATGCACTTATACACGAAGCTCTTATAGTTGTAGTCGATTTACATTAACCATGAGTATTTCTTTTACGTGTTTAGGTATTAAGTATAATATTGTGTAAAGATTTAAAATTATAAGTATTTCGTATTAAAATAAAAAATTTAAAGTTGAATTTATATTGTGTGAGTAATTACATAATATGTATTCCTAATATAGTACAATTAATGTGCAATTCAATAATTATTGACAAAATGTATCTAATAATGGTTTATAGCATAAATAAATTATTTTATAAAGATTAAATCAATTTTTTTTTCACAACTATGAAAATTTTCTTACAATGTTTAATCTTTTTAATAAATATAGATTATTTCATATTTGTTATAAGTGTACATTTTCTTTTTAAATGCCTACATTGACCTAACCAGTAACTAATTTATAATTAACGGTAACAAAATATGTTTTTCTGCAATAATTTAAGCGATATAATAATATATAGGTACGCTCAAAAAATTCCTATTATTACATTACATATTATTTAGCCCTACATAGGTTAGATACTTAGATTGTTACAATTAATTACTAGAATAGCTAATAATAATCAGAACAAAATATTAAATTAAGCTGCCATTATTCATATTAAAGTTGACATTATAATAGAAAAAAAGAGTGTATGATGACATGATGTGTATTATGTATTTATGTAATACAATTATAAATATACTACTATACATCATATTATATTATAGTAGGTACATAAATATAATTATTGCTATGAATAATAACTTTTGTTTCAGTTTAGTAAAATGTTTTTTAGGTAAATTATTATGCTTGTAATACACAGGAATGTAATAAGTTGATAATACATTTTATTGCCATTACATTAAAAACATAAATATAACAATAATATGCTAATTTAAATGTCTTATAAAAAATAAATCCACCATTTTCATTTATGTACTTAGGTTATTATACTAGATTTCTTACTATTAAGTAGGTATAATGTAGGTACTTAATACGCACAAAACAAATATAGTACCTAAGAACTATTGGTATATTCAAACAATAAATCTTAATACAGTACGTGTCTAACAGCCGACCGTGTAGCACGTGTTTTCTTTACGCGAGTGCGCATTTATAAGCTCCCGATAGCACATCACCGCTGGATACACGTATACGGGTAATATAATCATATTATGTAACGTCCCTCCTTATCGCATAATGAGCAACGTTAATAAGACGGGCAGACCGTCATTATCGTCGGTCATTAAACCGATATCGAATAGACCTAGTATTAAAACCAATGCAACACAAATAACTAAATCTACAAATGCACACTCTCCACAAACCACTCTACCTAGTCGTTCAAAGATACCCAAAACCCCTACTTCCACCACCTCACCTCACACTCATATTTCGACCGCACCAGCATTTCTGCCATCAACGTCCACCGCGTCCAGCGATATCAACAAACAAGTAATAACTACCAACATCACAACACATAACACAAATCGTAATTATGCGTCCGCGACATCTAATGAAAACTCTCCTAGTAGAGAACAAGCTCTCGTGTTTAATTCTATAGACGGCATACCTCAAAGAGAATACATTGTCGCCATAGGTAAAATAATCTCGCCAAAGAACATAGTTTTTGTTTCCCGCATATCGAATAACCGTTTTTGCATTTTTCTCTCAAGCAAGCAAATACTCGACTCACTCTTAGAAGCCACTCAAACTATTACAATAAATGAACAGATAATACAAATACGCAGACTCATAAACCCAGCCAAGAGGATTGTCATTTCTAATGTCTGCCCCTCTATTCCCAACCACGTCATACTCGATGCGCTTAAAAATATCAATGTTATCCCCGTATCCGAAATTGCATACCTCAAAGCAGGTATCAACATTGAGGGATATGAACACATATTAAGCTTCCGCCGCCAAATCTTTATCAAACACGAAGACTTTCCAAACCTCCCCGGATCTCTACCATTACTCCATAATCAAACCGAATATAGAGTATTCTTTACTGACGATAGAATCACTTGCTTTTTATGCAAATCCACTGGACACACCTCCAATAATTGCAAGAAAATTAATGCCAATCCCCAAACCACAACTTCACCCATACAACCTGAACCTGTGGAAGAACCTTCCTTGGAAGAATCTAGCTTATATCCTCATACAAGCACAAGCACTCCAGAAATGAATTTATCCTCCCCACCCCCCCAAAAAAATCCTATTACTCCACACATGCCCCTTCAAAAAATGGAAGGAATCTCAGAAGACCATCAAACCAACAAAACCCACCAATCCTCCTCCCACAACCAGTCCGAAATAACCGAGATAAATTTCAATGCAATTTGCGAACCACATAAAAGACCGTTGTCCGATAATTCATCTCTAACAATACCTGACTCTCCGCCTAAGGTAAACTTAAGCACCGACAGAAGCAGGAATAGTTCAAAAAAAGCTAAAGTAGATAGATCCCGCTCTAATTCTTCATCTAAAACAGCCGACAAAATATCCTATGGGCTTAAACCAGCAGAGGACATCTTCTCCAATCATTCACTCATTTCGCTTCAACAATTCAAATACGTACTGGAAAATTATACCAACAAAAATCTTAATATTCACAATATCTGTAAAGACATAAACTCGGATATTACTTCGCTTATGCTCCTGATCGATGCAATACGACCTAAAATCACTGAACGTACCACCAAAGCTCAACTCACCAGACTGGCGAACTTTTTATTTCAAGCGCTACCTCCACCTCAAGACAATTAACCTCCTTCACAACCCCAATCAGCTCACTCTTAGTACTTACCACCACTCCTCACATAGTTTACTGGACACCACCTATCAAAACAAGAGCAAAATCTTATCTTTAAAACAATTAACATGTCAGCTAACATTATACAATGGAACATAAACGGGTTCTACAGCAAATTAGAAGAACTCCAACTAATAATCAAAGACCATACCCCCACAATTATATGTCTACAAGAAACTAATTTTAATACCAAAAGCAATCCTGCACTTCTCCACTTCAACATTTTCAAAAAAAACAGAAATGTATGCAATAGATCGAGCGGAGGAGTCGCTATTCTGGTCAACCACAATTTTCCCTCCGAAGAAATTACACTCCACACTGACTTAGAAGCCATAGCACTCTCAATCACACTTCCTCACATGACCTTAACTTTGTGTAACATTTACATACCCAACCAAAAAGATTTTACACTCTACGATATAGAGCATATCATCCAACAACTACCCAACACGTTTATAATTGTGGGCGACTTCAACAGCCACAGCGAAACCTGGGGTTCGTACAAAACCGACTACAGAGGTAGAATAATCGAAGAGCTACTCTCAAACGACAGTCTTATTATACTAAACAATGGCCAACCCACCAGAATAAATCCTTCAAATGGACATCCGTCAGCCATAGATCTATCCATCACAAACGCGTCCCTATCCCACAAACTAGAATGGAACACCCTCCCCGATATATATAGCAGCGATCATATACCTATAGAAATATTGATCACGCTTCCGCTTGACAATTCACGCCTTAATTACCCCCCCATGTGGAAAATTAAAAACGCCAACTGGAATCTATTCTCATCTACCTTGGAGGCAAATACTCCCTCTTTACCTACTCCTTCCAGAACAAGCATCACCACTGATGTAGCAAACTTTACCACCCTTATTCAAGACACTGCTAAAATCTCCATAGGTGAATCTTTAAATAAGACTACACATAGACCCAGAGTACCATGGTGGAACGATGACATCAAAAAATCCATCCAAATCAAAAACAAAGCACTAAAAACATTTCAAACTTCCAAGACCCAAGAAGACTTTATCGCCCTCAAAAGATGCAAAGCACGTACCAGATTCCTCGTTAAAAACAGCAAGGCTTCAAGTTGGAAAAACTTCGTGTCCAGCATACATAACCAAACGGACTCTTCCATTGTTTGGAAAAAAATTAAATCCATAAAAGGGACCAATAGATCTAACGTTATAAATCTACTTATTGACTCAAAACTCTCCACATCACCTTATGACGTAGCCAATTCTCTGGGACGTATATTCCATGAAAATTCTTGCAATGCTAACTATGACCAAGATTTCTTATACTACTCGCAATGTTATGCCAACCCAGTCAACACAGTAGATCCTCTCGACCCCCAGCAATCCCTACTAAACTCTCCACTGAAGATCGAGGAACTTGAAGACGCTCTCCACAACTGTAAAAGTAAATCCCCTGGCCCTGATGGGATTCCCTACTCCTTCATCAAAAACTTCCCCAAAAACACCTTAAATCACCTCTTAGCCATCTATAACTTAATTTGGGATAGTAACGTCTTCCCTGAATCTTGGAAACATGGTTATGTCATCCCCATACTCAAGCCTAACAAAAATAAATTCTTAGCAGAAAGCTACCGCCCCATTTGTCTACTTAACACCTTATGTAAGTTACTCGAAAAAATAGTCAATCGTCGACTTATATGGTTTATTGAAAACCTCAACTTTCTCACCTCCGAACAAAATGGATTCCGATGTAATAGAAGTACAATGAACAACCTTCTAACCATTAAAAATGAACTTCACTCTTCCTTAAACAACAAACAAAACCTGGGAATGATCAGCTTTGATATAGTCAAAGCATATGACACGGCGTGGAGACCCAGAATATTAAACAAACTCAATAAAATTATTGCCAAAGGATACATGCTAGATTTCATCTCGAATTTCCTCAACCACCGCACCTTTCAAGTAAAAACCTCCAACACGCTTTCAGACACCTTTCTCCAAGAAAGTGGGGTTCCACAGGGGTCCACTATCTCCGTAACTCTTTTTCTGATCGCTATCAACGACATATCAGAAGGAATATCACGCCCAAACATACCTCTATTATTCGCAGACGACTTCACTATTCTTTGCCACAGTACAAACGTTAATTCTATTCAATCGATACTTCAAGATTCCACGAACAAACTCACATCCTGGTCGAAAACTTCCGGCTTCCGATTTTCCCCGGAAAAAACCAACCTTATAGTTTTCAGCCATAACAGAAATAAGAAGAAAATACACATTAACATCGGAAACCAAGTCGTAGAAAACCAACCCAATGTTAAAATACTGGGCATCATTTTTGATCATAAAGCTTCATGGATCCCTCATATTCTTAATCTCAAGAACATTACCACGCCAAGATTGAACATCATAAAAACTCTAGCTCATACCTCATGGGGAGCCAAATCTCAAACCCTCCTTAAAATACACAAAGCATTCATACTATCGAAACTTGATTACGGCGCTCCAATCTTCTCATCAGCGAAACACACCAAACTTAAAATACTGGAGACTATCCACAACTCGGGAATCCGACTCTCCATTGGAGCCTTCCGTTCTAGCCCCATCAAAAGCATCTTAAACATTGCTGGAATTCCATCCTTAGAAGTACGCTGGAGAGAACAAACCCACAAATTAGCAGCAAGAATATCAAGATCCCCCCAAAATCAAATTCACCACCCTAAATATACATTCAATCACACTTATATAAAATACGACCTCGAAAATATAATCCCATATGAAAAATCCCTATGCCCCCCATGGCAGTTCAGCATGAATATTAACATTGACCTACATCAATTCCCTAAAAACTCAACCTGTCCCCACATTTTCAAGAATGCTTTCAGAGACTTTTGCTCACGCGCCCACCCACAAACCCATATATATACAGATGCCTCCATCATCGAAGGACGAGTCGGGATGGCTATCATATGCGATGAAACTACATTACAATGGAAACTCTCAGACAAATGCTCTATTTATACAGCAGAAGCCCTGGCGATTCTTAAAGCTATCGAGTTCACCATATCTGAAATAAACGACAACAATATTACAATATTTAGTGACTCCCTCTCAGCTCTTACCAGCCTCCAAAATCTGTATTCCCCTTCTGATATCGTTAGAAAAATTCAAAACACCCACTACATAGCAAAACAACAGGACAAAAAACATCACATACTCTTGGATTCCTGGCCACTGTAACATAGACGGCAACGAACTTGCAGACACAGCCGCCAAACTCGCTCACACTTCCCCAAATTCTATCAACCTACCCATTTTCTCTCTCAGCGACATAAAGAGGGTCATCGAAAATGATACATTACTTCAGCGTCAAAAGGAATGGAATGAAATGTCAACCAAACTGAACGAAATCAAGAGATCCGCCTTACCGTATCCTTCTCCAGATAACATCTCAAGAAAACACGAGACCTCTATAAACCGTCTCAGAATTGGCCACACACACCTTACACACTCCCACTTAATGAAGAAGGAAGACCCCCCAGTTTGCACATGTTGCGGAACACTACTTACTGTAAAACATATCTTAACCGAATGCAGAATATATGACAAAGAAAGAAGGCTATATCAAATATCCAACCACCTTGCTGAAGCACTCAACCCGGACCCCAACAATATACACAAGATCATACTATTTCTCAGACAAACGAATCTTATAAACAAACTGTAAATTGTAAATAATACTATTCACTTAACTCCTAATTACTACTACTTTGTCTTGTTTTAAATACTAAATCACTTTGTATATCTTTTTAAATATTAATGTAATATGTAAATATACTAATATATAATGTACTGTTACATCCAATGGCCATAGACGCCGCGGATAGTTGTTTAATAAAAAAAAAAAAAAAAAAAAAAAAAATCTTAATAGGTACTTAATAAAATTATCAACGGTCAACATGTATTAAAAATTAAAATTAAAAATATTTATTTATTTGATACATAGTAAATCAACTTAACAAGATAATTATTAATATTTTAATGTGTGAATTCATTTAAATTAAGTAACTACTATAACTAGGCCACTAGGGAAGATTTGGTGAAGGGGGGCTTAAGTTTCCAAAAAATACTACTATAGCAAAATATTTAGAAAAAATAATGACCAAAATTGTACTGAATAAAAATGATTTAAAAAGTACTTTGCTCCCAATTGTCTAATATTACTCAATACCTTTAATTATAAATACCTGTTGTACATTCTACAGCTGATATTACATGTTTCAGTTACAAATAAAGACTCATACATTTTAAGTGGGTTTTATAATTCATTGTTCAATTAATAAATAAATTGTAAAAATATATCACATAACTATATACCGATTAATTAGATATAATTGAATTCCAGATTTAATCAGGAAACCGAATAACAGTTTGTTCACGTATACATAATACATTAATCAAGCGGTTCCCAACCTGTGCACCGCGGTGCCAACAATAAAATTATAATTTATTAATAATATGTTCAATAAAATTATTTAAATCAGTTATGAATGAAAATTAGTGTTTATTTTTATCACTTTTCTCGTGATATTCACAGAAGGGCACCTAACAAAATTTGTACAAACAATAGGGCACCGCCTGCTAAAACGGTTGGAAACCACTGATAAACCTAACCACCTAAACCACCTGGAAACCACCTAACCTGATTAATGATTGATCAATTAATGTAAATTAATCACCTATATTAATCGTGACTTCTCACGTCGCCGAAACCCAATTTGCCGAATCCCAATTCACCGACACACTAGTTCGCTGACATCCCAGTTCGCCGATTATTTATTTACATTTTCCCAATTCGCCGACTTATTAAAAAAATTAAAGTAAATACAAATTTGTCATGTATAAATATGGTTATTAATACATGAAGTCAGTAGAAATATTATATAAAAATGAAAGTAGGTTAGTATATTATATTATTATATAGGTACAAAATAAAAGTAAATATAAATAAAAAGTTATAAAATTATTGTATTATTATTATTGTTTTATTATATCAACATACTCTGTGAAAGAAATTTCTTCTGATTCCAATCTATTATTATATTCTGTCCACTCGATGAATAAAATTATCATAAACTAGTAAATCTCGATCTTTTTCACATTTTATTTTTATTTTATTTTTTATTTTTATTCAATTTTTAATCAGCACTTTTCAATAGTTATACTAAAGTTCACTATAAAATCGGCTGGAATGAACTAAATTCACCAATCTATAGTACATATGGATTTTATATTTTTATGTGTGGAAAAACATTTAAAGGTTGAACTTAAATCGATGACATCCCATAATATTATCGCTATCTTATCCGTTTTCGATAAAATCATTATGGATCAATCAACTGTCATCGAATCGGGAAAATTGAAACTTTATTAATAATTTGTCGGTGAACCGAGACGTCGGCAAACTAGACTGTCGGCGAAAAGGGAATATTTTAAAAATATTTTAAAACTGGTATACCTATATGTCGGCAAACTGAGTAGTCGGCGAATTGGGATTCGGTAAAGTGGGTATGAACCATATTAACGACGTGCTATCGGTGGTTGTTAAACACTTTACCTAAGGCTATACATACAATAAATTACTCTGCAATGATATAACATAATATAATGAATAAGTATAAATAATACGATATAAAGGTAATTGTTTTTATACTATTATTAGGCATTTGTAATTTATATTTGAAAATATAAGATCATAATCTATAACTCTCCCATTACGGCTTATTGTAAGGGCAAATATAGCATATATTCATACGGCATTTACTGGGTAAATGATTATTAAAAAACAAGAGCATGGATAATTGAACAATAAAAAATATCACACAAAAACGATCATAAGAATTTAACGAAATTCAAAAAATAATTATTATCACCTTCAAGAAATTATAAAATCTACACATCATACATACAATTTAAATAAATTTTAAATATGGGGTGGAACCATTTAACGTAAGATGCACAAGTTATTTAAGAAGACACTTCAGTTTTCGATCAAAGCGTTCCACATATTATATGCAGATTTTGCTATTTTGGGATAAAGATTTTAAAATGCATGTCGCCATTCAAGAAAGTTAGAGACTTAAAAAAAGTTATATTCAAATTACTAAAAATGTTATTATTCATTTAGGCACCAAATTTTGTCTGAATTTGAACTTGAAATATCTATAAAAAAACTTAGTTTATAAACTTTTTTAGGTTTTATGGGTTACAGTATGGACTAGTTATGAAAAACGATGTTTTAACTTTTCAATCCTTAGCTATAAAAATTCAACATTTTAGAAATTTTGAACTACCTACAAAATTATTTGAAAATTTACACAGTTTTGACGAATTTCGTCAACATTTTAACTTCAAATAGGTACTTATTTTTAAAAAAAGTGCATGTATGTTTTTAATATATTTAATTATTATTAAAACAGCTTATATGGATCCTTATATTACTTTTCAAGCATTTTGACGCAGGAAAAAAGAATTTATCGGCATTTTTAGAATAAAAACTAAAACAAATATTATTTCAAAAGCCAATAAGTATAGCTCAAAGAGAAATGAAATATTTTTAAAATGTCATCAAGTACAGAAAATTATAATATTAATATTTGATGAAAATTTCAAGTACCTACCTACGGTTATCTCGAACGCTTTATAAAAGTACTGGGAATTTATAATTTTTACCTCTCAAAGTACCAATATCAGGGAATTTGATATCTCAGAAATCACCCTCAAAGTTGAAAATCGAAATATTTTATGATTTTTATTTGCTAATACGTTTTTCACATAACTATAGATATAACAAATGTCAAATAATATAATATAAATAATTATTAATCAAACAATTTTTTTTGAATGAATACAATAATCCAAACTTAAAATTTAAATTTGACATAATAAATAGTGGCGGTAAAGTATAATATATTTTAGAATCACAATGATTCTCAGTTCTTAAATAATCTGTTTATAGAAACTAAAATCGATATCGATGCGTGACGTAGTATTTTAGATTCTGAATGGAGTGATGAATGTATTGATTTTACAATGATGTGTGTGGTTTTTTTTGTGTCTGTGTACAGCATAGCTAGTCAAAATAATGCTTCAATTTCAAACTTTGCTATATAATTATATGTTCTTAAATGTAATCAAATTAAAAAATATATATATTTTTTGTGATTTCTGTTATTAAGTGTGATTCTTTTAAATCCCCATTATTAGGCATCTATCTTGAAAAACAATAAAGTTTTTTTTAAATATCTTTTTATTATATTATTCAAAATCATAACCATAATAATGACATAAAAAATGATTATTACTATTTTCAATGTAATACCGTTTTAAAACGAATATACTTGCAATTTTAGTTTAAAAGCTAAATATTTTTCTAAGATTTTTTTTTATATAAAAATAAAATTTCTGATTAATGGTTAATTCCGAATTCACTAGAATATATTTTGTAAGTACCTATTTTATATTCATTTAACATAAACGGAGTAAAATCGAACTCGGGGAAACTGTGCAAAATCAATGGTCCACTATATTATTCCGTTCATCTATAAATTTTAAATATACTTGTAAGTAATATGTATGTTTTAATTTAGTCTAGGAATTGTGTGCCTGATGTCATACAAAATAGTTAAATATGTAATTAAAATTTAAGAATCATATAACGGTATATACAATGAATTAACCAAAAATATCCAACCTAAAGAGTCACATCTTATAGATTTACTAGTTTGAATCAAGTTACTTTTAGATTCTGAAAGGGGTGATGAATGTATTGATTTTACAATGATGTGTTTCTTTTTTGTGTCTGTCTACAGCATAAATAGTCG
Organism: Diuraphis noxia; assembly: GCF_037042655.1. Lineage (NCBI taxonomy): Eukaryota > Metazoa > Arthropoda > Insecta > Hemiptera > Aphididae > Diuraphis > Diuraphis noxia. The sequence continues at coordinate 72,797,381 of NW_028301714.1, forward strand.
AAATAATGCTTCAATTTCAAACTTTGGGGGTGGTTCCGATGGAAAAGTGAAAATCCTTGGTGCTTTATAAAGGTCAAAAGTAAATATTTTCCAACAGTTTTCAAAAAAATCGAGAAAAACAAAAAAAAGTGACAGAAAAACGGGAATTTTTACGCAAAACCAGTTTTCGACCAAACCGATTTTTTTATATGGTTGTAATTCAAAAACTAATCACTGTAAATACTTGAAATTTTCCACAAATGTTTATTTGAGTGTTATCTATATACAGTTTAATTTAAAAAAATATTTTGACTTTTTTTGAGTTATTTATAGACCACTGAAATTTTCGATTTTTATGAGAATTTTGTTTTGAAGTGTGGGTAAAAAAATTTTGGATGACCAAAAATACATGAAAATTTAATACAAGGTTCCTTATGAGTTGTTCTTATTGTAGCGAAAAAAAATTAAAAATTGATAGTCACATTTTTTTTTTATTAGCATTTGAAGTCAAAATATTAAGTTTTCCATAAGTTTCGCTTCAAATAGCTATAGAGAAAATTTGAAGCGTCATTATAGGAAAAATGTTTTGGGCGTTTGAGTTTTAAATTTGTATGAAATCTCGTAACGGAATTCACGGACAGTCCCAAATCTGTCAAAATAAGAGGTAAAATGGATTGATAAAATACACCATCCCAGGGTATTCAAAATGAATAATAAAAAAATGGTCGCCCAAGCGTATTACAATGTTTTAAAATCACTCGCCCAAACGCAAAATTGCCCAAACACATTGCAATTTTTAAAAATTCGCCCAAATGCGTGACGCCCAAAGGTCCGCCCCACTCTCTAATGTACAGCAGAGCGATATCCACTTACCCGCTTTTTTTTTCAAATTAAAAGTGCACGTCAAAGATGTGAAAATATACTGAAAAACTTTTTTTTAAACATAATTTGAAAATATTTGTTTGTTTCTACGATATTTTTAAAATTTTAAAATAAAACAAATGAAGTATATTACTTTGAATTTTCAGGGTATATAATCATTTTAAAATATAATTGTTATACCTATTTTAATTAATATTACAACTGCACAAGTGGTTTGAAAATCATTCGCTACTTATTAGTACTTACTGGATATTATATCATTTTAATTTATAAGCTACCTATAGTACAAATGTATATATATCTATATGTAATCTATATATATAATATATATATATATATATATATATATAGATGGCTATAATATTATAGACCCGCGCAAAACATATTACCACTCGCTGTTTTAGAGTTACTAAAAGCGACGGTGGCATATAATGCGCAAATATTTTAAGTAAAAGTTTATCATATACGGTTTTAATGAGCGAGTCATTTACGAGTTGAACTCGCCGTGGAAATCGATGAGTGGAGCTTTCTCACTAAAATGAGAGAAAGCATATATATATATGCGGGTGCATATACCCAGTGCCGGCCCAAGGTACGGGCGAACCGGGCAGTTGCCCGGGGCGCAACTTTTTTAGGGGCGCTTTTAATATACGAATATATTTTATAAATTTTAGCGTAATATTTATTCAAATTGACAAAAATATAGCTAAATGACTAAATTATCTATGACAGAATATTCCGTTATATATTTTACTCCACTTTCCATTTTTTATTATTATATGTATTACAAATAATTACAAAATAATATACAATCATTAACTCGGGAAAACCAAAAAAGTATGTGTTACAGCTGATACGTCTATAAATTGTATGCAAATAAGTTTTGCAATCCTTTGCGTATCCATAAATATAAGAATTTTAATCAAAATATGTAGTAAGTACTTTAGTACTCGTATAAAAAGTATTAAATGTATTATGGAGCATTTGATTAAGGGCGCCTTTCAAAAGATTGCCCGGGGTGTCAAAATACCTTGGGCCGGCCCTGCATATACCTATAAATTATAATGTAACAATATATAACAGTAAATACAAAGTCTTATCTCTCAAAATCTACTGGTTTTGTTATATCCACGCTAATTGTCCAACAATAATATGGATCTACATCAATCTCCTTTCCCCAAGACACAAATCGTTGCATGATGTATGTGTTTCAGTTTTCAAATGGCCAGAGGTAATGGGAGTAGATTAGTCGTAGTTCCTTGTTCATTCGAAAGTCAGTAGGTATAGATTTTATTGACTATAAGTTTTTTTTCAACCATTTTATTGTTTACATTATCAATGTATAGGGCTTATTCAAGAATAAGATAATTATATTATTAACATAAGGTTCTGAGAGTATCTATGAATGTATGGTGTTTAAAATTATGTGTTAATTTTTCTAATAAAAATGTGAATCTATAGTTGGTTAGATTTGATTAACTATTGGATAAAATCCACTATAGTTTTTAAAGAATCGGAAAAAGCAAAAAAAATTAAGGAATAGTGGAATTTTTACCAAAAACCAATTTAATTTTTTAGTATCGGTAATACTTGAAACTTCTAATGCACTAGTGATTACGATTAAACCATTATTTTCTTCGTTGTCAATTTGTTATGTATTATTAATATTAATAATAACATAAACGTATTATATAGACATTTATTGTTAACAGTATAAATCGTAATGACGTACAATATATTTCTACTCGCTAATAACCAATGGACAGTCCCCACCGATCGTAATATGATACTTATGATTATTGTTAGTATAAACAGTATAGGTGTAGTATCATATAATATAAATACTGAATATGCAACATATTTTTCCTTAAAAAAAAAATATAAATAGTATTTTGTGTATTACTTAATCGCTATGTTAGTGTGTTAGTAAGTTTAATTACATTAATTTTATTATAATCACTTGGAGAATATCGTCGAGGTGGTTTTCTAGATCTAATTGGTCTGGGTGTTTTATTTATTATTATAGTATCAGGATTTTGTTTTGCACCTACGGTTTCGATATTTTCAGTATTTTCATTTATTTGTCTAGTAGGTGTAAGTGGAATTGAATTATTCGCTGGTGTCAGCTATTTATCAATGAGTAATAATTGATCATTGTGTCTCTTCCAAATAGTTCCGTCATCGAGCTCTACATCGTGTGTATTACAACTAACGGATTTGATAATTTTACCCTTTTGCCATTTATTGTTATTATTCCTATAATCTCTAGCTAAAACATAACCACCATTGTTTATTTGTGATATTTGTCGTTCAATAACCACTTCACTTGTATTCGGCATTAACGCGTCAAATTGTAAACGTGTTGATCGACCTAACATTAGTTTAGCTGGAGTTTCTCGTGTTGTTGAATGAGGTGTATTACGATACATCAAAAGAAATTTATTTAATTGGGATTGTGCAGTCGAGCATTTAAAAAAAAAATTTGTATTGTTTTGACTACTGATTCCGCACAGCCGTTTGATTCTGGGTGAAATGGAGTGCCTGTCATATGCCTTATACCTAGATTTTTTCAATATGCTTGAAATTCAAAACCTGTGAAACATTTTGCACCATTTGATGTAATTGTTTTGGGGATTCCAAATCGTGCTATCGTTTCTGAAAAATTTTGAATAACAATTTCTGCTTTCATAGAATTTATTTGAAATACTTCTAACCATTTTGTGGTTGCGTCAACAATGACAAAAAATATTTATTTTGAAATGGTCCAAGAAAATCGCAATGCACTCTATTCCACGGTTTTTCTGGCCATTTCCAAGATGATATTACAGATTTTGGCGGACTTTGCCTGAAATTAATGCAATTATCACAACTTTGTGTGATATTTTCGATTTCTTTGTCCATTCATGGCCACCAAAAGTATGATCTCGCTAAACTTTTCATACTGGAAGAACTCATATGACATGAATGAAGTTCCTTGAGTATATTATTTCGAAATTTAGCTGGTATAATAACACGGTAACCCCATAATAGACATACCTGTTCCATTGCAATTTGAGTTTTTCGTAATTAAATTCTAAATTTTTAGAAAAATCACTATTCCATTCTCCTGTTTTCACTGCGTTTAATACTTTGGTGAGAATTGTGTCTCTACTTGTTTAAATTTTTATTTTAGACCAGTCTAATGTGAAAGGTGATTGTTCGTGAATAAAATTAAGACTAATACATTCTTCATTATGATTTTCAATTTTTAATTTTGAACATTTTATTCGTGATAAAAAATCGGGTGTATTATCTTCGGATTTCACATATTTTATGTCGAAATCGAATGATGATAAAACATAGGCCCATCGTTTTAAACTTTTAACCTATTAGCCGCGTAAATTGGGATACCTTTCTTATCACCGAAAATATATACCAACGGTTTATGGTCGGTTCTAATAGAAAATTTCATAGTCATACAATTTCGTAACCCCGTAAATAATTATATTATTAATAAAGCTTCTTTTTCAATTTGTGGAAATTTACATTCTGGCTCAGATAGAACTCTTGATGCATATGCTATAGGTTTTTCAGTACGATCTAGGTACACATGGGAAAGAACTGCTCCTAGTGCATAAGATGATGAATCTACAACGAGTTTAATCGGAATATTATGATCATAATGTGCCAATACGGGTTTCGAAATTAAAATTTGTTTGACTTTATTGAATGCTTGGTCACATTCTGGCATCCAATTCCATTCACTGCAGTTACGTAAAAGAGTGTACAATGGTTTTAAACTATTTGCAGCGTTTGGAATAAATTTTATATAATACGTAACTAAACCTAAAAATAATTTTAGCAATTTTTTATTTTCTGGGACAATGGCAACGTTTATAACATCTGTGTGTTGTTAGTGTGTGTAAACCATTTTCGTCTAACCTGTGACCCAAATATTCAATTGACTTTTGCATAAATTTTCACTTATTCAACTTTACTCTTAAACCTGCATTTGACTATACATTTAGTAATTTTTCTAAACGAGCATTGTGCTCTGTGATAGTGGAACCTGCAACAATAATGTCGTCTTGGAATATACCTATGCCCTCAAGACCTTCTGTAGAAGTTTCCATAGCTTTTTGAAACTCCCCTGCTGACGACTTTATTCCAAAAGGGTTACGTGTATAGCTAAATAAACCTTTATGTGTGTTAATAGTGGTATATTTGCGATCAGATTCTTTAATAACCATTTGTTGGTATGCGTTTTTTAAATCTATTTTCGAAAAATATTTTGAACCACTAATATTTGCATATAAATGTTCTATTTTTGAAAAAGGGTATTCAGTCCCTTCTAATACCGGATCTATTGTTATTTTAAAATCACCGTGAATTCTAACCGTGCCGTCTGGTTTTAATATTGGTACTATTGAAGTTGCCCATTCGCTGTGGTCGACGGGGACTAAAATGTTGCTTTTGATTAAACGCTCAATTTCGGTTTCAACTTTTCCCTTTAATTCTAAAGGAATAGATCTATGTTTATAAAATTTAGTTACTGCCCCCGCTTTGATATTTAATGAAATTTCGTATTTGTTAAAAGTGCCTATTTCATCTTTAAAAACATTGTTATATTTTTTTATAATACTATCGACACTTACGTCATTTTCAATACTAAACAAGGTAAAACATTTTATAATTTTTATATCATTTCGGCATATTAATGGAGGACCACCATTATCGATAATATAAAGGCACATTGTAATTTTTTATTTTGGTACACCGAATCGACAAATATTTTTCCTATCGGTTTAATGTCGTTGTCGACGTAATCAGATAGCGAAATGTCATTTTTTTTTAAATTTGATATGACAAAACAGTTGATGATATAATCTTTTTGAAATTACGCTATGTTGTGAACCGGTATCAATTTCGAAGCTTATACATTATTGTTTTCTGCGATTAAATTTACCGTAAACGGTTTCACCGCTTTATTTTGAGTATTTAGATCAATTATGGAAAAAAAGTATTCGAAAGATCATAATTAACTGTTTCGTCGTCATCATTATTATCATACAAAAATTTATTTTGTGTTTTGATATTTTTCCTTTCTTTCTTACCCTTTTTACATACGGTAGACAAATGACGCTTTTCACCACAATTGTTGCACTCGTAGTCCTTGTATCTGTAGTCTTTTTGAAAGTGATTGGTACAGCCACAAATCGCGCATTTGATTTTTGATTCCTTGTATGTGTTGAACCCCTGCTTGGCAGTATGTCCATTATTTTTTTTTTGGTACTTTAAGTCTGCGTATTCTTCTTTTTTCCAGCCACTCTTGTCATTTATTGCAGCTTCTTTAGGTGTCGCGATGCCCATAAGATTTTAATATGTAACTCCAATTTTTGAGGCATCCTCTTCTAACAGACGATCTTGGATTGGTCCTGAACCCATACCGACAACAAATATGTCTCTAATTACCGTTGTTAGTTCCGACGAAAACCCACATTTTGAAGCAAGGTTTTTGACACGTGCACCCCATTGGCACACCGATTCATCTTGTCTTTGTTTAGCAATTAGCTTGATAAAATGTATACCTAGCCGCGAAGTACGATTTTATTGGTTTGAAATATTTGTTCAAACTTTTCATTAGAGTTTCATACTCAACATCGTTTGGCGTGCTAGGAACACATAAACTAAAAAGTACTTTGTGAATTTCCTCACTGAATGATGATAATAGAATGGCTCTTTTTTGAATATTATTTTCGATGGCATTTGCCAAAAAAAAATTTGTCAACTTTGACTCAAAAATTGTGATATCCATACCTGTTTCAAAGTTTCAAGGTGACCCAATAACTTGATTGGAGTTCGTTATGGATTCTGTCTTAGGAGTTGCCATTTTGTATTATAGTATGAATACAATACTTACAATACAATACAATACAATACAATACAATACAATACTTGAAAATTCTAATGCAATAGTGATTACGATTAAACCATTATTTTCTTCGTCGCCAATTTGTTATGTATTATTAATATAATAAATATAATTATTAAATAATAAATAATAATAAATATTTTATAATAATATATAAACGTATTATATAGACATTTATTGTTATCAGTATAAATCGTAATGACGTAGGTACAATATATTTCTACTCGCTAATAACCAATGGACAGTCCCCACCGATCGTAATATGATACTTAATTAATATGATTATTGTTAGTATAAACAGTATAGGTGTAATATCATATAAAATTAATGCTGAATATGCAACAAATATTATAAAATTATAATTGTATATTATAAAACTAATTGTACTTGCTATACTACCGGTTTCTACAGTAACTCACGAACGAACTTTTTCGACATTAAAACATGTCAAGACATTTTTACAGAACTCTACAGCCCTACAGACATATCGTTTTCTAGGTTTACAAGAGGTTGTTGATAAGTTTAACTTTTTACAACCACAAAATATGTTACAATTTAGTGAAGAAAATCTTGTTAAGGCAACATATGACTTTATTATATTTTATGAAAAATATATAAGTTCAGATTTTACAAGACAAGTATTATCAATAAAAGAAATATTAACTGATTCAATCTCAAAAATCAAAAGTATTAAAGAACTAGCAAAATGCATTTCAGAAAATGATTTAGGATCTCTGTACAAAGATGTTTTAACTGCTTGTGTAATTTTTACATCATTACCCGTCACAGTAGCACCAGCAGAACGTTCTTTTTCCAAGCTCAAAATTATTAAAAATTATTTGAGGAACTCTATGGCACAAGAAAGACTTACAAATATTAGTATACTAAATATTGACGTAACAGAACTCAAGATTTGAATATAAATCAAGTAATTGACAATTTCGCCAACAAAAAAGCTCGAAAAAAGAACTTTTTAAAAAAACAATTATTTATTAATTTGTAATTTAAAATGAATAATATTTTCAAGTAAATTTTGTTTTTTGTGTATTAAATTATTTTATACTTTTATGTTTACTAATATCATATTAGTAATATGTGTACCTACCTTTTCCACTGATATAAAAAAGTACATTTTATCCGATAAGTACAATATATTATGAAGTTTTAACTTTTAAGTAAGTTATACTTATAACGTTATAACTCTACTTATTTATTTATTTATTGTGATTTAAACGGGCTAGAGCACAATGTTTTATAATATGTGTAACAATAATTGAGATTACAAATAATTATAAAGAGTTACATGTATAAATCAAAAGGAGAAACAATAAAGAAATAATAATTTTACAATAATTTGAGAAATAGAAAAAAAAATGTGACTATTGATAATATTTAGTAATATAGTCACAAAAAGATTCAATAGTGTGAAAGTTTATAAAAATTAATCTGGATATCATTAGCTAATTTGGTGGATCTATTAAAAGGTGTATTTTTTATATAGTTAGTTCTGTGCAAGTGATTGTGAAAGGTATAACTGTATAAGTATTCCTGGTTTGTCATTGAGGGACATAAAAATGTATAGAATTAAGCGGTTTTTACACAATTTATGTAGTCATTTACCAATCTATAAATAACTAATAAGAATTAATAATAATAATAATTCTTATAAATAATAATTTTAAATATGTTTTTTCTGTCAGCAAAGTTGTTCATATTTAGTATTTAATATTTATCATATATTGTGAATGTGTGTAAAAAGACACATCTTATAAGAACTTTTATAATATTTTATTTACTTGTTAAAATATTTAATATTTTTATGATAACAATTTATGACATTCATTAGTCATTACAGTATTAATGCTTAAAAATTAAGTTGAAATCACAAAAGTAAGTAATTTATTAATGCATACTCTACAATAATGAAGATTTAATGTTTAAAAAACAAGAATATTTAGAAAAATTATAAATATAAATTATTACGGTAATAAAATTAAGTTATGACAAAATCCCTTTAAGAGGGGGCCCCCACAGTAAAATTTGCACTAGGGCCCCACAAAGCCTAGTTGCGGCACTGCATACAGTACAAGAAAAACTAACTGGGCTTTCTCTATTAAGTGTTCATAGAGATGTTACTGTTAATCCCGATGAAATGTTAAACCAGTTTGATCTTCAAAAAAATAGGAACTTATTATTAGTTTAAAATAATATGATTTGTAATCGCGCATTCATCTTTATTTTTATTTCTTAATTTTATATTTCATATTTGTATAGTGTATAATGACAAGATGTCAAAGTAATTTTGTTTATTTGATTTTATTATATCTTGATAAAAGAAGTTTAAGAGAAATAATACAAAATATAAATAGCCGCAAACGTTTACAAGAAAAGCAAATATAATAATATAACCCGACTAAGAATAGGTCACACATGGATAACTTATGAATAATCAAACACCAACGGAATGCACCTCATGCGGAACGACCCTTACCAACAAACATTTGCTAACCGAGTGAAAATCCAACGAGGAAGTAAGAAAAAAGCAGAACATACCAACTGACCTGTACGAGATTATCGGTCCTGCCTGCCAACCAAAAATTATTATATCATTTCTGAAGACATTCAATTTAGAAAAAAGCATATGAAAATAAAATAAAATTAGGCCACTAATGATGTAAAAAAAAAAATTAATTATATACATTTCTAAAGCTAATGGTCTATGTTGTCAAAGCTATAAAGATCAATAGTAAAAAAAAGAAGATTAAATCTTTTTGTCTTATTTTTAACCAAATATCAAAAGTCAAAATCTAAATTCAATAAAATTATAATATACATGTTTTGGACTCCACCACACGAAAAAAATGTCTAGATAGGTACGGCCTTGAATAGAAGGCCTTCACTAGTCTCTCTAATGAAAGTTCAAAATTATATATAAATGTATAATTTGCATAAATATTTTTTACATGCTATTAAAGTTCAAATGTTGACAAAATTAATCAACATTTTCTTTTCATAGCTAACATAAGAAATTTTAATGCGAAATAAGTTTTTTGCATTTAACAACAACAAAAAAGTTTAGGATAAAATAAGATTTGTTTTACTTATATGAGCGTTGGAATTTAAATTTTACGATATTAAAAATTCAGTGGTTATCATGAATTATTAAATTAAACTATATTTTATACATGTATGCTAGGAGAACACATCGTCTACGCTCAGTCGTTTTTCATATTCAATAATTTATCATTGAATTCAAATTTAACACACACAATTCAATGGCATACTCGACAACTACTGTACATCATTGCAGTCCACGTTTCTTAAAGTATTTTATTTTATTATTAAGGTATTATTACTAGAGTGGTTAAATTAGTCTTTGCAAAATAATAATTACGTTTGAAAATTTGATTGTGTGTATACTGTATAAATTATACAATATAATAATGTAAGTCTCAAGTACCAACAAACAATATTTTTAAATTGCAACAAAATATCTAAAATCGTATCAAAATTAGAACTTAAATATTTGTAAAAATTAACAATGTTTTTATATTTTTTAAATTTCTTGGTAAAGTATTAAATACTTTATGAAAACCCTTGTTTTAAATTTTCAACATTTAGCAATAATAATTGAACATTTTATAATGTTTGAACTAAAAATAAATTTAAGATTTTAACTTAAAATAATCATAAAAATAATAAAATCATTAATCAACTGCTAAAGTAAAGTCTTATAAGAAACCTTGAATTACATTTTTCAAACTTTTTGACCTATAGAAATTCAATACATGGACATTTATATAATAAACACTAAAAAAATTGATGTAGGAAAATTTATATAAAAATTTAAAATTTTGAAGGAAAATGTAAAGTTTAATTATAAAATTCTAACACTCGAATTAATATGCCGATTTTCTTGATTTTGATTAATTTCATTAATATATTAACTTCAAACAAGTATACAAAATTATTGCGACTTTGCTAATCTTTTAAGAAACATTGTATTATACTTTCAAGTTTTTTTACCAAGCGAAAATTTTTTATCGACAATAATTACAAAATTACACTCATAAAACTCGTAATTTATGTAATATAAGTATAAAGTATAGATATATATCATTTGTACACATCACTATAACAGTGAAATCTGGGTTGATAGGACAGTTATAGGTATTTGGATACAGCTGGTGTATATGCATCAAGTTACTATACCATCATTCTCAAGACATTTTTTCAACAGAATGAAGGGTCATTCAAGTTTCCTGGATTATGATTTAGAATAAATGGCAACCCTAAAGGTGCTACGGATATATTATACGCACGTCTCGTCTTCCAAGGCCATCGTCATCACTCACTTTTATGAGAAATTTAAAATATAAAGCCACACAAAAAACTCACTTATTTTTTGTCCTCGTCTACTGCAGGTTATGGAACACGACGTTCGACAGTAAACGCTTTCATATGTATGATATCATATGATATTGTCAAACCGAATCAAAGTTGGATATAAATCATCTTACGGATATGTATTGCTGTATATATTTATAATTCTAATTGGAACGAATAAAAAACAAAGACTTTAAACGGCCCTAGCGATTCCCGTTTGTTTCCGTCACGACGAATTCGTACAAGTTATTCACACACAACGGCAATAAATAATAGTTATAATAATAATAATAATATCGTCCACAAATGTAAGTCGTTGTGCTCGTACTCCGTAAATAAACTGCAATAGTATATTATTATCTGTTACACGCACGTTTTTACAAAGTACAACGTTGCACTGAAGCAGCCGCTGGACGTCAATTATAATATGGATCTACGAGGTGTGCGTCTGAGATTCCTGATATGCTATCGATTTATAATATTTTGTTGTAAATACGTGGGCTGCTGGTGATGATGATGATGATGATGATGATGGTGGTGATGAGGAAGTTAGATACAGGCGAGACATTCGAGGGGGAAATGTTCGTTAAATGAAAACCAATTGGTGAATAATTATGTATAAAAATAAATTATTTAACTGGTCCTCGTTTATTAAGAATATTTAAATATTACACGGATAGCAATAAATAATAATGATAATATTATAATTATTATATAGGCATTAGGCGTCGAAACAGTATGCACCACCTGCAGCAGAACCATGACCTCCTGTCGCCACCAATTGACTCTAATAATCCATAGGTCCGCCGTTAATAATAATTGTACACTATATGTTATAGGTACCCCGTGCATCATGCACGTATCTTAATAATGTTGACGCGAATGTAAGGTATGCATAATAAATAGATGAGCACAAACATTATATACATCAGTCAAAATGATTGGCATTGATTGTACATTCATAGCGTTTATTTAATTTCTTAACTTATTTTCAATACAAGCATTCTTTCAGAGAAATGTCCTATTTGCACATGTACTCGAAATCATACTTTTGTTTGAGGTCTAAAATAAGTTAAATAACGAAATCAATACAATGCGTGTATCAAAGATTAGACAACAATTAATCTCGTGGTGGAGTACAAGATAATACAGGATGATTATCCCTTTTGAATTATTCAATAATGCATTTATTGAAGATCGAATTTTTATAATTTAAAAATATATTTGAAGATATTTAAATGTATTTTTAAATTCTAGTGATTTTTTCATACTACTTAAGATGTGTCATGCGGAGGAGATACAAACTTCTGTTTTTCAAATGAGAACGAGTACCCACTCCTCTTTAACTTATAATTATGTATATTCAATGGATTTCACGTATCTACTCGTAAATCAAAATTCAAATGTGGAGTTTTTGAGTAATTTAACTTTATGTACCAAGGATAATAGGTATATCATAATTTGGGTATAGAAGATATATGGGGCCATAATAGTGATTTGAAGATTTTATTAATCAATATAGATCTACCAACGACTATAATTTATAAAAAATCGGGTAAGTCATGGATGTCACTCTGCTGTATAGTGGTTACAACTTTACAAGTGGGTTACTGTAATGGATGGAATTAAATTTGAATCCAATGATATTATATCATTGTATACGAAAAACGATTCTGAGCAGAGACGGTTTATCTGTCTAGGATATATTATAGATTATTAAATATTTTCAAATCTTAGATTTAAAAAGAAAATTTTTTATGAATTTCTAGCTTTAAATAATTTGCGAATTTTCGTGATTTCTACATATTTTATCAAAATTAAAATTTTAATGTTTGTAAAAAATTGTGACAACGCATTTCTTTTATTTTTCAACTGCTATTGTACAAATTTGTTAGGAGCCTTGTATTACATTTTCAAATCTTAGATATAAAAGGAAAATTTTTTATGAATTTCTATCCAAGGTAATTTGAACATTGCCGTAATTTTTACGTATTTAATTAAAATTTGAACTTTAAATGCTTATAAAAAAAATCATGTCTATGTATTTTTAATATTTTTCAACTGCTATTGTTACAATGTGTTAAAAAAATTGTATTAAATTTTCAAGCTTTTCTGCCCAACAAATAAATTTATTTTATTGATATTTATAGAAAACAAATCTAAATATTTTGAAAATTGTATCAAATGTAGAAAATGCTTATATAAACATTCAGTGAAAATTACAAGTATCTGCGGTCATTTGTTTTAGAGTTACACCATAATAAGAAAATCGCTAAATGTGAAATCCAGTGAAAATCCAATGTTGTAAAAATTTAAATTTCAAATGCTCATAAAAATTTAATTTTAATAAAATAATTTACTAATTTTTGTGATTTTTACGTATGTTGTCACAATTCAAACTTTGAATGCTTATAAAAAAAAAATTGTGACAAAATATTTCTGTTATTTTTCGACTGCTAACTTCATGATCTTTCATCTAAGATAATTTGAACATTGCCATAATTTTTACATCTTTAGTCAAAATTTGAACTTTAAATGCTTATAAAAAAAATCGTGCCTATTTTTTTTAAAAATATTTTTCAACTGCTATATATTGTAACAATGTGTTAAGAGCCTAGTATTAAATTTTCAAGCTTTTCTATCAAACAAATAAATTATTATCGATATTTATAGATAAAAAAAACTAAAAAATTAAAATGTCAATTAACAGCTCAAAACAAATCAAAATCTTATAAAATATAGAAAATGCCAATGTAAACATTCAGTGGAAATTTCAAGTATCTGCGGTCATTTGTTTTAGAGTTACACCAAAATAAGAAAATCGCTAAATGAGAAATCTAGTGAAAATCCAGTGTTGTAAAAATTTAAAATTCAAACGCTCATAAAACTTAATTTGACTTTCTGGAGGATCTAAAATTGTCAAGTATAATAAAATATAAGTACTACATACAACATGACACATAATAAATTGTATATGTTTATAATTCAACTTTTAAGGACTGTTACCCTTGGTTAAATACATTTTATTAACTGAAAAACTACTTGTTTAAATTTTTAAACAAGTATACATGTAAAAACTTTCCAAAAAATTATCTACTAAATAATTTTCTGTTAAAAAAATGAGTTCTGATAATAAAAACAGAATTTTTCTATAGTCATAGGAGTAGACACTCCTTAAGAAGATATAAAAAATATTGTAAGATTTAAAAATATGGTCTCTCAGTATATTTAAAAATTCCAAAAATCAGAATTTGAATAAATTTATTTTTAATGAAGAAATAGAGATGAGTAACTTGGTGAATCACACTGTATACACCAATATTATCCAATTATTATTGTTTAATGGTTACTATCGTAAATAACATAATAATATAATGCTACGTTCAGTACGTTGTGATAACTAACTTATTCGATTTTACTGAATAATTCGTATTGTAAGCCCCCTTACCTATAATTAAATCTTTTTTTGAACATAAAAGATTTTTAATTAATTTTTAACACAACCGTATAATATATTAATATAGTAATTTCCATAATAGTTTTTCAACGTTAATTTTGAAAATGTTTAAAGTTTAAATAGATTATATGATTGAATGGTTTTTTTATGATCCTGCTTGAACAGTTAAACGTAGTTTCTGTAAAATAAAAACCACTATCCCCCGGTGATACTTGATGCAAGAATTGTTCAGTCTCAATCCAATAATTACATTCTACGATCACCAATAAGTGATTTAATCGTCTTTATTCCAGATAGACAGCTTGAATGATCGTGCAGAAATATCTAAATCAAATTGTCAAAAAGTCAAATTTCACAAATAGCTCCAAATTTAAATCTAACATTCTAATATTTTTCACAAATTTAAATTAGAAACCTCTAACAGTTATGTAACATAATATATCATATATCATATATTATTACATTATATACGTATTACGTTATATTAAATACCCCTAATCAATTAAAAATAAATTGTGTAATAAATATCACAGTTTTCAAATGATTTTCCAATTACTATACAATTGAAAAATAATAGGAACATTTAAAACTTTTTACTTATTTTACTATCGTGAAAAAGTGTTTTCCAGAAACTGAAACATAAACTCAGAGACATCATTGTTTCTAAATAATTGAGACCACATCCGTTCAGAATCTCTGGCCAACTGATATATTTAAAGATCTTATAAATAACAATATGTACTTAGATGAAACGATATTTGGTATGTACTTATGTCCCATACCGTATAATATAAAAACCTCAAAAATAAACGGAAAATACTTTGTCCTATCTATTATATTGTTAAAACGCCTATACATATAATATATCCTGTAAGACCTACATTATTGGGGTACATTTTTAATTACCAAATTTTTAATATTTATATACAATTATTATCGTTCAGAATTTATTAGCTGTTAAGTCTTTAATAAGAAGTCTATTTCAAATCGATAATATTATTATAATAATCACACATCTAAAACAAGACTGTCACAACTCAAAATTTATAGTTTAAAAAAAAGTAATGATCTTTAATTATCGTTAAATAATGACATATATCAACCCAGTAAATCGGGAAGAAAGGTGTTTCACCCTTATATCTTTTCCAATAATTGTGCGCACGAGGTAGTCTGAATAGGCAGTTGGCTACCCTTCTTTTTATAAACATACCAATCATCATAGACGATGATAATATAATATAATTTAAAATATCAATTGGAAAAAAAACGTCAATTAAAATACAACCCTGAATTAATACTTACATGTTAAGTATCGTATATTCGTATATAATATAAAATATTATATATGTATAATGTATTTAGTATATAGTATTTAATTTATATTTATGTGCCGTTATGGTTTATAAATGGTGTAAAAAAATAAATATATAAATGGCGCTATCAATCCTAGAATAATGTATATTTATTAAAGTTTTATATACTAAAAGTACCTATAGTATCATTATCAATAATTTAATGAATATTTGTAGGTATATATTAATACGTGGTCTTTGATTATCAATTTATTTTATGTTAATATTAATATTATTAAAAGAAATAATAAATATTTAAATATTAATTTAAAATTTATTGAAGTATAATATACAATCTGTAATGGTATTTACAATGAGCATATGTGCATAACATAAATATGTATACAAAGACAGAAAATATGAGAAGAGTAACCCAGCAGTGACACTCAGAATTACTATATAATTTTTATCTAGGTATAGAGTATTTTTTTTTAAGATAAAATAAGTCAGGTTGTGTTACCCAAGTGTATGTAGAATAAAAACGTTGTTGGAAAAATTATTTGTTTTTATAGGTAAATCATAAATAAATAAATATTTGACTACTCTGCCAACAATAATGTATATGTGCCTATGCGATCAATGTTTCTAGGTAAAATATAAATAATATATATATCTATTAATTTTTACACTATAAATATAATATGGTAATATAAGTTCATACTCACGTTTTTACTGTAGACAGGTATATACTATATTTTGTTCGTTTGTCGCATTGTACGTGCGAAGGTATAAGTACCTAAATATTTTGTGGTATCGGAATGACCGGCATCTAACTACCAATATAACAGTCGTGGGCATGACAAAAATATTTCTGAACAATTCAAACGCCCGATCGCTGCACTCGCACTGTACGCACACACGTGCAACATTATAATATGCCGCGTATATTATTAGACGTACCTACACGTTTTTCCGCGCGTAAATCACGAGATTTGCAGCGCTGTTCACTGACTGGCGCCGTGGCCAACACTGGACCGGTTGTCGTTGTGGGAGCGCACCTGGCTAAAAACATAAGTACTTATAATACTCTGTGTTTATGTTACCTAGTAGGTACATATTTTTATACCGTGGTCTGTATCGTGCAACGGCGAAGACTCAACCATTGTATATTCGCGCTCTACACCGCTACAGGTACATGCACACAATAATAAAAAACAATAACATCATTGATAATCAATATTATGATGTGTATATATTATTATTATAGTTTATAGGTTCCTAGGCATGTACCGCGAAATGCCTTGCGGTGGTAGATCGATACCGTTTAATTTATTCACGTACGACCCTATACTAAAAAATATCTATTAATTTTTTTTAATAAATTATTTTTTATTGCAATAATGATTAATTTTTAAAATTTTTAATTGTATTATATTTAAAATACATCTCTTTATCATACATTTATCCAATCCTACTGCCTCCCTATTTAAACAATTTAAAAAACGCTTATACATTGATTCGTATGAAAATATTGTGTATTACGGTATCGCGATCGACTGGTTGATATTTAGAGGAATATAAGTCAATCGTATTAAATTTTAATTGTACCGATATCGGTACCACGTATACAGTGTGATTCACCAAACATGCTCACCTCCATTTTTCCTTTGATAATAAATTTATTCAGATTCTAATTTTTGGAATTTTCAAATATACTCTCAAAGAACATATTTCCAAATTCTCAACATTTTTTATACTACCTACTTAAAGAGTGTCGTGTGGAGATACAAACTTTGTTTTTCAAATGAGAACCCCCCTGTTTAACTGTAAATTATTTAGTAAATACATTTTTTTTTTAAATTTTGATTTACCTAATTAAAAATTAAAATGAGTAGTTTCTTAGTTATTAATATATTTTTACCAAGGATAATATAGTCCTTAAAAATCGTCTTACAAAATTATAAAATATACATGTACTATTGGAACTAGTATTTATGATACTTAGGTCGTTTTTACAAATTATTTATGTTGACAGATTAATATTAATGACTAATATTTTCAAATTCACCATACACCACATATCTTATAAAACTAAACCATGGTTCTTAAAACACTAAATTAAATAACTCAAAAACTACTCTTTGGAATTTTGATTTCAATATACATCAACATTTAAAAAAAAAAAATCTACTAAATAATTTAGGTACAGTAAAAATGGGAGTTATCATTTGAAAAGTAAAAGTTTGGATCGCTACAGAACACGCCTTAAGTATAGTACAAAAAATCTTAAGAATTTAAAAATATGGTCTTCGAGTTTATTTAAAAATTCTAAGAATCAGATTTTGAATAACTGCATTATTAAAGAAAAAGGGGGTTAGCATGTTTAGTGAATCACCCTGTATATTATAATCTTAGACACGTTTATACTTTACCTACGTATAAAGTAAAGTATTTATTAGCTTATTAATTTATTTTCCTTTGGAGAAATAATGAAAGAAGAATATTATTAGGATACAATTTATGCTGCATATAATAATTTAATACTATAACAAATAATGGTAAAACATCCGATAGGTAGCTAAATTAACTAATATATTTTTATAATAATACAGATAGTAAAAAACACACATCATTGAAAATCAATACATTAATCGCTCCGCCCGGAATCTAAAATAAAATATCTTTAACGCATATTATAATTCATTCATTATTAGAAGAACGTTTAAAGCATATCCGCCATATACGATTAATTAATAAACAGAGAATATAGTTTAAAAATTCAAAATACATTTTATTTTTGTTCATTTTTAGATCGATCAAATAAAATGAAACATGTTTAATATTTACTGACTTTTTATAAATGTCATAATATGCTATTTTGTCAACGTTCATAAAAAATAATCAGTAAAGTATTATATACACTTTATACAGTGAATGTGTACTAATATTTATACCAATAATATTAATTATTTTACACATGGTATAGTTTTCGTGTCATATATATTTTTTTGTTTTATGATGGAATTCATAAAAACATTTTGGTAACAAAAATCAATCTATTCGAATTTGTGCTTTATCATAGGTACTAAATATGCTTGGAGTTATTATAATTACCTATTTCATATTTCATGTTCAACTACTCGGTACTCCTTTAAATTAAATTTGAAATCCGTTTTAATGGGTACTTAATTGAAGTTTATTTTTATAAGTAACTTTAAATTTACATATTTTCAATGTATAAAATATTATTGAACGGGCTGCGGATCATATAAAGTAATATTATTTCTCTACGTTTCAGATACAACTCTATCAAATAATACAGTATGATAGTACATAATAGCTATTGTCACAAGGTATGGTACCTGCAGGCTATCTAATTGAAATTTTTATTTTTTCGTTACTATTACGTAACATTTTCACATTTTGTATATTTGTTTGCAATATTATTAATATATGTTGTTAAGACTTTTACACAATTTTTTTAATATTCATAGTATAAATATATAATTGATTATTAATATAAACTATGAAATACTAATATTAATATAGGTACAGTGTCAATAAAAAATGACATGGTTCTTACAAAATTCAATTTTAAATTGTGAAAATTAACAATAAAATGTTTACATTAATTTCTTTTGATGTAGCTAGTAGGTATATGGTGTAATAATAATGAAAAACAAATTTTATGTAGCTATAGGCTATATTATATGTATTATGAACTAGAAGTGGTTACATAAGTCACAAAGACTACATCATATAAATATATTAGGTATGTTACATTCTATTTCTTAAGATGTTCACAACATTACAACATAATTATAACTTATAACAGTTATAACTGAATATTCTTAATATTCAGAATAAAATTAATATATCATCATTTAAACCCTTTTATTTTATAAATATTAGGTGTAAAATTTTATTTTAAATTAATATTATTGTGTTTACTGTTTAATGAATGCGGTCATTTGTCTTTAATGAGCATTTTAAGTAAAGTAATAATAATGTAATAAAATACCGTAATCATGGAATCCCCTCCCCCGAAATTTGTTTTTAACTATGGCTTTGAGGAAATATAATATTATAATATATTATTGTATAGGTATAAGATATTAGTGTATCACTTATAAGAAACTATAGACATAAATTAATAATGAAAAAAAAATAGAAAAATAGACCAGGAAATAAATTGTTATATTATCTAAATTCTCAATCATAAATAATACTATACATCAGGGATGGGCAACTCAAAGTAACTAGCGGGCCACTTTTAAATACTTTAAAATCTAGCGGGCCGCAGGAGAAAGCAAAAAAAAATTAAAATTTTATTTTTTATTTTTATTTATTTATATTTACAATTATTATTTAATGTGATACTTGAGGATGAGGTTTTTCAATAGACAATTTAGTAAAATCCACTTCTATTTCTGTAGCGCGGGCCAGATAAAAAAGGTACGCGGGCCGCCAGTTGCCCATCCCTGCTATACATAATAATATATTATTGCATTGTATCGTAGTATCGTCTATCGTAGAGAATAGGGATTCGACGCATATAATATTATACCATTCTCGACGCTTTGATTTATAACTACAAACAATTTTACGATAGATGTGCGGAAGCAGGAAAGGCACTCAGATGTATGTCTATAAATAATATTTACCTATTCAATAATTATGACAATAATTTTTTTTTCCGTTTTCGGAAAAATTAAAACGTTTACCAATTGCTTTCAAAACGAATAAGATATATACCTAAGACTGCATATTTCTTCATGATTGTATGCAATGATTTATTATTGAATTGAATTTTAACACAATAATTATTATAGCGCCTACTATACGAGTCGTTATGAGGTACACTCGACTACTATACTGTTGTACAGCAGAGCGATAACCTATTTTCCCCTTTTATTACTTTTATAAAGAATTTATCGAAATTCTAATTTATGGAATACATTTTCAAATATTAAAACTAAAATCTAAATACCATATTTTCAGATTCTTGTGATATTTTTGCAGGTATTACTTGAGGAGTTTCGTGAAGTGATACAAATTTCTGTTTGCCAAATGAGACTCACCAATTTGAAAGTTGACAGTTGTACTGGGGTATAATCTGGGTTTACCACATTTACCTCTTATAGTATGGCTATATTTACAGCATACCTATATATAGCATAATGTCCTATTACTATGTAAATAATACTAGTAAATAAAAAACCCGATTGGCACATGGTGAAACTTTTAAGTTATTATAGGTACATCATATTATAATTATATATGTGTTACCTACCTACCAAGATATACGTAATTATAAAAATGGGGAAAGTAGGTAACTGCTCTACTGTTTAGTATAGTTGATGTCAAGTGTACCTCACTGTAATATTGTATGTGTTGGATTTGAATTCAATGATAAAATATTGTATATTATGATGCATATTCTGAGCAAAGACGGACTATAAGTCTAAAAGTAGGTATTGGGTTTGGATACTAATCTACCTGCAACTGTCAGTATATTTCACGATATGATTTATGAAAATATGTTCTTATATTATTAAAGATAATCTTGAGTTTTGTAATAAAAATTTATACGTGTGGATTGTAAATAAATTCCCATAAATAGCTTTAGATAAGTAATGTAATGGTGATACAAATACATTTCCTACAGTATTCCAACTTCTTAGTATACTTTACCAATGAGTGTAGGTATCGTGGAAAATGTTTCTATATCCTGAGATAGATAAAAACCCGGCTACATTTAAAAATGCAAGAAGATATTTTTACTTATTTGTGTTTATAATAAAATGTTCATAGGGAAATAATAATAGGTAATAATTAATATTATTGACATAAATGTTGACCTAATAATTTAATGTTTTGGATAAAGCGTTTTTAATGTGAAAATATGTTGGGATTTTGTTAGGTTGATTAAAATATAATTAGTTATATTAAGTTTATACTTTTAAAATTAAGAATAAAGCATAGGTATATTGTTATTACTTATTTTTATTGCATAAAACATTTTACTTATGAATTCACTACCTAGATATGAGTGTAAGTCTTTCCTCATAAAATAAAAAGTAGAGCCATAATAACTCATGAAGAGTAATGAGTTATGAATTTTTTATTTGAATGATGTAATTTTTAAATATAGGCATATAGCGATGTATTAGTAATAAATTTAAAATGTATATTGAATTATTGTATTATTCAATTTGTATGTACATAATATTAATATATATTGCGTATTTATGTATAGATGACAATATAGTTAATAGTTAATAAAATTCAATACATTGATAATATGGAGTATCAATGTATAATGTATTTTTGATAAATTAATGTATCTATTGTATCTAGATACACCAATTACATGTATAATATTTTTTTTTCAGTATCATGTGTCTAATTCTCTCAGCATCACTATATGAATTATTATAGTGGAGAAACTTTTAAGTCTAAATGTCTTATTCGTTCACCATTTTAAAATTATACTTGTACAGTAGTCACTCGATAATTTTAAAAACTCCATAAATCGAACTAAATGCTAAGTCCCCTAAGAAAACCTCTATAATTAGAAGAAATACATGTGTATTTCGATCCGCTCGATAATTTGAAATGTCTGTCAGCGAGGCAACTCTACAATTCGAATTTTTTTTTTCACTAATCTCTATAATTCGAATTTATTTAAACGCAATTATATATTTATATGTAAGTTCATTTGTATAAAGATTGTGTACAATCTATTTAACTTGTTTGTAATGAAACTACTAACGACGGTGGTTAAATATTATCATAATTTATAAATGTTATCGTAATCTTATCTACCTATTAATCTAAGCTTTAATCATATCATTTTACCAAAATAAACCTCTGCAATGGTTAAACCTTTACTGAAATTGGATAAAACATAGTCAGTCGCGATATAGGTCCCGTAAAGACCGTAAAGTACAAGTGTTTATCGATTGCCGACAAAAAAAAAAAAGTGATCGCGGCAGTTGCCAGTTGAGCAGGTGAAAAAAAAAGATGTTGCTCTACGTTTTGATATCCCAGCTTCTACACCTTCAACAATACTTAAACAAAAAGGACTATCTTACAATATTAACACCTTATTCATCGTAGATCAGACAAAAAAAATGTGAGTACCGATCTGGAAGAATATCTTATGGCTTGGTTTACTCTAATATAATAATAGGTACCTGGTACCTATATATGATAAATAAATATCAATTAATAATTTTAAAATATAATAATATTATGCATAATAAATAAATGTCAAAATAAACGTAATAATATATATATATATATATATGTATATACAGGGTGATTCGTTTATCAAACAACACTCATTATTTATAAAAGTATTGACTTTTTTCAAAATATTGTTTTACATAGTTTCAAGTTGTTAAAAAACCAACGCTTTTATTAAAAAATTATATTTTTAAATATTTTTTATCCTTATCATTTTTTAAGTTTTTTACTTTTTTGAATGGCAACATAGTTTTTTAATTTCATATTCCAAAGCAGAATATTTTTCTAAAAATTTTGATACATAAAAATCGAATTTAGGACTAGTAGTTTATGAGTTATAAGTATTTAAAGTTTAGACAAGCGGAGTAGTGGACAAACATTTTGCGGGGTAACCCCGTACCACTCCACTCTGCCAATCTAAACTTTAAATACCTATAACTCATAAACTACTAGCGCTAAATTCAAAATTTTAACGTAATAATTAATTAAAAAAATAGCTTTATTAAATTATGAAATTTGAAGTATAGGTTACCATTTAAAAATCAAAAGTTGATGGTGGTGTATATAATAAATATAAGGGTGAAAAATATAAAAATAATAAACAATTCAAGAAGAGTGTAAATCTACAATTTTGAAAAAAAAAAAAATTGAAAAAAGTCAATACTTTTTTAAATAATGAGTGTTGTTTGATAAAAGAATCACCCTGTATATACATACAATTTTTCACCTCTATAAATCTAATTTTTAACTCGGACCCCTGAATTTCGAATTACCGAGTGACTACTGTACATATATAAAGCTCATACGTTAGGTACAAGTGTGAACAGTTCACCAACGAATTTCATCTGCATTTGCATTTTTCGAAGCGAAATAATTGTACATTGTACATACCTATATTCCTTAAAAAATTTATTTACTTGTCTCACTTACTTATTATAAAAATAACCATCATTTTTATTTATTTTATTTTAAAGTGTTTCTGACATACAAGGTCATCGAACTTATTGATATTATAGAAATTTTTAACATGAAGTTGTTAAGCGTAAATTAATTACAATATATTTCCTATATAATACAATAAATTTATCATTAAATGAGTAGTACCTACAAATTATTTATATTTAATTAAAACTATATGAAACTCGAAACTTGATTTCTATAGTGGCTACTAACTTCTAGGGTACATCACATACCTATACTGATAAGTGATAAACTGATAACCCTTGGCGTACGCAGGGGTATAGGGTTCTAGGGTGCTGACCCCCATGAAATAATATTTTTGGTCAAAACGTATATAAGCGTACGGGTCGCGCCCTACCTATACATATATAAATATAATATATTAACTATATAATAATACAATATAATATTACACTTACTTATTAGTTATTTCTATGAATTGCGGAAAAAAATATCCGGAAAAAATATCCCCAGTCGGCAATATTACTCACAACCTCTTGAAAATGGTTGAACATATATTTTTAAACATTAATAACTGGCATTCGTTCATATTTGAAAATGTATCAAAGTCTTTGATTGATAATTGTAATGTTTGAGGAATAAATTATATTTTATGAGTTTCTATTAAAATTGAACTTTTAATTTTTAAATTATCTGTCAATTAAATAAAAATAAAAATTGTAGTATTTTTAGATTCTGAGCAGAGCGATGAATGTATTGATTTTACCATGTGTGTTTTTTTTTTTTTTTGTGTCTGTCATCACGTTTTGGGGCAGTAAAAATGCTTCGATTTTTGACTTCAGTACCTCGTTCGATCAGAAAGTGAATCTAGTTGGTACTTTGGGGGGTCAAAAGTAAAAAATTCCTAATACTTTTCTAAATAATTGAGAAAAACAAACTAAAAATTAAGGGAAAAACGGGAAATTTTACGCACACACATTTTTCGACAAAATCTTCGCAGAAAAGCTTGAAAATTTAATACAAGGCTCTTAACATATTGTTACAATAGCAGTTGAAAAATTAAAAGAAATTCATAGTCTCAATTTTTTTTTATAAGCATTCAAAGTTTGAATTTTGACAAAATACGTAAAAATCACGAAAATTCACAAATTATTTTAAGCTAGAAATTCATAAAAAATTTTCTTTTTAAATCTAAGATTTAAAAATTTAATACAAGATTCCTTATTAGTTTTTCAATCTTTATCACAAATAAAAATTCCACCGGAAATTCAAATTAAATTTTTATGAGCATTTGAAATTTAAATTTTTACAACATTGGATTTTCACTTTTAGCGATTTCCTTATTTTGATGTAACTCTAAAAAAAATTACCGCAGATACTTGAAATTTTGACTGAATGTTTATGTAGGCATTTTCTATATTTGATAAAATTTTCAAAATATTTAGATTTGTTTTGAGCTGTTTACTGACATTTTAATTTTTCAACTTTTTTAGTTTTTTTTTCTATAAATATCGATAAAAAATTATTTCTTCGGTAGAAAAGCTTGAAAATTTAATACAAAGCTTCTAACAACTTGTAACAATAGCAGTTAAAAAATATTAAAAATATCTTTTGCACGATTTTTTTTTATAAGCATTTAAAGTTAAAATTTTGACTAAATACGTAAAAATTACGGATATGTTCAAATTATCTTAGATAGAAATTCATAAAAGTTTTTTTTTTTAATTCTAAGATTTGAAAATTTTATACAAGGCTCCTAACATATTTTTACAATAGCAGTTGAAAAATAAAAGAAATGCGTATTCACAATTTTTTTTTAAAAGCATTCAAAGTTTGAATTTTGACAACATATGTAAGAATCACGAAAATTCGCAAATTATTTCAAACTAGAAATTCATAAAAAATTTTCCTTTTAATCTAAGATTGGAAAATTTAATACAAGGCTCATAATATATTTTTACAATAGCAATTGAAAAATAAAATAAATATATAGTCACAATTTTTTTTTTATAAGCATTTAAAGTTCAAATTTTGCAAGGCTGGGCAAGTTAATGATTTTTTTAATTCAGTTAAGTTAAGTTAAATTAAAATCCAAATCAAGTTAATAGTTAAAAGTTAATTCAAAATTTTCTATCAATTGAATTAAGTTAAGAGTTAACCAAAATTTAATATTAACTTTTTAACTCAAAACTTCTAAAACAAATGTTTCTTGTTTTCTTATAGGTAAAATTAAAATAATCGGTACCCAAAATTGTTCATGTTATTAGACCAAAGAACTATTACTATTTTATGTGTGCAAAAGCTAACAATACACGTTTTGTTAGCATACTTATAACCTTATAAAATGTGTACCTATACCAGCAATTTGTATTTCTACAATAGTTCACAAAATTAAATTAAATTAACTTAACTTGTTTAAATGTAAAATTAACTCAAGTTAATTAAAAGTTAATTCAAAAGCTCCTAAAGTTATTAATTAAGTTAATAAACATAAAAATAATAACTTATTAACGCGTTAATGCCCAGCCTTGAAATGTTGACTAAATACGTAAAAATTACGGCAAAGTTCAAATTATCTTATATAGAAATTCATAAAACTTTTTCTTTTTAATTCTAAGATTTGAAAATTTATTACAAGGCTCCTAACATATTGTTACAATAGCAGTTGAAAAATAAAAGAAATTCATAGTCACAATTTTTTTTTTTAAGCATTCAAAGTTTGAATTTTTACAACATATTATGTAAAAATCATGAAAATTCGTAAATTATTTTATGCTAGAAATTCATAAAAAATTTTCCTTTTATATCTAAGATTTTAAAATTTAATACAAGGCTCATTATATATTTTTACAATAGAAATTGAAAAATAAAAGAAATATATAGTCACAATTTTTTTTTATAAGCATTTAAAGTTCAAATTTTGACTAAATACGTAAAAATTACGGCAATGTTCAAATTATCTTAGATAGAAATTCATAAAAGTTTTCCTTTTTAATTCTAAGATTTGAAAATTTAATACAAGACTCCTATCATATTTTTACAATAGCAGTTGCAAAATAAAAGGAATACATAGTCACAATTTTTTTTAAGCATTCAAAGTTTGAGTTTTGACAACATAATATATGTAAAAATCACGAAAATACAGAAATTATTTTAAGCTAGAAATTCATAAAAAATTTTCTTTTTATATCTAAGATTTAAAGAAATGGGTAGTCACAATTTTTTTTTTACAAGCATTCAAATTTTGAATTTTGACAACATATGTAAAAATCACGAAAATTCGCAAATTATTTCAAACTAGAAATTCATAAAAATTTTTCTTTTTAAATCTAAGATTTGAAAATTTTTAATAATCTATAATATATCCTAGACAGATAAACCGTCTTCGCTCAAAATCGTTTTTTGTATACAATGATAGGTATAATATCATTGGATTCAAATTTAATTCCATCCATTACAGTAACCTACTGTACAGCAGAGCGACATACACGACTTACCCGCTTTTTTTTTTACTTCTATAAGTACCCATATGAATAAAAGCAATTTAAGGGCCTATTTAAGTGAACAATTCCAATGATTTTAGTACATAAATACGTGCATATTTTGATAATTTATAGTGCATAATATACTTTTGGGCCCTAGACTAATAAGTAATAAAAATATAATATTATAAGGTACATACTATATAATTTAATATAACACATAGATACCTTATTTTATATTAATTGTCGGATGTCAGCAGCCGCGCTATTCGTTGGAAATACAAAATATACGATGACAATACTACGATTTAGAAAATTTTAGTGAAATGTTCCTACGCGAGTGGTTCAAAAATACACTATTTATGCATGATTAAAAAAATATCTGTAGAGACGGATGCCACCAACCGGTGCCAAGGAAAAAAGTAAAAATGACTACGCCTCAGGGGCCACAATAACATTTTACATAACATACCAATATACAATATTATACACTAATTTTACGAGTATACCTGGGTTGATTGACGCTGTGAAATAAGGTATAACTGGTGAGCTCTTATAAAGTCCCACCGCGGTAATAGTCTATACCACATTACCTATGTGGCCATGCGTCTATAATATATTGGACAGACGGACAGACAGCCGACAGGCGACAGCTTTCACGCCAAATGCACATCGCGCGTCACGTGGATAACTACAAGGCTACAACTTTAAAGAATGCTACAGTGCTACATACATATTTATTTACTGTTGTCTACACCTTACAAGTACGTAACATAACAAATTGACGTTTAGCAGATCATGTTTAATTCCGTTAGTTTAAAAATTAGAGTAAATTAACCTAGTATAAAACTTGATGGTAAGAACATCATCTGTGTTTGTAAGTGGGTTTTTACGATAACTTAGTTTTTAAGTGAGTTATGAGCATTTTTAATTTAAGCCTTTTTATATATCTACGCATGAGTTATGTGTAGCAAGTTGCTACAAAATTTAAATATCGTAAAAATGTTTTTAACATCAAGTTTCAATAGTTTCATAACTAATCAATTCACTCTAATATTTAAACTAACGGAGCTAAGTGTGACCTGCTAAACGTAAATTTGATATGTTATGCACTTGTAAGACTGAGACAACAAATGGTTGTGTAGCGTCCTCTTAATAGTTTTTGCGGGGGTAAGAAGCACATAAATTAATATTATAATAAAATAAAAAGGACATCACACTCGCATGTGTTTCTACGGTTGAATACTTAGACTCACATTTTTTTTTAGGGAGGGAGTGAAATTATTGAGGGTTAATATTGCCCCCCTCCAAAAAAAAACATAATAGGTACATCTCATGTAAAATAAATTCTTTAAAATTAAGGGGAGAGGGATAATTAAAGTAATTAAAGGGTAAAATGTAAGAACTTTATTTAATTTATTTTTATTTTTAAAATTAAATGCCAAAACGCACTTGTTGTGAATTACTATAAGTAGAATATAAATAAAAAATGTACAATAATAAAGGTTGCAACAAAAATCAAGTATAATGAAATAGAATAGAAAATATATCACTTATTTACTCAATCTTTCAATGCTAAATTTCAAAAACCACAAAACTTTCAAATTCGCAATTTAGAATTATTATGATTTCTCTATAATGATCTATACGTGCGATAAGAGGATTTTAAAGAGATTAGGTTAGATTTATTTTTATTTTGTACAAACTCAAATCGGCTTATGACCTATACAAGAAAAAAGTGTGGAGATAGCTGAATGCTGATTGATGTAAAAACCAGTATTACATTAAATGAAAAATTAACATTTTAGTACAGCGTTTGTGTGTTTACAAACAAGTCAAAGGTTAGATGAATAGTAGATTCATAGATCTTTAATATAGTGGAGGCACAAAGAAGCAACATTTTGTTGATATTATAATAGAATTATCTGTTTTTTCACGGTGTTTTACAATATTTAAAAAACACTTCTAGCCAAAGAATATGTTGCTAATTTTGAGTTTGATAATAAGTAGTCAAAAAAGAATATTAAAAATATTAAGACCAAAATAATTTATTTTTTTTAATTCTACTAAATTAACTAGACACAATGAATATTTATTAAAGTATGTTAATAATTGGTTTTACTCAAGGTACATCATTATTTTCAAAACAAAATGTAATATGTTTAAAACTGTTTAAAATGAGATTAAACAAACATAATATTTAAATTTAAATATAATAAGCTATTAAAGCCACATAAACAATATCTGCAAAAACATAGTCTCAAATTATACAAGCAACAATAAAATTCTAATTTATATATATAACAGAACATACCAAAAAAAAAAAAAAAAAAAAATGAAATCAATAATAATTATTAAAAAAAAAAAATACTTAAAAAAATGTTCATAACGATAAAAATTGAAATTTATAATGGGACAATACATTATATGAATGTTATCTCTAAACCGAAGGTTTAAGTCTTAATTTTACTTTCTATAAAAATATTAGGTATTCATATTATTATGTTTGTATTTTTATATAAAATGTAGCAATGAAACATAATAAGTACACTTTGAAAAATAAACTGATCAGTGTCCCATTTTAATAACATAACCTGATCAATAAGGTTAAATAATATGTAATATAAATGAAAAAAAATCACCAAAATGAGATTGCTTGTAAACAGTAGAAAATTATCGATAATAATGACTTGTAATAATTTACACATAACTCAATAGTAAATGATTAGATTAAATCACTGGTTTTGAATAAAATTTAAAAATTATAAAATAAAAATGAAAATGACCAAAATGTATTAACATCAGTCTTATTTTGTTTTAATGTTGTCTGCAAGTTAAACAATCAATTTAGTAGGATGGTGAATCATAAAAATGTAAAGTATGTTAATATTGTTTATAATATTACACCCAGTATAAAAGATAATAGAAACAAATAAAGGAATATGTTTACATTAAAATTTCAATGAAAAAATAATTTCAATAAATTAATAGAAAAACACAACGATAAAACAAAAGCAAGATAATATAATGTTAATAAACGGAAAAGTAAAAAATCAATGATACGCATGTTTTGTACCTAAATTAATAACATTAATTAAATACATTCAAATATATTTAATTATTAATTAATGATTAACATTTAAAAAAATATACTCATATAGATATAATATGATTTCATAGACATAGTCAATTATTAGCGTTAGAAAATGTTTGCCAAAAATAAGTAGAAATAGTTGGATATAATGATAATCCCAATAGTTTTGTTTTAGGATTATGCAAGTTCCCATATTATTATTCATTATAAATGTAATAAAATAAGATTTCTAAATAATTATTCTTACCAACTATATAATGGACCATGCATTTTAACATGTTTTACTGTATTAGTATATTAAATTTGACTGTATAAACCATGTATTATGTATAGAATTTATTTTATTAAAATTGCTTACGTTATGAAACAATTTAATTTTAACAAAAGATATAAGATAAATAATAAATAATACATGAGTATGTATAATAGTCAAATTAAAAATAGAAATTAATTTAAACATAAACCATACTAAAACAAAAAATAAATAAATTTGATAATGTAAAATTATCTCAAAACAATTAAATGAAGGTTACATGTAATGTAAAATTATTAGACATTTAAAAAAATATATCACAAACAGACCATGAAAAATATGCTATTATGATAAATGCAGTGATGAAAATCATATGTACAAACAAAATAACTTATTAAGTCTACCACTACCAGTCAGAATTATTTGGCCGCATTAGTAGAAAATTACATTATACAGACAAATTGTTTATCTTCTATCATAGCAGTACAATAATAATTTTTTGAATAAAATAACAATAATAATGAATAGTTAATAGTATGTATTTAATAACATATCTTAAATTCAAAGCTTAATATACTTTAAAAATCTAATATACAATTAGACAATTACTTATCAACCATCATTAAAAAATAATAATAATAACCAACAGTAGAAGTTATAAAATTATTAATAATTAAAAAGAATTAAAATTGTTCAATACATTATAACATAAAATAAGAACAGGAAGTGAAGTCGAATCCATCACCAAAATGCAATTTTAGCCCAAACAAATAATTTACTTGGGGAGCAATATACTATAAATGTTGAAACTAAACATCTGAATACGGAATTTGTATAAAATATTGTAGTTTTAAAATCCGAAATCAATTGTAATTTTTAAAAAATAAAAAATTCATCACAATAGCTGAAACTCATTGTACTATTAAAAAAAACACCATACTGTCACCTGTGCACATTAGACAAGTTGTACCAGCGTGTAGTCTCTGAATTCAGATCAATATCATGGAGTTCTATGATAATGCCACCCAAAAACTCATTTTCTTGTAATGAGTCATGACTCCACACAGTAGCTTGCAAAATTTTATACCTAACCACATCCAATGGCATTCTATACTCTAACTGAAAATATGCAAAATACATTTTTTAATATTAAATAACTACTGGAATAAAATAAGTAACCTAAACATTAAAAAAAAATTAAGTAGACTAAATTTAACATCCAATGGTAAATTTAGAAAAACATAATTTCATATAGTCAATTCACAATTTTAGTGAGTATTAAGCTAAAATAATAGTAACAATTTATTTTTATATCATGATAAATTATAATTAATAAATCAAATGAAAATTTATATAAAACTATAAATCAATTATTGTTGAAATTTCAATATTTTTTGGCAGTTTGTGGAAGTGTTGATTGTGTATACTTTATTAATTTTTCTAAATACCTACTTTTATCTTAGATCTCACTAAATTTAAAAGAAGTAAGGTATGATATTTTTTCTATATTACCCATTGGAGACACTAAGACTAGACATCTTACCATTTCCATGAATGATGGATAGCAATTTTTTTTAACGACTTTTGTTTTGCGTTTAGTGGCTTTGGAGTGATCAGGTAACAAGTATACTTTTACGTATGTCGATGGTTCCTGATTTCCTGCTATGCGTGGCAAGTCTTTGGCATGATGTACCATAATCTAAGTAAAAGCAATACATTATTTTTAGTTAAAAATGGGTATTAATATTATAGTTTTAATATAGTAGAATTTACAAAATAATTTACTCTCACTTGACATAAGTGCAAACCTAATTGTACAAAATTTTCACAGAGTACAACAATTAAAATAGCTAGGTGTCCCTCTTAACTCAGGACAATGACTTAAAGGTACAATTGCCAAACAATTGCTATTTTGGTATGGGAAATCTACAAAAATCTAAATCGATACCTCTAAATTTGAAAATTTAAATGTACATGACATTAATATGCCCCATCATCTTATATGGA
The DNA here is from genome assembly GCF_037042655.1 of Diuraphis noxia. Classification (NCBI taxonomy): domain Eukaryota; kingdom Metazoa; phylum Arthropoda; class Insecta; order Hemiptera; family Aphididae; genus Diuraphis; species Diuraphis noxia. Next base: position 72,830,296 of record NW_028301714.1, read on the forward strand.
TCAGAAACTTGTACACCAAGAAAGATAGAGGAAATACGATTAGACACATTTAAAAGAAAAGTCCTAACACAAATCTATGGTCCCTATTTCGACTCAAGAACCAGAGAATGGAGAATTCGAACCAATGAGGAACTTTTGAACATGTTCCAAAGACCATGTTTATCAAGGGAAGTCGCAAAAAGAAGACTGATATGGACCAGATACGTCTGGAGAAAAAAAGGACACAATGATAAATTCAGTAATTAAAGAGGAACGGGAAGGAAAAAGACCATTAGGCAGACCAAAACTTAGATGGGAAGACTGTGTGAAGGGAAAAGTTAAGGAAGTAAACTCAGGAACAAATTGAAGAGAAGTGGCAGAAAATAGGGAGAGATGGCGGGAAATTTATTGTACGGGATGATCTTAAAGGCCGGAAAAACCCCCTCAAAAACAAAAATAATATATATATATATATATATATATATATATATATATATAATATATATATTATAAATATTATTACTCACCATGAATGCTCCACGCTGATAATGTAATGTCAATTTTAATTGACCTAATATACGATTTTCTCTGACATAACCTTGTTGCTTTGGTTCTACAAATACAATAATTATTAATAGACAATAAATTATAATCAGATAATTTGTTGCCAACAATCTTAATTCTTCAATTAACTTAAGAGGACGTCGCACTCGCATATGTTTTCTCTGTCTTATATGCATACGATATAGCAAATTGTACGCTCAGCAAAACACGTGTAGCTCCGTTAGTTTAAAAATTATAGTGAATTTACCTCTTATAAAATCTACAAGGCAAGATTATTATCTAGACAACCTCATAAGCTTTTTGTTATATTTTAATTTTAAAGCGAGTTAAGACTATTTCAAGATGTACAAACAATTTACAATGTTAAAATGCTCATAACTCACTTTAAAATAAAAATATAATAAAAAGCCTATGAGGTTGTCTAGATAACAATCTTGCCTTTAGATTTTATAAGAGGTAAATTAACTCCAATTCTTAAACTAACGGAGCTACACGTGTTCTGCTGAGCGTACAATTTGATATGTCGTACGCATGTAAGACGGAGACAACATATGGGGGTGAGACGTCCACTTAAGTCATAAAATAGAATAAACTTTATCTAAAATCTTTTACTTCTTTATGTATTCCATTATTATGATGAAATCAAGATATTTACCTTTTAGTTTAGTATCTTCGATACTAGCTTCTTGCTGGTCTCTTAGAAGAGGATGGAAAAAAGTATATACTAAATCTGAATGGCTTACTTCAGGTGCCATTTGAAATAATGTATTCAAAAAATTTTGTATTTCCACGCGTCTTTTCTCTGCTACTTGCTTAATATGTGATCGTCCCATATGAATACTAGTGTTCAATAAACTATAAAAAGACCATTGATTTATTATGTTATGCTACATTGAAAATGTAATATTCAATGTCATAATAAATAAATTCACCTTAAAAATTTTGCTAATGGAAATAATAGTAGTAGTTTTTGTTGGAATTCAGATAATTCTTTATAAGACCTAAACAGATATGAAGGATCCCTTTGGTTTTCCCGAAAAACTTTTAAAATATACACATAATATTTTTCAGGATCATATCGCTTTTGGCATCCATACACTTCAACACAAACAATCTTTCCTTCTTGTGCCATCCTATGGCAATCATAAAACCATAACATTGATCAAATATAAGCTTTTAAAAGCTTAAATATTAACCAATAAAATTACTTACGTGTACACTTTTGGAACAAAACTTAACAATTCGGTACCATTTTGTTCATTATTAAATCTCATTTGAGCCAAGTTATGTAAGAAGAAATTAAACTGAGTAAAACGAGATTTTATTGAATTTTCAATCATTCGAGCAAAAGAAGCGGCTGCTTCTGGATTAGACAGTTCTGGGAGAAGAGCTTTCTGTACATAATTCACAGCATCCATTGTAACCCCAGGTATCCCAGATGATGCCATCTATAAAATGTTGAATTATAATTTATCGCTTTAATTTTTATTAATTATTTGTTGTCAATACTCAATAGAATAATAATATATTACCAATCCAAATAAATTCAACAGTAAATTTCCATGTTTGCGAACAATATTAAATGCCTGAACGCATGTATCGACAAAATGTTGAAACTTTGTAGATGGTTTATCGCCACCATTTATCACATATACCATATCAGAAGTCAAAACAAACGGGGTGCGATCTCTGTAAAAAAAAAATTATAAATAGAAAAAAAAATGCAAATGTATACATAAATATAAAATATATATAATAAAACCTTTTGAAGTTCCCAAATGTTTGTGCATCTCCTAAAAATTTGCCAAAATCAATGTGAAACAGATGCCCAGTAGTCTTCATCATTATGTTATCATTGTGACGATCACATATTCCAAGAATATATGTAGCAACACTATATCCAGCACATGATGCTAAGACATGTAATAACTAGTTAATAAATTTTAAATAATGACCAACTTTATTATGCTTTTTACCTGTAAAATTTGCAACTGCTCTTTCGTATTCCAGAGCAGATGGATTGTGTTTAGCCAACCATTCAGCTATAGGTCTATCTTTAAATGAACCAGTTAATCCTAATTCAATTTGTATTTTTCTTAAAGTTTCTGCATTTGTGACCATTTCAATCATACCTGAAATTTTAATAGAAGTAATTGTAAAATAATAAAACATCAAAAAAATTATTTTTTAAACATAATAATCATATAGTTGTAATACCTCTCTTTTCACCAGTTGGAACACAAGCAAATGTTACCATTTTTAGGTCCAGCCCTTCTTTTAGCCATAATTTGTCCATTAACCTTATAATCTGAATGGTTAACATATCTTGTTGTAGATCATCGCCTACCTGTAAAAAAAATAGTAAATAATATTACCATGTAGATAACATATTATATTGCATTGATATAATTAAATATAGTATACTCTATTCGGAATGATATCGTACCTCGGCGGCCGACTTCTGCGCATGGGCGTGGCTTCGTTCCGCAGTGATAGTCTGAAATAAATCTAATCTGGGGGAAGCGTCTGACCCTTTGCAGACCAAAAACTGGTTGACGCCAAGGTATGATCTCATTCCGAATAGAGTATAGGTTCTACTATATTTAAGTAGGACAAGAAGAAACAAATAACAATAAGAAACCAATTTTTGATTTTTGTGAGCAAAACATACACAAGCCAAATTTTGTACATAAAATTAAAATAGTAGGCATAGCAATAGACATTTTATCCATAAGTAATTTTATCACAATGTAGTTTATATATATATATTATATATATAATATATACTAGGGAATAGTAAGCGGGTGGCTGTATTACTTGACCCAGGCTCAAAATGTATCTTATTTCAGTTTTGCTTCAGTTGAAATGAATATTAAAACACAATCACAAAAGTTAATATTTATGAATTTATTTAAAAAAAAACCAAAGACAGTTTCAACTAATACTTAAGAGGACGCTACACCCGCATGTGTTGTCTCCGTCTTACAAGTGCGTAACATTGCAAAAACTGTTTCGCACGGGAAAGAACCAAGAAAGCTACAGTTATAACTCAGAAACGGAATTTTCACCACATAAAAAGAAGAATTTTGTCACGGCAATAGCGTTTTTATTTTTTCGATAACAGAACTACAAAAAAAAGTTATTCATGCTTAAAAAACATAAAATTAATGTATTATAAAACAATAAGAATTTTTTTTGTATAAGTGATATCGAAAAAATAAAAACGATATTGCACAGACAAAATTCTCCTTTTTATGTGGTGAAAATTTTGTTTCTTAGTTATAACTGTAGCTTTCTCGGTTCTTTCCCGCGCGAAACAGTTTCTGCAATGTTACGCCCTTGTAAGACGGAGACAACACATACGGGTGTAGCATCCTCTTAAATCCAATGTTAATCTAATGTAATAAACATTAGAATTCGTTTTAATGAGTTAACATCAAAGATAATATGTAAAAGTAATAAATTAAATTTTGTTCGTAAATATTTTATTTTAAGATTTCTTTAGAAAAAATACATTTGTAGACTTTTGAATATGCTATATTTATACAAATTATAATGAGTAGTAATATATTAAGTAGACAAAAAGATACCTAATAGCAACCTATAAGTGTAAAGTTAATAAGCTATAATAATCTTCAGTCTCAAATATTTCATTGATATAACTTTTATTAATTATTGAAAACAATTCTATATTTTATAAATCTATAATGTATAAAGAAACAAAGAAACAAAGAAATAATATATATACGAGTAAATGTATAGAAAATAAATATACATGTCTAAATTATGGTAAAACATTTGGTACAGCCTATAGGCAGGGCCTCCACAGGTGGATTGTTGGAGTTGGAGTTCAGGGACTTAACCATTTTAGAGGCCCATAGAAGTGAATTTGTTAGAGATTTTAAAATTTAGATGGAATACTTATTTTATAGAGCCCGCAAAAGCATTTAGTATAGTGGTCTAAAATTTGATGATGTGGGTTTGCCTATAGATCTTTGAACATATATTATGGATGCAGCCACAGCGTATTACACCAATACAAAAGAATGAAGCCAATATTAGCGATGAGTCATTGAATTAAGTGTTCAATATGTTCATGCGCAATATAATTTGTCCCTTATTTACCCATATGTTATATTGTTATATTTTGACCTTGGATACAGCCTATGGATAATTATACGTCGTAATAAATCGCACATACGCATATCGAACAGGTTAGGTACCTAACCTCGCTAATATCCGCTTCAAAATAATACGCTGTAACTCCATCCATAGTTAATTATCTAAGCTAAAGAGTTATCTTATGAACAATGGTAGATAAACTATAGATATCCAAAAGTGATAAAAATGAGATTGGTAAATCTACCTAGTGGATTTCCATTTTATTTTAATATTTTGAATTGACAATTTTAGTTAAATAGATATAAGAAATAAAAATGAAATACAATATTGCACAAGAAAATTAATTATATATTTCAATAATTTGCATTTTAGACTTTTTGTCCAACTTTTTTGAAAATTGTTGTTTTGTTAGACTTTTAATGTATTTGACTTTATATCCAGCATTGTATTAAATCATATTATATTGATATATTGTATCTTTTAGTTATTAACAAAAAGTTAGAAATTTCTATAATTTGATTTTGATTAATTCTATATTTCTATTAAATAGTAAATGCTATCTATATAATATATTTATACATTATTTAATTATGATTTTATTAATATTGGAGAAGATTCTTACCTTAAAAATAGCCGAAATTGAAACATTTGGTTCCAAGCAATTAAAATTGATTTTTAGTGGTAAAGTATTGGAAGGAAAATAATAACATGATTTTATTTGAATGCCACACACTTGCATACTTGGACTAAGTGGTAGACAAGTAGGAATATCCCTTAAACTTTGGTCAATATTAGTTAAATCTTGGATCAGTACTTTAAGTCTGTGAGATTCTTTGCTGACTTTAACATTTTCTGCAGTGTCATATAATTCCTGCAAACAAAAAGATAAGTATTTAAGATATTCATTATAATAATAAGTTTTATAATTCATTTATACCTTCATTAAAAGCTGTTGAGACAAAAAACACTTTCTAAGTGCTTCACCACAAGTTGCAATTAATGCCCTCAACAACAATTGCAATCTTCTATAATAACGTGACTCGCTCACTGTTTTATCATCAGGACTATGAATGTCGTAAGAATTCTAAGTTATCAAAATATATAATTTAAATTTTTAAACATATTTTATTTAAAACTTGAATTTGATGTACTAGCAGAAATAATTAACAGTACAATGTACAAAAAATAAAAATTTAATTTTCATTTAAAACAAACCTGAGGTGATTGTCCAGGAAGTGGCTGAATGAGAAACCAATAAAGATTGTGTGCAATAGTAGGTGATGACAGAGCTTTTTCTAATAAAAACTCAGCCAATGGAGAATTATCATATGTTTCATGCTTTATGGCCTGAACCAGTTCAGGAAGAAAATCAATTAGTTGATCATTACTCAGTAATCGTATTCGCTTAACAGCCAAACGACGTACTTCATTGTCAGGAAAACTAAATGGAATTAGAAAATATATTTTAATAAATCAACAATTTTGATTATTCTTTAATACTAACCATGGTAAGAATAACTGTAATGCATCTAAAGGTTCAATGGGTGACCAAGAATTGAGCATTGAATGTAGATCGGCCAAACATGCATAGTCCCAACTATGAGCAGCCAACAATACCTTAGGTAAGGCAATAGGTTTTGATAAAAGATAGTATCTCTTTTCCCACAAAACTTCCCTATCCTCCGACAAAGGTCTATAGATAATAATAAACATAATAAATTATTTATTATTATCATTTTTAAACCATAGTAATCTTAATTTATGTAAAATAATTTAAACAAATTACCTAGTAAAAGTATCTTGATAAATTATATGCAATAATTGTTCTTGAGTATTTAAATCTAAACTTGTAAAATCAAAACTTTCACTATTAATTATACGATTATCTTTAAATTCTGGAGGAAATAATATTTTAAAGTCAAACTCTTGAATTTCAATACCTAGAAAGAGAGGAATTATATCACTGAATTCTATTAGATAATAATGTAGTTTTTGAAGTATCTATACGTACTGAGAACCGGGTGTGAATGACTGTATGGGTGTGTACCAGGTGCTGGTGCTGGACCAAGACGTTTATCAGCACATGGAGGCCAAAGTGATAACAAATGTTTTCCTTGAGAAAACTCTCTAAAATATATTTGACAATTACATACTTAGATTTTTATACTACATGATTAATTAAATAACCGACCCTTCAACATTGAAAAACTGTATGGAACCCCATCCAAGTTCTGTTTGAGAAACTGTAGCTGATGTATCTTGTACTTCTGTATTAAATGTTCTGCCATAAACGACTAAAACCAATCGGCTCTCTCTTGGTAACAAACATAAACTCATATTTTCAAATTCCAGCCTAAAAATCAATTATACTTGCAATTTTTTAAAATAAAACAGCAATAATTATTTTTTAAATAAAATTTACCATGACTCAAAAACTACACGTTTATAAATTGAATGTTCAGCTATAACAGCTTTAGAAAGCACAGTGTTACCAATTGGTCTAGTACCGTGATATATTTGAGCAGCAATTAAATATTCATCATGACTCCATGAAGAAAATAATCGATGCAAACAGCTAGCATATATCAAAACATTATCTGGTATTTTTGAAGAAAATTTTGATCCTGTAAAATATAAATGTAATAAATTATCATTTTGTGTTTGCATAATTGTATTTCTATAATTAGCTATAATTGTTATACAAAAACCTAATAAAATAAAAATAATAATTTTAATCAACTTAGAATGACTACCAAACCATCAGGTTAGATTTATATTATACCTGTTAATTGTGAAGAATTAAAATTTAACTGAAAATCAACTTTGAAAGCTTTACAATAATTTTCAATTAATGTTTGCACGTTTTCTTTAATTTTTAAGCACACATCAGTAATATGATCTAATTTTTCAGTCTCATTGAATTTCAACCTCACAACTGAATAATCTGAACCATCATCAGAGATCACTTCAGTTCGAGAACCATACACATCCTAATAAAAAACGAAAATTTATAAGTATGTTATATTAAACAACTTATAGGTTTTTTATTTAATATCAAGTACCTGTATGACATTTGAAATTTCATTACACGAGGTAACAAAGTTATTTAATGTCAAAGTAATGTCCATTGGTTCAATATTTCCTAAGAAAGCAATCAATGCTTTCACAGCTTGTTGAACACCAGTAGCTTGTAAAGGTGTTTTAGTTCGCTTTTTAAAAAGAGAAACAGTATGGTCTTGAATTTTAAGCATTTCACCATCAAGCGTATCTAAAATTTAATGAATAATTAAATTAAATGTAAATTTGTAGTATTTTATCTAAGTATGATGGTTTTTAGTTTTTACCAAGAAGAATTTTCAATGTATCATGTGTGATCGGTTGAGATGGTTCATTGGGACACAAATCACTCAACTCTAATTCATTATCACGAACGTCGTCTTGAGCCTAAATGCAATGGAATAAAATATATAGTTTAAAGAATGTGTTTTTTACAAACAGTCTAGACAATTTTACCTGTCGAGCATAAATACGAACAACATCGTCCTTATGGAGAAGAGCAAGTTCAACATCTTTGTCAAGTTTAATACACTCATGAACACATTCAAAATTAATGACTGGAGTATTCATTGGCAGCATATATTCAGAAAACTGTTTTACTTTTAGAAAATAATCACTAGGATGTGCATCTTCCAGATCTAATTCACAAATCACATGTGATATGACGTGTTCAACACTACTCCCAACTAACCAAAAACAAATACAAAGTTATCCATAGTTTAGGTAAAATATGCAATTATATAGATGAAAAATGTAAGAAGCATACCATCACAAGTAAATATAATTGGTGTTTTCCTAGTTGGTTCGCAGTGAACTATAAATTTAGTACTTGTGTTTTGATGCAGATTGTTTTCAAATTTTGAACACACTACTATCCCTTCATTTGTGCTTAGATCAGAATAAATAAATGTTCCTTGAATTTAAAACATATAAGAATTTCAATTATTTACAAATTATATTCATGCTAAATCATGATTAAGTAATAAAATGTACGCACTTCTAACTTTCTTGACCATTGTATGAAATGCTACAATGTCAGGATCATAAAACACAGATGGTCTTTTTACTAGACCAACATTTTCATATGATAAACTTTTGCATGCCTAAAATATATTTAACATACAATTAAATTAAAAAAATATATTAAAACTAAAATAAACGTTAATAAGTATTTACTTTTGATTCTTTTGGAGTCAAAGAACTCCTAGGTGGTAATGGCGGAGGTGAATTTATGGGTGTCTTTATAACAGCGGCATAAATTGGGTCTGATAATTGAGACGATATTGATGGAGAATACATGTAATCAAACGGGTCATATGTGGCATATAACGACTCGTTTTTATCTTCAATAAAATTTAAAATATTAATATTAATAAATAATTATACGTCTGAAATATTTAAATAATAATACCTTGGTCAAATTCAGCAGAAGAACTTATATGTGATTGTCCGAAGAGAAGTGGATCAAAATCTTCAAGAACACTTGTCCTAACATTTGAACATTTTTCCTTAGGATTTTCAATACTATCAAAAAAGTTTAAATCAATGAGATTATTGTTGTTTTGTTTTTTTATGACACTTGGAACAAAAATGTCTGGTTTTATCCCAACTAGTGAATTCTGTGTTTGTATATTATTTGTGCTACTTGTTAATTGTTGAGTTTGAGTTACACTACTTGTAGACCAGCTACTGATAGTTTGCCCTTGCCAGAAGGTTTGAGGAGGAACTGTCATTTGGTGACCAGTAGGATATCCAGTAAAATTGTTTGAAGAGAAATAACCTTGGTATAATACATCTAAGTTTTGTTTAAGATCATGTGACCCACTAAATTGATTTTGGTTTAAATTAACATTTGGCGTGTTTGCAGTAACACATAGATTCTGGAATGTTGAGTTATTATCACTTGTGTGAGGCTTTTTATTCCTATAACACAAAAGAGTTAGTCAGCAATAAACAGATTTCTTTTATATCCACTATGGTTTATAATTACATTATTACAGACTAAATCAGAATGTATTTATTCCATAGTAGCGGCGAGATTCATACCACATTATCACACCTCAAGCTATTCTCAAATATCTGTCCAGTAATTCATCATTTTTGTATTGTTTGAACACAAAGGATTAAATAGAGAAGAACAAAAAGAAAATCAATTAACATTAGGCTGTACAAAAGTATTATCTAGATAAATTAGTTGGAAAAATGAAGATACAAATAGGATTTTTTGGATGTTCAAAACCAACCATTATGTAATCAGAAATTAATTAATAATTTTAATAGCATAGAATAACGAGGTGTAGACATTTTGTGATTTCTCAAACCGCACTAAAATATTTTTAATTTAATATTCATCATATTCAAATTCAATTTACAAAGATAACTATAAAAATATTCAGTAATTTTTTACCCATCTAAAAAATTAAATGGTTCCAAATTGTTCATGAGATCATTAATTGGTGGTGAGTCAAGGCTAAATAAATCTTTGATTGAATCATTAGTACTACTTTTTGGAATGACTGTAGTATTTCGGCGTGGAGGTGGTTTTATACGTGGTAATAATGGTTCACCTGTAGAATTGAAAAATTAAAATTAATCACACTTTAATAACTTGCATAAAAATAAAATGATTGAGCCAGAGCAATTGTAGTACCTGTGTTGAATGAGCCCGGTCTGGGCCGTGATCTAGATAAGTCATTAGAGTTAACTGTTTTTTCTAAAAATCAAATTAATTAAAAATTAATTTTCAATATATCATTAATGAAAAGTGTCATGTGTTATTGATTTTTTTCTAAACTCATATTTATTTTTAACTGTTGTATAATTTTTAGAGTTAGCGCTATAAAATTAATAGCTTATTAAAAATAATTACTCTAATCTGTATAAAATATACCAAATAGAATGTCATAATTAATATTAATAATAATATTAATTACTATGATAACTTCACACTTATCAAACTAAAATGAATGTATTTCAAAATTACCAGAATTTTTTTTTAATATTTTCAGCAAAATATTCTGCTTAAACATTTTTAATTAAAAAAATATATGATTAAAATAGTTATTATTGGTAGACAAACCTATAAGAGACATTGAACGTGTCTGAATTGTAGATGTTGATACTGCAGATTTTTCATTACATGTCGAAGATTCAGATTTCAACTTTTGATTTCGAAATTCTTCAAGAGCCAAAGTTTCCAAACTTAGAGCTTGGGCTTTTTCAAGATCTTCTTGGTACCTTCTGTCATAATCTGGTTTATCTGTAGACTTCATGTTGTGAAGTTTAAAACACTAAAATTTAGAAAATAACAAAGACAAATATTTAATGAAATAATACATGAATTATTATATAAATTACAATAACATGGTACTACGGCTACACAAATGATTGATTTCAAGAGACTATTATCCAAGCTATTTTCCCAAAAATACTTAGCAGTACTTTTAAATGTAAACAAGAATAGATCAGATTATAATTTTAAACTCAACCTGCTGCAATGAATTTCAAAATAAAACATACAAAATTGAGTAATATTATAGTTATTAAACTTAACTTCATAGTAAAATTAACACAAGTAGAACAGATAATTAAAAATTGTTTATGGTTGTCAGAGTACAATATATACTTTTTTAATATATATAAAATATGTCATTAAAAATAAGGTCCCAGTGCAAAAATCCATAAACTTTATTAACACAGCTGTGAATGCAGACATATTGTATGTAATTTATTAAATATTAAATATGATACATAACTTAAAGGAACAAATTTACCATATTTGAATAGATGGTTGCAAAATTGAATGAAAAATGATGCACCAAGAAAAAATTTTTAAAACATAACTTTTATTTTTATATTTTATAGGTCATACATTAAATTACTAGACTATGAAATTAAAATTAACCTTAATTTATAATTAGATACTAAATTCTATCATAGGTAACCTAAAATATGTAGAAACCCCATACTATAATTAGTTACCAAATAGTTCCTAATAGCTCATAACCACCAAATTCATTCTATGATTATGATAGAAGGATACTCAGCTGTTTAAATCAGATTTTAAATTATTGAAGGTAATAAACTGATTGCGCAATTTTTGTTATTTAGATTCTAAACAATCTAAGCCAATGCCAAAATAATTAACTATATCCTACCAAGAACCAAATATGAATAATTAACAGCTAAATTATAAAAAAAAAAAACAGAATTAGATACATATAACAGAATAATTGTTCAACATTAGCCAGCAAATATTTTTAAATTTAACTTTAGTTTTTCAGACATTAGGACATTTTCTTTGATTTTAAATAATTTTAAATTTCTTTTTATTTACTATAATGAGTATTTAGAATTAATATTTCATAAATGACCGCTTATGATTTTAGTTTAATATTCCAAGATGGAATATTGTTTTAAAAATATTAATGTAACATAATTAATGTAAATATAAAATATTGAACCAATAGTGAATCATTTACATACACAATACACTAAAGATTAGATAGTTGAATAATGTACCAAATTAAGTTGTATTAGTATAAAAAATATTAAGAAACAATAACAATTTATCAAAATTAGTTTTTCTTTCAAAATTATTTACAAATTCTTCTCATGTATAATCAATAATAACTATATCAGTAAGAAGAATATTATTGTAATAGACTTCAATATAAGAATATTGATCAATAACTCACTGTAATTATAGGTATTTGAGTAATTCAAACATTTTATTAGATTACAATATTCAGCTGATTAATATTCTTATTTTCATTAATCAACCATCAAAGTAAATTTAACATATAAATGCCTAACAAAATAAAAAATAATCTAATTCTTCACAGCATGTTATATCAGTAGTATTCATATTCATAATTTAATTCCAATGATAGTGAGAAAATTCAGAAAAATGTATAGTTATTTTTTTTTAATTTACGTAATTACTACAATTTAACTACATAACAATTAAGTCAATATTAGCATAGGCAAAAGGGTAACACTTAACCAGTAAAACTAATAGTTAAATATTTGATCATATTAAAACATTGGTAATTATTTAGTAATAATAAATTGGTATGCGTAATGTGTACAATTAAAAGAAAATATATATAGCAGTGGCGCAACCAAGGGGGGTGTTTTGGGTATCTGGAACCCCCCTTGAACCATATAATAGGAAATTTATACTTAATTATATTCAATAACCATTGAAAAAAAATGATCAATCTTTTTTTTAATCTAAATCTAGTGTTATAATTTATAACTGATAAATGATACTATGTATTCAGAAATAATTATGGTGGTGGTTTGATTCAAATTGTTTGAATAAAATAATATAATAGATAAATATTTAATAGTAGTCATGACGACTGTCACTTATACATATAGTATACTAACAAATTTGGAAATGAATTGGGGAAATACTGTATACGCTACTGGCGGACACCCCCCTTGAAAAAATCATAGTTGCGCCACTGATCTATAGTCTATAGGTACCTAGTACCTACCAGTGTTTCTAATTAAAATTTTTTTTGTTTTTGATTTTTAATCAACAATATTACAGTTAAAGCCAAGGAATTATGTACTACCTACCACAATTTCTACAAGTTCTTCCAACAAAGTAAAAGAAAAGAAAAAAGTGCAAATATAAATATATTATTCAAAAACATTTGTATTTTTTATTTACAATGAATATGAATGGATTAATTAAAGAAAGAATATAAAGCCATTAAATAATACACCATGGTGTATTAAAGACGGCATTTTATTTTGAAGTGCAGAACATTGATGTGTAAGTACTTGGAAACATATAATTATGTCGAAAACAATGTTTTAGATATAAATGATGAGCATAAAAAATAATCAAGTGGTAAGCACAATGTGAGGTCTTCACTTACTTTTTCTGTTTAAAAAATATGTGCGGACAGCGAATATGACGTGGTTGTGTGTTCGGTCAATTCTACTAAACAATTAGACAGTGAAAATCATGATTGCTCAACGTCCAATACGCAAATCGATGCCAATAAAATACAAGCGTTTCGTAGTAAATTTGTAATAATTAATAACAATAAAAAAAGGAAAAAAATATCTCAACACTAAAAAATAAAAAAAATTTAACACGAAAATACCTATATTTGAGTATATTTAATATTATCAATATAATTTATTATTATGTTCGTGAATAATTGTTATCATTGTAGTAGTTGCTGAAGTGAGTAACGGTTATCAGTTGTTATTTATTGGGAACCTTGGTACGGTTTTCGCATTATTTTAGTTAAAAGGTTAATAGTTATATAACCATAATAATACCACAGACTATATGAATGTAAGTTTTTTCCAATACCCAAAAGACGATCGTCTACCATTATGGATCAGAAATTGTGGTACAGAAAATCTATCTGAAAAACTATTTAAAAAAAATAGTTATAAAGTATGTGGCAATCACTTTGAAAATTCAATGTTTTTGAATTCTACAACCAAAAATCGACTAGTTTTTAATGCTATTCCAACAATGTTTAATGGTAAGTAAATAATAAAATTATTGAAACATGTTCAAAAATATTTTAATAATTTCAAAAACTAATTTTAATCTATATAAACTAATAATTGATTTAATTAAATTTTTAGATGAAATAATGTTTGAAAGATCAAAATTGGATAAATTACAATCAACAACACAAGTAGATCCACAATATTTTGATAATAGTTCAAAAGATCAAAGTAGTTGCAGTAGTTCAATTCAAGGCACTGAGACTGAAGGATTATCAAATCATTTAGTTGGGTCTATGAATACTTCTGATGTTTCAAATGAATCCTGCAGCTCAACCACAACTACTGATTCTTCATGTCAAACTCCTGGATACTTATCGGCAAACACACCAAGGAAACAAAAACTGGCTATGGAGATTATATCTGGAAAAAAAGAAATAAAAAATTTAAAGAAGAATATAGTAAGTCTAAGTCAACAATTATCCATGTACGATACAGTTGAACATTTTTTAAGATTAAGTGAAAAATATCTATCCCCTGGTTTATTTACTATTGTCAAGTCCCAAATTAGTTTAAAAAATAAACAAAAAGAAGGCTATCGATATAATAATGATATTAAACAATTAGCATTAAATATTTATTTTTTAGGACCTAGAGTCTATAAACTTTTATTAAATACTCTTTCACTACCATCAATTTCTACTTTAAAACGTATAACTCATAAATTTGAAATAATACCAGGCTTGAATGATCTTCCTTTTAATATTATTAAGTATAAAATTAAATATTTTGCTGAAGAAGCTAAAGAATGTGTTCTCTGTGCAGATGAAATGGCCTTAAAATCTAATCTCTATTATATGTTAAACAAAGATGAAATTATTGGGTTCCATCAAACAAATAAGACAAAGACTTATAATCCTGCTAAATATGCATTTGTTCTAATGGCTAGAGGAATAAATATAAACTGGAAACAACCGATTGCATAATTTTTAGTATCAGGTAGTTGTACCGGTTATGACTTGCAGGATCTCATTTTTGAAACTATTCACAAACTTTTTGATATAGGATTAAATGTAAAAGTATTTATTACAGATATGGGTTCTAACTTTGTTAATTTTAGTAAAACTGTTAATGTTACACCAGCTCGACCCTTTTTTAAAGTTTCTGAAAATAAAATAATATATATATTTGACCCTCCCTGATACGGCACAAACAACAACACATAAAACGGCCGTTCTCACGGCCACCAATTTAATGCACATATCAAGACAGAATCATACGAGCAACCGTACATACGGGTAAGAACTAGATGATTCTTCACAAGTATGCTCAACGATTATGACGAGCGAAAATGACATCAACGGAGCAGAATAGATCATAGGATCGAGGTCATATTCACTCGTCATAACAGAACTCTCCGTCAATGAAAACAGCCACAACAGCAAAAACTGGTATATATACGGGTGCATTTTACTGATCGTCACCCTATATACTATACTTGACGTACATTAACGACATTCCAACGACTCCTAAAGCCAACCTCTCACTCTTCGCTGACGACACGATGTTCTTTACTAGTAATAAAAACCCCAAACGTGCAACCATACAACTACAACACCAACTCAACCTCGCGTCCAACTGGTTCCACAGGTGGCGAATCAAAATAAACCCGACCAAAACAGTAGGCGTCCTCTTCAGGCGTTCTGATACAACCCACATTCCACCTCTAACCATCGATAACCAACCCGTTAACTGGTCAAAACAGGCCAAATACTTAGGCGTCACGATTGGACGTAAACTTACATTCAAGACGTAACCAAAAAAGCTACCCGCGTCCGTGGTATGCTTTACCCCTTACTTAACCGTACTAGTCCCGTTCCGCTGAAAACAAAACTTAACATACTTAAACTTTACGTGACCCCCATACTTACATATGCTGGCTCTTCCTGGGCACCCTTTATCGGCCCCTCCCATTGGAGACGTATTGAATCCGTCCAAAACATCGGCATACGCACGATAACCGGTATGCCCTCTATCGTTAGAAACTCGGCCCTTTTAAAATCAGCCAACTTCAAATCTATCCAAAATTCCATTTGCTCTCAATCAAAAACAATGTTCTACAATAACTCTTTTTCCGATTACGATCATATCCGCCTCTTAGGTAAAACCCACTCCCCTCCAACCACCAAACGTTTACTCCAACCATACCCATTAAATTGGACTGACTAACAAACTGAACCTACCAATCAACCCCAAAATCCATCCACTAGTAGAGGCACAAGCCTGGAATAGTAAACGGCATAGCCACCCCTCCCAAAGCAAAGCAAAGCAAAGCAGATCGTCACCCAGTACTCCTTCAACCTTCAAGACATCAAGAACTTATCAAACAAGATTCATTACTGTCTACAAGAAGGAAAAGGAGAACGACCGAATACGAAACACGTTGCAGTGCATTAAGAAGCGAATCGGACACGACTAGCCAGAGTCCAAACCCTCGAACGGCGACGATCTTTGAAGCCAACGCCGACCACACCGCATTATTAAAATAGCCCGTTTCCGGGCTGATAACACCGACGCAGCTTACGAGCCGAGACGAGCAAGAAACTTGCGGAAACCACGCGGCTCGTCGAGCATTACAGTCAGCGCCGTCAACAACACCAATAGAACGAGCAACGTAACGGCTCACCAACAGATCATCACCCGCAACTCAATCCGTAAAGTTGCCGGATACCTAAAACGGCCCTTTTAAGGGCCGATAACAAACGTGTACTGTCTCCCCAAGCGCGCCTGCCTAGGCCACGCTTCCCATCCGGAACTATAGATCGACGCCACTTATTCGAGCGGGCTGATCATAGTCAACCGGGTCGCCCCTTCATTGTTCAATTAAACCTATACCCAACTTTGTAAGGACCGCCGCGCATCCATACACAACCTTGTCGGTGTGGGAGCGCGAGCCGTCCACTCCCCTTATATTGTATATAAATATTTCCTTATCATAGAAATAAACCAGCAGATGATACCATAAAGGCATTTGTATACTTTATTTGAAGTAACGGATGTTCGCTTCCGGTGACTCCGTTACATCCCCATTTATTAAAATCAACTAGAAACATGTTTTTTCAACACAATTTTAAATTCAATGAGAACTTAATTGAAAAAAAACACTTGGTATCATTTTTTGAACAAGACACTAAATGTAATTTAAAAATAGCCCCAAAATTAACACATTCACATATTTTTCCTGGACCATTTGAGAAAATGAAAGTATTTTTGGCAGCACAAGTATTTAGTCAAAGTGTAGCAGCCGGCATGGAGACTTACCTTCTTAGTAATAAATTGGACTCTTCTGCAAAGGCAACAATAGATTTTATCGAAAATATGGACAAACTATTTGATATCTTCAATTCTTCAAGAAGGCCGACTTCAAAAAATTTTAATAGACCCTTTAAACAAACAAAATATCAAGAAGATCATTTAAAATATATGCATGATTTTTTTACAAATTTAATTATAATTACCAAAAAACAACAAACTAATGTTACTAACCGAATGAAATTTATTAATGGTTGGTTAGTCTCCATAACTGGCTTGTTGTTACTTTGGAAAGACTTAAAGGCAATTAGAACATTAAACCAACAAGAATCCAACTCCATATCAATTTTTGTTTGCATTTAAAAAACTTTTTTTACTTAATTATTTTCAACATTCAGAAAAAGCAAATTGCATAAATGATTTGGATGCAATTTTAACTCAAATACCCACTGATTCAGACATAGACATTAACACCCTATTCGCTGATAAAACACCTTTTAAGTTTAATAAAACGTTTCCTCTCTCTATTGGGCAAGTTGATTATAGAAATTTAGAAATTCCTGAACAAAATGCATTCATTTATGTTTGTGGATATATAATGAGTAAGTGTCTAATCAAACATTCATGTGAAATATGTTTAGAGTATGCAAAAACACCAAAAAATTTAGATCCTTCATTTTTGTTATGTTTTTTTAAAGCGTATGAAAATGCTGAAAAATCAACATTTGGGAATTTAAATATGCCCCATGAAAATTTTTACAATTACATTTATAATTTAGAAACTGAATTTATAAATAGTTTTCCTGTTGTATCAGTTGATGTAGGAGTAGGTGGTAAACTTAAAATGAAAATGCTTAATATTGATTTTGAACACCCATGTCCCAATTTTGATAAGGATTACCTACTTAATTTTTTTTTTGCGTTTTAGAATTTATGCTTCAATTAAATTTTTAAATAGAAATTTAGTATCTGAAAAAAAAATTAAAAATAGAAAGTTAGCAATTTTACAGCATTTGTGAAACAATATTTTGTGATTTACTAATTTTATGATAATTGTTACGTATTGTAATTTAATAAATACCTTATTTTATTAGAATTTAATATGCACTATTTGAATTGTATGGTAGGTACTTCATTTGTTTTATTTATGTTTGAATACCTGTAATAAATTATAAATTAAACATTAATTAATTATGTTTATATAATTTGTATAATATTTGTCTGTATATTGTAAATAAAACTTATTTAAGTTATGAAGAAAATAATGTTTTTTGTAATCATATAGATTACATATACAATATACATTATATATTATATGTAATTTTTATGTTTTAATATGTACTTACCGGATACCTTTGTTCTTACAGAGCATAGAAAACATCCAAATATTGAAATCAATATTCTTCTCATGACATATGAAGTATGATACCATCATTGTGTTACAGTTTACACTTTTACAGTACTAGCTAATGTATTGTAACATGTAGGTAACTTTAAATAGTAATTATGTTTATAACGTAATGAAATCTGGGTAAATACTTAGACCAAAAAATCGTTAGATGTAAAATTAAAAGCACAGACTACGAACTTGTGTTAAACTTAATTAATGATAACTATCGCCTTTTACAGTTTCTCGTGTCAATATGTCATTAACTTACTAATCACTAGCCACTTGGAAATAATAGGTCTATTTTTTCGTACTAAATTACTAATTAGGATAAGATATTAATAATTAAGATGATTAGTAAATGGAAGTACTAACAAATGTCAAATATACAATAATATTGTAAAACATCTGAACAATATTTTAGATAAATGCATGTAGCTACACTGATTAGGTCGCCGCCAATCAGAAAATCTTATTTTTTTTCCCATTGTTTTCGGCCGAGTGAGCTATCTGTTTTCATATAGTCTGTGATAATACACTTGACCAAATTTAAAAGTTTATTTAGGGCCGTTCTTACAATGTCCGGTTATAGTTAACGGGCAAACGGGCTATCGGTGCTAACGCCTTAACGGACACTTAATTAATCATTTAATTAATTAATTAATTTATTTATTTAATTAATCGGTGGAATTCTGCCGGTAAAAATCCCTCTAACCGTTGGTTAACAATTAATATACAATTAACCGGACATTGTAAGAATCAGCCTATGTCATGGTTTATGCTTATACGTCATGACGTGGTTTTACTTAGATTCAATGGAGAAAATAAATATTTGGATCAATAATTCAGAAATAAATGAATCATTCCTGCATAATGTCAAATTATACAATATAATACAGGGTGATTTTTTTATCATGAACCACTCATTATTTAAAAAAGTATTGACTTTTTTCAAAATATTTTTTCACATAGTTTCAAGTTGTTAAAAAACCAACGTTTTTATTAAATGTATTTTTTAAAAATTTGTATCCTTAAATTTTTTTAAGTTTTTTGCTTTTTTGAATGACAACATAGAGTTTAATTTCATATTTTAAAGCAGAATATTTTTCTAAGTATTTTGATTTATAGTAATCGAATTTAGGAGGAGTAGTTTATGAGTTATAATAAGTATTTAAAGTTTAGATTGGCAGAGTGGAGTGGTATGGGGTTACCCCGCAAAATATTTGTCCACTACTCCGCTGTCTAAATTTTAAATACTTATAACTCATAAACTACTAGCCCCAAATTCGATTTCTAAGTATCAAAATACTTAGAAAAATATTCTGCTTTAGAATATGAAATTAAAACTCTGTTAACATTCAAAAAAGTAAAAAACTTTAAAAATGATATGGATAAAAAATATTTAAAAATATAATTTTTTAATAAAACGTTAGTTTTTTAACAACTTGAAACTATGTAAAAAATATTTTTTTTAAACTTTTTTAAATAATGAGTGTTTGATAAATCAATCACCCTGTATATACCACGCGGATGAATAGTATTTTAGATTCTGAGCGGAGCGAGGAATGTATTGATTTTACAATGATGTGTGTGTTTTTTTTGTCTGTCGTCACGTCGACGAACTTGTTAGAAATCTTGTATTAAATTAGATTTGTAAAGAACATTTTTCATGAATTTCTAGCTTAAAATAATTTGCAAATTTTTGTGATTTTTACGTTTTTTGTCAAAATCCAAACTTTGAATGCTTATAAAAAAAATTTTGACTACGAATTTCTTTTATTATTCAACTGCTATAGTAACAATATGTTAGGAGCCTTGTATCAAATAAATTTTAATCGATATTAATTTTAAAAAAACTAATAATGATCGAAAATTACATATGCCTATAACTAGTTCAACTTAAGTCGATGAAAACTGCATGGTGGATAGAATATATTTATATACATGAATATGATATTGGGTTTAATGTTTCATCAAAAACCAAAACCGATTTTGTCAAAAACTGATTGTGCGTAAAAATTCCCGCTTTTTCCTTAATTTTTAGTTTGTTTATCCCGATTATTTAGAAAATTATTTTTACTTTGGACCCCCCCCCCCACCAAGTACCAACTAGATTTACTTTCTGATCTAGCAAAGTACTGAAGTTGAAAATCGAAAAATTTTTACTGCTCCAAAACATGATGACAGACAAAAAAACACATATCATGGTTAAGTTTTTAACTTATGAACTTGACTTATTTAATTGATAGTTTAAACAGCTAGGTTAGCTTGTTTCAGTTGATTTAAAAATAATCCATCAAGTTAAAAACACTTTGAAATTTTTCCTTTATATATGAATATTAATATAAAATAAATATAATCCAATACTAAAATAATACAAACATTTTTCTATTCTTTTCTTAACTTGAGTTAATTATTTTCATCAACTTGTCCACCTTTAAGTAGTTATATGTTATGGTGGCCGGTGGGTAGAGTGTACCAACTACCAAGTTAAAAAAAAAATATTTATTTTGATGATATTTGGTTCATATATAATTTTTTTTTTTTTAGGGTTAGGGCTTCGACAACTGAGGTCATTAGCCTGGGGAACTATAGAGTGTAGGGCAAAGTACTGTAGGTTTTAACACGTGGGTTTTTGACAGAAATTTGAATGGGCACCCTGGGTTTCAGCCATGTCCGGTTGGGGGCCGGCGGCCTCTCTCTTCATACACCGCGAAATGCCCAAAGAGTGATGCCACCCGTGACCGAGATTCGAACCGGGCGGCTTTCGTCGCAACCGACGCCTTAGTCCGATCGGCCACTCCACACCCCTATATATATAATTTGTTTTAATTTCAACCGCGGTTATTCTTTGCATTTTTCTCAACTAATCTTTAAAATAAAAATGCTTGTTTTTATAGTAAAAACAATTAATGTATTCTATTTAATAACTTATAGGTACATCAAAGTATCGAACATTTTAGAAAATTATTCCACTTCCAATTACAAAAGTATTAATACTGCGGTTGTTATGAACAGAGTTAAAATCACAACATTGAAAAAATAATGTTATAAGACAAAATTTATACTATTCAAATATTTTTTGAAAACTAGCAGTGAATTTAAATGGGTCGCCCTGTATACATAGAACCTAAACCTATAAAACTATAATCTATTCTATTGTAGACTGCATATTTATACATACATATATTTATATATTTATATATTTATTACATTGTAGTATAATGATTATGCTATTATAGAAAAATATTAGTTTAGATTTCTTAAACAATAATATTATGTTTGGGTTTGTCATATTATTACATCTTATGAAACATTAATTATAGTGAGTATATAGTAGAAGGGTACTATTATAGAACTAAACCAATGCATGTATAAAATCAACGAATAAAACCAACAACATTTTGGAAACAACTCTATAATATTACCGAGAGGTTATATTATAGTAAGGGGATAGCATCATGATATATATTATTATACAATAGTCAATAATATAACTATATAAATATATTATAATATACGTAGCCGGCGACGATGGTGCACACGATCCTCATAAGCCAAACAACCAGGTCGTACTCAAATAAGTAGTTAGTTCGAATTGTATGTATAAGTATATATGACTACGAAAGTATTATAAAATACTCATCCTGAAATATGCAGAATAATAATTGTGAGTATCTCTCGTTTGCGTATAATACTCTCCGATCAATCGGTGTGTTTTCTTTGAGTGACTCGACGAAATGGACTCGGCGGGCTTTCGACTTTTACCGGGCAATATTTTTTATCGTCTTGGCCTTGATCACGTTTCTGATGACGGTCCAGATGTTTGTCGCCACCGACCTTACACTGTTGGCAAGGACCATAGACATTTGGACCATGTTCTTCTCAGGATTGTACAAATGGTTTTATATGACGGTGTTTAACGACAAATTTTCTCAGCTCAAAACTGCACTGACGCAAATACAAGCTCAAGGATCGGTGGCGTACGGCCACTCAGCCGACGCGTTTACAGCCAACTACTTAAAGGAAACGCAAAAAATCAGCTTTTGGTATATGTTCAGTGGTATGGTCGCCACTTTTTTCATAATTGTCAGCCCCTTGTTGACATATCCTAAGGGGTAATGTTAATATTATTATCATTTATCACCAATATTATACTAAAATATTATGAATTATTATTTTGTTTCATTCAATTTCTGCAACAACAGTACAGCACACAATAGGCCATAGGCGTAACCTGGGGGGGGGACAAGAGGGGCAACTGCCCCTCCAGATATTTTATTGAAAAGGCAATAGTATCGTTTTGCCCCCCTTTAAAAGTTATAACTTATAATTCAATTTCTATTTTATCATAGCAAAATTAAACAGCATAATGGATTGTATAATAATAAATAATAATAGATTTATCGTTTTGACTTTTTAAGTGCCTAAATTTATTATTTATTAATAGTATCATTATAAACCGAGCGCCATCATATCGTAGGTTGGAGGTTAGGTTAGGTTACGACGACTGGTGTACTTTCCAAACACGCCAATAATTGTGCATTTGACCAGTGCACGAATATGATGGTGCATTGGTGCTCACACGTCTGGCATATTATTTGACAAGTACGCCAATACTGGAGAACTTGTACAAGTAGCCAAGTACACTATTCCCATTGCTGGCTGTTATACGAACCGGTCGTGGGATCAGTAGTACAAGTATAGTGGGTAATCGGAAAACAAATCCCTGGAAAAAAAAATCCCCGGAAAAAAAATCCCCAAAGCAACTATTTAAAAAATTACATAGGTAATTATAATAATAATACCTAATTAGTATATTAGACTATTAGAGTATGTATATTAGTTGGTAAAAAAAAAAATAATAAATAATAATAATATAATATTAGTTAGTTAAACAATAAAATATATATATATATATATATAATTAGGTATAGTAAAATTATAGTCAGATTCGGTTCAGTCAGTTCGTTTTCGTATATTGTTAGACACAACTGTCAAAAAGTCTCCAATGCTTAATATTTATCTTCACTTTGTCTTATAAAGTTATAACTAACTCTTTCAAACGAATATTTATTGTTTGATTTTGTCGTCTTTTTGTACGTCTATCGGCAATCGGCGTTAATTTCGTTTTTAATTTTTCTAATAAGTTTCCATATTGTAGGATGTTTTTGACCAACTAGTTTGGAAAACCTATTATTCCACCCTTCAACGATATTGTTGGTTCTGAGGGTGGTTTTATTTACATTCCACACAGCTGGTGGGAACATTGGTTGCAGTTTTCGAAACAAATTTTATCGTTCCCTTGATTAGATTTAACGATTTCCATAGTCGCACAGTCACACAAATTAAAGTTACTTAACAGGAACTGAAGATGTACCAACCGTAACCGTTATAATAACGTATAGATAGACGTGTAAATAATTATTTTATAACTTGTATATTCCCAATTTCAAATTTTATTTCTCTATGCAACTGGCAGCCCGCGAACCTTTTTTATCTGTAAAATGCTTTCTTATTGCACACTAAATTTGTGGTATGAATGTGAACATTTTGGTCGGTATCAGTTATATTTGTGTATTTATTTATACGTGTTCTTATTTATACATTTATATTTTATTATTTTATATTTTTTTCATACTTAGTACAACTTTGAATTTTTAAATATAAATTTTGTAAATACACATTTGTTGCATATATTAATGATTTTTACTACATATTTGTTGCATATTTCAATGATATATATATATATATATATATATATATATATATAATATATATATATATAATATATATTAATTAATAATATAGGTATAAAGATATAATATAAGATAATATTATTATTTTTATTATTATTATTTAAATACTAATTAGTTGCTTTGGGGATTTTTTATTATCATTATTATTTTTTTCCGGGGATTTTTATTCCGGGATTCGTACATTGGCCGTTCCTTTCACTTGTGCCACATTTACCGACAATCGCTGGGAACGATACCAGTGCCAAATAATTGTACAAGTACACCAGTCATGGGAATTCGGCTTAAGAGGACGCCACACCCGCATATGTTGTCTCCGTCTTACAAACTTATAAGTTATAACATTGCAAAATCTGTTTAGCGCGTTACAACTTTACTCCTTTTGTATTTATAGTAGAATTACCAAAATTCCACAACGCACAGGAAAGAACTTTATCTGTCTCGTTATTTTTTTGATAACATAAATATAATTAAAGTTATAACCTTAAGAAAATACATTTATTTTTTATTTTTTCATTAAATTACTTAAAATTATTGGTTTGTGCTATCAAAAAAATAACGACGCAGATAAAGTTCTTACCTATATGCGTTGTGAAATTTTGAAAATTCTAATATAAATATTGAGGGAGAAAAGTTACGTTCGTGAACTTAGGGGAACTCATGTAACATATTTCAATAAAACCTATCCAACAATTTTGTTGGACGTTGTTGGAAAGGTTTTACAATTTGTTGGACCGTAATTAAGAAGTTATAAACATTTTTCCAAAACCGCCGCTAAGTTCACACTAACGGCCAACATTAAATCAAACACATAACAAACTGTACAAAACTGTTCTCCATGGTTTGTTGGACGTTGTTGGAAAGGTCTCGCCATTTGTTGGGCACTTTTTCAAAAATTCGTATAAAATAAACAGAGTTCCAACAACGTCCAACCAACCATATAAAACCGTTTTGGATAGCATTTGGAACTTTTAAAAAAGTTGGCCGGGGGCACTTTTTCAAAAATTCGTATAAAATAAACAGAGTTCCAACAAATGGTGGGACCTTTCCAACAACGTCCAACAAACCGTGGAGAACAGTTTTGTACAGTTTGTTATGTGTTTGATTTAATGTTGGCCGTTAGTGTGAACTTAGCGGCGGTTTTGGAAAACTGTTTATAACTTCTTAATGACGGTCCAACAAATTGTAAAACCTTTCCAACAATGTCCAACAAACGTCCAACAAAATTGTTGGATAGGTTTTATTGAAATCTGTTACATGAGTGCCGCTAAGTTCACGAACGTAGAAAAGTTGTCCCGCGCTAAACAGATTTTGCCTTGTTATACGTTTGTAAGACGGAGACAACACATGCGGGTGTGGTGTCTTCTTAATACGAGGAATTTACAGAGAGATGACAGTGATGGCATGGCGGGTAATGCGGGTTATTAGTTATTACCGCAATAGCACAATGAGAACTAATGGGAAATGGCGTTTTCCATCTAGTTACACTATTGCACTAAGGGCGGACCGAGTGCCATTTGCGTTTTCCATCTACCACTAAGTGTTTGCACAATTCCAGTGTAATGTGTTCCATCTTAAAAAACTGCACGAGTGTTTTACACCCGCGTGGAACTGCAGGCACCATAGAGTAATTTCATTACTCTATGACTGGCACACGAGCTTTTTGAGACGGTTTTTGTTAACAGTTGTTATCACTACTGATAAAATATAAAAATTAAAAACTTGAAATCGTTAATTTATTGTACATTATACAAGTTCTACTAGTCATTGTGTTATAGGGGTAGGTGCAGTCTTAGGTAAAATACTTTTTAAAAGTATTTGGAATAAATACTCGTATATTCGTGAAAATTAGTATTCCGAATATGTATTTGAATACAACATTAAAAAAAGGCGGGTAAGTCGTGGTTCGTGGATGTTGCTCTGCTGTACAGTAGGTTACAAGTGGGTTACTGTAATGGATGGAATTAAATTTGAATCCAATGATATTATATCATTGTAAACGAAAAACGATTCTGAGCTCATAAAAATTTAATTTGAATTT
Organism: Diuraphis noxia; assembly: GCF_037042655.1. Taxonomy (NCBI): domain Eukaryota; kingdom Metazoa; phylum Arthropoda; class Insecta; order Hemiptera; family Aphididae; genus Diuraphis; species Diuraphis noxia. The sequence continues at coordinate 72,857,000 of NW_028301714.1, forward strand.
CCGGTGGACATTTTTATTTTTTTTATTTTTGATAAAGACTGTCAAATTTGTAAGTAATCTGGTACTAAATTTTCAAATCTGAGATTTAAAAAGAAAATTTGTATGAATTTCTAGCTTAAAATAATTTGTGATTTTTCGTGATTTTTACATAATATGTTGTCAAAATTCAAACTTTGAATGCTTATAAAAAAAAATCGTGCCTATGTATTTTTAATATTTTTTAACTACTATTGTTGCAATGTGTTAAGAGCCTTGTATTAAATTTTCAGGCTTTTCTACCCAACAAATACATTTTTATCGATATTTAAAGAAAAAAAAACCAAAAAAGTTGAAAAATTAAATTGTCAGTAAACAGCTCAAAACAAATTTAAATATTTTGAAAATTTTATCAAATATAGAAAATGCCTAAATAAACATTTAGTGAAAATTTCAAGTATCTGCGGTCATTTGTTTTAGAGTTACACCAAAATAAGGAAATCGCTAAAAGTGAAAATCCAATGTTGTAAAAATTTAAATTTCAAATGCTCATAAAAATTTAATTTGAATTTCCGGTGGACTTTTTATTTGTGATAAAGATTGAAAAACTATTAAGGGATCTTGTATTAAATTTTCAAATCTTAGATTTAAAAAGAAAATTTTTTATGAATTTCTAGCCTAAAATAATTTGTGAATTTTCGTGATTTTTACGTATTTTGTCAAAATCAAACTTTGAATGCTTATAAAAAAAAATTGCGACGATGAATTTCTTTTATTTTTCAACTGCTATTGTAACAATATGTTAAGAGACTTGTATTAAATTTTCAAGCTTTTCTGCCAAACAAATACATTTTTATCGATATTAATTTTAAAAAAATTAATAATGATCGAAAATTTCAAATGCCTACGAATAGTTCAACTTAAGTCAAAATTTTTTGAAAATTGCATGGTGGATAGAATATACTTATATAAACATTCGGTGAAAATTTCATGTATGGTCATTTGTTTTAAAGTTACATAAAAAACCAAAATCGATTTTGTCGAAAAATGAGTGTGCGTAAAATTTCCCGTTTTTCCCTTAATTTTTAGTTTGTTTTTCTCGATTATTTAGAAAAGTATTAAGAATTTTTCATTTTTGACCCCCCAAAGTACCAACTAGATTCACTTTCTGATCGAACGAGGTACCGAGGTCAAAAATCGAAGCACTTTTACTGTCCCAAAACGTGATGACAGACACAAAAAAAAAAAACACACATCATGGTAAAATCAATACATTTATCGCTCTGCTCAGAATCTAATAGTATTCTGAATAAAGTATTTAGAATACTATAAAAATATTCCAAATACTTTTAAAATGTTTTTTGTTATAGATATTGATAATATAATAATTGCTTTTGGGAAACTATAGCCACTGTTTAAATATATAATATATTGTTTGTAAATTAAAATTATAATATACCTAACTATAACTATTTATGATTTACAATATTATATTATAATAATTTTTTATAATATTTATTAATAATTATCTGCAATATTTATCTTCTATGAATAATATTAATAATATTATTAAAGCATAACATCTTTCACCAGGACAGGCACAGTTGAAAACAATACATACTAAATAAGGAATGTAAAAAGTATTTATTTAAACAAAATAACCAGGAAATCGCAAAATATTAATTTTTTTTCCGATAGAATATCATCATATTTTTGTTTGAATGATGTGATAGATAGCCATAAATAACCAAAATACATGTGTTTTTCCTTTTGTAATACATCTAGACACACACACAGAGGCTCCATTACTAGTAAATACTTGTCCAAAAATTATATATCGGCTTTAGAAAAACGGTTAACAGTAACAGCATCACATATCTTATAAAATTTCTTATTATTCATTTTAAAATGAATAATAAGAAATTTCATAGCATCAAACCAGGTATTCCAACGGGTATCATTAGGAGTTTTTAAGTATACATTCAAATTGGTTTAACTATGTCAGCCGTTTGACTATAGAACGGTTTGTTCCAAATAGCTTGATATTTTGCGAATGTAGATGCTAAAATACTAAAATCCTAAAAAAAATATATTGTTATACTATTAAAGTATTCCGAATATAGTATTTGGAATACTTTCGAAGGTATTCTGAATACTGCATAAAATACTTTTAGGAAAAGTATTTTCAAAAGTATTCTGAATACTTAAATTGTATTCCGAATACTCGTAGGCGGTAGACTGCATAGCACCTACTTTTTAATAGAATTTAGAACAAAGAAAACTGAAAAGCGAAAAAAACAGACAACATAATTGAAAAACGAAAATATCTTTTGCAATTTGCATAAAATATAATTGTTATCAATAATTATGAGTGTACCAAGATAGTAATTTTTCGTGTTCCATATCTAGTGGTAAAATGTTGGTACTTGAGTTAACACCGAAAAACTCGCACAGTGACAGTGAAAACTGCCACAGTGCGAGTTCGACAAGGTGGAAAACGCTATAAGATTAGTGATATTATATACGCATTTTTAGTTTTAATACTGCTTGCCCCCCCCCCCCCCTCTAGGATTGACTCCAAGTTACGCCACCGCAATAGGCTATAAAATAATGGGTTCCTCTCAGGAAATAGATTGAATGTAAAAATTGCACATCTTATGACTTATGAGTTATGATTTTGACTCCAAATGTGTTGTTAGAAGAAAACTGCACACTATCGGTTCATAATTTAGGTACACCGAAATATCCCACAATGACACACGGTATTTTTAATAGGTGCAGATCAGATATTCTATGTACGTTAAAAACTATATTTGTCCGGTTTACAAAAAGCATTAGTAGAAACACAAAATTTTGTTTAAAATTTAAATAATCTTAAAATTAAATTTACGTGATCCTGTTGTCCCATATTTTATCTTATTAGTGTACGGGTATAGCGTCATCTTAACACATATTAATCGGCCCTTATACTTTATAGCCATTTTGATTGTATAAATATTAGGTTACAATGATGAAATCGCAAAAATTATATCTATAAACAGACCACAGTTATTGCTCAATGATCACAGTTAGATAGGTTACTAAAATTTGTAAAATATAATATTTTCTTATATATTGCAATTTCCCAATATTGCTTAATTTACTGACGCCTACGTAGGGTACCAAGCAATGGAACTTCATTGGTTCCCACGGGTCTCAAGGACCCGGGGCCCACCATGAAGTAAACACTATAGATGCATAACTACTTATTTTGATGATTGGATTATTAAATCGTTGAATGAAACGTTAGGTGTTGGCAGTGTCAAATATGCAAACAAATATGATAACATTGATAACTAATATAACTATATTAATTAAATAAATTTATAATTATAATTATAAATGCAGTACTGCACTGGTTACTAGAAAATCTGTGGGTGCCAATGTTGCTTATTTATAGGCCCATAGATCCGAATATTGTATATATTATTATTTAGTATATACAAAGCACTGAATTCTAAAAAAAAAAGTCCAGGAAAAGAAAGTATACAAAATAGGTATAAAATAACAAACGGAAAAAAGTTCGATTTGATTTTTTTTTTATTTAAGACCCGGCTACATTACATGCAGTGTTTTCGCTGTATAGTCTGTATAGAATCAATGGTTTTGTATCCCCGCGATTTTTACACTACTGTCTTAACAACTTTTTTTTAAATCGACTGAGTCATACTACGGGATGAATTCACAATATGGCAGTGCACTTAGACGCATCAATATGGAAGTTGTGATTTTGAAATAGAAAAAAAAATTATTTGTGTAATGGTTTATCTGTCTAAAAGTTTCCTCTGGGAATGCTCTCTAAGGCTCTAAACATATTTAAAATATATCCATGTGTTTTAATCACTCAAAAAGGTAAATTATAATAAAGAATTTATTTATACATAGATTCAATCAATTTATATGAATATATTGTTCATGAATCGAGACATATTTTAGGAAAAAATTTAATTAATTGGGCTTTTTCCAACCACATAATATTAATAAATATTAAATAACCATATTATATAATAATATATCTTTATAGTGATACACATCACGTTTTTTAAAGCTTATAGTACCAACTAGAAACTACATACCTACATTCCTACACCTCCTTCCCACTTCAAAAAAAAAAAAATTGTTCGGAACATTATTATTTATAAATAAAAATAATATAGTTTTTCTGTATAGAAATTAGGAAGCTTATAATCTTGGAAAGGTCTGAGTGTTTATGAATATAGGAACCTACTCCTGCGAATAGCAATGTATTTTTATTTTGTTTTTTACATTTAACCATTATACTATGAGACATTATAATATGAGTATCCGGGCAGTGGCGCAAATAGGTGGTGGCTACTTAAATTAACCTAACCGGGCTAAGCCCACCATCCTCTCAAAATCGCTCAAACCCCCCTCAAAAAATAATAGTTATGGAAAAAGAAAGCTTATTATTGTATATTATAGATACAATGATAAATATTTTTTAAAAACAAGATTTTTTGAAGAAAGCCTTCAAGTAGTTTCATCAGCAGAAAAATTGCTAAAATTGAATTTTGAAAATTCTACATTTTTAATTGATCATTACAAGGTATTTGTAAAATAATACATTATTAATTTTCAAGCATTTAATATTAATGTTTAATATTTGTTAAGAATTTATTTGGAATTTGTGACCAGTCACTGATGTCTGAAATGTCTGTTTAAAAAAACATTTTGGGTGGAAACTCTAGTTCATATAGAAAATAAAACAGCATTTGACATTTTTGTAAGATTTTATAAGTAACTGTTATTCTTCCCGTAAGTACCTACCTACAGCGACCTAAAATAAACCATTTTCTACAATTTGACGTATAAAAATATGGTTGCGTACTTATATGAATCAAGATAGGTTCAGCAATTTAATTATTTTGGATATAGAAAGGAACATTCATATTAATAATGAAGACATATTAAATATTTTTGAAAAAAACCGAGAGACGTATATAATTACATTAAATATATCTATTTAAATAAATGGTTAATGTTAAAGCATGTACTATGTACATTAGGTATTACTTACGATATATATGTATACAAGGTGTACCGCGAGGATTTACCCATTTTCCCATCTCTGAAAATAATGGAGATATCAAAATTTGGTTTTGTAATAAAACTCACATAGATAGAACTACAATTATTTCACATTTTAATTTATATTTTTATGTTTGGTAAAAAAGTTAAAAAATATATTTTAATTACTTCCAAAAAATTTGACTATTAGTCCGGTCAAAATAGACAAAAAAACATGCAAACTTCGGAATACTTCACGTCATAGAGCTGAAAATTGGTACACACCTTAAGTACCTCATCCTAAATAAAATCTCAAAAGTCCCCATCGATCCTATTGCTGCTAATTTTTTTATTCAAGGTCAAAGGCCACAAAAATTGGTTTTTTTTACTTATCTCTTAAAATTTAAATGTTTTCGTAAAAATAGCTTGTACAAAATTTGTAGATCAAGTAATAATTGTCTAAAAATTGTCCTTACACTTTTTTACCTAAAAGTAATAATTCATGAGTTATCTTTCGGTCTACGCTTAGTCGGGGGGGGGGGGGGGGGGTCGCAGCGCGCGAGGTGACTCTTGTCCGCGATCAGAGTTACTCAGAAATTCAGCACACAATAAAATACGCACCCAATATATTATGATTTCAAAAACTACGAATACTTGTACTTGATATATATAATAATAGTAATCGTTTGAGTTACTCACACATGAAAATGCAAATATTATGATTCTCAATATAACAGTTTATACTAAAGTGCTGTACCGATATCCGTATTATATTAAATTCGTTTTATATATTAAGATAGTTAAAAATAAAAATAAACACCACTGTCACGTCTAATGCATCGTGCAGTATTAAGTACCTATCTATATTCTATATAGTATCTTATCGTTACCACCTAACCAAAATTTTTCGAATATGAATTAGCAGTTTAGCACCTTATCCATTATCACTTTTCGATGCAATTGGTATGCGCAAAACACAAAAATCATCCATTTATGATTGTTTTAAATGTGTTAATATTGAAATATGATAACACAAATACTACCTACCTATATCATTGATGGAGGATATATTTTACATCGTGTCGACCGTGTCGTATGGGATCGAGAAGAAACATTCAATGTCATCTTCGAGAAATACATACATTACTTACATAGACATTTTGGTTATAACATAATTATAATATTTGATGGCTATACTGATTATAAAAATAACATCAAAGCTGCAGAGGAAAATCGTCCTAATACTAAAATAAATCCATGTTCTGATGTCCTTTTTGATAAATTTATGACTGTTCCTAGTTTCCTACAAACCAATTCGCGATTGAAACCGGAACAGGCGCTACCTTGTGAAAGTCATCAGAACTATTGTAACGGGGAAGATGTATACTAATTACTATTTTTTTTTATTACTATATAGTATACTCAATAACTCAATACTGTTATTACTGTATAGTTCAGTAATACAGTAAGTACCACACCGCACACGCGAAGTACGAATTATGATATTACATTATTTATTTATTGTAATTCATTGTAATATTGTAAGAATATATTATATTATTATTTTGTATGATGGATGATCATACTTATTACCTTAATAGTAGTCCAAAAGTACAAATTAATGAAAACCATAAGGCTTGTTCTGTTCCACAGTGTTCAAATAGGAAGGTAATTAATTCAATTATTTACATTTATTTTGTTGTAATTCAAAAACGAATAACTGTAGATACATGAGAATTTAACTGAATATTTATATTTTCATTTTCTACACATTATACAATTTTTAAAATATTTAAACTCGTTTTGAGCTGTTTACGGATATTTTAGTTTTCATTTTTTTTTCTTTAGTTGTCAATTATTTTTTGTAGCTAAAAATTTATAAAATGTTCAACTTTTATGGCTAAAGATTGAACATTTTAAAACAAGGTTCTAAGTACATACTTTTGCAATTTCAGCATTAAGCCCACAACATGTTTGCATTTCCCTGTTCCCGCTTTACATGAGCATTTTGTGGACAAAACATCCTTAGTATTTGAAACAATAACTTCAAGCTAGGTAAAAAAAATAACATTTAAAATATGAAATAGTAACTATTAACATTGTAAGAACCACTAAATTATTATATTTATATTTTACCAAAATGTAAAATGCATACAACTTAATACAGTTCAGCAACTTTCTAGTAATATTACAGACACACATTTTCTGAAAAAAAATTACTTACTTCGTGAGGTTTTCCATTTAGATTACTTGTTTGCAGACATAATCCTAAAATATGAATATATGCATCATTTCTACATTTTACACCCATTTCTAAAATATGATTGCATTTTAAAATCTGAGAACCTTCTATAAAAGGTCTTTTAAAATCGCCAATGTATTGCATAATGTCTGCTATTTCAATTATACCGAATTAAACATTTTAATAAAATATATTTAGATGTAAAACATAAATATAATTAATATTATAATTTATAATACTGGACACTGGACACCATAGATAAGTATACTGTATAATATAAAAAAAAAACAGTAAGAAAAAAAAGTGGAAAGTAAACTATACACTGTCTAAACACTAAACAGCACAGCCCTCGGCCGCTGGGCGATCATGTTCCCCGTTAGCGTTATCATTATTATCGACTAGTGCGCTACCTATATTTCCTTTCAATCGCGAATTCCTTGCTAATACCCATAACAAGTATCGCTTCATTGCAATGCTGTCTGAAAAATTAACATCTGCTAATGTTTTTGTGAAGCAAGCTAATAATGACGCCGATGTTCTAATAATAGAAACTGCTTTAGAACAGTTCAACACAAATACAACTATTGTTGTAGGTGAAGATATCGATTTGCTTATAATACTAACTGTACGAACTCCAACGAATAAGACTATTTACTATTTAAAACCCGGTAAAGCCCAGTCACCAACAAAAATGTATTCATCACAAAGTTTAAATTCATATCCAAAATTTAAAGATCACATCTTATTATTACACACAATAACTGGCTGTGATACTCCGTCAGCATTTTACCAAAGAGGTAAAACAAAAGTGTTAAAATTATTTGAAAAAAGTCATGATCTAGTTGATTTCGCAAAAGTATTTAAAAACACCGACTCTTCTTCAGACATAATTCTTATTAATGGAATTCGTTTTATTCTTGCTATATATGGAGCTCCAAAAAATATTGACTCTATAGACAGATTAAGATATTTGAGTTTTGTAAAAAATACACGGAGTAATAGGAGAGTAAATTTATCGTGTCTTCCTCCAACAATTGCCGCTACTTGTCAACATTTATATCGTGTCTAATATCAAGTCCAAGTATGGCTAGGTAATGAACTTAATCCTGAAGACTGAAGATGGGTATTAAAAGATGATGGTCTGGAGCCAATCCAAACTATTCTTCCTCCTGCTCCAGAAAGACTTCTGAACACAATTTTTTGTAACTGCAAAAAAGGATGTAACTACAATTGCAGCTGCAAAAAAGTCGGCTTGTTCTGTTCAATAGTACGAGTATGTAGTAGATGTCAAGGTCAGTCATGCTCTAATGTCGAATCAAATTCAACAGATTATGAAGAATTCGTCAACGAAAAAGTGTTTGATTTATCTCCTTTCGCAGAGCAACCTATCGAAGTTCAGCTACAAGAGGAAGAAGAAAGTGAAGAGGAACAAATTAATATTGCCGAAGAAGAATTTAAAGATTATTATTAATTATTATAAGACAATTTTAAAAATCAAATATATTTGCTTATTACCTATTGTACCTACTTAGTTTATAACAGAACACGAGACCGGCCACCCTGTCACCCGGCCACCCGGCCATACCCAACTCAATGCCATGTACGGGAACTCTTGCGTAACGCGCCGGACACTGCACCACGCGCAGCAGTTAATCGGACTGCTGTGGGCGTGGTTTCGAAGGTGGCAACAACCAATGCATTGGCCAGCGCCGTCACGTGACCGTACGCAATAACCAACCACAGACAATCATGGGCGGTTCATGTTAGTACACAGCGCCGCAGCAGGCGAGACCAAGATTATAAAAGGGAGTGCGGAGCACAAAATCAGTCAGTATTCCTTCCTATCTTACCATAGCAAGACCCACCCAGGGCAGACTTGCGTGGTACAACTTCACTCCTACCTCACCGTAGCAAGACCCACCCAGGGCAGACTTGCGCAGTGTTGACTCAACATCAGATTAAAAACAAAGGAATACAGTCCACTCAACATCAAATTAAGAACAGTTGGCAAAAAAATATGGATAATATTATGAAGATAAATTAAAATTGATAAATTTTTGAAATCACGATAACTGATGAATTATTACGTCTTATAGGTAAAAAAGTGCTGGATGCGTATTTTATTGTGTGCTGAATTCTGAATTTCTGAGTAACTCTGCAGATCGCAGACAAGAGTCACCTCGCGCGCTGCGACCCCCTCCCCCCCGGACTAAGTGTAGACCGAAAGATAACTCATGAATTATTACTTTTAGGTAAAAAAGTGTAAGGACAATTTATTTAGACAATTACTTGATCTACAAATTTTGTACAAGCTATTTTTACAAAAACACTTAAATTTTAAGAGATAAATGAAAAGAACCAATTTTGTGACCTTAGACCTAGAATAAAAAAAATAGCGGCTATAGGATCGATGGGGTCTTTTGAGATTTTATTTAGGATGAGGTACTTAAGGTGTGTACCAATTTTCAGCTTTATGCGAATTATTCCGAAGTTAAATGTCTATTTTGACCGGACTATATAGCCATCTTGTAGAGTTTATTTTTCTGAAAATAATGACGATTCAAAATTTTATTTTTATTAATTTTCTGATGTTAATTTTTTTTTAATTTCAAAAAAAATTGTGAATTATTTAACACCGGAGTGTTATTTTCAAATATGTGACGTTCTAGTATACAGCCGGCTGAATGCTTTCAGTATGCCTATAGTTATAAATACGTTTTATTTCTTCAAAACTAGAAAAAATATTAAAAATCAAGAAACTTATGAAAATTTTGAAACGTCAATATTTTCAGAAAAATAAACTCTACAAAATGGTAATCTTTAACGTTTTTGGAAATAATTAAATAAAAATATATATTTTTAACTTTTTTACCAAAACATTTAAAATTAAAAAATCATAGTTCTTATACCCAGAGTCTTATCGCAAAACCAGAATTTTGATATCTCCATTATTTCGTGAAATATCGCAATGCGTAAATCCTCGCGGACACCCTATATACCAAAGTTAGAAATGAAGAAATACAGAGGTATTTAATTACATAAAAGTACGTACCTATTTATTTTAATTTAAAAAAAAAATGAATGAGCCTGAGCTCCCCCCCCCCCAAACATTTTTCCTATTTGCACCACTGTATCTGGGTTGCAGACCAATCATGATTTGGTTGTTTGGGTTATGTTATGTATATTAAAAAATGATATTACAAACGCAATTTTTGTACATAATGGTAATTTATAATAATTACCTATATTATTGTTCATATTATAGTGAACGGTCTAATTTTCAATACTACAATGATCCAAAAAGCTACCCATTGAGCTGTTGGATACCATTCACGTTGGACGAAAATTGGTTGTTTATAGTGGTTTTTGTCTGCCATTCTATTGCGTTGGTGTTAATTGTAATAGTATACTTGGGTATTGATACATATTTGTTTGGCGCTATTTATGCTATCGGTGGCCAAATTGAATTACTAAAGACATCGCTAAATAATAACGAAAACACTTTAGAACAATGTAAGTATTAGGTACTGTATTAACTATTAATACAAAAGTATATATGGATATTAAAATCAAGTAAGTATTTTTTTATAAAATTATATTAGTACATTACTCCAGATTCTATGACATTTTTTAATTTTTATATTGTTAAACTACAGTAACTTATACAGTATATGAGGAACCTTTTGATATATGTTTAAGGTTTTTACTTAGATGCAAAAAGGAAATTTAACATATGTCGGAAAGAAACTATAAAAAAAAGTTGAACATTTCAATTAATGTTCATAAATAGCTATAAAAATAAGCAAACAATGCCTAAAAATACTTTCATTAATATTAGGTAAAAATTGCATGTTATTCGTTTTTGAATTACAACAAAAAACGAAAAGTGGGTACCGATTTACTGTACATCAGGTGTCTAGATGGGGGTCACTGTAATGGATGAGTTAAATTTTTTCGTTTTTATAGTTTTGTATTTATTTTTGGGTTTTGATATTTAATTTAGAACTGTTTATTTGCATAAAAAATCAGAGGCACCCGAACCCCCGTTGCAGTCCACTTTAGCATCACTTGTAACAAAAGCTTTTTACAGTTGAAAATTCTTCGAGTACAAATCGAATTTCTATTTACACTAGAAAACAACAAATACAATGTTACTCGTCACTCCGAGAATGTGTAAAACATCATATCTCAATTCTTGAGTATGTACCTATTATTATACATTTTTACATAAAACTGTATATTATACTTATATCTTATATGGAGCTATATTATAATGAATATGTTAATTTATAATTATTTTTAAACTATATATTGTATACAATAAATTTATATTTTTTCCGTTTGTTTGCTTTACAGTTATATAAAAAATATACGTAAACTGTTTAGTACACTTATACTTATGGACTATTTGCATGGAATAACTTCGATGACATTTGCATTATTTCAGTTAACGGTACGCACTATAATAATAATATAATATAATATATCATATGTATAGTTGTGTCAGATACAGTCCTCATATTTAAAAATTTAATGACATTATTAAATATTTAAATAAGCAATTCACAGTAGCAATGCCAGCATTCCCTATTCACTTTCTTCATATTCTTCTTAACTCCATCTTCCAAAAGCGGAAGTTTGGTGATCCATCAGTTGACGTTGTTAACAATATTCCTTTCCAAAAGCTCATAGTTTTCTGCCAATTGAATGGCCTTTCCCAGAAGATGCCGGCATTGATGATTTTGATCTAGTCTATCCAACGCGCATTGGTGTTCTTCCACGGTTTCTTTTCCCTTCTATTTTCCTTTCGATTATCAGCTTCTCCAGGCTCGATCCATCCCTTCTTATGATGTGGCCAAAGAACCTTGAGATCCTCTGCTTACTCGCCACTGCTAGTCTTGTTTCAACATTTAATATGACCAGAATTCAGAAGTTGGTTCTCCTTTCCATCAAAGAAATTAGGTTAGGCATCCGTCTCAAAGGCGTTTTACATCTTCTACTTTAAGTGTCCATATTTCGGATCCATAGAGCATCACTGAGAAGGTAAGTGCCTTAAGCAGTCGCAACATGTTGTTCCTGGAGATATGATGGCCGTTCCAAATAGGTAGCCTTCCGACTGCTTCCCTCCCAAGTCTAACCCGTCGCCTAATCTCTTGGATGATCCACCATCTGCTTGTATGCAATTTAACTTAAAAAATATGTAAACTTATTCACTTTTTGGTAGTCTATTCGCCTACTAAAGGTTAAATACGGATTACGGACCATGTCATTTGTGTAACACCTATATATAAAAATTTTATATATAAGTAATGAATTTATTGAAATTCTGATTTTTTGCAATTTTGTAATATACTAGTACATAATTATTGTGTATTAATAATGTAATACTTTACCTTTATTATATATACTAAGCATAGGTAAAGGTTTTATTATTTTTCTTATGAGATTTTTAAATATTTTAAATAAATATTATTTCAATTCTATAATAGGTAATAGTTTTCCACTTTTTTTCAGATCAGTGTCAGCATAATCGAAACAATCAGTGTGGTGGGTTTTATTTGTGTGAGCGTTTGGCATCAATATCTCAACAATTTTTTTGGCGAATTTATCATACAAAAAGTATGGACTATAAAGCTACTTAGCTACCTGCATAATAAAATGTAATTTTATATACCTATTTTTATTTATTTTATGGATATGTTCAGCAATCAAGTGTTAGCACGGTATTATATAACGTTCCTTGGTGGCGATGCAACAAAAGGGTACGACAATTACTGACGTTAATGATTTTGAGATCCAATAAACCAACTTTTATTATAGGATTTTATATGTACAAGTTAAGTTACGAGTCGTTCATTTCGGTAAGATTATTTTTATTTTATATTATTTTGCCTGGTCTTGAAAACACATCGACATTATATTATGTTAATCTATTCTATACTATAATAATAATATGTAGAACACTGTATATGTTCATTGTTCATCATTATCTGGCTATAACTTTTTATGTAATAATTTTCAGTTCGTAAAAGCATTATACACTTACTATATGGTATTAAGAAAAGTCAACGTCAAAGACAAAACTGCATGAGATCAGATTTGAATAAGTCGTTAAAATATAGTAAAAAGGTATTATGATTTTGAAAAAGTAACATTTGTAACAACTTATAACCATATGATATTTTTATTGCATAATTATTGTATGCTATTTATAATATTATTATTAATATTATCTTATTCATTCAAACATTAAAGTTTAAATTTTAGTCAAGAAATTAATTATTATTTTCAGAACCTAATTATTGTCCTAATCGCATTTTTGTTGGGTTTAAAATAGTAAAAGTTCAATAAATCAAGTTTTCTTTCTTTGATGACTGCCTAAACTTACCTATTTCATCAATAATTTCATCCATACATATATAGTTATAACTTTTGTTATGTTTTAAATTTAAACACATTTAATGGAATAACTTAATAGTTAGTAACGCCAGCGCCCAGTATATCACAAGGCGTCAAGGCATATATATATATAGGTAAGTCAAAAAACCGACCAAGATTAAAATAGAAGCCAATAGGTACTACAATAGGTTGTATATATATACTGTGTTAAACATAAATATATCTATAAGGTTTATATGTAAATAATATGTAATACAATTAATAATAATTAGATAATGTTTCGCCAAACAAAAACAAACTCGTTTGTGCCGTGACGTCCGACTGTGGCAGTTTTTTTTCCTACCCTCTGTAAAAAAGTTTCACTTAAAAAGAAAAGCTGGTAAGTGGATATCGCTCTGTTAAACAGGAAGTCAGGAAGTAAGTAGGTAAGTAGGTTACAAGTGGGTTACTGTAATGGATGGTATTAAATTTTAATTAAATGATATAATATATCATATGATACGAAAAACGATTATGAGCGGAGACGGTTTGTCTGTCTACTGTCTAGGATATTTACCTATAGGCTATAAAATAAATTCCAAATTAATCCAATCAAATTCATTATGCACACGACTCACTCGGTCATTCATAGTAGATATATACAATTTGAAGTATTCACAAATAATATTTTTAAATTCAATAATATAGCTAAAATTGTTATTTTTGGTTATTTAATTGGTAATTTCATCCAAATTTAAACTTAAAATAACTTTAAAGAAAAAACCCGTGTTATTTGTAGGTATGGTTTTTATATTTTTTCTGCCACAGAATTAAATACTTACATGGAACTTTGTTTTTTAATTTCAATTCTTAGCTATAAAATTTAAATGTCTTATACATTTTTAATAATATATTTTGTCAAAATTTGATCTTTAAATGGTTATAAAAAAAAATGTGCCTATACATGTATTTTTAATATTTTCCAATTGCTATTACATCAACTTACGGGGGAATCTTGTATTCAATTTTTTTCACCCAATGAATAAAATTTTATTTGAAATTTGTAGAATAAAAAAAAAGCTGGTTAGTCGTGGATGTCGCTCTGCTGTTCAGTAGGTTACAAGTGGGTTACTGTATTGGATGGAATTAAATTTGAATCCAATGATATGTTATATCATTGTATACAAAAAACGATTCTGAGCGGAGACAGTTTATCTGTCTAGGATTATATATTATTATAGGTACATAGATTAGTTCGTGGCTTCGTGTATAATATATTAAAATTTAAAATTTAGTTTATGTTATATTAATTATTATAAAGTCCATATGGTATTGTCTCTTACAGACCTGCCAATAGTTTGACTACAACTTAACTATGCATCTACACCTATATGGTTATATGATGTAACATATATCATTTAAGACGAAAACTAAATTAAAACAAATCGTGTAGTGATGCCTTAAAAAAAGTATAACCTTGATAACTTGTACTTTGTAGTAATTCGTAGTATAATACTCAAATATTGTGCCAACGCTATGTGATTAAATTGGATATTAAAACAACTATTATAAATTATACATATATATATATATATAACTTTTATGACATTTGAACATCTGACAATATAAATTATTCTAAAGGGTATTCCAGTATTTAGTGTTTATTAATATAATTAATTAATAAATATCAGTTATTTTAATACTATACAATGTTTTTATTTAATATATGCATACTATAATATAGTAATTAGTAACAAATGCAAATCTAATTATAACAAAAGATCTACGGATCTACGAATAAGGGACTTTGTATTTTTCTACTAGTTTTTAAATGGATTTATTGTTGATGCTCAGACATTAATAAGTAATTTAATTTTCGTGTACCGAGTACCCATAAGAACCACAATTTTAACCTAATATTCACACATTCAGTGCAGTAACGAATATTATTTTTTTTCAATTAGCTTTTATTTATAATTATAACTCAACAATCACATTACCTACATTAAAATACATAACAATACAATACAAAGAACAAAAAACATATCATTATAGTTATTTATTAGTAATTATCATTTGTCAATATAAATTGTCATCACTCATTTGTTACTTATCAGTTTTTATTTTATTCTTATTTTATTACCTATCTTCGTCCTTGTTTACCTTAGATCATATACTAGTATAGTAGTATATAACTATATAAGTTGTTTACCAAATGTCTAACTTATACCTTATATTTCATAAGACCTATGTATTATATTTGATATTTACTTAAAGGGTATTTATCCGTTTTATAAATAAAAAAATAAAAACAAATGTAAGTTTAATCATAAAAACATTATTTTAATATTAAATAACAGATTAGATATTTAGTTGAATACACAGGTGGTTTTTACACAACAAATAACATATGCAACCATGTCAAATTGTAGTCCAAATTTTCATATGCTTACAGTTCAAACAATTTAATTGATTAGCATCGGAACATCGTTTAATGACTGGACAGCTACCGCAAGGCAAATAACTCACAGCATTTCTGCTCAATAAAGTTTTAGTGGATCGGTATTCTATTTTTCCTTCGGAGTTAACTCGCTTTGCAGCCAAACCATCATAAACTAATAGGTCGAGAATTGATATTATGTCCTCCACGGTGAGCCTCACTTTGCTGACACCAGTTTTCGATATGAACTCCAATACCCGGTCTGCAGTTGCGTACGACGTATTATACTTGACTAAAGGGCTGCGTATAGTGGTGTTCTTTAGGGCTTTTGACTTTTTCGCTTCCAAGAACTTGTAGCTCTGCTTGGTGAGTATCTCAATGAATTCTGACTCAAATTCTTGATTGGAATACCACGCACCGCCTGTAATGGAGCTGTCCGGTTCCAGGTCGAACAACATGTACACGATTTTTCTGGCAGCTGCCACAGACTTGACGGCCTTGATGGCTTTTTTCGTCTCCAGCGACTTGAGGATCTTCTTGAGTCGTGGCAGCCCCAGATTGGACTTGATACGCACGTCCCGGATCCATATACCCTTTCTACCCGAATCGCGTATCAGATTGAACACGACTAGTTCCTCGGTGTTGGCGTCCCCAGGGGTTGACGCTGTCGGCCCTTTATACTTGTACCTAAGCGTGTCTTTTACCTTGTGCAGCGTGATCGCATTGGACGTGATCAGCTTGTTAACCACGTCTACGCGTTCCTCGATCGTCAGTACGGGACAGGCCCGAATGAGATCTTCGTCGGATACACCTTTGTTGCCGGAACACTTAATGATCTCGAGAACGCGCTGCTCGGCAGTTTCCGGCTCCCGGGCTTTCTTTGCCACAGGAGCGACATCGGCCAGATCATCCTTGTGGCCACGTTTAACGGCGACCGACATCAAAGAAGCGAGACGGAAACGGAAAAAAACGTGTTGATATTAATATGTTGAAAGCAATTTAATTTAAATGTTGTTGTTTCCTTGTGATAACTACTGATAAGCTCAATTTGGAATATCTAATAATCTTGTTATGATAAAATACCAGTGCCACCACAGAATAGGTGAAATTATTTTAATTAAAATTTCACCTATTCTGTGGTGCCACTACCAATTATAAGATATTTGACAATGTTACCAACGAATATCAACAATAACAACTTGTGTTGATAAGATAATGTTGAGGTTATGTTCCACTGAGAATAATTTTGAAAATCATTCAAAATAAAATATATATGTCATGATATTATAGGTATTTGTAATATTTGTTGATGGTTTATTGTTGTTTAAAGTAATTTAATTTATTTGTAATTATTAAATTCATCAAACAATCTAGAAATGTCTCGTGGAACTAGTGCTGGTTTTGACAGACACATAACTATATTTTCTCCTGAAGGAAGACTTTATCAAGTTGGTAAGTCAAAAGTATCAATGAATATAATTTATTAAATAAACAAATTTTGTATGATACATCAAGCTAATGATTTTTATGACTTCTTTTAGAATATGCCATCAAAGCAATATTACAAGGTGGACTTACATCAGTGGCAATTAAAGGAGTTGACGTTGCAGTAGTAGCTACTCAGCGAAAAGTTCCGGTTAGTGTTTACTGCTATTAATTAAATATAATAATAAATGCTAAAAAAACTAAAAGAATCATTTAAGATGTGTCTTTAAAAGTCTAAAAATAATTGTTATAAAATAGTGTTTTATTATGCCAAAGTTTTTTGGTCGCATTAACTCTTTAAGTGCTGGACACATAACCGTAAATACAAACCTGGCTTAATGTTTTAATATCATTTAAATTGCTTAAAATATATTGGCTGATAATAATTCTTCATAACTACTTTCAATAAGTGAAATATTTTTTGCTTTATTTTTACTTCATGATAAAATTTTTTTAATTGCTAATACCTTAAATACAATAAGTACTAATTATATAGTGACTGATGGACATAAACATATAAGTTAATAATTATAAATACTAATGGCCTAGTAGTCGACGTTTTTGTGTTTAATGAAAAAAAAATTTATAATTGTTATTTTAAATAACATATTCTAGCTATTTAAATCTTAATTTCTTCGATCTGCATTAAATTATGTGTACATATCCACAATTTTAATTTATATCTTAGAAATGCTAGGATTTTTAGAACTACATTTGTATACTAATATCATAAATATTAAGTACTAAATTCACTAGTTTTATTAAAATATATGTTGTAAAATGTTCACATATTATTTTTAAGTTTTATACTAACATCTAAAAATTTCTTAACCTATATTTTATTAATTTATTTTTTTCAGGATAAATTAATTGATCCTACAACTGTGACTCATTTATTCCGGATCACAAAAAACATTGGATGTGTTATGACTGGAATGACAGGTAAATGAGTGTTTCAATTGTTATATTATATACTTAATATAACAATTGAAATTAATTCTAATCTTATACATTAACCTATATGATTTAAATATGATGAAAAAGTTATATTTTTTTTAGCTGATGGTCATTCTCAAGTGTATAGAGCTAGAGCTGAAGCATGTGAATATAAATACAAAAATGGTTTTGAAATGCCTGTGGAAACATTGTGTAGTCGTATGGCTGATATTTCTCAAGTATACACACAAAATGCTGAAATGAGACCACTTGGATGCAGTAAGTATAACATTTATAATATATATTAAACTTATGAAAATACTATAAACTACTTAAATTATGTTTTTCATTTTTAGGTATGATATTAATTGGAACTGATGACAGAAAAGGACCTATGGTGTACAAGACAGATCCAGCTGGATATTATTGTTCATTCCATGCTATTGCGGTTGGAACAAAACAAACAGAAGCCAATACTTATTTAGAAAAAAAATTGAAAAAAAAGAAGGAATACTCAAAAGATGAAGCTATTGAAGTATTTTTTTTTTTTAATTATTTGCTATGTTATTTTGTACATTTTTTTACATTTGTTTAACAGCTTTTCAAAAAAAAATATTTTTTAGTTGGCCATATCGTGTTTGTCAAGCGTTCTAGCGGTTGATTTTAAACCTAGTGATATTGAAGTTGGTATTGTAACAACAGAGAACAAGGAATTTGAGTAAGTTTAATCTTAGTTTTAAAAATATGTGTATTTAATACCAGTAGTAACCTGCTAACTAGTATTGACACTACTTAAGCGATTCATAAGTATTATAAGTATGACTTCTAAAATGCTTATAATTTATAAGTCATAACTCACTAAAAATATTAAAATTATTGTTAAAACCAATCAGACAGTATAGATAACATTTTTCATATTTAAGTTTGTTTGACTCAAAAATATTAACTACCACTGAACTAGCCAAAACAATGTTTCCACCAAAATTTAAGCACTCATAAAGGTCGCCAAACACTTGCAGCGATAGTGGTGGCGGTGGCGGTTATGGCAAAATGATGCCGGACTCAATTTTACTGCCACCACTGCAGTGTGTGGCGACCTTTATTTTAATATCACACATGTCCTCCCTCACCCTCCCAAAAAACCCACCACGCAGACTAAAGCGAAAATGGTGTAGAGACCTATTAAATTAGTAAAGGAGATGTTACCATTGGGTTTCTTCCTCATCACATCATACATGCTACTTTATTCTGTTTTTATCTTATTTGCTTATTGTAATTATTGTGTATAGATTGTAAATTGTCTTTCTTAATGATAATGAAAAAAAAAGTTAACAGGTAAATTATCTCTAATATCTAAGTTAACTCTATGATGTTCATTGTTGAACATACATTTTGGTATGTTATATAATAGTTAAGTAAGAGTAAATGCAATAAATCATACATGTGGGCATAAAATATTCTTAAGAGGATTTTGCACTAGCATATGTTGTCTGTTTTACACTTGTACGACGTACCAAATTTCTGTCCACCAGTTTCAAAAGTGTGTTGTTAATTAACTTAGATGTTTTGTGGAGTGAATGGCATATTATAAAACTTAATTGTAAAATACCTAAGGTGGCCCCCCTGATAGGCTTTTATTGTTATTATTTTTTAGTAAGTTATGATAATTTTAAAACGTACAATTTCAAAAAGGTCATAACTCATAACCTATTTAAAAATATCAATAAAAGTCTTGTGTAGCCCTAGATATCAATTTTAACTTCCAATATCAAAACTAAAACCACACTACTGAAACTGGTGAGCAAAAATTTGGTATGTTGTATGCGTGTTAGACAAAGACAACACTTGCGAATGTCATGTCCCATTAATTATGTTGAGCAAAGACAAATAACTAAGTAATTCATAAGAAAATATGGAATAATTTTTGGAGGGATAGACTCCCTTCAGCTACTCTCCTTCTGATCAATTAAAATGATATGGAGTATACATTTTAATAAGTTTTTTTTTGTTCTTTAACACAGAGTCTTAAGCGAACAAGAAATTGACCGTCATTTAACGCAAATTGCTCAAAGAGATTAAGCAAGTACACTAAAATGAAGAATAAATCTAAAGGTATAATAATATTGTATTATTTGTCATGTAATACTTAAAAAAAAAACAATAAACAATAAAAATAATAATTCATAATTTTGTATGGTGAATGTTTTTCTTTCCAATAGATTAATGTATTTTTTATTCAATCAAAATACAATATGTACTTATAATTTTAAACATTTTTTTTACATAATATATTATATTATAACACACATATATTATATACACACAACATATTTTAATATATTTTTATTTGCTGGCTTTATATTACCAACCAAAAAATGTTCTAGTGTATTTATAATATTCATCTATGATTGTTTGTATGTTTAATTCTAAAAACCTAAAACTATTAAAATAAAAACTTTTAAGTAACCCACTACTTACAGTTTATAGTTTTTAATTTTTGAGTAAAAGTATATCAAGATGGCTTCCGAAATAGACTCAGAAAGCAACATAGATAGGTCTAGTACTCGTTCTGGGATGAGTCGTCAATCATCAATGTTTGGAAATCAACTTGAAAAAGTTGTCTGCGTTGCAAATGATGATTCAATTAACATTGAATTTGTATACTATACAGCAATGTTAAAGAAGTTTGCACCCAACTTGAGCAAAGAAAAGGATAAGGAGAAGGTAATACCTTGGATCAGGAAACTATATGCAGCAGAGTATGCAACAGAGTTCTTTAAAATAAAGCGTAACAGATATCTTTTTAACATGATATTATCTATTCTCAATGATGAAATGTACGGTGTATTTAAGTCAATACCCCCTATTGGTCCATTAAAATCACCGGAAAGTTTTACTGTACCTGCCATTCCATTGGCAATGTGGGAAGTCGATAATATGTGGGAAGAAATGTTAAGAGACGAAGATATTAATCCTTCCATTTGTAGCATTCACGACAAATGTCCCGAGGAGGAAGAAGAAGAAGAGGGTGATGATCCTGAGGTAGTAATAGATACAACAAATATGTCTCTAGAAGATAGGGATCAATTGACTGAAGATGCAAATGGCAAAAAGGACAGTCCAAAGATGAATAAAAATAAAAAAGCTTTACTAAGTTCATTACTTGATTGGGAATTTCAATATCTCCTTCATATTGCTCGACCTTATGCTGCCCTAATGACTACTGTTCAAGACAAGACCAGAGTAGCAAAATGGTTACAGAAATTGTGCGGTGTACGTATGGATATTGCATGTTCACAAATGAAAGGAGTACGGAACGACTACATGATGGCACTACTGGGCTACCTATATGATTTGAGACTCACTGGACCGTTTGAACACCCGCCACCTGACGGACC
The DNA here is from genome assembly GCF_037042655.1 of Diuraphis noxia. NCBI lineage: Eukaryota > Metazoa > Arthropoda > Insecta > Hemiptera > Aphididae > Diuraphis > Diuraphis noxia. The sequence goes on from NW_028301714.1 coordinate 72,878,922, forward strand.
ACTGGAAAATTTAGGAAACACCATGGAACAGTTAAAAGCTGATTATCCGATAACAGTACCCACTCAGTTTGATGTTAATGAGTTTTTGTCTGACCAACCAACACCAGCTGAGGGAGGTGCCTTTTGTTACATTGCCATAAGTGGTGATTTACAAGCAACAAATTTAATAAAATCAAAACCAGTACAAACAAAAGACTGTCAAAAATAACAAGACAAGTGTGATATAAATAATTCCAATATAATATACATATTATATTGAATAAACAATGCTAATTGAAATAGTGCTTTTATTAATAATGCTTTATAATATATAAATACATTTTAGTAAATCTAGATACTATGACCATTATATCTATCAAGTGCAAAATCCAATGTCTTTTGAGATATCTAAATATCTTATATACTATATTTATTATAAACATGTATTGTTTGGCTTAGAGGCAATCAATTCATATTTTTATAATATTACATTGAGTCCTAGTTGGTATGTTTGAGTGTGTGCTATTTCTATTCTGACCATACTTCCCTCACAGTATATTTCCTGCATGTGGCAAAATGCAAATTATTTTATTTTTATTAGCATGTGTGAAAATTAGCTAAGACAAATGTTATGATGCCCACAGTATATTATGCACAATTGAAGTGAGTGGCAATCAGGTACATTGTCACAATGATTAAAATACAATATTAAAAAATAATAAAACTTACCTATTTTTTTTATATTTTATTTTTAAACAAATGAATTTAACAAGAAAACAATAACACAGATTTTAATATTAAACATGTATGGAATTTATTTATTGGTCCTACGATTTTAATTTCAATTAAATTTGAATAGGCCAAATTACACCTAAATATTTAAACAAATTTTATTTGTTAAATTAATGTAATAGATTTAAATAAGGTTTAAACACCTAATAACTTTTTAGCAGCATCGACTATATTGATTACTTGTGGCAATGCAGCAATTTCTAACGATTTGGTATAAGGCATTGGTACATCTGCACCAGTCACTCTTATAACGGGTGCATCTAAGTGATAGAAAGCCTCACCTGAAATTAAAATCAATATTTTGTTCAGATAAATATAAACATGATAATAGTGGTTTTATATCTTACTTTCCATAATTTGAGCAGATATCTCTGATCCAATACCGGCATATGGCCATCCTTGTTCAATAGACATAATATGATTTGTTCGAACTACTGATTGTATAATTGTATTAATATCGAGTGGTCTTAACGATCGTAAATTTATAACTTCTGCCTCAATTCCAACTGAAGATAATTCTTTTGCTGCATCCAAAGCTAATTCAACTCCTTTGGAGTGCGCCACAAATGTAATATGGTCACCTTTCAATAAAAATTAACAAATAAAGCTATTATTTATTCTAAACAAAAACAAAATGCTTTAAGTCTTACCCTTTCTTTCAATCTTTGCTTTTCCAATAGGTAGTACAAAATCTTTGTCTAATACTTCATCTGTGATTGGATATTGATTACCATATAATAATTCATTCTCTAAGAACACAACTGGATCTGGATCTCGGATTGCTGCCTTTAACAATCCTCTAGCATCCTCAGAATTGTATGGAGAAATAACCTATAGTTAAAAATGACATCTATTATAAATTGTAATAACTAATAATATATATATATTTATAATTAATACTATATGTCTATATATATATAAGGTGTAACAGGACTATTTAACAAATTTCCATTAAAAATACTACTATATTTGTCAAATAGTACTGTTACACCCTGTATATATAAATATGTCCAGTTTCATATAATGTTGAATAAAGCATTATCTAGGCATACAAGTATAATAATAATATATTTATTTACTTTTAAACCTGGACATTGACTGTACCAAGCTCCAAAACATTGAGAATGTTGAGCAGCCACACCAGCTGCTGCTCCATTTGGTCCTCTAAATACAATTGGTACATTTACCTAAAATATCATTAATTTTTTCAAATCAAAATAGACTAATTTAAATTAGGATGTACTACCTTAAGAGGGTATCAAACAACTTTAGTTTTTCTCTTTCTGAACACACATTCAACTTAGACAAGATACATTTATGTCAAATCATTTTTAATGTTTTTGAGTTATTTTAATGTAAATTAACATATATTATAGAGACTAATACTTTGAAGGTTTGGATCAATCAATTCAATACTTTATTTATTGTTTAGTTTAACATAAAAATAAAAATTCTAAATTTAAATGGTAATTGGAAAAAAAGTACCTGAAAAAAAAGTTAAATAAACATTTGCCCAAATACTTATTACTAGGGAACGGATTTGAATGCAAATTGCATTTTTTTCTGAATGTCCGAAAACATTAGTTACCACGCAAAAAATTCATTTCATACATCAAGGAATTAAAAAATGTAACTTTTATTTTCAATTTTTTGCATTTTTAAGACTTTATTGCATTTTTTGATATTTTTATGGTTTTTAAGACATTTTTTCAACATTCATTCTAAAAAAAATAAAAATACCTAAATATATATTATGTTACGAAATTACACTATGAAACAAAAGGTAAAAGTATAACAAATATACCTAAATTGTATACCTATTATTTTTTTTCTTTTTTAGGATAAAAAGAAAATGAACAAAAGATAATTGAGGGTTAATTAATTAAAGTTTTATTTTATTTAAATATTTTTTTTTCAGATTTTTCATAGTAATGTGTTTTTTTTTATAAGTTTTAAATTCAAAATTGTGTTTTTATTGAATATAAATACATTTTTAAAGTTTTTTAGGGCATTTTTTTAAGGCATTTTTCTTGTTTTTTAGAGCATTTAAATCCGTTCCCTACTTATAACAAATACAAGCGAAAAATATAGCTGTTAACAGCCATAAATTTTAACATAAAAAAGAACTGTACCTATCAACTAATTAAAATATCAAAATTTTTTAGCATTATTATAATTGTACCTATATCTACTGTAATTGTATCAATTATTGTTTTAAATTTTATTGTTTTTGACTTGTATTTTATGTTTTATATTATATTTTAATATGTAATTTAAATAAATAATTAAATATTATGAATTTTATATGATTTTTTCATGCAACTATAATGTATTTTTCATTGCAATTTTAACATATTTATACTGAAAGTTTATAGTGCAAATTTTTTCATATTTAGAAATATTGTAATTTAAGTACATATTTCTTAATTTATTAATTCAATACCACAATAATAACAATAAAGATGAATAATATTTTATTTATTATTATATTAAATTTTATTATTTTAGAATTTTAATTACCTAATTTACATTTTTTTTTTTTTTTTGAGCGAGATCTTTTTTATCTAGATTTTTTTTCTACGATTCATTTAAATAGCTATAGAATTTTGTGGCCATATTTAAATAAAATTATATGCAAAACTTTCAATAGTGTTATTTTCTATAGTTTTTGAATAAATTAGAATCATTAATAGGATAATTCAATTATGCTTTAGAAGTATTTTTTCCTTGTTGCTCGCGAGACAGAGAAAAAAACAAAAATTTGACACCCTATTTAAATAATAATAACACAATGATTATTGATTTGTAAATAAAAAATTATTATTATTATTACCAGGCCAGCAGACATATAAAAAGTTTTTGCTGCAGAATTAATAACATGATCAATGGCTTGCAATGAAAAGTTGAATGTCATGAACTCACAAATTGGTCTTAAGCCAGCCTAAAAACAAAATAATATGTTTGATGTCTTTAATCATCACGGATAAATTAATAAGGAACTTTCTACATACATTTTAGATATTTATATTTTTAAAAAATAATACTTATATTAAATGTATTACCATTGCTGATCCAACAGCAATTCCAGCAAATCCAATTTCAGTAATGGGGGTATCAATCACTCGTTTTTCACCATATTTTTTGTATAATCCCCTAGAAACTTTATAAGCACCATCATACATTGCGACTTCTTCACCTAAAATGAAAACTCTTTCATCGCGTTCCATTTCATCATCCATTGCTGAATTCAGTGCATCTCTAACAGTCATCTACACAAAGCAAATAATACAGGCAATACAGCAAACAGTAAAATCTATTTTAATTAGCTATGTTATACCCTTTTTACCTGTTTATTTGCCAACACTCGAGTTGTGGTTAACGATCTTTTGAGAATTTTGACAGTGGTCTGAAAAAGTTAAATAATTTTACAAAATATTCTGCTAGAGATAAAGATCATTGGCATGGATTAAATACTTAATAATAAATATTAATTATACTAAATGTGGCAGATTTTTTGACACAATAATTTTAAAATAAGGGATCAAAATTCAATCAACGACAGGTCAAAGGTGTTGTCCATCTGAAGTTATATATGAATCTAATCTATGAATCAAGTAGTATCAGGGTGAGACATAAGAGTGAAAAAACTTAGTTGTTACCATTAAGACTGAAGACTTGTGGAAAGAAATCGAGAACGCCATATTAAGTATTGCGGTTGCAAAAGTTTATTTTTTACAATAGTAACGCACAACAGGGTATAAACGAGTTGTGTTGGAGAAAAAAAATCGAAGCTTCACCTTGGCGGGCGACTCGAACGGATTCGTGAAGGGCAAGGGTTAAATTTTTTCTACTTTTCCTTATACGAATAACAAAAACATTAATCACAAATTCATAACTATCATAATGGAAAATAATAATAATATGATAAGAAGTTACCGCATACCAAGTAACAGTGTGATGTTAGCGGTATACTAGTTTTCGATACATTGAGGTTATGTTCGATTATTTATTTTTTTTTTATGCCTCTCCGTCATCGGACGTGGACCAATAAGAACAAGACAAGTGATTGGTGGCTGACCAATCACAAGAGCCCACATGTCTGTATAACTGTATATATATATGCAACGAAGGCACCAATTCGTCAGTTTTCCGGTGTTTCGTTACTCATTCTCTTTAGCGTTGTGGGCTTGTGGCACACTCAGTTAATAGTTTAATACTTATTATTACATCGGTCAAGCTACTTGTACTTCGTCATCGTCATCACACGTTCGTCAGTTTTTGGTTCGAAATACAATTTAACTTTTATTAAACCTTAAGTCGTAATTCAATTTGATTTGTGGACATTGTTTTGGTAAATATATTTTGTTTGTTGTTAAATACCTATAGGTATTCTTTGAGTAACAAAATATCTCAATAGTTAATATTGTTGTAAATAGTAATAATACTTAACCGTTTTTATTTCAGACTTCCAAATCTGGGTATGGACCACCGAAAGTCCATTTGTGCTTTTTGGGCACTGTTATTCTTAATCAGCCCTATTGCGTCAAAGGATGGATCAAAATCCAAAGATGAACTTGGTACTGTTATTGGAATTGATTTAGGCACAACTTATTCATGGTAATTATAACCTATTAATATTTTGTTTGCTTATGTTAAATAAAATTAATCTATTTATATAAATACAGTTTTGGTTTTCCTACTGCTTATGTTAACATTTTGTTGTTTGCTAATACCCAAATTAAACATTATGTGTTTTCAAACCATATGCTAGATCAATAAACAATTACTTATAATTAATAGAAATTATTATTTAATTATACCTAATTAATAATTTTAACTGCTTTCACAATAAATTAATTATATTTTTAAAAGTGAGCTAACTTTTATCAGAACTTCATTTTGAACACTTAACCTGACATAAATCTGTGACATCATCAAAAATATTGTACAGGTGGCATTAGGTAGGCAAACATAGAAAATTGGATTATTATTTTCTTTTTAAGATTTTTATGTTCACAATTATTATACATTTATATCTGAAATGAATTGGCTTAGTTAATATCTTACAATTTAAGTAATTGTTTATTAATAGGTTAAAATATAGTTAATATATTAATTATTCTTTATATTCTTTCATTGTATAAATATTATTGAATTTCTTAAAATTGTGAATACTTCTTTTCTATCATGATATGTTTCTGTTTTAATTTAGTAAATCTTTTCAACTTCAACTTTCATTTTTGTCTATAATATTGATTTTCTTTATATATCAATATTAAATTTGGAACAAATGCACTTTACCACCCCCCTCAAAATTTTCGATTTTTTTTTTGGAACATACTTATATTAACTATTTAAGAATGATGGTGCAATCAGAATTTGTAGGTCAAACTTAGTTTCAAAGTTATGGGATTTAGAAGTTGGCAATTTTGCATTTTTTACGCATACCTACCCATAACGCTATAATTAAAGTATAGAGAGCAAGTTTGAGTCTGACAAGTAACAAGTAAAGTCACTCCCTACGCCTCACGGCTCGGCCCCCAAACCCCCGAGAATGGAAATAGCTAACCTTGGGGAGGGAAGGTAACAAGTGAACTTAACTTTGTTAATTAAAGTAACCTATGTATATTTTAGTAGTTTTCTTCCCCTACCGGCTCCGGCCTACCTGGTGTATCCAAATAATCTCATTATAGTTAAAAGTATCTATTTTGTGTTCTTATTATGGTAAATCCAAAATTAACTTGATTGTGCTGTGCCCGAGCTTAGCCAATGCGATAGTTATTAACAACAGCAATCTAGACGCTAGGGGCTAAGCGTATAAGTAAGTTAATTAGATAAGTAGTTTTTACATATAACCATAATTAAAAATCTGACTGCGACATAGTTTTTTACTCATTAATATATACGTAAGTTTTGAAAAAAAAAATCAAAAGAATCGTCCAAAGCCAATAACTTTGAAAGTAAGTCCGATCTACATGAACAATCGTTTTTAAATAGTTAATATAAGGATGTTCCAAAAAAACAATCGAACATTTTGTTGGGGGTGGGGTGGGGGGTGGTAAATTGCATTTTAGCCTTAACTTTAATCTTTCATAATTTGATTGATAATTTTTTTTTAATTTTTAGTGTTGGAGTGTATAAAAATGGACGAGTGGAAATCATAGCCAATGACCAGGGTAACAGAATTACTCCATCATATGTTGCATTCACCAAAGAAGGAGAACGTCTAATTGGTGATGCAGCTAAAAATCAGCTAACTACAAATCCTGAGAATACAGTATTTGATGCTAAGCGATTAATTGGTCGTGATTGGTCTGACGTCAATGTTCAACACGATGTTAAATTCTTCCCTTTTAAAGTAATTGATTATATTTTTATAATTTTACCATAATTTTGTATTTATGTTTGGTTGTTGTTGTTTTTTAGGTGATTGAAAAAAATACTAAGCCTCACATTGAAGTTGAGACTATTGAAGGTACATCCAAAGTGTTTGCACCTGAAGAAATTTCTGCTATGGTATTAGCAAAGATGAAAGAAACTGCTGAAGCCTACTTAGGCAAAACTGTAACTCATGCTGTCGTTACTGTACCTGCTTATTTCAATGATGGTCAACGTCAAGCTACTAAAGATGCAGGAGCTATTGCTGGTCTTACAGTCATGAGAATCATAAATGAGCCAACAGCAGCAGCTATAGCATATGGCTTAGATAAAAGGGAAGGAGAAAAAAATGTTCTAGTATTCGATTTGGGCGGTGGTACATTTGATGTATCATTGTTGACAATTGATAATGGTGTTTTTGAAGTAGTGTCTACCAATGGAGATACTCATTTAGGCGGAGAAGATTTTGATCAAAGAGTTATGGATCATTTCATCAAGTTGTATAAAAAGAAGAAGGGTAAGGACATCAGAAAAGATAACAGAGCTGTTCAAAAGTTGAGACGTGAAGTTGAAAAAGCCAAGCGTGGTCTCTCTGCTAGTCATCAAGTGCGCATTGAAATTGAAAGTTTCTTTGAAGGAGATGACTTCTCTGAAACTCTTACTCGTGCCAAATTTGAAGAACTTAACATGGATTTGTTTAGATCTACCATGAAACCAGTTCAAAAAGTCATGGAGGATGCTGATATGAATAAAAAGGACATTGATGAGATCGTATTGGTGGGTGGTAGTACTAGAATTCCTAAAGTGCAGCAACTGGTTAAAGAATATTTTAATGGAAAGGAACCATCGCGTGGTATTAACCCAGATGAAGCTGTAGCTTACGGTGCTGCTGTTCAAGCTGGTGTTTTATCGGGTGAACAAGATACAGATGCTATCATTCTTTTGGATGTAAATCCTTTAACTATGGGTATTGAAACTGTTGGTGGAGTTATGACTAAATTAATTCCACGTAATACAGTAATACCGACTAAGAAGAGTCAGATTTTCTCCACTGCTGCTGATAATCAAAACACTGTAACTATTCAAGTATTTGAAGGTGAACGACCAATGACCAAGGATAATCATCTTCTTGGAAAATTCGATCTCACTGGAATACCACCAGCACCTAGAGGAGTTCCACAAATTGAAGTTACATTTGAAATTGATGCTAATGGTATTCTCCAAGTTAGTGCAGAAGATAAAGGAACTGGTAACCGAGAAAAGATTGTGATTACCAATGATCAAAATAGATTAACTCCAGATGACATTGAACGTATGATCAAAGAAGCTGAGAAATTCGCTGATGATGACAAAAAATTAAAGGAACGTGTAGAATCTAGAAATGATCTAGAATCTTATGCATACTCATTAAAGAATCAAATTGGTGATAAAGAAAAATTAGGTGGCAAGGTAAGGATAATTTTTTATGATCTTTTTTTAATTTTTTTCTAATGTTCTATTTTTTTGTGTTTAGTTGTCGGATTCTGAAAAAACAAAAATGGAAGAAATTATTGATGCTAAGATCAAATGGTTGGATGAAAATCAAGATGCTGACCCTGAGCAATACAAACAACAAAAAACCGAATTGGAAAGCGTTGTTAACCCAATTATATCTAAATTATACGCTAGTACTGGTGGTGTTCCTCCTCCGCCAGCTGGAGATGCTGAAAAAGATGAACTTTAAAATGGAAATATTAATTAATTTATTTATTGTATATAAGACTGCTAAGGTTTTACTTCCTTTTGGATTATGTATGTTAAGCAGTTAGGTTAACAATTAGCTAATATATTTTTTTCTATGTAAGTAATTCATCATTTTATAAATGGTCGAGTTATTTGGTTTTTTGTACAATAAACATTAAAATCCATTTGATAACACCGTTAATTAAGCAGAATTAGTTTTATTATTGAAATTCTGTCAATAATGTGTACAAATTAATCAACTATATTAAAATGCATTAATTTGGAACAATAACTTAACATGTTACTCTGTTTAAAAATACTTAAAATGTATGATTGATTACCATGGTGAACTAATAATTTCTATTTGAGGTTTATTCTTAATATTATAATCTATATTTTTCTATAGTTAGATTTAGTCTTATTTATATCTGAGGTTTAACATTACTGCTGTCGCTGTTAATTTAAGTAAATAATAGCATATAAAGTTTTCACAATATTAGCTTGAGGTTGTATTCCTCATTCTTAATATCATGACTACTGTATCGTTATATAATTCAGATTTACTGAATTAAAGTGTCATAGTTTTCTCGTCATTTATGTGCAGCCACAATATATGAACAATTGATCGTGGGACGTCAAAAATGTCAAAAACGTCAAAACAGAAGCTTCTGGATCTCAAATATCAAAAGATTCAAAAATGAAGAGTTTGATGAAATCAATGATAATTGAACATGTGAAATATTGATATAAAATTAAAATACCTTTTTAATAATTTAATAATTAAAGAATTATAAATAATTTTATATTGCATATATACAGAAGAAAATAATAACATAAATATAGTTACTATATTATTACTTTTTGTTGTATTTCCAATCAGTGATGTAACTCTTCTCCAATAAGCATCATGGGTGAGTACCACTTATACGCATAAATTCCTCCCAAATTATTTTAAAATAATCATTATACTTACAGTTTTATAACACGAAAATTCACAAATAACGAATTTTTTTCCTGATAACTATTTAAAGATAAATAAATAGTAAATATACTCTGACTAGGATTTTTTTTATCAAATTATATAAATAATTTTATGGTAGTAAAATGATACTCTTGCGACCCCATAAAGATCACGACCGCTACCCCATAGTTACGCCACTGTTTCTAATTATAAAATAATGGATATTGTTATTTCAATATAAAAAATAAGCGGGTAAGTGGATGTCGCTCTGCTGTACATTTATAGCTGGTGAGGTGGACCTCTGACTAGGGTAGGTTAGATTTGAATGCAATGATAGGTATCATTGTATACGAAAAACGATTCTGAACGGAGATAATTTGTCAGTCTAGGATATATTATAGATAATTAAAAATTTTCAAATCTTTGATTTAAAAAGAAAATTTTTATGAATTTCTAGTTTGAAATAATTTGCGAATTTTCGTGATTTTTACATATGTTGTCAAAATTCAAACTTTGAATGCTTATAAAAAAATTGTGACTATGTATTCCTTTTATTTTGCAACTGCTATTGTAAAAATATGTTAGGAGCCTTGTAATAAATTTTCAAATCTTAGAATTAAAAAGAAAAAGTTTTATGAATTTATATCTAAGATAATTTGAACATAGCCGTAATTTTTATGTATTTAGTCAAAATTTGAACTTCAAATGCTAATAAAAAAAAATCGTGCCAATGTATTTTTGTAATTTTTCAATCACTATATGAATAACTTATGAGGAACTTTGTATTAATTTTTCAAGTATTTTGATAGGGCCAAAATAATTTTATCAACACTTCAAAAAAAAATTTTCATGAAAATTGAAAATTTCAGTTGTTTATAAATACCTCAAAAAAAGTCAAAATATTTTGAAAATTAAATCATGTAAAGAAAATGCCAATTTAAATAACTTACTGGTAAAATTTTCAAGTATCTACGACTTATATTTTTTGAATAATAACAAATGTTTAAAATCGTTTGAGGATATATCGTTATCGTTACGCTATTTCAAAAAAATTTAAAATTCAAACGCACTTAAAATTTTTCCTATAACAACGCTTTGATTTTTCTCTATAGCTATTTGAAGGAAAACTTAGTGTTATATTTTTAATCCTTAGTTATAAACAGAAAAAATTTTATGATTTTTAAACTTCAAAATTACTTGCAAATTTTCGCGTTTTCGACATATTTTGTAAAAATTTGAACTATAAACGCTTATAAAAAAAAAATTGTGACTAGCGATTTTTAATTTTTTTTTGCTACAATAAGAACAACTTATAAGGAATCTTGTATTCAATTTTCAAGTTTTTTTGGTCGTCCACATTTTTTTACCGGCACTAAAAAAAATCGAAAATTTCAGTGGTCTATAAATAACTCAAAAAAAGTCAAAACTTTTTGAAAATTAAACTGTATATATATAACACTAACATAAACATTTGGTGAAAATTTCAAGTATTTACAGTGATTATAGTTTTTGAATTACAACCATATAAAAAAATCAATTTAGTTGAAAACTGGTTCACCCCCAAAGTTTGAAATCGAAGCTTTATTTCGACTAGTTATGCTGTACACAGACACAAAAACAAAAAAAAAGCACATCATTGTAAAATCAATACATTCATCACTTCGTTCAGAATCTAAAAAGGGTTATTCATATTGATGCCTCGGTTAGGTGATTTTAAAATCTGGCGGGTTGCCTACCCTGATTGCCAAGTATGGACCATTGACATATTAATATGTCTTTGACCCAGACACTGATAATGTAATTCGTTTCGTTAATTACCAAGATGTAGGAAATGGTATGTTCGGTAACTACATCGGTAACTGGTAACACTCATAGACCTAAATATAGTATAATTTATAGGTCTATGGTAACACTAAAGGTACCTGATACCTGTATTAAAATTAGCAAGACCACCTGGTATGTTTTACACTTTATACTTTTATAGGACTTACTAGATTCTTGTACGATGCCATTCACAATAATTTTTTTTAAAGTTTGATTTCTCGACATTACTATATTAACATTTAATTAATTTAATGATGATTATAGTAAATACTTGATAATTATAATTACACGGACAACCCAAATTCAAATTATTTCAACATACAGACAGGACCCGCGCAAATCATATTTTTGGCCCTGGTAGGTAAAGAACTAAATTTGGTCTCCAAACACTTTCTAATATATATTGAATTAAATAATTACATGAACGCCCGGCCCCAGTACCATGGGTTCTTCTGACCCCCCACCCCACCTCTTGTGGTGGACCTACTCATAAACACAGTGCTTTGACCACTTCAAGGAATATCTTGGAAATTAGAATTGTGATTGCTTGAAGAGCATTTAACACGGACTAAGATATATATATTACCTAATCCCTGCTTAGACTTGCAGGGGCCTTGATTATAACCATACTGCATAGTGTATATTACTATATTAAAGTGAATTGGAAAATCTATTGGTTATGAATAGGTACGTCTACATAGTTGTTCCATAGTTGATTGAAAATATGTTTCATATAAATTTGTATTAATTTTAAGGATTTATTTTACATGGTTACATTGATTTATTTATACAAGTAAAAGTATATTATATTTAAACAGAACAGTATGCAAGTTAAATCCGTGGTGACGTGTTATTGTGTTAATCTAAAAACACTATTGACTAGTTATAATTATAATTATTGTAATTTTTACCGGATTTTTTTGTAGAATACCATACAAGCTATATAATAGATACCTACTACCTAGCATATCACATTATGAATTGCTCAATTTAGCAACTATTGTATTCGTATTTCGTGTGATGATGATAACAATTTTAGATTGATATTGCAATCAAATGACGCGACGAAACGTCACATTTATGTTGAGAAAAACATTATTAAATTATTTTCCACGTGCAGACATTTTCAGTCTATGAAAACTATATGATAATATATCATTGAATTCAAATTTATTACCATCCATTACAGCAAGCCATTTGTAACCTACTGGATACTGACATACAGTAGGTACAGCAGAGAGACATCGACTTATTGCCTGCTTTTTCTTTTCATGGCTTTAACATTGACAAAATGTTAAAGAATTTTCCAGTCTATCAAAAAAAAAATCACCAACACAATATTACGATTTTTAAAATCATAAGATTTTCCATTAAATTTTTTTTTCTTATAATAGCTTTGATTATAATTAAGTTTAGATTAAGTTATTTGAATGGCACTACGCCTCCGCTCAGAAACGTTTTTCGTATGCAATATTTTACCATTAAATTCAAATATAACATCCATTACGATTACCATGACATACTCGACAACTACTGTGCAACAGAACAGTACCCAATCGTCCGCTTTTAAATTTTGTTAATATTTATTTTAGATTTTAATCTTTTGAATGATAACACGTACATATAATTTCTAACTTTGCTAAATAATATATTTTTATAGATTTATGATAATTTTGAAGTGTTTTGCCAGTAATTTTTTTTTTTTGTTAAAATCAGAAAAAACTTTTGGTAAATTTCCATTAACATTTTTATGCAAACTATGAAAAAAAAACTTATAAATTTGTATCAGAAGGTTATAAGTTTATGAGTTACATTAAAAGTTACCATCATTTTGGAATTTTTAATATTAACCTCTCAAAAATACCAACTAGATTCACTTTTGCATCAGAAAATATGATGATATTGAAAATTGGATTATTTTTATAAGCCCAAGTGTTGATAATGGACAGAAAAAAATACATAATTGTTAATGTACCTATAACTCTGCTCAGAAAATAATAATACATTTATATGTAATTCCAAAACCTACATTAAAACCATGCACTATACCTAAATTTGGTAACCGCTGAAGTACTGGATTCCAATACTTACATTTTTATTTAAGATATGTATTCAATAATAAAAATTTGGATTAACACTTAATTTTAACCTTGGTCGTAGTTATATTGAATGAAATTCATCGAGGGAATCATAATTTGAATTTAGTATCATAAGAGAAATAAGAAAATTATTTGAATTAAAAAATATAATAAATCGTTTTGTTTCATCACATTTATTAAATCATTTGGATAACAAGAACCTAATAATAGATCAATATATTTATCACAACTGTTAATTTTTTTTTTTAAACTTATATGTCATCCAACTTTTATGATTACTACATTTACACAATACAAATATTGTTAATTCAAAACTAAAAATATTGCAATTTATACAATTACACCATTACTTACAATGTTCAACAATAAAAAAAAAAAATAATAATAAAAAATAAATAAAATGCTTATAAAAGTAATATTTTTGTTTAACCTATTATTTACACTTACCTAAAAAAAAAATGGAGGGAATTTACACGTTAAAAAAAGATTAATATACATTGAAAGTTATTATTGGTTTTGCAATACATACAAATAAAAGCTTAATGATTAAAAAAACAAAACAAAACAATGTGTTGCTAATTAACAGTTTTCAGTTAGTAAAAAGTTAACTATTTTATGATAATCGAATAATATATTGATGAATAAATTAAACAGTTGACACAAAACATCATTATCACGGCATTATTATTTGGAACATAATTTTGTTCTTATACACTACATGATCTATTGTTTTCACATAACAAATCTAATAATTCTACATTTGGTAGTGTGATTTAACGAACAAAACATAGTTAAGACTTAATACAAAATTTGCATTTATTAATTATTTTGTAGTATAATGGATTATTGATTTAATTAATTTAAATAACAATATTTAATATTAATTAATGTACTTAATTAAATTATCATTTGATCAACTGTCGTGAATCGTAAAATCAACTTCCTAATTCAAGGAAATGTTTGATGTCAGCTTTAATCAAGAATAAAAAATTTAATATTTTTAGTTTATGAAACTAAAAAAATATAAATTTATCAATAATTTACAGTTAAATAAAAATAAAGTATTTATAATTTTATAAAAAAAAATTTATGTTAAATATTACAACATAAATGATTCCATTTATGATACCAAAACAATTATTCATCTGGACATTGTGTAAGGTATTTGAAAAATAAATAAATTCAGACACCCAAATCTATGTGCAGTTGGTTTTTCAGGGGTAGTCATAAAAAATAAAATTTAATTTATAAGCATAGGATTTTCTTTATAAAATACACACAAAATTATTTTGAAAAGACACAATTAACAAACAAATATTAGTACAAATAATATTGTAGTATTAGGTTAAATTTATTAAATATTAACAAATGAGCTGTATAATTAATTTACTTTTTAAGCATATTAAAAATTTGAATAAGACAATTATGCATTGTGTCAACTAATCGGTTATTTTAATATTACAGAATACAAATGGTTGTTTT